>NC_139017.1:5169625-5793236 GCF_964374135.1 Grampus griseus
GCCTCTCCCTACCCAAAAACTAGGGCTCCCAGGCGCCCTAAGTGGAGGGTCCCCAGGCAGACCACCTGGCTGGCCAAGGCAAGGCAGTGAGTTCCTGCCAGCTGTGCCTTCGGGGGGAACGGGCATCATTAGGTGGATTAGGGCTTGTAATTGGCAGATGTCTGGTTTCCCCCAGGAGCACAAGATACGGAACTGGCCTCTCCTGAGCCGGGTTCTGGCCCGGATTCCCCCTGTTCCAGAGAGCAATGTGTGGAGCACACGCAGAGCTGGCTCCCAGGCCTCCAGGGTCTCTCACAGAGGATGCCTGCTGCCTGACCCGCACATCTCTGGGGGGCTTAGGAGGGCCCATCACATCTGCCACCAGGTGGAATAAGCTCCTTTGGGTAAGTTAGGCTTGGAATTAGGCAGATGCCTTGTGTCTTCATGACCCTTGAACTCTTCCAGGCCATTGGCTACCCTTAACCACAAGAGATACTCTTGGGCAATAGGTACTATTTTATTTATTTAACTAATTATATCATTGTTATTATAGCTATCTAAATCTCCTTTGTTTCTGCAAGGTATGCTTTTAGCAAGAGTCATAACTGGAATAACCTCTTTAATATTAAGCATGCTTTTTGCTCATTTTGTTAACCCCTTTCATATTTTGCCCTATTCCCTCCTCCTCTTATCATTCGTGAAAGTTTAAGAATGTTCTTGACTCTATTTCATCCCCATCTTTCCAGAATATTCATGGAGGCTAGACCTCGTTCCAGGAGAGGAAAGAACGGCTCTTTTCTCGTCAGCCCTAAGGGCAGGCGTAGAGCAGCAGTGCCTTCCTGTTCTGCCTTGTCTGTGACCCTTCCTAGAGCGCTGGTCTACTGTGGAAATGCTCTTCCGCCTCCCCTACTCTAACCAGCTTGCCCTTCATTCCTCTTCTCCAGCCATTTTTCTCTCAACCCGTCTCTGTGCTATACCTCCAAACTTCATCCCATCTGAAATGTCATAACATGTACAAAGATGTTACTTGATTTTAAAATCTTACTTTCCTAAGTCAATAGGCATGACTTCCTTAATCTACTGCCCATATTTCATATGTGTGTAGATATACATTTTTAATGTGTAAAAGTGAGAAAATCTATACCAAGTTTAAATTGGAGTAACCCATTTCAGGGTCTCCAAGATGCTATGTTTGAAAAACACACTACTTTTCTGAGTGGCTTATAGCTTGCTTAATTTTTTAAGTTTCATGGGAAGATTATAGGAAAATTATGAAGTTCACATTTTATGTTAAATATGCCAATATTATACATTTCACCCTTCGGTAATTACAATCTTTTCATCATAAACATCTTTCTTATGTTTCTCTTCATTAGGATAATTGTTATTCCTGAGTATTTGAAAAGTTATAATATTAGCAATTTCTTAAATCCTTTATTTTATGATATGGCAGTTTCAGAAATTAAATTCTTGCCTAGACATATCAGAATATTCCAGTTTTAACTCATAAGCAGAGTGCAGAGGTTATGACCTCAGTTAACCCATTCCTATGAGTCTAATATATTCAAAAAGAAAGCAGTTCAGGTATAAGAAAATGATACCTGTAAAAATTATTGGTCAACATGGTGTAAACAACGATAATAGTGGGGGACTTTAACATTCCACTTACACCAATGGACGGATCATCCAGACAGAAAATTAATAAGGAAACACAAGCCTCAAATGACACATTAGAACAGATAGACTTCATTGATATTTATAGGACATTCCATCTGAAAGCAGCAGAATACACTTTCTTTTCAAGTGCACATGGAATATTCTCCAGGATAGATCATATCTTGGATCACAAATCAAGCCTCAGTAAATTTAGGAAAATTGAAATCATATCAAGCACCTTTTCTGACCACAACACTATGAGATTAGAAATCAATTACAGGAAAAAAACTGTAAAAAACACAAACACATGGAGGCCAAACAATATGCTACTAAATAACCAGTGGATCACTGAAGAAATCAAAAAATACCTAAAAACAAATGACGGTGAAAACACAATGACCCAAAACCTATGGGATGTGGCAAAAGCAGTTCTAAGAGGGAAGTTTATAGCAATACAATCCTACGTCAAGAAACAAGAAACATCTCAAATAAACAACCTAACCTTACACCTAAAGCAACTACAGAAAGAAGAACAAACACAACCTAAAGTTAGTAGAAGGAAAGAAATCATAAAGATCAGAGCAGAAATAAATGAAATAGAAATGAAGAAAACGATAGCAAAGATTAATGAAACGAAAAGCTGTTACTTTGAGAAGATAAACAAAATTGATAAACCTTTAGCCAGACTCATCAAGAAAAAAAGGGAGAGGACTCAAATCAATAAAGTTAGAAATGAAAAAGGAAAAGTTACAACTGACAACACCCAAAAACAAAGGATCATAAGAAACTACTACAAGCAACTATATGCCAATAAAATGGAAAACCTGGAAGAAATGGACAAATTCTTAGAAAGGCACAACCTTCCAAGACTGAACCAGGAAGAAATAGAAAATATGAACAGACAAATCACAAGCACTGAAATTGAAACTGTGATTAAAAATCTTCCAGCAAGCAAAAGTCCACAACCTGATGGCTTCACAGGTGAATTCTATCAAACATTTAAAGAAGAGCTAACACCTATCCTTCTTAAACTCTTCCAAAAAATTGCAGAGGGAGGAACACACCCAAGCTCATTCTATGAGGCCACCGTCACCCTGACACCAAAACCAGACAAAGATACCACAATATGAGAAAATTACAGACCAGTATAACCGATGAACATAGACGTAAAAATCCTCAACAAAATACGAGCAAACAGAATCCAGCAACACATTAAAAGGATCATACACCATGATCAAGTGGGATTTATCCCAGGGATGCAAGGATTCTTCAATATATGAAAATCAATCAATATGATACACCATATTAAGAAACTGAAGAATAAAAACCAAATGATCATCTCAGTAGATGCAGCAAAAGCTTTTGACAAAGTTCAACACCCATTTATGATAAAAACTCTCCAGAAATTGGGCATAGAGGGAAACTGCCCCAACATAATTAAGGCTGTATATGGCAAACCCACAGCAAACATCATGCTCAATGGTGAAAAACTGAAAGCATTTCCTCTAAGATCAGGAACAAGACAATGATGTCCACTCTCGCCACTATTATTCAACATAGTTTTGGAAGTCCTAGCCACGGCAACCAGAGAAGAAAAGGAAATACAAGGAATCCAAATTGGAAAAGGAGAAGTAAAACTGTCACTGTTTGCAGATACAATACTATACATAGAAAATCCTAAAGATAACACCAGGAAAGTTCTAGAGCTAATCAATGAATTTGGTAAAGTTGCAAGATACAAAATTAATGCACAGAAATCTCTTGCATTCCTATACACTAACAACAAAAGATCAGAAAGAGAAATTAAAGAAACACTCCTATTTACCACTGCAACAAAAAGAATAAAATACCTGGGAATAAACCTACCTAGGGAGGCAAAATACCTGTACTCAGAAAACTATAAGATACTGATGAAAGAAAGCAAAGACGACACAAACAGATGGAGAGATATACCATGTTCTTGGATTGGAAGAATCAACATTGTGAAAATGACTATACTACCCAAAGCAATGTACAGATTCAATGCAATCCCTGTCAAATTACCATTGGCATTTTTCACAGAATTAGAACAAAAAATTTTACAATTTGTATGGGAACACAAAAGACCCCAAATAGCCAAAGCAATCTTGAGAAAGAAAAACAGAACTGGAGGAATCGAGCTCCCTGACTTCAGACTAAACTACAAAGCTACAGTAATCAAGACAGTATGGTATTGGCACAAAAACAGAAATATAGGTCAATGGAACAGGATAGAAAGCCCAGAGAGAAACCCATGAAGCTATGGTCACCTAATCTATGACAAAGGAGGCAAGAATACACAATGGAGGAAAGACAGCCTCTTCAATACATGGTGCTGGGAAAACTGGACAGCTACATGCAAAAGAATGAAATTAGAATGCTCCCTAACACCATACACAAAAATAAACTCAAAATGGATTAAAGACCTAAATGTAAGGCCAGACACTCTGAAACACTTAGAGGAAAACATAGGCAGAACACTCTATGACATAAATCGCAGCAAGATCTTTTTTGACACAACCCCTAAAGGAATGAAAATAAAAACAAAAATAAAGAAATGGGACCTAATTAAACTTAAATGCTTTTGCACAGCAAAGGAAAACATAAATAAGATGAAAAGACAACCCTCAGAATGGGAGAAAATATTTGCAAATGAAACAACTGACAAGGGATTAATCTCCAAAATATACAAACAGCTCAAGCAGCTGAATTATCAAAAATACAAACAACCCAATCAAAAAATGGGCAGAGGACCTAAATAGACATTTCTTCAAAGAAGACATACAGATGGCCAAGAGGCACATGAAAAGATGCTCAACATCACTAATTATTAGAGAAATATAAACAGCAATGGTATTAGTAGCAATATTGAAGATGTTAAAATAGTGACAACCAGCATATGCACAGACTTAAATAGTTTATGAAAAAATTTTCATTAAGTCATGTCATTCTCACCAGGACCCTGAGGTTAGGTGATATTATTATGCCTATATGTTAAAATGAGGAAACAGAAGCTCAGAACTCTTGTTATTTATCAATACCAAACCACTAGAGAACATCAAAGGTGGGCCTGGAATCCCTGTCTCCTGCTAATTCCTCATATTACAGGCTAGTATCATGTATGACCATATCTCCTCCTCACTCAGCCCGTGCACCCGGCTCATAGCTGGGAAGGCACTAAGAGGAGGAGTCAGAGAGATACAGAGTTTAGGATGGAGCACGTCATCCGTAACTACTGCCTAAACCACAAGCCAATCATCAGAGCAAACACGACCGGAGAGACATCACCCCTTTCTAAAACATCTCTGCAGTCCTTCCCCCTTGCATTCAGCTCATTGTTATTCATTCAAAAATAATAATAAATGTAGCCAGAGGACAGAAGTTTCAGCTCTACATCCTGGAAGTGGTGCATCCTTGCTCTGCTATGGTCCGCTTTCTCTCTGGAGCGTTTCCTGACCCTGAGCGGCATCTTCCTGTGTGCTTCCTCTGCACTCTGTTCAGAGAGAGACTGTAATTTTTGTTTACACTCCTCCTCCCTGAATAAATTTTGCCTTAGTCATCTTTATATTTCCACGGTCCGGCACAGTGTCCAGTGCCTTGCAAGGCTGTGATAAATATTTGCTGAGCAAACAGCATTTGTTATTTTGTGCACTCATTCAACACACATTTGTCAAAAGCCAGAAACTACATTTCATCATAAAAACTACTTCAAATGGCTCTAGTCCTGAGCAAAGGCCTGAACAGTGTTTAATTGCCTTTACATGACACCACCAAAAGTTGGTCAATTTAATAATTAAGAGCATATAGAAAAACAACCATTTTCCTTTGATAAAATAAAGATACAGCCTGTGAAATTCAGAATTTCTCTTTAGGCTGTTATACATTATTTTCCTTTGAGGTCTGAAAGATAATTGTTATGGGTATATTACATGGTGAGTAAAATTTGAGATATCTAGGTAGGTGCTCATAGAATCAATATTTAAGTGTTATTTAAACTGGTGTCATATATTGAGTATGTTTATATAAATATGGACTATTTATTAAAAATTATTCCCGGTAAATTGATGTAAGTTCATCAAGTTTTATGTCTTAATTTTATAATCAGGATTATACTTTCAGTAAAAAAAACTTTCAATAGTAACGATAATAATATTATTTCTCATGAAATAAGCTTATATTTTATAATATATAATACTTTTATTTTTCCCAGATTATTTTCATGACCATTAAATTACCCACTTGATTCATCATAGATGCTTCAAAGTGCTTTAGTTGATCAAAAATAGATTTAGGCATGATGGAACATCAAGAATAGGTTCTAATCTCCACACTGACTGAAATTCAAAATATGCCTTTAATAAATGCCACTGTAATTGCAGTGTCGCTACCTCTTACAATCAGAATGGATGAGGACTACTCAGAGAAGAACATGAAGAATTATCAAAAAAAAAAAAAGCTCTGATAGGAAATTTTAAATGAGTAAAAAGATGCAGAGAAGTAGGGTAAGTCTCAGGTGTGGATGTGAAAGACGCTGCATGACGATATGGTTGATCTGAACTTCTAAGGAAGCCTGCATGGTTGCTAGAAATATTGTGAAGGATAGACCTGTGCTGAATAATCTGGACATCCCGCCAGAGGGCAGAAGAGAGCAGGCCGGGGAAGGTGTGCTCTCATTTCGTTTGCGTGATCCGTGATCCTTCAGTGTTCATTTCTGTCCTAAATTTTAAAGGAAAAAAGGTGCTATTGTGATACTTCTCTTTCACTCTTTCCTCTCAAATAATAGTCCATTTACTTGGATTATTGTATTACTCTCCACTGGGCACCCTAATTCTACCTTAACCTCTCCCTTCAGCATATCCTCAACATAATAAGCAAAGACATTTTGTTAAAATGCAAGTCAAGGGACTTCCCTGGTGGTCCAGTGGTAAAGACGCCGCCTTACAATGCAGAGGACGGGGGTTCGATCCCTGGTCGGGGAACTAGGATCTTGGGGAACTAAGATACCATATGCTATGGGGCAACTAAGCCCACGTGCCATAACTACTGAGCCTGTGTGCCTCAACTAGAGCTCGTGAGCCGCAAGCTACAGGGCCCACGCACTCTGGAACCCGTGCACCACAACTACAGAGCCCACACGCCCTGGAGCCTACGTGCCAGAACTAGAGAGAATCCCATGCACCACACCTAGAGAGAAGCCCGTGCACCACAACGAAAGATCCCACATGCCTCAACGAAGATCCTACGTGCTGCAACTAAGACCCAACACAGCCAAAAATAAATTAAATAAATAAATAAAATGCGAGTCAAACCATTTCAGTCTTCTGCTCAAAACTCTTCAACAAGTTTGGGATTAACAGATACTCACTACTATGTATAAAATAGATAAACAACAAGGACCTATTGTATAGCACAGGGAACTATATTCAATATCTTATAATAATCTATAATGGAAAAGAAACCAATTCACTTTCTTGTACACCTGAACCTAACACAACATTGTAAATCAACTATACTTCAACAAACATTAAAAAAAAAAAAAAAAACTCTCCAACAACTTCCCATCTCACATAGAGGAAGAGCCAAAGTCATTACCGTGACCTATAAGTCTCAGTAATCTGATCCTATTATGTCTCCTCCTTGTCCACTTCACTCCAATCACATAAATCTCATTGCTGCTTCTCCAACATTCCATGGACTCTGCCTCAGGGCCTTTGCACATGCTGTTCCTCTTCCAGGGGTGCTATTCCACAAGGCATTTGCCCGACTCCTTTTCTCACCTCCCTAGAACTTTATTCTCCTGTCAACTTCTCAGTGAGGCCTTCCCTGGTCATTCTACCTAAAGCTTAATCCCTAATTCCCTCTTTTTTTGTTTTACATTTTTCCACTGAGTTTATCGCCACCTACCCTACTACATATTTTTATCTACCTATTACTTATTTTATACATGTCTATCTCTTCCTTCTTGAATGTAAGGGGACTTTTTCATCACTTTTCTTATTATATTTACAGAAACAAAACAATGCCTGACACATTGCAGGGACTCAATATATACATATGTGCTTGTTCACTAAATTAATGACTGAATGAACTCAACAAACATTTATTTTTACCCATATCATTTATCTGGAACTGTTTCCAGTAATAAATAGCATATATACATATGTATACACTGTATATATAAAATAAATATATAAGTATATAAAATAAAATATATTAAAATATACATATAACTACTATGTGTTGACTCTTTTTCCTCGTCTCATAAAGTTTGTGAAATAAGAATCAAGGATGCCGCATGAGAATCCATATAATTGTCTACATCGGTGGTTCTCAAAGTGTGGTGCCCAAACTAGCAGCATCAGCACCGCCTGGGAACTTGCTATAAATGCAGTTCTTGGACCCCACCTCAGATCTATTGAATCGGAAACTGTACTTTAATAGTGAGTCTGTTGCATGCTAAAGTTTGAGAACCACTGGTAGAGATTATAAATTCATTAAGCTGGAAATGGCAATTGAACTTTTAATGCATTCTCATTTTCGTATTAGGGATTTCAAGTTTTTTGTTGGTAAAATAAGTTTGGAAATATTCCGGCTTTGATAAATGTCAGCGAGTCTTCTTCCTAGGGATGGTACACCTACTCTTCCCTTACACGCCTATACCCCTCTTCCAGGCCTGGTCCTAACGTCTTACACCTGGTCTTGCAATGGCTTTCTAACTAGTCTCCATGTGCTAACTTGTCTCCGTATACTAAGACATTTTCTTGAATATAAATTTCTTCACATATTTTTGTTTCTGAAATAGAGATGGATCTTACAGTCGATAAGTACATTTAATATAGTGTTTTTTCTTATTTCCCAAAAGATTTTTTTTTTTTTTTGCGGTACGCGGGCCTCTCACTGCTGTGGCCTCTCCCGTTGCGGAGCACAGGCTCCGGACGCACAGCCTCAGCGGCCACAGCTCACGGGCCCAGCCGCTCCGCAGCATGTGGGATCTTCCCGGACCGGGCACGAACCTGTGTCCCCTGCATCGGCAGGCGGACTCTCAACCACTGCGCCACCAGGGAAGCCCCCTAAAGATTATTTTTATACCAAAGATCTGTTTTACAGTTGAGGAACTAAGATCTTTTCCTACACTGTTTTGCTTCACCGTGCATCCAACTGGCCTTCCTCCTGCCCTCCTGTAGCTCTATTTTTCTCATGCTGCAGACATTTTAACGTGAAAAATGTTCATTAGTCAATCGGGCTAATTCTAACGAAGACTTCAATTACAGAATGATCCATTGCAAGCCCTTGAACTAAAAGCAGTCACATACTCAAAGCTAATATTCTTTTCATTAAAAAAAAGTTGGCCGCTGTTCGCTTTCAGCTGAAACGGAGTTTTTGCTTATGCAGCGCAGATTCCCGCCAGCACCTTGAGCGCCTCTGGAGCCGGAGCCCGCTGCTGTATAGCTCGTGAATCCCCCGGCAGGAGGGCGCAGAGCGGAGAAGCCCCTTAGGGTGAACCCTCTCTCCAAGTGCTACCACTCTCTCCTCTCCTGCCTCCTTGTCTTTGGAAATTTATTGCGTTTTCTGGCTGTGCTGCTCAGAGGAACGCGGGCTTTTTCCTGTAAGCCGGGTTCTTTATGATCACTCTAAATTTGGACATGGCCCGCGACAGCTCGGGCCTGCGATATAGTTTCCGGGATGCGCCTGGAGGGCCGGGGCGAGCCGGAGCCTCCGCGAACCGGTGCTGAGGGCCGAGAGCTTTCTTCTGTCCTTTTCAGCTCCAGCTTTTTCCCTGATTCTATAGACCTTCTTTGGGTTTCTCATTAATTGGCCTGAGTTGCCATGAACACTGGCAACCACAGGGCAGCGCCAAAAAAACAAGCTTCCTTGAGGGTCTAAAGGTTGGGGCTGTGCAAGAAAATTTTCCAATTAGGTTCACATAAACTTAATTTCTGGCTTCCAGCCTGGCTGTGCATTAGAACCGTCAGCTAAATGTGGTTCTCGGGAGGCAGAAACGAGCACCTCTGGCTCAGAGCTCCGTGGGGAGTTGCTCCTGTGCAGTCAGGCCTGAGAACCACGGAGGAGATCCCAGACGCAGGCTACCTCACTGTGGGAGGAGACTGGTGATCAAGCCTAAACCACACATTTCTCTCCGAACAAGCCTACCCAGCTAATAATAGACCTTGTTCTTAATGCCTTCTGAGTCGTTCACTGAAATGCTGTTTGTGGGTAAGTTGTATATACGTCCCTTGAAAAGCTGAAATATTAAAATGTAGCTGATTTCTTGGAAAACAAAAGGAGAACATATTTAAATAGGGAACAACACTTTTATATCAGGGTTTGGGCAAGGGAAGTGTCCTCATTGTGGACTTTGCGTGTTTTAGTGAGGAAAAGGCATTGATTCTTATTAGGCCCAGCAGGGATATGATGCAGCCACAGGATACATTAATTTATTGCACAGTGAAATGCCTTATGATGGAGTTTTACTACATTTCACATTTGGGACACACCTTTGACATCTTTTATGCCTAAATTTAAACCACTTAAAAGATTCATTACAATCCAATTAAATTAAAATGTAAATGTAAAAACACGCAGACTGTAAAACATAATTTTTCAAGCTGTGTTTCTGCAATTATAAGACTGTTTCAGAAAACTGTAGTTAAAATGGCTAAAACATGTGATCTCACATCGATTCCTTTTAGTCACCATTCAGGATATTGTATTAGGAGCAGGAAACCGAAGATATTATCTTAGTAAACTATAGTGGTTTTTAAATGTGACCTTTATAAACAGAAGCAATCCCAAACCAGCCCTACAAAAATTTACTTCTCATTTTTATTCAAAAATTAATAAAATTGATTTTGGTGGTGAGCACACTGTAGTGTATACAAAAGTAGAAATATAATGCTGTTTGTATGAAACATAATGTTACAAATCAACAGCACCTCAATAAAAAAAAATTTAAAACTTAATAATTGAAATCAATTGCTATAACTCAATTAAGAGAATGGACATGATAGTATGGCATATGAACAAGGGGTTTTTTCATGTAGAAGTACTGTTTTATAAGCTCCTTTAGTACACCCCATAACTTTTAGCATAGTATTGGTAATTCAAAGGCACTCAACAAAATAATTTTCCACTTGACACAAGCATTCTACCGTCATGAAGTATGCATAAAGAGAAAGTAAAATCTAGTTTAATATCTATTTATTATACATCAGTTCCATTACTAGGAAGGGTGCCCAGAAAGTTAAGGAAGAATTAATTAGAACAATTCACTAACAGTTTATTAAGCCACCATTATTCACTGTGCTGAGTACTACTCTTTTTAATTCACTAACTTAATATAATAAATACCCCCAAAGTATTGATGAATTAAAGAACAAATATAAGACATGACTTCTTTCAAAACTAACACTTTAGTGGGAGGAGACAAAAACACATATCTGAAGAAGAGGACAGAATACAGGGAGTTCTTTAATAGAGGTGCAAACTACTATGGAAGTAATAAATAATCATAATTACTACATAGCTACTAGTAAGTCAGAAATACTTCTTGAGCTGGGTGGTGAACTGAGGATTTAAAGTAAAGAAGAACTTCACAGAGTAGATATTGTGAATCGAGGAAGGGCCTTCCAGAAGGATGGAAGCCACTAGAATAAAGAGTGAAGATGCCTTGAGGAAATAGAATGCTTTGGTGGAATGGTGGGTGGAGATATGACCCATAAGTAAGGGACAAATTATGGAGGGTTTTTAGTGAGACATTAAAATTGGTCTCTTTGTAGTGGGGAGCTCTCAAGGCCCTTCAGAAGGGAACAGCACAGCCAGGTCTATTTTAGAAGGATTATTTTGGAGGCATTGTTTAGAACCAGTTGGGGAAGATAAGGGTCTGGAGAATGTACTGTGCTTCACACAAGAGATCTGACGGCATGAGGCAAGGCACTGGCAACAGAGTGGATGAGCTCAATTTGGGAGACCTCCTGGATGTCAAAACAACAGAATTTGAGGATTAGCTGTAGGTGAAGGTCAAGGGAGAGGGAGCAAATTTTATATCAGAGCCACTAGGGATATGTCTACTTTGTAAAATAGACATTTCTAGAATCTGTAATATTAGCAAAATGATCCTGGAGGGTTCTGGTACAAATTTTGAAGGGGAATATTTGTTAAATAATTATATTGCTTAGCATACTTGGGAAAAGAATGACAAGACCAAGAAGTAAGTGTCAAAGGGTTGGGAAAAGGCAAGTTGGAAGCCAAATACCCCAGGAGGCTACAAAAGTGGCACGAACTAAGGGAAAAAGAGGCATAACAGGAGAATGATGTCACAGAGCTAGTAGTTAGGAAGCCCGGGAAAGTGGTGAGCAGAAGTTAGAACGAACGTGAGAAAGCAAAGACCCCTTACAGTAGACGGAAAATCCACAGAGTAAAACGGTGTAAGGAAGATTGTTGGCATGAAAAACTGACCTAAATGGGCAGCTGACTCAGGAGAATGGCGGGAGGGGGGAGGAATGGAGACTGAGTGCGAGGATGATGAACAGCACGTAGCCTTGTAATGAATGAGCTGCTTGTTACTCTATTACTAAATCAACATCAGCAAAAACTTTGTGAATAGGTATGAGGCACTATTACTTGCTATTTCCAAGAGATTCAACAAGAAGCGACTTCTTTAGGAGTAAACTCGTGACTTATCTCATCTGCCATGCTCTGTCAGCCTTGCTATCCTTGGTGTGTTTATCACACTCCAACACTAGAAACCCATCTACCCATGTCCATCCTGTGGCCTGCCCCCACCAGGCTGCGGTGGCAGGAGAGGGCACATGTTAGGTTAGCTAGGACGAAGGGCATCTGCCCTGCCGGGGAGCCTGTATTGCCCTGACCCGGAAGGCTAGGTCCTGCAGAGCCCACTAATTCTAGGCTAAATCTATGTTTTAAACAATGTAGGACTCCATTTAAAACGACGACAGTGACAGTACACAAATGCTTAAGCTCAGTGGATTTTTAGTAGTTTAGGAAGCTTTCTATCTGTTGATGAGTTCCTGTCAAGGCCATTTTCATAAGCAGTTGGATGGGACATAATAGGCCACTTCTGCTTCTGTCACATTAAAGGGAATGCTAATTACATCATCTGGGATTTGAGTGGAATCACACTTACCGGAGTAATCGTGGGGACAGATGCAAGTGTACCGTCCTATCTCGTTGAGGCACGTGGCCTCGTTCTTGCAGGGGTCTGACACACACTCGTCCACTTCCAAGTCGCAGTGCCTGCCTTGATAGCCTGGGACACAGAAGCAGGAGTAGCCATTGATTCCGTCCTGGCACACAGCACCGTTGTGGCAGGGGCTGGACGCACACTCATCGTGCTCCAGCTCACAGAATCTTCCGGCATATCCAGCAGGGCAGATGCACACAGGGTGCACAGGGTCCTGATGGCAAAAGCCTCCGTGTTGGCAGGAGTTGGTGCCACAGGGAGCAATGGCCGTGTCACAGGTGGTCCCACTGTACCCAGGAGGACATCTGCACAGGAACCTCCTCTCTCCTGGGACGCTCACACAAGTGGCATTTCCTGGACAGGGACTGGAGAAGCAAGCGTCTTCCTCATGGTCACAGTCTTTGTCCAAATTAATGGCTGTGCCTGAACAATGGCAACTGCCGTCTTTTGAAAAATTCTTGCATGTAGAATTGTTTTGGCAAGAATCTGAGAGGCACTTGGTGTCATTTTTATTGCACAAGGAATCTACAAGGAAATAAAAAACATCAGGATGAAGCTTACAAATAAATGGTGGACAATAAATTAAAGAAGTTCCTTCTTTCTGCTCTTCATGCATCTCAAAGAAACTCAATGAAATACAAAATTGACTGCATTCTGGTGATGAATTTGTCAAATTTGTCTAATAATGACTTTTGTCACTAATGATGATTTGTCTTTTTTTTTTCATATACTTCTAATAAGAAACAAAAATGGCTGGTTTCAGATTCTTTGCTTCTCCTGCATTTTCCTTTCTCAGGTATAAGTGCTGTTGAGCAATGGGGTGAATTGTTAAATTGTCCCATAAATCCCAAATTTTGAAATTCACATTCTCTCATGGAGAATTTTGGGGGTATACTGGGAGATGAGATACAAAATTGTCTCTGAATATACGAACTGAAACTAATATTTGAATAAATACTATACTTTGGCTTATGACTGTTTATCACAATCACCATTTATGCTCTAAAAAGAAAAGCATAGAAAAGTGAAAATATAAAAATAAAAGAAAATACCAACTATTTGTGGAAGGTCTACTCTCTGTACCAAGCATGTCAGGTGTTTCACAGATATTATTTATAATCCTCACAGCAACACAATATTGTGTACATCTTAACGGATGACAGATTAAGTCCCACCGCAAGGAAGCAGATGTTGTAAAGTTTATGGACTTTCAATTTTCTGAAAGCTTCTCTGTTCTAGGGATACATTTTAAAAATTCTAATTGGAATGATAACCTGCAAGAAAGCAAAAATTCTATGATTCTTTTCCAAATTCACTGGCTATATGCATGTGTACAAAGTTTCCCTGAATCTACACACATTATGATCACAGAGAATCTTTATGATTTGGCAACTCAATTGCATCAGCTCACAAAACACTGTCTTTTGCATGTGGATTTATCTAATACATCATTCTCTTATTTTTACTTCCTGTCTCACAATATTACTCACTAATGTAATAGTGGGTAAGCGTACAGGCTTATAATTTTAAAAATTACAAAGTGAATAGTTTGCTCTTATGAGACATAAATCAACTACTGTCAGAAGAAAATAGCATGTAAACTTTGGTAAATATGTATAATGATAAATTTCTTCCCTCTCTTCCTGCAGAAAGAGAAGTTTTTTTTTTTAACATCTTTATTGGAGTATAATTACTTTACAATTTTGTGTTAGATTCTGCTGCATAACAAAGTGAATCAGCTATACGTACACATATGTCCCCATATCCCCTCCCTCCCACCCTCCCTAACCCACCCCTCCAGGTGGTCACAAAGCACGGAGCTGATCTCCCTGTGCTATGCGGCTGCTTCCCACTAGCTATCGGTTTTGCATTTGGTAGTGTATATATGTCCATGCACTCTCTCACTTCGTCCCAGCTTACCCTTTCCCCTCCCCGTCTCCTCAAGTCCATTCTCTACATCTGCATCTTTATTCCTGTCCTGCCCCTAGGTTCTTCAGAACCATTTTTTTTTTTTAGATTCCATATATATGCGTTAGCATACGGTACTTGTTTTTCTCTTTCTGACTTCACTCTGTATGACAGACTCTTAAGTCCATCCACCTCACTACAAATAACTCAAGTTCGTTTCTTTTAATGGCTGAGTAATATTCCATTGTATATATGTGCCACATCTTCTTTATCCATTCATCTGTTGATGGACACTTAGGTTGCTTCCATGTCCTGGCTATTGTAAATAGAGCTGCAATGAACACTGTGGTACATGACTCTTTTTGAATTATGGTTTTCTCAGGGTATATTCCCAGTAGTGTGATTGTGGGGTCGTATGGTAGTTCTATTTTTAGTTTTTTTGTTTGTTTGTTTGCTTTTGTTTTTTATTTTATTTTCTGCTGATGACATGGTATAATCCATGCAAAATGTTTGACTTTATACCTATCTCATAGCAAAGATTTTACAATTGTTAGTTTTTATAATTGGTAATATTATTAATGTTAATTCTTCATTAATCATTCTCTAATCTTGCATTTCATGAAACAACACTCTCCAAAGGAAGAGAGCCAGTTGCTGGATCCCTTGCATGCAGTGCACAGGGCTGGTGCTATCTGTACCGTAAGCCACCATGACTTTGCCCACGGGTAGGAGCATTGCTGTCTTTCTTTTTTTATTTTTTAACATCTTTATTGGAGCATAATTGCTTTACAATTTTGTGTTAGATTCTGCTGTATAACAAAGTGAATCAGCTATACATATACATATGTCCCCATATCTCCTCCCTCTTGCATCTCTCTCCCACCCTCCCTATCCCACCCCTCTAGGTGGACACAAAGCACAGAGCTGATCTCCCTGTGCTATGTGGCTGCTTCCCACTAGCTATCTATTTTACGTTTGGTAGTGTATATATGTCCATGCCACTCTCTCACTTCATCCCAGCTTACCCTTCCCCCTCCCCGTCTCCTCAAGTCCATTCTCTACATCTGCATCTTTATTCCTGTCCTGCCCCTAGGTTCTTCAGAACCATTTTTCTTTTTTTGGATTCCATATATATGCATTAGCATACAGTACTTGTTTTTCTCTTTCTGACTTACTTCACTCTGTATGACAGACTCTAAGTCCATCCACCTCATTACAAATAACTCAAGTTCGTTTCTTTTTATGGTTGAGTAATATTCCATTGTATATATGTGCCACATCTTCTTTATCCATTCACCTGTTGATGGACACTTAGGTTGCTTCCATGTCCTGGCTATTGTAAATAGTGCGGCAATGAACATTGTAGTACATGACTCTTTTTGAATTATGGTTTTCTCAGGGTATGTTCCCAGTAGTGGGATTGCTGGGTCGTATGGTAGTTCTATTTGTAGTTTTTTAAGGAACCTCCATACTGTTCTCCATAGTGGCTGTATCAATTTACATTCCCACCAACAGTGCAAGACGGTTCCCTTTTCTGCACACCCTTTCCAGCATTTATTGTTTCTAGATTTTTTGATGATGGCCATTCTGAGTGCTGTGAGGTGACACCTCATTGCAGTTTTGATTTGCATTTCTCTAATGATTAATGATGTTGAGCATTCTTTCATGTGTTTGTTGGCAATCTGTATATCTTTGGAGAAATGTCTATTTAGGTCTTCTGCCCATTTTGGATTGGGTTGTTTGTTTTTTTGATATTGAGCTGCATGAGCTGCTTGTAAATTTTGGAGATTAATCCTTTGTCAGTTGCTTCCTTCGCAAATATTTTCTCCCATTCTGAGGGTTGTCTTTTCGTCTTGTTTATGTTTTCCTTTGCTGTGCAAAAGCTTTTAAGTTTCATTAGGTCCCATTTGTTTATTTTTGGTTTTTTTTCCATTTCTCTAGGAGGTGGGTCAAAAAGGATCTTGCTGTGATTTATGTCATAGAGTGTTCTGCCTATGTTTTCCTCTAAGAGTTTTATAGTGTCTGGCCTTACATTTAGGTCTTTAATCCATTTTGAGTTTAGAGAAGTTGTTCTTTTTAATGTGGTCTGGCCACCAACTGGGTGATGAGAAGATGGAGAAGATAATGATTGACTGGTTCATCACACAAGAGTGAGAAGATTTTCACAATTATCTTCCGTGGAGTGGAGTCTTTCTGGCAGCCGACAGTTTTCCTCCAGTGCCTGAGCACAGAAGATTAACATATGCTTATATGTTATCAGGAGGGTTGATCTGAGAGCAAACCTTTTCTAGTCCCTATGGAAAAACTCAATTAATCATCCTTTCATCCTTTTACTATAGTTTTTTTTTTAGGTGCTGGTTTTCCAATCACATCTTCAAATGTATGGCTGGCTTCTGGTTGTTCGTGTCTTAGCTACAATGTCACTTCCTGAGAAAAGCTTTCTCTGAACTTTTCTAAACCTTTATTGTTTTGCTTTCTAATACATATGAAATGTTCTTATTTCTTTGTGTGTATGTATGTTTTCTGTTTTCCTCATTACAATCTTAGCTCCATGGAGGAAAGGGGAAGACCTTGTCTCTGGTATTTCCTGGGTCTATAACATTACCTGTCACATTGTAGGTGCTCAGTACATACTTATTGGAAGAAAGGGGAGAAATGTCACCACAGAAACATGGAAGGAAGAGTGCTGTGCGACCACAGGGCCCAGGGCAAATGTACCAGGGAAAACCTCACTGAAGAAAAGGTACTTGAGATGTCTTTTTAAATGAATGCAAGTGAAGGAAGCGTATTATTTTCAGAAGAAAGAAAAAACACATGAGAGGTACTGGCATTCTCTGCCAATAGTATGAAAAGTATGAGGGTGTAGGGCAGAGAATAGGGAGGAAAAATGAAGAGATATTTAATAGTTCAAACATTTGGGAGTACTTAAAGTTCTTGTGTCCAAACTGAAAAAAAGACAATCAAATATTACAAGTCTGCTCTCTTAACTCCCACTGTCAAGGGCCTATTATGAAATTATGTTTTTGATTTTGTTCTGTTTTGCTTCAGTTTGTTAGTGGTAATGGTGATGGTTTTTTCCTTCCTTCAAAAATCAAGTATCTTCATTTAAGCCATGAATTGAAGCATTTGTGTGGAAAAACACACAGCAAAGAAATTAGCATTTATATCCAAGGCCCTTACAGTGCAATTTAAAGAATGAATTTCTAACAACATTTGTGTAAAACATTTTACAGATAAAACATAAAACATTTTAAGTTTTATAAGGAATAAGTCATTTGCACAGTGTCATAGAGAGGTGGGATTTGAACCTCTCGTGTGTCTGATTCCAAAGTCCATTTCTTTTTACTGCATTATTTTAGAAGTTAGGATAATTTGAATAGAGTTTCCTACTTAACCATGGTGATATTCACATAACTGTTACTTCTGCTGCCTTCCAAACCCCATGAAAGACCTAAAGGAATGGCAAATAAGCACAATGAAAAATGCTCAACATCATTGGGGAAACAGAAATTTAAAACAGTATGACTACACACCCATTTGAACGGCTAAATAACAAAGATTGACAATACCAAGTGCTGGGAATGTGGAGAAAATGGAACTCTCCTTCATGCCCTCTTTATTATAACGGATCTTTCTTGTCTATGTATTAATAATTATATTAGTCTTTCAAATAATGGACTTCGACTTTGTAGAGTTTGTTTATACTATCTTTTCTGCCCTATACATTTCCGCTTTTGCCTTATTTTCTTAGTTTTTCTTTCTTTGGATTTAACTTGCTGTTTACTTTTTCAGATTTTTTCTAATTTATTAAGTTAAGACTAAAATTATTTTCTCTAAAAATGCAGCTTTACTGTGTTTCTTAAAATTTCTTTTCATTATATTCAAAATGTTTTCTAATTTCCATTGTGAGTTCTTCTTTGCCCCATGGAAAATCTATAAGAATCAATTAGATCAGGTTTGTTAATTGTGTTATTTAGAGCTTCTATAGCAGTACTCATTTTTTTCTACTTTTTCTCTCTGTTGAGATTGATGCATTATAATCTCCCATAGTGATTATAAATTTTCTATTTCTCTTTTTAGTTCTGACAACTTTCACTTTTATATTCTGAAGCAATGTTCTTATGTTCATAGAAATTCCGAATGGTTACATCATCTTGCTGGTTTGACCCCAGTATATTCATAAAATATCATTTTTTGTCCTTAATAATACATCATACCTTAAAAGACTACTTTTATCATTATTATTATTGCTGTATCAGTTACATACATTGCTGGGGGAAATTCAAAATGGTGTAGCCACTTTGGAAAAGAGTTTTGAAGTGTCTTATAAATTTAAACATACATTTACCGTGTAACCCAGCAATCCTACACCTAGGTATTTCCCCCAAGAGAAATGAAAACATAATGCCCATACAAACAATTGCTTGCAAAATTCTTAACAACCTTATTCATAATGTCCAACACTGGAAAAAACCCAAATGTTCATCAACTGGTAAATAAATTTTAATATATCATATGTTGGACTACTACAGAGGAATATAAAGAAACAAATTACGGATCCACAGAATAACATGAAGGAATCTCTGAAGTATTATGCTAAATGAAAAAGCCAGACCTGCTGTATTATTCCATTTTTATGACATTCCAGAGAAGGCACAATTATAACACTGCAAGCAGTTCAGTGGTCACCAGGGAATGGAAGTGGTTGAAGGGACTTAATGCAAAGGGGCATAAAGGAATTTTCATGGAAACATTCTGTATGGTGATTGTGCTGGCAGTCACTGATCGTATGCATTTGCCACTTAAAAGTGGTGAATTTTATTGTATGTAAATTATACCTCAATAAATCAGACCTCCCCCCAAATCCTAAAATAATACAGAAAGAAATAAGTCATCATAAACTTACAAGAGCCAGGACAGAGGTTGAGGAGGTAGACAGCCATAAATACACATACACATACACACTGGAAGTGGG
Source organism: Grampus griseus (assembly GCF_964374135.1). NCBI lineage: Eukaryota > Metazoa > Chordata > Mammalia > Artiodactyla > Delphinidae > Grampus > Grampus griseus. The sequence goes on from NC_139017.1 coordinate 5,189,362, forward strand.
CGAGTAGTACTAGTCTTAGGAAGCCAGAAAGAGCAGACACCATGCCAGCAGTGGGAGAATCCCAGAACCAGGCCAGTTTATGCCACAGAACCCCAGACAGGTTCAGGAATTAGGCGTTCCAGGTACTTCTGAAATGATCGTGGAAGTGGGGCTGAAAAAAGGAAGGTTGTTTGGAAAACTCATTGAAAGCAGTTAGATGCTCATATTCTATCTCTCACACTAGGAAACTGCAAGTCCGTTTCTCCCATGAAGGCAGATTCAGAGACACTGGTGATGCAGGAGTGGCTGGGTCCGGGCTGAAGACGGAATTAAGTGGATGTCTATACAGAATTGTGAGGCACTCCGCAAGCTCATTTCCAATTCATTTCTAAAAATGCTAGAAACCAGGTTTATACTCCAAGCAGGAAACAGAGTTATTTCTCTTGGCCAGCCTGAGTGAAAATACTTTCAGATACTGATATGGGATGTCATCCATTGAAATGACCCAGCCTGATCACTCTAGAATAAATCCTAATAAGCTGGCAGATCCTAGAACATAAAGAAAGAGGTTTCAAATAGCTCTTTAATAAGAGCTATATATGAAATGTACATAAGCATATAGGGCATAGTTATCCTTTAATTATACTTTAAATTATACTCTAAAAAATAATGATAAATGAACATTTTTGTATTCACTAATCAACTTAAGAAACAATAGTACTTCCTTATTATATATGAACAGATTGTATGAGATTTCCAGACATTTGAGGAAAACCTCTAACTAAGATCAAACACAAAGACCAAAACACACATTTAAAAAAAAAAAAAAGTAACTTGGAAGAGGCAAAGACAGTGTAGGGAGAGGACCAAAACTTATGTAAGTTTGAGAATTATTATTTTTAAAGAGTCAAGAAAAGATATAGCAGCAATGAAATGAGTAGAAGGGTTATAAAGATAAACTTCTAGAAAACAAGAGATCTTTGAGATTAAAAATACAAGTAGCAGAAATTTAAAAATTCAGTTGAGTGATTGAAAGTTAATGCTGAGAAAAATCTCCCCCACCTCACCTCCACAAAAGAATTACCAAGAGATTGGAAATAGGAGGTAGAAAAAACAGGGAACTAGAAGACCAGTCAAGGAGAACTTTCGAATGAGACACCAAAGAAAATGGGGAGGAGGTGAGGGGGACAAGGAGAGAAGGGGGAAGAAACTTAAAGTTATGACAGAACATAAAGAATGTTCCTATCATTAAAAACAAGTAAGTTTACAGATTTAAAGTTTCTATGACGTGCCCTAGAAAATGAATAAAAAATAAATCCACAGCAAGGCACATCACTTCCCTGAGGTGGGACAGGAAACAGTTCATTCACAAAGTATCAGAAATCGGAATAGCATTTGATTGATCAACAGAAACACTGGAAACTAGAGGACGTTAGGACAATGCCTTAAAAATCTTGAAAGGAAATAACTTCTAAATTAGAATTCTACGCCCAGCTAAACTATCAATCACATTCGAAGGGATAAGAGAAACATTTTCAGGGATTCAAATTTTCACTTTTCAGGGAGCTTCTTGAAGATATATGGGCCATGGAAATGAGGGTGTAAGCCAAGAAAGAGAATGGAATCTAGGGTACAAGCGATCTAACAAAGGAAAGGAGCAAAAAATGTTACTGAAAATCGCTCCCAGATGGCAGATGTGCTGCTGGCTTAGAGATTAACCAGCCCTGAGAGCAGAAAAAGTGGAGCTCCAGGAAGAATTCCAGGAAGAAAAATGCACAGAGTACCACATGTTAGAAAATTAAACAAAACAATTGAAAAAAACCTCTTACCAGTATTAATTCTAGGAAAATTGAATGTTGTACAAGAAAGGAAATGAAGTCATAATATACCATGTAACTGAAGAGAATTCTTTATAATAACAATAATGGTAATAATGTAATGATATCAAGTAGAGCTGGGGGAGTGACTCTGTGTGTGTGTGTGTGTGTGTGTGTTTGAGACCTGCAGGAAGGTTCAATCCACTTTTATCATAGTAGAATTCCAAGAGATTATGTCAGTAGCTAAAAGTGAAAAGTAAAGCCTAGCCTATTATTTAAAAATATATAAGGAAGAGCAGGAAGAGTTTCAAGTAGTTGCCTCTGGGGAGTGCAGGCTGGGAATGAGAAGCAGGCATGGGGGTGGTAAGAACTGTACTATTGTTTCCTTATAACTCTCAGTAACTTTTAAAGTATTACTGAATAAATGTAATAAAAAATATCCTTCAAAGCAAAATAGGTAGATTTATAATATAGTCACACACACACACATGCACACACACCCATCGCTTTGCTTACGTGTGCACTTCGAATTATGTTTTCAGTGCTGGTACTGGACAAGATGATCCACCAAGCACATCCTTTTACTTGGTCTTCTCTGGGGGTGATGTTGTTATTGGCACCATTTGCTGTCTGGGTTTATGGGTGTGTCCCTAGGTGAGATGCTAACAGGCCCTCTTAGAAATGCGGTCTGTGACCTAGGCATTGTTAACTGATGCTTCAGCTACTAAACAAGCAAAGACAATTGCCTATCAAAAAGAAAATAATATTTTTCAAATATAAAAAGGAACTGCAATTTACTGCCTTATTAAAAACAACTAATTAAATAGCCAACTAAGGAAATAAAAGCAGAATATGCACAGACCAATGATGGCAGTGTCATGAAGTAAGAGTTATGATTATTTCAGTTTTGTGCACCTAAGTTGAAAAACAATCTATCATATATACTATTACATTATACCCTGTACACTGTGTGTACGTTCAGTGAACAACAAAACAATTCTCATAATGATAATACCTAAAGAACAAGACTTAAATGGACATACACACAAAAACCTTATAGGAAGAGAATTTTGTTTCCAGCTTTCATATGAGCCTTAGACACAGGGTAAAAACTTTACTGGGTGTGAAGTGTAACTGATATTCTCAGACCAATTTATACAGTATGCCAAACTATTTTCTTGTAGTAAAGTCTGCCATCTACTGGATATTATAAGAAGTTCTAGAATAATGGGTTTCAGGCTTTTTCGTTTTTCTTAATTACAGCAGAACTCCTCCAAGGAAAATGCCATGAGTAATCCCAACACACAAAATTGGAATGTGGACCAGCTCAGGCTGAAGAAGGGGAGGAGACCTTGCAGTCCAGTCACTCAGCCTCCCACACTTTCTGGAGATGCCTGCAGGGAGCCCTTAGAGGTTGAAGAGCAATTTGAACTCTCTGTTCAGGACAAAATAAAATATTTATACATTATATATACATTACATACAAATACATATACAAATATATATATATATATTTGCTGAGAAGTAAAACGTAACTTGACCAGTTTTAAAGAAGATGAGCACTCAAATTTTAGTATTTATTTATGTGTGTGTGGGTATTTTCTAATAATTTGATTTACTTGGAAAATGGCCATTTTGGTAATTTAGCTTAGTTATAAGGTAGAATATATTTATTCAGAGCAATGAAACACTGCAAGGTGATTTCAGGGAAAAGCATTTTAATATCTCCGAGATTACTATCTATGAAGACTACTCATTCCTTTGTCCTTGATGGTTTTAATGTACTTATCTATGAAATAGGTAATTCTCTGATTTAATAATCATCAGTCAAGAATCTGAAAATTTTATCAACTTTCTTTTTATTACCAACATTTTTGGCAACGTCTGGACTGGCCAACCATTGGAGACTTGCCAGAGAGGAAGAGTGCCGGAGGAGCAAAGTCTGTGAAGTGAAACACGCCCTATCAGTCCTGGCTCTGCCACGCGCAGCCTCAAGGAAGGAGAGAACAGTAGATCCCACTTCTTAGGGGTTTTGTGATGATTAAGTCACTAGATTTAAACGCTTGGCAGACATATGGTAAACGCTCAATAAATGTTAGGTCTTATTGTTATAAGATGCTTAGAGATCGTTTGGGGTTCCTAATAGAGAAGTTACTAGATTAATACAAAATATAGCAATAACAATAATAACATAAAAAGTGCCATTTACTAACACATTGTCACTGCAGGAATTTTATTTTAGGAAACAAAACACAGACCCAAGTATACGCTTACACGGAGAGCCTACCGATGGGCTCATTCAACAGACCAGACACTTTTCCCGTAAAGTACCTGGAGTTGCTGAGGATCAAACCGAGGTAAATGCAGTTTAGACGTAGGAAAAAATCTGCTCTCACCCAAGAGTATCTTACCATCTCACTATATTTTGAGTATCATTTAAGTTTGGGGCTCAGAGAAATACCACGTGAACTGAGAGTTGTGATAAGGGTTTTACTGTTCAGAGGATCTGCTATATCTTTGTGTTCCTAGTGCCTATTCATGCCCAGCAAATGCTCAGTGAATATTTTGTGGATATTAATAGTCAAAGCCATGATCCTTACCTTAAAGATGTCCCTTGCTGTATAAAGTGTATATACATATACACTTTGCATGTGTATGTGTACACGTGTATGTATTTGTAGGGCTAACTACTGACCCTTGTTTTTTTTTTTTTTTAATTTAAATGCCCTCGTATACAACTCTTATTAGTCTTTTCCTAGGATTTATTAACCGAATTCTCCCCATATCACTCTCTAGTCCTCATTTTTATTGATATTAATTCTAAGAATCAAATCTGTTAGCAGAAGAAGGAAGGGCTGTAGGTGGAACTACTGTTATTGTGCATACCTGGGTTAAATTAGCAGTTTTAAATACGCCTCACATTTAAGTAGATCAAACACTCACCTGTACTCCCACTATTACAAATAAAGTGTTCTGAGCTCATTGCTCTGGGGCAGGTATTTTACTGTGTTGTTTCCTCAAACTACTGAGACATGGGCAGGGACTGGGGAAAGCTGCTGCCTGGGACGGGAGCAGGACATGCCCATTGCAGGATAAAGTAATTTTTTTGACATACTATGGCACAGGTTTTTTTTTTTTTTTTAATGTTAATTCCAGTCTTAATATACATTTAACCTAATTTTACCTAAGTAAAAATGGAAGATGAATTGAGGAACTGTGACCATAAATTTGATATTCCCAGCAACATCTACTGAATCGTTTCTGATATTCTTTCATATAAAAGATCTTTTCCTATAGAAGAATAAGTAAACATTTGCTACTGAGTTGTTTTTATTTTATTTGCACTTTTGTTTTTATTAAGAAACAACAAAATCTACTGTCTTTATATAGATATTATGTTTACATCCTTGATATTTTAGAAGTTAATATAGATTTCTATATTTCATTAAACCACATCTCAAAAGCCACTATTGATTTCTATAATTGGAATAGCCATTGACTTAATAAAGAGGATTTAATTCAGCTGTCAAAGGAAAAGATTTTTATTCAAGATTTATTGTCTCTTCCTTCAGAAATTTGGTAAATCGGATGGCCCTTGTCATTTTGGTGAACCACCTAACAATTTCAATCATAGTTTGGATTTCAAACAGCAAATATTTGGGATGTTCAGGTTTCAAATCATCCATGATGAGTTGCCTTTAGAATGAAATAGAAGTTTTAAACAATGCTACTGGAGATAGAGGAGAAATTTCCAGATTGAAGAATGTCAACCTAATATAGTGTCTGGTTGAATTTTCTTGAGCCTAGCATTCTGCAGAGACTGAAATATAACTCCAGGGTCGGGACCGGCCGGGGGAGGATGAATGTGGCAGGAGGGGCCAATCTTTATTCGGGAAGTAGTCAAATAGCTTGCACATGGTAGGTAATCAATAGAAATTTGTTGAATAATGGATGAATGAGCAAGAAAACCTGAATTATCATTTAAGCCTCGCTGTGAAGTTCCTATTCTCACCCCTTTTGATAAAATCAAGCAGAGCAAATCATCGGGTAAATCACTTACTTTAATGCACAGAATGATAGGCTCTCACGGGACAGTTAAAGAAGTAGATGGGCCCTTTAAGACCATTCCTTTCCTCTGCATTCCTGTGGCCTCTAAAAAACTAGGCATTCACTCTCTCATACATAGCTATTTCTATAGACATGGTTTTAAATTCTAAATTGAGGCCAATTTAATGTAACGGCATGAGTATAATTTTGTGGTAAGACAGACAGAGGTTTAAATTTTAGCTCTGCTGTTACCCATACCTGTGGTCTTAGCAGAATCAGTGTCATGGAGCTTGTTTCCTCGTTTCTAAGGGAGATACTATGTAGCCATATGCACAGTGCTTCAGAGCATGGACTCTGGAGCCTGGGTTTATATCCTGACTCTGCCACTTACAGAGGCCATGAGTTTTATTAAGATAATTAACACCTCTGTGCCTTGTTCTCATTTCTATAAAAGCGATGCCTACCCCATAATTTTATTGTGGAGATTAAATTATTTAACGTAAATAAAATTCCCAGCAGTGCTTGTAACAGAGAGAGCGTTGTCAGCCAATTTGTATTATAGTTATTATTGTTATTATCATGAGGGATAAAAAGGATAACATACATAAAGTTCTTTATAAAAATGTATAATAAGTAATGATTTATCAGTATTATTTGTCTTTCCTTTCAATGCAGAGTCCAAAGCATAGTTGCCTTGGTCCCCTTCTACTGACAAGCACAGTACCTTGACATAGTGGGTGCTTGGTAAATAAATGCATGTTTAATAAAAGAATGAATCCAAGGAAAATGAGACTATATGATATTGGAAAGAGTTATTAGTTTTTGAGTTCTGGGAAGTATAAATTTACTGTCATCACACATTCTTGAGAATCTGTCCTCAGGGTCCATGTAGGAGCCCAGCATGGCCAACTGCAAATTTAGCACAGTTAACTCACAAGCAAACTCTGAAGCACCATTTTGCTGCTCCAGTTGAGAAGATTGTGCCAAAGCTCACTGGTGTCATCTGCATCTCACCTCCTCTATAGTGTGTCCATAGACTCACCAAGAAATTTTTCCACAGAGGTATTTTAAATCCCCTACGTATGGTTGCCATCTTGCTAGGTGCTTTTATGTACAATTTCTGATCATTAACATTGTCACAGATGAAATCAGGGGCCTGCTTCTCCAAAGCTTTCTTTTGCTCTCAAATCCTCCCCATGAGAAAAGAAGCCTCGGGGTCCTCATCTACACAGAATATGCCTGATCACAGGTCTGGATGGGATCAGGTCTCTGTCAATAGGGTCAGGGTGATGGACCAAGTACATCCTGCCTGTGGCTGCAATCACACACACACTAACCCCAGAGAAGGTGCCCTGCCCTGTGTCATCCTTAGAACATGACTAAATAATGCAAACTGTGAAGGTCATTTTTACTAAATGTCAATCACTGAAAGTTTTAATGAGGGTCTAATATGTTCCTTTGACATTAAATTCATTTAAAGCTAATCAGGCCTAGAAACACTGACCTTATTATAATCCATATACACTTTAATAAGGACAGGCTTTTAAATAACCCCTTTTATTTAACGGAATACTTACATTTTACTAGCTCCTTTGCCTCTAGCGAATTGAAATTCCCACAGTAGAGCTAAAAATGTTCTAAATGAGGAGAAAAATAAAAGTTTTTTTTTTCTCACTCCATAAAGCCACATTTATTTAACCAATCAATGATCAACAGACATAATTTCAATATTAATTATAAAACCATCATGAAGAATAATTTAGCTACATGGCACTTTTGTTCTAAAAAGGCACCTGAAAGTTTAAATATCTTCCATTAGATTTTTATCAGATTTTTAAGTAATTATACGTAACTAAGCCTAAAGAAAAAAAATAAAGAAAATTGGTAAAATAAGTGAAAACAGCCCTTCAAATTTTAGCTTGTTCCACTGTACACCAAAATAGTATGGACGATATAAGAATGAAAAAATTAGAATAATCTGTTTCAATTTTATTATTGATATTACAAAAATGCCTCCAATTTATTGGTTTCTGGGGATAAATGTCACATTTAGTTCTTATAGAGGTTGGAGGGATTACAGCCAGTTTATAAGTAAGGAACTGAGATTCAGGGATGTTAAATAAATTCCGCAAAGTTATGCAGCTAATATGTGGTAGATTAGGATGCCAAAAAGACTTTAAAACATTTATTTGAAAAAATCCAAAACATGAATATAGAATCATTAAAAGGAAGCACCTAAGAAGTATGTAGATAAGCACTTCTCACACTTCCCCATTCATATGAACCACGAGGATCTCATGAACACTGCCAATATTCTGACTCACCAGTTCTTTCAGGGTGAGGCCCGAAAGTCAGCATGTCTAATAATCCCCCAGGGGTGCTGATGTTGAGGGTCCAGAGACTGCAATTTAAATAGCAAGCATCTCTACCTTGTCTAACAGAGGTACAATGTGAGCCACATATGTAATGTTAAGTCTTCTAGTGAAAAGTATAATTTAAAGACACAGACGTAGAGAATGGACTTAAGGACATGGGGAGGGGGAAGGGTAAGCTAGGACGAAGTGAGAGAGTAGCATTGACATATATACACTACTAAATGTAAAACAGCTAGTGGGAAGCAGCTGCATGGGAGATCAGCTCCGTGCTTTGTGACCACCTAGAGGGGTGAGATAAGGAGGGTGGGAGGGAGGTAAGAGGGAGGGGAAATGGGGATATACGTATGCATATAGCTGATTCACTTTGTTATACAGCAGTAACTAACACAACACTGTAAAGCAATTACACTCCAATAAAGATGCTAAAAAAAATTACAATTAAATTAAGAAGTAAAAGTAAGCAGGTAAATTAACTTTAATAATATGTATTTTAGGGACTTCCCTGGTGGTGCAGTGGTTAAGAATCCACCTGCCAATGCAGGGGACAAGGGTTTGATCCCTGGTTTGGGAAGATCCTACATGCCACGGAGCAACTAAGCCCATGCACCACAACTACTGAGCCCACGTGCCACAACTACTGAACTCGTGTACCACAACTACTGAAGCCCGCACACCTAGAGCCCATGCTCCACAACAAGAGAAGCCACTACAAGAAGAAGCCCTAGCACTGAAACAAAGTGTAGCCCCCGCTCTGAGCAGCGACGAAGACCCAACAGAGTCAAAAATTAATTAATTAATAAATTAATTTTTTTTAAATAATATATTTTATTTAACCAAATATAACTAAAACAGTATCATTCTAATATGTAGAGTTAAAAATTAATGAGATATTTACATCTTTTTTCATACTAAGTCTTTGAAATCCTATGTGCATTTTACACTGATAGTGCACCTCAGCCCTAGCTAGCCACAGTTTAAGTGCTCAGAGCCACACGTGACTAGTGGCTACTATGTGGGACAATGCAGATCTCAACAGTTTTCTCATTATTTTGTACAGGGAACTAATGTCTAGAAAAATAACTTTTGGTTATAATTATGAGTAAGCCATTAGTCCTCTAGGATTTAAATTATCTTCTTTTATGATATGATTATAGCAGTAGGCATGAATAAAGAGGTGTCAAGGTACTTTCTAACAGTCTATTAATTATGATGTACATTCAAATCGTGCACATCCTTAGAAGCCTACGTTCCCAGGAGTCGTCCCAGATCTTTGCATTCTTGTTCATCTCCTGGCCCGAGCAGACACAGAACTTATCATTGTTAAGACAACATCACACTTATTTATGAATTTCCTGAATTGTTCTGTTTCACGTTATGGAGACTTGTCTTCATAATTAGCAAACAAACACTTTAAGTTCAGGAACTAGAACATTCAATTCTTCAGTCTGTCTGTACATATGCTCTGCGTATTCAGTTCCCACCACACTCGGAACACTAAGTCCACGCTGACTGTTCGCTTTGCTGATTGATTGGTTTTCCCCCGGGGGCAATTTGTTCTTTCCACTTTAAGGCTCACCACACTGTAACAGAAAGAGAATGATTTGCTGGTCTGGTCACTGTAGGTTGTGAGCCAGACTTGGGGAAAGCCCAGGTTACTGTGGTTACTAGATAACCTGGAAACCATTGTGAATACATTTCATTTTCTTTTTATTCAGTTAAAAGCCCCGTGACACTGAGTGCAGCAAGTACAATGCCCTTGCGCCTTTGGTCTGGGGAAGATTCTGGAGTGTGGATGTCCCCCTGCCCGTGTGCCCTGCCTTCTGAGCAGGCCCTGGGGTGCACAGGCACGCCTTAGCTCTGCTGCACACCCCGTGACACACATGGAGGATGGGTTTCCATCTCCCAGGGGCCCATTTGGCAAACGCTACCCCAGAAGGCTGTGGCAAGCACACACGGAATGAAGGCTGAGCCTTCATTACCGAGCACAGAACACCAGGGGAACGAGAGAAAACTCAGAGGGAGACGCGTGATTGTTGACATCCTCCTGAGAGTTGAAAGACAGTGTCTCATATTGGTAATTGGCAGCTTAACTGAATAGAAAATAATAAAAGTATAAGGATAGTTCTATTGTGGAAAATGCATAGAAGTGAGCTACATGTGCAGACATGAGACACTGTACCTTGGATGAATCACCTGGGCTGAAATATGCCCATAATCACCTCTTTTAGGAAGGCATGGCTGTGTCTTTGCACTTAAAATATTGTGGAGGGAGGGGGAAAGAAGAAGGATGAACTTGAGCAAATAATTAATTACTTTTTAATCAATAAACTTAAGTAAACTGATATTTTGCTTAATAATAGAAAATGTTTTCACTCGATATGGTAATTGTTTTCAAAGTAAATCCCATGTATTAGTTATCATTGTATATACCTCCCATATCCAGCATAGAGTCAATAATCAGTAATTCATAATGGAACTGAACCAAGCAAGCTTAATCCCTGTCTCCCGAAATGTAACTGATTGTGTCACTAAATTTAAGCTTTCCGTGTGTTTTTCTCTTGAAAAACTGTCCCCAGCCCACCACCATCTATTCTTGCATCATATACCTGGTGTACACTCCCATTAATCTTTCACTTAGAAGGGGCTCTTGAATGATACTTATGTATGAAATGGGAGCCTTCATTTTCTTCTTATGTCATTTTTTACCAAGCTAAAACCATAAATTCAAAACAATTCCAATAAACGTCCTTTTATAATACTTAGTAAATTATAAGTCAAATAGAAACCATGCCTAATTTGAAGCACATCTGACCTATGAGAGAATTGATAGATGCTATAGTGAGGAGTATTTACCGCTTTCCACATTTTGGGGCAATACAATGAAAGAATCAGCTTTAAAGACTACTTCAATTTCACAATGCAGAAACAGAATAAGGATGCTATCAATTATTTTCTGAAATGAAGGAACCTAAGATCCTATCAGCTAAAGCCAGGTCTCTATAGAAAAATAAAATGTTTAATCTTTACAACATAAAAGCAATATTTTAAAGGCTTCCATCAAATAAGCCAACTAATATTTATCCTCCAAGAAGATGCTAATCCTGTGGTATAAAAGGGGTTAAGAGACGCTTAAAGAATCTACTTACCTCAGGTCTATTTCTAAAGCACCCTATCATGTTGTTATAGAAACTACTTGTGGCTGAAAATCTCCCATTATGATTATTGCTATAACCACCAAATGACCAGAAGCTAGTTTTTGATCCATTTGCCATCACCCCCCCACCCCTCTCCAAGATAGTTTTGCTTCTAAATGCTCCTATATTGCTGGAAACAAAGGAGAAAAAAAAAAGGGTAAACAAATTTAATGGGAAAGAAAAGAAGACACAGAGAGAGAGAGAGGAATGAGGGCACATTACAAGCAATAAAGAGATCCAATATATTTCAGTTTTACTTTGTAGGGAAAAGAAATATAATTAGACAAACAGACAAGCTTTTAAACTGGTGACCAAATCTCTTCATTACCATCTGTTCAGACTCAAAGTGAGTAATAAAAAAATAGATGTAAAATATTGCTATTCTCATATTTTTAAAGCCACCATTGGACATTTTAGAAAATTTCCCAATAGAATATATGCCTTTGCCTGGTGTTGTCTCTCCTAGTTTAAATCAAATTAAATATAAACGGTAATTTTCTGGGAGTTCCCTGGAGGTCCAGTGGTTAGGACTTGGCATTTTCACCGCCATGGCCCAGGTTCAATCCCTGGTCAGGGAACTAAGATCCTGCAAGCCACGTGCCACTACCAAAAAATTTTAAAAATTAAAAATAAATAAATAAATAAATAAAAGGTAATTTTCTTATAATAGTTTCTTATAAGATATTAAGTCCTAATATGGTGTCATACTGAAGAAGTCATGTTTTGATAACCATAATCTAATTCATCTCCTTCCCCACAAGGTTGTAATCATTTTTAAAATTCTCATATGATATTAAATTTTGGCACTGTTTTGTGTAAAAATGGCTTACATAAATTAAACCAAACAGACTTATTTCTTTACTTTCTTTATCATACCTCAGACTTTATTTTTTCATGTTGAATTGCCTTGTCTGTTAATAAATAACAAATTAGTTCGTTGGATTTTATGGTTTTTAGTTTTAGAATGCTAGCAGACACATACATAAAACTGACTTTGAAATAACTCAAAATCAGATTTTTTTGACACAAGGATGATGATGGCAAAAATGTTTAGAATCTCTGTCACCCCCATGAAGATCTTAAGAAATATCAAGGGTTGGAGGGACTTGCCAGCAAGATGGTGGAGTAGAAGGACGTGAGCTCACACCTTTGTACAAAAACACCAAAATCACAACTAACTGCTGAACAACCATTGATAAAAAAATGCTGGAACCTACCAAAAAAGATAAAGACAAAGAAGAAGCCACGGCGAGATGGCAGGAGGGGCACAGTCACAATAAAATCAAATCCCATACCTGCCAGATGGGCGACCCACAGACTGGAAAATAATTATACCACAGAAGTTCTCCCATAGGAGTGAAAGTCCTGAGGCCCATGTCAGGCTTCCCAGCCTGGGGGTCTGGCAATGGGAGGAGGAGCCCCCAGAGAATCTGGCTCTGAAGGCCAGTGGGGTTTGATCACAGGAAGCCCACAGGACTGGGGGAAATAGAAACTCCACTCACGGAGGGTGCACACAAGGTCTCATGCACACCAGGATCCAGGGAAAAAAGCAATGACATCGTAAGAGCCTGGGCCACACCTACCTGATATTATTGGAGGGTCTCCTGTGGAGGTGGGGAGTGGCTATGGCTCACTGCAGGGACAAAGACACTAGCAGCAACAGTTCTGGGAGTACTCACTGACATCAGCCCTCCCAGAGGCTACCATTAGCCCCACCCTACAGCCTGTAGGCTCCAGTGCTGGGTTGCCTCAGGCCAAACAACCAACAGGGCGGAACACCCACCTGCCCATCAGCAGACAGGCTGCTTAAAGTCTTCTTGAGTATGGCCCTGCTCACCAAAGGAATAAGACCCAGCTCCACCCACCAGCAGGCAGGAAGCAGTCCCTTGAACTGGGAAGCCTGCATAAGCCTCTTAGGCAGCCTCATCCACCAGAAGGCAGACAGCCAAAGCAAGAAGAAATAAAATCCTGCAGCCTGCAGAACAGAAGCCACAATCACAGAAAGTAAGAGAAAATCAGACGGCAGAGGAATATGTTCCAGATGAAGGAACAAGATAAAACCCCAGAAGAACAACCAAGTGAACTGGAGATAGACAATCTACTGGGAAAAGAATTCAGAGTAATAATAGTGAAAATGATCCAAGATCTCAGAAAAAGAATGGAGGAACATACGGAGAAGATATGAGAAATATTTAACAAAGAACTAGAAGAATTGAAGAACCGAGATGAACAATACAATAACTGAAATGAAAAATACACTAGAAGGAATCAGTAGCAGAGTAACTGAGGAGGAATAATGGATAAGTAAGCTGGAAGACAAAATGGTGGAAATCAATGCTGCAGAACAGAATAAAGATAAAAGAATGCAAAGAAATGAAGGCAGTCTAAGAGACCTCTGGGACAACTTTAAAGACACCAACATTCACATAATAGGGGTCTCAGAGGGAGAAGAGAGAGAGAAAGAAACTGAGAAAATATTTGAAGAGATAATAGCTGAAAACTTCCCTAACATGGAAAACAAAACAGTCAACCAAGTCCAGGGAGCACAGAGAGTCCCAGGCAGGATAAACCCAAGGAGGAACACACCGAGACACATAGTAATCAAATTGACAAAAGTTAAAAACAAAGAAAAATTATTAAATGCAACAAGGAAAAAGCAACAAAAAATGTACAAGGGGACTCCCATGAGGTTATCAGCTGATTTCTCAGCAAAAACTCTGCAGACCTGGGCTTCCCTGGTGGCGCAGTGGTTGAGAGTCCGCCTGCTGATGCAGGGGATGCGGGTTCGTGCCCCGGTCCGGGAGGATCCCACGTGCCGCGGAGCGGCTGGGCCCGTAAGCCATGGTCGCTGAGCCTGCGCGTCCGGAGCCTGTGCTCCACAAGGGGAGAGGCCACAACAGTGAGAGGTCTGTGTACTGTAAAGAAAAAAAAAAAACTCTGCAGGCCAGAAGGGAGTGGCACGATATATTTAAAGAGAAGAAAAGGAAGAACTTACAACCAAGAATACTCTACCCAGCAAGGCTCTCATTCAGATTTGACAGAGAAATCAAAAGCTTTACAGACAAGCAAAAGCTAAGAGAATGCAGCACCACCAGACTACCTTTGCAACAAATGCTAAAGGAACTTCTCCAAGTCAAAAAGAAAAGGCCACTACTAGATACAAGAAAATTATGAGTGGAATAGCTTACTGGTAAAGGCAAGCATAAAGTAAAGGTTGAAATCATATGCACATAAATATATCAAAATCAGCAATTGTGAGAAAAGGAGAGCATGAAAGCAGTCTATTGGAAATGCATTTGAAATTAAAAGACCAGCAACTTAAAACAATCCTGTTTATCTATAGATTGCTATATCAAAACCTCACGGTAACCACAAACTGAAAATCTACAGTAGATACACACACACACAAAAGGAATCCAAGCACAACACTACAGTTAGTCATCAATTCACAAGAGAAGAGAACACAACAGAAAGTGAAGAACAAAGACCTACAAAAACAAATCCAAAACAATTAAGAAAATGGTAATAGGAGCATACATATCAATAATTACCTTAAATGTAAAAGGATTAAATGCTCCAAACAAAAGACATAGACTGGCTGAATGGATACAAAAACAAGACCCGTATATATGCTGTCTACAAGAGACCCACTTCAGATCTATGGACATGTACAGACTGAAAGTGAGGGGACAGAGAAAGGTATTCCATCCAAGTGGAAATCAAAAGAAAGCTAGAGTAGCAATACTCATACCCGACAAAATAGACTTTAAAGTAAAGAGTTTTGCAAGAGACAAGGAAGGACACTATATAATGATCAAGGGAACAATCCAAGAAGATATAACAACTGTAAATATATATGCACCCAACATATGAGCACCGCAATATATAAGGCAAATACTAACAGCCATAAAAGGAGAAATCAACAGTAACACAATAATAGTGTTATTAGTGTTACACTCTGCTTTCATCAATAGACAGATCATCCAGACAGAAAATCAACAAGGAAACACAGGTTTTAAATGACACATTAGGCCAGATAGACTTAATTGATATTTATAGAGCATTCCATCCAAAAGCAGCAGAATACACATTCTTCTCAAGTGCACATGGAACATTCTCTAGATCACATCCTGAGCCACAAAGTGAGCTTCAGTAAATTTAAGAAGATTGAAATCATATCAAGCATCTTTTCTGACCACAACGCTGTGACATTAGAAATTAACTACAAGAAAAAAACTGTAAAAAACACAAACACATGGAGGCTAAACAATATTCTACTAAATAACCAATGGATCACTGATGAAATCAAAGAGGGAATCCAAAAATACCTAGAGATAAATGAAAATGAAAACACAATGATACAGAACTTATGGGGCTTAGCAAAAGCAGTTCTAAGAGGGAATTTTATAGCAATACAATCTTACATCAGGAAACAAGAAAAACCACAAATAAACAACCTAACCTTACATCTAAAGCAACTAAAGAAAGAAGAACAAACAAAACCCAAAGTTAGTAGAAGGAGAAAAATCTTAAAGATCAGAGCAGAAATAAATGAAATAGAAATGAAGAAAACAATACAAACATCAGTGAAACTAAAAGCTGGTTCTTTGAAAGGACAAACAAAATTGATAAAACCTTTAGCCAGACTCATCAAGAAAAAAAAGAGAGAGGACTCAGATCAATAAAATTACAAATGAAAAAGAAGTTACAGCTGACACCACAGAAATACAAAGGATCATGAGATTACTACAAGCAACTATATGCCAATGAAATGGACAACCTAGAAGAAATGGACAAATTCTTAGAAAGGTACAATCTCCCAACACTGAACCAGGAAGAAATAGGAAATATGAACAGACCAATCACAAGTACTGAAATTGAAACTGTGATAAAAAAATTCCCAACAAACAAAAAGCTAGGACCAGATGGCTTCAGAGGTGAATTCTATCAATCATTTAAAGAAGAATTAACACCTATCCTTCTGAAACTATTCCAAAAAATTGCAGAGGAAGGAATATTCCCAAACTCATTCTATGAGGCCACCATCACCCTGATACCAGAATCAGACAAAGATATCACAATAAAAGAAAATAACAGGCCAATATCACTGATGAACATGGATGCAAAAATCCTCAACAAAATACTAGCAATCTGAATCCAACAATACATTAAAAGGATCATGCACCATGATCAAGTGGGATTTATCCCAGAGATGCAAGCATTTTTCAATATCTGCAAATCATTCAGTGTGATACACCACATCAACAAACTGAATAATAAAAAAACATGATCATTTCAATAGATGCAGAAAAAGCTTTTCACAAAATTCAACACCCATTTATGATAATAAAAAAAAAAAACTCTCCAGAACTTGAGCATAGAGGGAATCTACCTCAACATAATAAAGGCCATATATGACAAATCTACAGATAACATCATACTCAATGGTGAAAAGCTGAAAGCATTTCCTCTCAGAGCAGGAACAAGACAAGGATGTCCACTCTCACCACTTTTATACAACATAGCTTTGGAAGTCCTAGCCACGGCAACGAGAGAAGAAAAAGAAATAAAAGGAATCCAAATTGGAAAAGAAGTAAAATAGTCACTGAAGAAGACATGATACTATACATAGAAAATCCTAAAGATGCTACCAGAAAACTACTAGAGCTCATCAATGAAATGAATTCAGTAAAGTTGCAGGTTACAAAATTAATACACAGATCAGTTGCACTTCTATACACTAACAATGAAATACAAGAAAGAGAAATTAAAGAAACAAACCTATCTACCATCACATCAAAAATAATAAATTACCTAGGAATAAACCTACCTAGGGAGACAAAAGACCCGTACTCTGAAAACCATAAGATACTGATGAAAGAAACCAAAGACGACACAGACAGATGAAAAGGTATAGCATGTTCGTGGATTGGAAGAATCAATACCGTCAAAATGACTACACTACCCAAGGCAATCTACAGATTCAGTGCAATCCCTATCAAATTACCAATGGCATTTTTCACAAAAGTAGAACAAAAAAATCTTAAAATTTGTATGGAAACACAAAAGATCCCAAATAGCCAAAGCAATCTTGAGAAAGAAAAACTGAGCTGGAGGAATCAGGCTCCCTGACTTCAGACTATACGACAAAGCTACAGTCATCAAAACAGTATGGTACTGGCCCAAAGACAGAAATATAGATCAATGGAACAGCATAGAAAGCCCAGAAATAAACCCACACACCTATGGTCAAGTAACCTATGACAAGAGGCAAAACTATATAATGGAGGAAAGACAGTCTCTTCAATAAATGGAGCTGGGAAAGCTGGACAGCTACATGTGAAAAAAATGAAATTAGAACATTCTTTAACACCATATACACACACATAAAAAAAAGATCAAAATGGATTAAAGACCTAAATGTATGACTGGATACTATAAAACTCATAGAAGAAAACGTAGGCAGAACACTCTCTGACATAAATCACAGCAAGGTCTTTTTTGAGCTGTTTCCTAGAGTAATGGAAATAAAAACAAAAATAAACAAATCAGACCTAATTAAACTCAAAAACTTTGGCAACAACCAAGGAAACCATAAAGAAAACATAAAGACAACCCAAAGAATTGGAGAAAATATTTGCAAACGATGCGACCCACAAGGGATCAGTCTCCAAAATTTACAAACTGCTCATGCAGCTCAGTATCAAGAAAACAAATAACCCAATCAACAAATGGGCAGAAGATCTAAGCAGACATTTCTCCCAAGAAGATATACAGATGGCCGAGATGAACATGAAAAGATGCTCAACATCATTAATTATTAGAGAAATGCAAATCAAAACTACAATGAGATATCACCTCACACTGGTCAGAATGGCCATCACCAAAAAAAATCTATGAACAATAAATGCTGGATAAGGTGTTGAGAAAAGGGAACCGTCCTACATTGTTGGTGGGAATGTAAATTGGTGCAGCCACTGTGGAGAACAGTATGGAGGTTCCTTAAAAAAATAAAAATAGAACTTTCATATGTCCAGCAATCCCACTCCTGGGTGATATCTGGAGAAAAACATGGTTCAAAAGGATACATGCACCCCAATGTTCACTTCAGCACTGTTTACAATAGCCAAAGACATGGAATCAACCTAAATGTCCACCTACAGATGGATGGATAAAGAAGATGTGGTACACATAAACAATGGAATATTACTCAGACATTAAAAAGAATGAAATAATGCCA
This sequence comes from Grampus griseus, assembly GCF_964374135.1. Taxonomy (NCBI): domain Eukaryota; kingdom Metazoa; phylum Chordata; class Mammalia; order Artiodactyla; family Delphinidae; genus Grampus; species Grampus griseus. Next base: position 5,208,014 of record NC_139017.1, read on the forward strand.
GTTGCAGCAACATGAATGGACCTGAAGATTATCATACTAAGTGAAGTAAGTCAGACAGAGAAAGACAAATATCATATGATATTGCTTATATGCTTATATGCAAAATCTAAAAAAAAATAATATGAATGAACTTACTTACAAAATGGAAACAGACTTACAGACTTAGAGAATGAACTTCTCTAATGTGTCAAATAGTGCATGACACACAGACACACAGGAAATACTTAATACCACTTTGTATGTGTGACTAGTTTGGTTATTTTGATTGAGCCAATTAGGTAAAAAATGCTTTTCTGTGATTACTCAAACCAGCTGGAAAAACCATACTCACTGCGATCATAGACAGTGCATTTATCTTTCTTATCTAGTCTTGAATCACATTCTTCTTACAGCTGAACACATAATTAAATCAACTTGTTTTTTCTGATTATTAAGCTCCCACTGAGTGTCTAACAATTTTAAGGGACAGCTGTCTTTTCTCAATGTTCACTTCTGCCCACGACAGAAGAGCTGGCACAATCTTGGCACACTTGTCCTGCCAATGTAAACAACTAAAAAAAGTAAGAATATATGAGGTAACTATTTTCAGGCATTGAACATAGTGCAGAACTATGATTTGTGTTAGAAATCAAATAAAGACACCTAGGGCTTTCTGGGCATGGAATGACTTTAATGCTGAGAGGAGTACAATCAGAGAATCAGCAGTGTTTCTGAGCTCAGGAGGATAAGACCAAGTCATAGGGCTGCAGAAGCAATTACAGTTTGCAGGTCAGAGCACCAGAGAACAAAGAGACACACTTACGAGGGCCCAAAAGATTCATTATTCATCACGGGTTGTTGGGAAGTTTACCAGATATCATCTGCTGAGAGACTGAGATAAATTAAAATACCAAAAAAATAGACAGTTGGAGTTCTAGCCCAGCCAGAGTAGAGAGACTTCACTGGACATCTCAAGCATTGAGAAGCCAGAAAAGCCTCGGTTTGGGAGTAAAGACCACACCATTGAAAAAGGAAGATGCTATAAGTTCAAAGCCAAAACATAACAACTCAAAGAAAAAATAAAACCAAGATTTATAAGGAAAAAACTTTAACTGCCTGACAGAACAAAATTCCAGATCCTTTAAAGGAAGCTCACACAATCAGGAACCCCTAGAATTATCATCTGACCATCCAGCATATAATAAAAAATTAGTAGACATGTGAGAAGTAGAAAAGTGTGACTTATAACCAATGAAAAACTAGTCAACAGAAATAGATATTGAAATGACACAATTGTTGAAATTAGTAGACAATAACTTAATATTTTTAAGGACTTAAAGAAGGGATATATAGATAGTAAATAAGATCATGCAAGTACCTTCAACATCTTTCATCATTATAAAAATGCAAATTAAAATCTCAGTGAGTTATCACTACATGCCTATCAGAATAGCTAAAATTAAAATAGTGACAACAGCAAATGCTGGTGAAAGTGTGGAGAACCTGAATCACTTATATATACATATATATATATGTATTGCTGGTAGGAATATAAAATGGTACAGCCACGCTAGAAAATAGTTAGGCAGTTTTTTATAAAAACTAAGCATGCAAGTATCATACACCCAGCAACTGTGCTCTTGTTCATTTATCCCAGAGAAATAAAAATGCATATCCACATGGAAAGTTGTACACAATCGTTCATATCATCTCTATTCATAATAGCCCCAGACTGGAAATAACACAAATGTCCTTTAATGAGTGAATGCCTAGACAAACTGTGGTACATCCATATCATGTAACACTACTCAGGAAAAAAAAGGAACAAACTATTGACACATGCAACCACCTGGATGAATCTCAAGTGAATAATGTTTACTTATAAAATCCAGTTCCCAAAGATTACATATTATAGGATTCCATTTATGTGACATTCTCAAAATATTTTATAACCGGAGAACAGATCAGTGGTTGACAGGAGTTGGGGATGGCGGGGAAAGAAGGCTGTGGGAGGGAGGTGGGTATGGATATAAAAGAGCAGCATGAGGGATATGTGTGGTGATAGAACTGTTCTATATCTGAACTGTAGTGGTGGGTACAAAAAACTACACATATGATAAAATTGCATATGATAGAACTAAACACACACACATTTCACATCCAAGTAAGTACAAGTAAAAAGGAGGAAAAAGGAATAAGATTGGTGGATTGTATCAATGTCAGTATCTTTATTGTGATACTGTACTATAGTCTGTAAGATGTTATCACTGGGGAAACTGAGTAAGGGGTACAAGGGATCTCCCTGTATCATTTCTTACAATTTCATGTGAGACTACAATTACCTCACAATTAAAGTGTATTTAAAAAACAAGTTAATGAATACACAAAAAAGCATACAGAAATGTGTAAACTGAAACAAAATCCATTAAAAATACATTTTACCAAAAAACAGAGAAAAGGATGAACATGAGTAAACAAATGAGAAATCTCAGTAAAGATATGAAAACTATAAAAAGAGCCAAGTGGAAGTTCTAGAAGTGAAAAGTCAAATATCTGAAATGAAGAATATTCTTAATGGACTTGACAGCATACTGGAGCCAGAGAAGGAAGGATCCCTGAACCTGAAGACAATTAACAGAAATTATACAATCTGAAAAATGGAGAGAAAAAAGTATTTTTTAAAATGAACAGAGCTGCAATGAACCGTGGGATGATTCCAGACAGGCTCTCATATGTGTAACTGCAGTTCCAGAGGCAGAGGGAAAAAGTATTTGATTAAATAATGACCAAAATTTCCCCCAAATTGGTGGAAAACAGCAATTTAGAAGGCCAAGAATCCTTTTTTTGCGACACCTTTGTCTGGTTTTGGTATCAGGGTAGTGGTGGCTTCGTAGAATGAGTTTGGGAGTGTTCCTCCCTCTGCTATATTTTGGAAGAATTTGAGAAGGACAGGTGTTAGCTCTTCTCTAAACGTTTGATAGCATTCTCCTGTGAAGGCATCTGGTCCTGGGCTTTTGTTTGTTGGAAGATTTTTTATCACAGTTTCAATTTCAGTGCTTGTGATTAGTCTGTTCATATTTTCTATTTCTTCCTGATTCAGTCTCGGAAGATTGTGCTTTTCTAAGAATTTGCCCATTTCTTCCAGGTTGTCCATTTTATTGGCATAGAGTTGCTTGTAGTCATCTCTCATAATCCTTTGTATTTCTGCAGTGTCAGTTGTTACTTCTCCCTTTTCATTTCTAATTCTGTTGATTTGAGTCTTCTCCCTTTTTTTCTTGATGAGTCTGGCTAATGGTTTATCAACTTTGTTTATCTTCTCAAAGAACCATCTTTTAGTTTTATTGATCTTTGCTATTGTTTCCTTCATTTCTTTTTCATTTATTTCTGATCTGATCTTTATGACTTCTTTCCTTCTGCTAACTTTTGGGGTTTTTTGTTCTTCTTTCTCTAATTGCTTTAGGTGTAAGGTTAGTGCACTGTTGGTGGAAATGTAAATTGATACAGCCACTATGGAGAACAGTATGGAGGTTCTTTAAAAAACCAAAAATAGAACTACCATATGACCCAGCAATCCCACTACTGGGCATATACCCTGAGAAAACCATAATTCAAAAAGAGTCATGTACCACATTGTTCATGGCAGCACTATTTACAATAGCCAGGACGTGGAAGCAACCTAAGTGTCCAACGACAGATGAATGGATAAAGAAGATGTGGCACATATATACAATGGAATATTACTCAGACATAAAAAGAAATGAAATTGAGTTATTTGTAGTGAGGTGATGGACCTAGAGTCTCTCATACAGAGTGAAGTAAGTCAGAAAGAGAAAAACAAATACCGTATGGTAACACATATATACGGAATCTAAAAAAGAAAAAATCGTTCTGATGAACCTAGGGGCAGGACAGGAATAAAGACACAGATGCAGAGAATGGATTTGAGGACACTGGGAGGGGGAAGGGTAAGGTGGGACGAAGTGAGAGAGTAACACTGACGGATATACACTACCAAATGTAAAATAGATAGCTAGTGGGAAGCAGCTGCATAGCACAAGGAGATCAGCTGGGTGCTTTGCGACCACCTAGAGGGGTGAGATAAGGAGGGTGGGAGGGAGACACAAGAGGAAGGGGATATGGGGATATATGTATGCATATAGCTGATTCACTTTGTTATATAGCAGAAACTAACACAACATTGTAAAGCAATTATACTCCAATGAAGATGTTAAACAACAACAAAAAAAGAAAGCCAAGAATCCAAGAATCTTAGCAAACCATAATCAAGCTTAATACAAGGAAAATCATACCTACGCACATTATAATAAAACTACTTAGAACAAATATAAAGTGAAAAATTTATAAGATGCCTAAGGATTGAGTATAGGAAAAGAATCAGAAACACACTGCCTACAGATGAAGGGATTGACGACTCATCTCTCATTAGAAAAATACGGAGGTCAAAAGTAAACAATGGAATGGAATCTTTAAAGTGTTTAAAGAAAAACAACTGTCAAGCTAGAGTTGTATACTGGTGAAAACGTCCTTTAAAATTTTCAGGTTAAATAAAAGTATATTCAGATAACAAAAGCTGAAAGTCACAAGCATATCTGATTCTTCAGGCTGAAGGGACTGAATGACATCAGAAGAAACTTGTATCTATAGGAAGGAATGAAGAGCACTGGAATTAGTACACATCTCAGCATATACAAAAGGCTTCAGATGCTTTTTTCCTAATTTCTTGAAAGAAAACTCATGGTTTGAACTAAAAATAATCATTACATTGTGGGGTTTATTCATACATAAAGGTAAAATATAGGTCAAGAATAGCACAAAGGACAGAGACGGTAAAGAGTTTTTTTTACTGTTGTAAGGTTATCACACTTTATGTGAAGTGGAAAAATATTAACTCTAAGTTGACAATGGTAAGTTAAGGATACATACTGTTACGGTAAGAGCAGAAATTCTCAAAGTGTGGTACATGGACCTCTGGGGTAGGGAGACCTTTTATGTGGAATTCGTGAGGTAAAAGTTATTTTCATAGTATAATTAACACATTATTTTCCTTTTCACCCTGCAGTGTTATTTGTCCTAAAAATTTACATGCAGACAAAACTAATCATAACAATGATTACCTATGGGATGTAGGAAATGACTGGAACGTGGTATGTGGTATATTTTTGGAGTGATAGAAGATTTATTATCTCTATTGTGGTGCTGCTTATACGAAGGTATATGTTTATAAAAATTTATCTAATGATACAGTTAATATCTGTGTCCTTCACTGAAAGTGCATTTAACTCATTAAAAAAAAATGAAAAATATAATACATCTAAAAATAGACCAAGGAAGACATGAGTCATTTGAAGAAATGCTATAATTTATATTAATTTACTATATTTCTATTTGATAGTCAATATTAAGTTGAAATACAATATTTTCTTCTCTAAATAATTTAATTTTCTCAGTTTAAGCCATAGATGACAAATGGCTTCTAGAGTTTATAAAAGAAGTGGTATTAATATTAATGAGCATTTTCTTAAAACTGCTTAGTGTTTTAGAGTCAAATTAGATCTCTCTTCAAGGCCTTTTTCATACAATATTGATTTTTTTACTTTTTAAACAAACATTTTACAGTATTTAAGATAAAATTAATATAAAATTTAGTATTTAATTTTTATATAATATTTGATATATGAAAGTAATAATACATGTTCAGAATATGTAAATATAGTACTCAAAAATTTTCGTGTTTCTACATTCAATTTGACAGGTAAGAGTTCTGGTCCAAGATGATGACATAGGAGGCTCTTGAACTCCCCCTTCTCCCATGGACATACTGAGTGTATAGATACACATGGAGCAATTCCCTCTGAGAGAAATCCAGAAAATAGTTGAGTGATTCCTACAAACTGGGTGAATGAGAAAATATCCACATTGAAACAGATAGGAAAGACTGAGACACACTCTCACCATAAACCTCACTGCCAGCACGGCACCATACAATCAGGAGGGAGCTCTAAATTCTCGGCTTCTTTCTGAGGAGCAAAGTGTTTGGACCCTACATCTAGCACCCAACATTTAAGACCCCCATCTGAGGGATAGGCTGCCTCCAGACACCTAGCCCTGAAAACCAATGGGACTTGAATTCATGAGACTCACAAGACTATAGGAAACAAAGAAACAGTTCTTAATGAGCTCCAAAAAACTCACCATGGATATCCCCCCAGGATTCAGTATGAAGGGAACAGACAAAAAAATACCCACCTCCCTTTCTTTCCCTGAGAAGCATCTATTTTTATACACTAAAAGCTGCTGCCTGCAAGTCAGGCTTCTAATTTAGCAAGCATCTATGGGATGACTGAGCTCTTCCCTGGAAACCAAGGAAGCAAGCCTATGGACCTCTTCCCTCCCCTCTCTCTCTAGCCTGCTCCAAGTTGTCAGTATCTCTCTGGGGGGAGCTTATACAAATATCTGGCACTCCAGCTTTTGTGGCCACTGCCCAAGGCATGGGGCTCTGGACTGCCTGGCTCTGATAGCCAATGAGGCTTGCATTAATCAGTTCCACAGATTGGAGCAAACAAACAAGCAGCTCTTAACGGTCGAAGGAGAACTCCCCACGCCCTGTGGATACAGATGCAGGTCAAATCATAAAGGATGAGAACAAGCGAGAAAGAGGGACAAAGGAATCTAAAAGAACCAGAAAACAATTAACAAAATGGCAAAAATTAGTCCATACCTATCAATCATTACTCATTAAATATAAGTGTACTAAATTCTCCAATCAAAAGACAGAGAGGCTGAATGGATTAAAAACAAACAAACAAAAACAAGACCCAACTATATGCTACCTATAAGAGACTCACTTCAGCTTTAAGGACACACACACTGAAAGTGAAGGGATGGAAGAAAAATATTCCATGTAAACGGAAGCCAAAAGAAAGCAAGGGCAGCTATACTCATATCAGAGAAATACACTTTGAGCCAAAGACTATAAACAAGAGTCAAAGAAGGTCAGTATATAATGATAAAGGGGACAATTCATCAAGAGGATATAACATTTGTAAATATTTATGCATCCCACAAGGAGCACCTAAATTCATAAAGGAAATATGAATGGAAATGAAAGGAGAAATAAACAGCAATAAAATAAAACTAGAGGACTTCAATACCCTACTTTCATCAATGGATAGATCATCCAGCCAAAATCAAGAAGGAAATGTTGGACTTGACCTATACTTTAGACCACACAAACCAGCCATTTACAGAACATTCCATCCAACAGCAGTAGAATTCACATTCTTCTCAAGTGCACATGGGACGTTCTCCAGGATAAATCATATGTTAGACCACAAAACAAGTCTTAATTTAAGATGATTGAAATCATATCCAGCATCTTTTCTGACCACAATGATATAAAACTAGAAATGAATTATAAGCAGAAAACTAAAAAAAATCCATAAATATTGTGCATGTAGGTTAAACAACAAGCTCTTGAACAACCAATGAGTCAAAGAAGAAATCAAAAAAGAAATCAAAAAATATCTTGAGACAAATTAAAATGGAAACAGAACATACTAAAATTTATGGGATGCAGCAATAGCAGTTCTAAGGCAGAAGTTTATAGTGATAAACATCTACATTAAGAAAAAAGAAAGATCTCAAATAAACAACCTAACTTTACATCTCAAGGAACTAGAAAAAGGAGAACAAAGTAAGCCCAAAGTTAGTGGAAGGATGGAAGTTTAAAAGATCAGAATGGAAATAAATGAAATAGAGAACAAAAAGACAACAGAAAAGACCAGTGAAACTAGAAGCTATTTTTTGCAAAATGATAAACAAAATAGAGAAATCTTTAGCTAGACTAACCAGGAAAAAAAAGAAAAAGGACTCAAAGAAATAAAAATATATATGAAAAAAATATATTACAACTGATACCACACAAATACAAAAGGTCATGAGACTACTATGAACAATTATACACCAACAAATTGAACTACTTAGAAGAAATGAATGAATTTCTAGAAACATACAACCTACCAAGAATGAATTATGAAGAAATAGAAAATCTGAGCAGATCAATTACTAGTAAGGTGATTAATTCAGTAATCAAAAATCTCCCAATAAAGAAAAGTACAGGACTGGATGACTTCACTGGTGAATTCTATCAAACATTTAAATATTGAATAATAACCAACCCTTCTCAAATGCTTCCAAAAACTAGAAGTGGAGGAAACACTTCCAAACTTATTTCACAAGGCCAGGATTACCCTGACACTAGAGCCATACAAAGATACTACAAGAAAAGAAAACGACAGGCCAATAACCCTGATGAACGTAGATGCAAAAATCCTCAACAAAATATTAACAATTCAAGAGTACATTAAATGATCACACACCATGATCAAGCTGATTTATGTAGGGATGCAAGGATGGTTCAACAGCTGTCAACAAATAAATGTGATTAACAAAATGAAGGATAAAAAACCATATGATCATCTCAATAGATGCAAAAAAAGCATTTAATGAAATTCAATATCCATTCATGATAACTCTCAACAAGTTGGGTTTACAGGGAAGATACTTCAACATGATACAGGCTATATGTGACAAGCCCATAGCTAGCATCATACTCAGTGGTAAAAAGCTGAAATCTTTTCCTTTAAGATTAGGAACAAGACAAGGATGCCCATTTTAACCACTTTAATTCAATGTGGTACTGAGGTCTTAGCCACAGAATTTAGGGGGGAAAAAAAAAGAAATAAAGGCATCCAAAATTAAAAAGAAGAATTAAAATTATCTCTATTTGTAGATGACATGATATTATATATAGGAAACCCACAAAACTCCACCAAAAAAATGTGTTAGAGCTAATAAAAAAATCAGTACAGTTTCAGGATACAAAATCAATATACAAAAGTCTTGCATTTCTATATATTAACAATGAAGTATCAAAAAGATAAAATACGAAAACAATCTCATTTACAATTGCATCAAAAAGGATAGAACACTTAGGAGTAAATTTAACCAAGTAGATCTGTATACCAGTAACAAAAAGATTATTGATAAAATAAATTGAAGAAGACAGAAATAAATGGAAAGAAATTCTGTGTCTATGATTAGAAAAATTAATATTTTTTAAATGTCCACGCTACCCAAAGTGATCTATAGATTCAATGCAATCTCTATCAAATTTCCAAGGGCATTTTTCACCAGAATAGGAAAAACAACCTTAATATTTGTATGGAATCATGAAAGACCCTGAATAGTCAAAGCAATCTTAAGAGAAAAGAACAAAGCAGAAGGCATTTCACTTCTTGATTTCAAACTATATTCCAAAGCTATAGTAATCAAAGAAGTATGATATTAGAATAAAAACAGATACATAAATGAATGTAACAGAAAAGACACATGGAAACACATGCATGTATGGTCAATTAATTTATGACAAAGGGGCCAAGAATATACAATGAATAGAGGACAGTCTCTTCAATACATTGTGGTGGGAAAACTGGGTAGTCATGTGCAAAACAATGAATTGGACCACTATCTTATACCATGTACAAAAATTAACACAAAATGGATTAAAGTCTTAAATGTAAGACCTGAAACCATAAAACTCCATAGAGAGTAAGCTCCTTGACAGTGGTCTTGGCAATGATTTCTTGGATTTGACACCAAAAGCAAAGGCAACAAAAACAAAATCAAACAAGTGGGACTACATCAAACTAAAATGCTTCTTCAGAGCAAAGGAAACCATTAGCAAAATGAAAAATGAACCTACAGAATGGCAGAAAATATTTGCAAATCATATATCTGATAGAGGGCTAATATCCAAAATATATATTATATAAAGAACTGGTGGGCTTCCCTGATGGCGCAGTGGTTAAGAATCTGCCGGCCAATGCAGGGGACACAGGTCGAGTCCTGGTCCAGGAAGATTCCACATGCCGCAGAGCAACTAAGCCCGTGCACCACAACTACTGAGACTGTGCTCTAGAGCCTGTGAGCCACAAATACTGAGCCCACATGCTGCAACTACTGAAGCTCGTGCGCCTACAGCCCATGCTCTGCAACAAGAGAAGCCACCACAATGAGAAGCATGTGCACCGCAAGGAAGAGTAGACCCCGCTTGCTGCAACTAGAGAAAGCCTGCGCACAGCAAGGAAGACCCAACACAGCCAAAAATAAATAAATAAAAATTTAAAAAACCTGCCTATTAAAAAAAAAGAACTCGTACAACTCAATAATGAAAACAAGCAAACAATGTGATTTACAAATGGGCAGAGGAACTGAACAGACATCTTTCCAAATAAGTCATACAAATGGTCAGCAAGTCTATTAAAAGGTACTGAACACCACTAAACAGGGGAATCAAAACCACAATAAGATTACCCCATACCACGCAGAATGGCTATCATGTAAAAGATGAAACAGAGCAAGTTTGGCGGGGGAGGGGAATGTGGAGGAAAGGGAATCCTAGTGCACTGTTTCTGGGAATGTAAACTGGTGCAGCCTCTATGGAAAACAGTACGGAGGTTCCTCAAAAATTTAAAAATAGAGCTATCGTACAATCCAGCAATCCCACTTCTGGGTATATTTCTAACGGAAATGAAAATAGTATCTCTAAGACATATCTGTACTTCCATGTTCACTGCAGCATTATTCACAATAGCCAAGATATGGAAACAATCTAAGAGTTTGTTAATGGATGAATGGATATAGAAAATGTGGTAAATATATACAATGGAATAGTAAATTTCGCCATAAGAAAGAAGGAAATCTTGCGATGTGTGACTCTATGAATGGAACTTGAGGGCATATGCTATGTGAAATAAGTCAGAGAAAGACAAATATTGTATGATGTCACTCATATGTGTAATCTAGAAAAGTCAAACGTGTAGAAACAGAGAAAAGAATTGTTACCAGGGACTGGGGGGTGAGGGAGGACAGGAGATGTCGGTCAAAGAGTACAAATTTCCAGTTGTAAGGTGAATAAGGTGTGGGGATCTAATGTACTGCATGGTGATTATAGTTAATAATACTATATTATATACCTGAATGTTGCTAAGAGTGTAGATCTTAAATGTCCTTACCACAAAAATAAATGGTAATTATTTGATGTGATGCAGGTGTTAGCTAACACTATGGCTGTAATCATTTTGCAATACATTTGCGTGTCAAATCAGCACATTGGACACCTTAAACTTACACAGTATTATATATCGATTATATCTTAATAAAGCTGGAAAGAAAGAAATAAAACGGTAGTTTTCCAGGAATCTAATGTGATTTGAATTCATTCATTCTTTCTTTCACTATTTCCGTAGTAGGTAGAAGAATAGCCAAAAAAATTAATACACTTGCCAGAAAGAGTTTGTTTGTTTGTTTATTTACTCTGAGTTAGGAATGTACTAAGCACTGTGGGTTTTCCAACCACCATTTATTGTGGTATCTATATTTATTGTGATAATTACAGGTGGTGTATCTTTATTTTCTTAGGTAATTGTTACAGAAAAATTCTAAATTTAACACCATCATGAATCTTTTCTATTATTCCCCTGGTCTTTCTGACTCCAAATTCCATCCTCTTTCCTCAATATCAGGCTCACTTTCTATTACTAGCTGTATACCTATAGGACAAGTTGCTTAATCCCCTTTTATTTTAATCTCTTCATATATCAAGTGAGAGTAATAAAAACCTTGCAGAGTTGTCCTCTAAATTAAATGAAAAATTGGTAAAACACTCTTGTCGTAAAACGTGACACTTCCTAGAAATTCAATTAATAGTATAGCTTCTTTCCTCCCCTTACCCTACTTTCTCTACTAGGATATGTGCCCCAACAGAGTAGAGAAAGTGCCTTAGTCTTTTGTGTGGTTGCTCTACCTGTCGTAGAACCTGGCGTATAAAGGGGCTTAAATATGTTTGATGAGGGAAGACAAGTCTAGGCCTGTTATTGGAGTTACATAATGTATTACAGCTACCTCCCCAGAGTTGTTTCTGCTCTAACCCTGGAACATTTACATTGCTTATTATTCTGAAATTATGATTATTCAGAAGACTACTGTATGGATAGCATAATATAATAATTCCTTCAGGAGAAGCCTTCCAGAATCTGCATCAATTTACGTCAATATTTTGTCAGTAAACAATTTATTTGGCTTCATACTACAAGATAAAAGCACAAAAAATAGTTGTTCTTATAGACATAATTCATCTGTTTTACAAAGAGCCTCTTTTCTGAGATTTTTAATAGTTTTTGAAATTTGATCTGAATTTATAAACATACTGGATCCTGATTTTACATTGGTATATATATGTATAATGTTTCTTCAAATTACATTTTCCGTTCTTTCACTAATTTTGGCTGTGCTATTTAATGAATCTATTACTTTCTTGAAATGGAACCAGACAAAATATTGTGGAAAAGCATTCATGTACTTAATATATTAAAGAAAGTGAAAAATACAAGGATAATATTAAATGTTGTTATGTGTAATTTCTGGAGAAACAGTATAAAAGCACTCTCTTTTATTTGAATGGATAATGGCCCGTATTTTGTAGCCATACGCTGTTTTTCCTGCCCTAATGTGGTTTTATGAATGGTAATTTAACTGTCATTTACAGAGGCAAGGGTTCAAATGCAGATTTGTCTTAAAATCCCTACACTATCCAGCATTTGATTACAGTATTGGCTATTCAACTTAGTAAACACCTATGAAATGACTCAAATGATACCCAGTGGCGCGCCTTGACTAATTTCAGACAAGGAACAAATTTCAGGCAAGGAGCAAATTTCCTTCTTTTCAAACCGTTATGAAACAAATATTATTCAGGTAGTTTTTGGTTCTCCTTAAGTAGGAAGCCTTAGTTGTATTGTTTAGGATGTACAGTTAGTTGTAAGTAAGATGTCAACCTTTGTTTTTCAACACTTTAACTGGATTACCAAAGTATCTTTAATCTCTCACACCAGTTTCGGTGACAGATTACGATATCATATAAAAATAAGTACAAATAGTTGTTTAGAAAAAGAATAAATCTTTAAATACTTGGGGTTGTTTTCAATTTGCTTTCATTACTGGAAACTTTAAAGAGATTTTGTTGTTAATTCTGCCAGAGATAGAAGGTTCTTTCCCAATGAAATCTTCTTCAGTTAAAGATCATTTCTGTAGCTGTGTTCTGTGCATGTCTGAGTAAAAGATAAGGGTTTTCTCATATTTTCTGCTTTCTTTTCTGTAAATGACAGCTCAATTATCATGTCCTCGATTTCCCATAAATTATATAACTTAGGCATGCTGCTCCACATTGGATAAGATGAAAAAAATTTTTAACATCCTTGAAACTAGAAAATAAAAATATGAAAATAAACTGTAGGATGGAAGGATAACTACATACTAACTATTCATTAGTTGCTGTTAAACAAAACACACCACAAAACACCACAGAAATCAAATGAGCATGTAACCCGTTTCGTTCAGAGGTTTTTGTCTTGCTTAAGAAAATCTTTTTCTTTCCAAGATTATAAAAAAAGTTCTGTTATATGTCATTCAAATATTTTATAGTTTTTACCATTCTTGCTACTACCTTAGAAATCTGAAATTATGTCAAAATAAAAATATTAAGGTGAAAAAATTATTTTGTAGCTTAGCTTTTCAGGTTTAGATCTTTAATCTTCTGAAATTGAAATTTATTTCTAGGCTCGATGGAAGACAGGCGCTGTGGATGAAATTATTGTTCAGCAAAGTATTCGTTCCTTTCCTCACCTCCATAGTAGAATACACTTCCCCACTACTTGGATGTTGGGTTTGGCTGTGTGACTTGCTTTGACCAAAGGGGCATCAATAGATATAATGCAAACAAAAGCACATAGTGTTTCCTACCACCCCACATTGCCTTATGTATTGATTTTTTGTTAAAATAAAAGTCATTACATAATTAGTATAATTATGCAAACATGGTTTTCAGGTGAATACTCTAGTAATTCTATGGTTCACAGAGAACACTCTAATTATATATCCATTAGTATATTCTTTCATTTTTATTTACTGAGTTTTCTGTATAACTAGCTCTCATTGATCTAGGAGGTTTGTGACAAAATTCTAAAGTTACTCTCAATATGGTAAAAACACATTTAAAAAATTTATAAATCCATTCCCTTTTAGACTATCTGCTCAACAAGCTAATTACATGGCTGTTACTCTGAGATTTCCCTTCACGTCATCTTGGGAATTGCTTTTCCCTATAGCCTGTAGTCTTGCACCAAAGCAGCAGTCTGCACATCCAGGGGCCCAACAACTTCCAGGAGAAGATGCCCCCAGTTTCCAACTTAGTAAAGGAAGAAGGATTTAGATACCACAACCTCCTACTAAGGCCTGATAATGGGGAAGGCAAGGGGAAGAGAATGTTTTCTTCTTTGTCCCCAAATGCTCAGATTTTCTTTTATATTTTTCTATTCTGAAAATTGCCAAACCAGCTGGGCTTCGGTCATTCCTTGAGGCAACAAGGAGAGTCTCAAGAGAAGGACCTTCCTTGAAGTTTGACCTAGAAATTTTAATTATTTTGTTTTCAACAGTATGGTGACTTCTTGTAATCCCACCCTGCAGGGTAACCTCTGTGGACAGGGAACTGTATCAATCACATACATATAAACACCATGTCATCTCACTGACGCTGCTCATCCCAAATGAAAAAGTTAAAAGAAGAAAGCTATGCACCGAACATCACTCATTGAACCTATTTTAATTTTATCAGCCAGTGGGCAAGTGTGGGTTTTTTTCAGTTTCCCTTTTTAAATATGTTGTTAGACCAGCAGATGTCCACTTTCTAGAAGTGCTGTATACTACATTCAAGAGCCTATATTAATGCAAGTATGCTTATACTATCGTGCTCTGTGTTCTAAGCTTCCTGAACCCTCACTTTGAACCCCTACAGTCAAGAAGTAAATTTCTCTAAATACTTGACTCCAAATATTCTTTTGGAGGTAGGGAAGCAATAGAAGTAGCAGAAGGAAAAATCCACTAAACAGAAAACCTATGCCAGCCTAGGTACCAACTAGGAAATCTTGTGTGTGTGTCAGAAAGACACAACAGGACGTTCAAAGATCTTCACAGAAGTCCAAACTACCCTAATAGTGAACTACAAAATGTGAGTAATACTGGGAACAGAAAAATCCGTCCTATTTCTCTCTTTGAGCATCAGTGGATATACATTTGCACACTGCACACACACACATATACATACATGTATTTTTTATACATTTATATATTCATACGTTTTTGGATTTATATGTTTACATTTTTTATTTTTATATTTTATATATTTATAAAAAGCATCTGATATATTGTGAAATGTTAAACATATGTAAGGAATTATTTCTCTTAAAAATCTCTATCATCACAATAGTTAACATTTATTGAGAATTTGTTAAATAAGGCATTTTAAAATTTAACCCTCATAACACAGTTAAGAGATAAATCTCATTCTTCTCCCTATTTTACAAAGAAATACATCAAGCGCTATCACTGGCATCATACTAAAAATAACATGAGCAACAATAGATAACTTTGATTGAGTCCAAACTGTTTGCTAGTTTTCTAAGCACTTTATATAGATTAGCTCGTTAGCTAATTAGATTAGCTTCACAGTAATTTTATGATGTAGAAGTGATTGTTATTCCCATAATAGGACAGCATTTAAGTAATTTGCAAAAGATTACGTAGCTAGTAAGCAGAAGGGCCAGGTAGAGGGAGAGTCAGGAATATTACCAGGGTCATCAGGTTAAGCTAGGACTGGCCAGAGCCTGACACAGCCTTGGGGCTCTTGCCCACTGCACCTTCAAGCTCTAGTACCATTAGATTAACGAGCAACCCGCCATCCACTAGTGTAGGTCATCTACACATCAGTGACAGTTTTTGGACATTTCTGCTCATTGTTTTTAAATTTTAAAATAATTAAACAAAAAATCAGCATTTATTGAGCACCACCAACTGTGGTCTGCGTGTGACTATGATTTAGTCACCCTCCTGCCAGGCTTCTCTCTGCCTTCGTAGTTCCTGCCATTTTTTTCCTTTTGTGTGTATTTCTCTCTCCTCTTTTAGACTCAAGACCTAAATGGCAGAAACCATAGCTTCTTTCCTTTGCATCCCCAGGGCCTTGCCAGCTGTTTGGCACACATTATTTTGTTAATAAACATCCATTAAACGGACTGAGTTGCACATGTAAAGCCCTTTAATCCTTTCCATTTGTAAAACAGTTTTTATCATTCTCATTCACAGTTGTGAAAACTGATGACTGGGGAAATAATCTGCTGAAGGTTTCTGCCACTTAGAAATAGGTCTGAAACTTGAACCGGGCAATCCTGACAGTGGGTCTAAAGCTTTCACTACTTCTCAGCTCCACAAGCACTTACTAAGTTCTCTGAAGACTTGTGTAAAATATTGTAGGTAAAGTGCAAGGCAAATAAAACGTGGTTAATAAATGTTAGTTATTGTTGTACTGGTCTCCAGGTAGCACATGTATTCAAAAGAAATTCAAACGGAACAAATAAAAGTAAATGGGCCTCCATTTTACACCTAAGGGTTATTTTCACAGTTATGGGGGGAAAATTGTCAGGCTACACAAATCAAGTTTCTTTTCCAGTGTGTTGCTAAGAGCACAACTGACAACATGATATGAGTAGAATAGGGAATGTTCTGTTGTAATGGCTATTTCCGTTCGCCCTGCTTTAGAAAAGAGCACCTGTGAGCTTTCATTAGCAGTGAAAATGACTGGATGACAAGGAAGCACACAGTGAGCCCTCCATGTACTTGACTTTGGGTGTTTACGTCATTATTTTCTGTGCCATTTTCCTTTTGCTGCAACTAAATTGTCAGCAATGGACCGATTTCTCTTTCTTCTTTGATCCTTGGCTCTTGAGACATCTGTGCCCAAGTCCCGCCCTCAGCAAAGAATTCTCTTCCCACTGTCTCACTGTTCCACCCAACACCCACCCAAACCTACCCTGCCACTCACCGCATGTGCCAGCCTCTTTGCCTCTGTCTCTCAGGGCAGTATTTTCGATTTCCTGGCCAGCCTGGACCGTCCACCATGCGATAAGTTCTCCCCTAGGGTTTAGAAAAACCCTACATCTCAGACAAGAAATCTCTGCCACAGTTATCGCGATGATTCCCATTCTTGATAGTTCAAATATGCTGTGTTTTCTCCTAGTTTCTCCTGATTATAGGTTGGAATTTTTTCACAGCTTTCCTTCTTTGACCATTTAATTTCCCTCCGACCCCCTGGGACCTATTATTCTCCTATATCTTGGACTTTACACCAGTTTGAATCTCTGTGTCTAGCACTGTACAGAGGCTCGGGGCCAGGTGCCTCCTCTGAAGCCTGATGACCTTGTGTGTGCCCGTCTCGGTCACTTTCCTGGGTCAGAGCGGTTCCTCTGCTCAGCTCCCTGAGGCTGCGCGTTATCAGACACTCTTTACTGATGCTGAGGCTGAATCCTGTACTGCTTTTTTTTGCCTCTAATCCTCTTTGGTTTCACTCCCTATAGTTCAGTAACAGAGCTCTTCCCAGAATTGAGCCTGAAAATGTGGAGGCTTGATCAGTTCTTATTTTAGTTTTTTAATTAGATCCCAAATATCAGTTTATAAAATGAATAATTCATCACCTGCATTAGATAGATTTTTCTATATCATATTCTTTAAAATACAAAAAATTGCAATTTGGGGGAAATATTTACAATGATTGAAGGTGTTTGAATGTTTTTAAGTTCAAGACTAAAGTGTTCAGGTGCAGTTAATACTGATTATCAAAGACACCAAGAAGCTGATTATAAAAGTCAGATAATTCTTCAGGTGCTATAATAGTTTATCCAAAATAAAACTTATAAAAGGACCCTGGTGAAAACGTGTAGATCATTAGCAGTCATCCATGTAATTACTATTCCTCTCTCCCTCTCACATTATATATATTTTATATACATATTATATACATATATAAAATATCTTGTCATCATCCTAACCTCCAAAAATCCTTTTAGAAAACATAATTACATATTTTTAAATCACTTCAGACATTTTAATTTGCTGTATTATTACACAAAAAATTTTAAACACATATACACACCCTTCATTTTTATTAACACCCCAAAGCTACTGATTCATTAACAAACATGTTTATACACTTGACTCCCATATACTCAAAACAAATGAAGATAATTATTGGATGGTATTAAAATTACACCATATACAAACTCCACATAGAGAGAAACTAAAATTATTTAAGAAAATAACCGTAAAAATTAGACACTGTGTATTAGAAACCACATGAGGAAAGTGTCCCTGTGAAGATAATAGACTTAAAGAACATTAGAGCCCAAAGCAAATGTAGATACCGCATTAGGGTTCAGTATAGAACATTAAAAAACACTAAATATTTTCAGTACAAACAGACTTAGTAACAGGGAATGAGATGCAAGCAACACCACTGGAGGGGATCAAGAGTGGGCTCCAACTGGGCTTCAAATGACTTCCAGAACTCTACAGAACTATCCTTGACTCTGCCACTGGAATTGCTAAGTGCCAAACACAGAGCCAGAGCAATGATCCAGGGATTAGGACTGCCTGGCTGTCACTGCCACCATCATCACAGTCTGTGCCACAAATGCCTCTTGACACCTAGGTAGTAGGCAACAGAATGCTGTTGCCCAAATCCTTCTATCATCACAGCTGGGCAAGCCTGTACACACAGCCCAAAAGAGGAAGAGGGTTCACTTCTGCCTTCCAAGTGCTTTTAATTGGTGGAACCTAATTTACATATAGAAGCCTACCTGCAAGGAAACAGAAAAGGCAGATTTTAACTTTCCAGCTTCCACAATGCAGAAAAGCACAGAGGAGGAGGGTGGGATGAAGGATGAGCAAGTCAGGCCACAGTACCTACACAGAGGTCACCTGGATGAACGCCTCTAACTCACAGAAAGTGAATATGAGGATCATAGAGGTTAAGCCAGAACATGGTGGGGCCGAAACATAAATCGCCTTTATTGACTAAATCCAACGTTCTTTTTTACTACACCCCACTGCCATTCACAGATCAATCTCTCCCAAACGCGGTTAAACATTTAATGTCATTTAAAATTAACATCGATATATTTTTAAATGTGGTCATTAGAAAAGCAGGTATCAAATTGCATTTGAATTACTTTTTAAAAATTAGATAAAATTATTAAAGGGTATATTATATTCAATATAATTCAATTCAAAAGGGTATATTAAATTCAATTTTTGAGATCTGTACTGGGAAGGTTTTAGGAAAGGATGGTCTTAGTATCATAATGACCTAGAATTACCTGATGTGTCCTTATCCACCAACAGGACTATCACACGTCAACACATATTTTCTTCTACTTAGTAAAGGCACGCTGAAGATTTGTTGAAAGATCTTTAGAGTATTGCCTTTTTATTCTTCTGAAACACATCTAAGTTTAAATAATATTTTTTGAACAGTGTTTTTCCCAAGTATATGATAATCTCTTTTAATGTTACAATAAGTTTAGCTATTAGAAAAAGGTAAATAGACATGGGAAATCTAAAGAGACTTATTTAGAATTTATCCATGGATAGCATGAATCAAAATAGCTGAATTTTAGTTTGGGTTCTATCATTAACCTAGCTAGGGCAAGTGACTTATTTTCTCAAGGTCTGAATTTCATCATATTTAACCTCGAGATGATAACACCTATCCGACTGGCCACAACAGAGGTGTTGGAGAGAGTAAAGCTAGATAATAAATACTTATAAACAATGTCCAAAGCTATATGTAAATACAACATGGTACTATTATGTGTTATTTTACTTTTCCCTGTTAGGAGTAATAAGTCTTTTGCTTCAGAGTAAAAATAAACAGAAAAAAATGACCAAGATCTCCTCTTCATTAGGAATAACTCATTTGGATTTAGGCTTCATTTTAACAAAAAAACTGATAATGAGAAAGTAGGATGCTAGAGACCAAGACACACAGAATGCTTGTATTTAGTGTAGCTTCATGAGAGGTGAGAAATTTGGAAATGTGTGTGTTTTAGGTAAGCCTTGAGGATGGATCTTTAATTATCAGGAAGAACTTGACATCCCTTCCCACTTGGCTCCTGTAGCCTAAAGGGGTGTTTAATTTCAAGAGTGTGTACGGTTCTTCTGATTTTAATTTGATGTGATTTCTAACACTGACAGATTTTAGCTCAAGCTGGCCTAAAGAGGCTCTTGTGCCCTGTGTTGATAGTGCCCTACATCTGTCCTGAGATCTTGTCTGGTGTTCTTTTACCCTGGCCTCCGACCCCACCTTGGATTTTCTACTTCCTACTACTGTCCATTCGTCAGTCTGAGGCAGACCAGCAGACTCCACCTTCACTCCTGACACTTAGCTCACACTTGGCCACATTTTACCCTCATCTTGTATGTTTTAGACCCTTTTTAGGCTTTTATATTTCTTAGTTTTTGGTTAATTATGAGCTTTATAACTAGATCATGGTTGCAGTCTATGGAGTCCCACTTCTTTTATTCAATATAGGTTTTCAGGATTCATGCATGTAGTTGCATTAACAGTAGTTCATTCATTTTCAACATTCTCTAATAATCTGTTGTATAAATATATCATAGTTTATTTATTCATTTTCTGGTCAAGGCAGATTTTTTTTTCCTAGATTTTTGCTATTAGGAACACAGTATGAACATTTTTGTACACATTTCCTATTGCACATACACACTGAAGATTTCTCCTCTAGCATGTACTGGTGGAATTACTAGGTCTTAGAGCATATTTATGGTCAATTTGTAAAATAATGTCAAACTGCTTTCCAGAATGCTTGTGCCAATTGATACTTCCTTTAATAATATGCAAGAGTTGCCCTCATGTGGTCCCACAGTCCCATCTAGTTGGCTTTGTAAAACTTACTAATTTTTACCCATCTGGAAGCAAAATGGTATTTTTGTGACGTTAACTTGCATTTCCCTGAGTACTAGTGAGACAGACCGTATTTTCTTATATTTTTAGCCACCCATGGTTCCTCTTCTGTGAAACAACTCTTCACGTCTTTGACCCATTTTGTTATTGGGTTGATTGTCATTTTCTTATTAATTTATAGAAGTGCTTTTACATAGTAATTTTTTGTTGACTATATACGCTGCAAATTTCTTCTAGTTTGTTGATTGTTTTTCTCACATCCATTGTGGTATTTTTGATAATTACAGTTTTTAATTTAACATAGTTGAATCTAATCCCTAATTTGCTTCATAATTAGAACTTTTGTGTCTTTAACAAATGTATTCCTACACTGAGGTAAGAAAATGTTCTTTTGCTTTTTTAAAAAAGCTTAAAAATTTTGCTTTCATGTTTAATTATTTAATTTATTTGAAACTGTCTTTTGTGTATGAATAAGACAGAAACCAAATCTAAATTTTCTATATGAACAAATAATTGGGCAACATCATTTAAATACAGTTTATTCTATTCCCAGTAATTGGCAAGACCACTTCTGTCATGTACCATTTTCCATCTCCATATGGGTCTTTCTGAGCCTCTGCTTTATTTATTCACCCCTGAGCCAATTTCACACTTTCTCAGTTGTAGTATTATAAGATTTGCTATATTATCTGGTAGGACATATTCCTACCACCTCATTATTCTTCCTTGGGGGTGTTTTAGCTAGTCTTAGGCCTTTGTTATTCCACTACATTTTAGAATCGACTCATTAAGTTCATCCAAAACACTCAATCAGGAAAATTATTAGACTCACGTTGCATTTATAGATCATTTTGTGGAGAAACCCAACTAATATTTTAAGCTTCCTGTCTCCCGAAGCATTTAATCTCCTCATCCCTCTTTTTTCACCCTTAGGAATTGCCTAGTATCCTTCTTTGCAGAGAAAAGAGAACCTGTGAGAGACTTCTTCAACTTCTCAGCACCAACTGCACGAAGTAATCTACATCCATGTCCGTGTACTCCCCTTTCCTTCCTGTTACCAGTTTATCAGCTCTCCTCTCCTTGTCCAAGGAGAAAACACTACAGTGCTCAGAATCAGGTTAAAGAACCTGAGTTTTGCCTCTCTGTCTACAACTTCTCTCTATAAGCATGAAGCATGTTCAAATCTTTGTTAAAAATAAAACACAAGCAAAGAAGTAAAATCCATAGGATAGCCCTCTTTTCTACCCATTTCCCTGTTGCCACTGCAGCATCTGTCTTCCCCTCCTAACAACCAAGCCTCTCGAAACACTTGTCCATGCTGACCATTGACTCTTACTCAGCTTCTACTTAGTACCCAGTCAGCTGTCATCTGATTACTGCTTCACCACCCCAAGAACCTACCCAAGCCAAGGACACTGGTAAAACTCGTGGAGTCATTTTCTGACTTGAAATCTTTTTACTCAAATTCTCTGGTCTCTCCCTCTTGCAAGTTACCCTCTCAAGTATTTCATAATTCCACGCTTTTCTGACTTCCCTCTTATCCCCTTTAAGCTCTTCAGGCTCTTTTGTGGATTCTTTTTTTCTCAACCTGTCACTTAAATGAGTATTCCTCAGGGGCCCCTTTCTCTTCTCCCTGTAAACTGTCGCCCTAGGCAATCTTTAACCATCACATCTTCACTTGCCACCTATAGGCTGATGTCTCTCAAATCTGAATTTCCAGGGCACCTCTCTTTCCTCCGCTTGAGGCTTATGAGTCTAACTCCCTATTTGACAGCTCCATTCTAACTCAACTTACAAGCATGAGACTCCTCTAGTCATCACCTACCTACCCCTGCACTCCCCACCCAACACTTCTCCTCCTGCCATATTCCATAGCTCAGCTAGAAAGTTGATGGAAGCGCTGGCCATACAACTGACCAAAACAGAATCCTGACTGTCATCCCTGGCTCTTTCCTCTCTGTTATTCAACACACTCAATGATTCATCAGATCTCGTAGACTCTAATTCATACCTATGTAAAAGCACACCTGGTATTCTCGTGGTCTGGAAAGGGATAGTTAGGACCAGGTTATCAACTTTAAGGAAATCATACCGCTTGAATATCAGGACTGTTAGACAAGGTCCAAAGAGAGGACAGAGGACAGAGCTGAGATCATGGAAAGTAATCAGTGAGGTTTCATGTGCCCAAGTGTTCACAGTAGAGAATCAAGCCACAGGATTCAGTGACCCAATCATGGAGAAACTCGATGTTACAGGATTAGAAAATCCAAATACTGATGCTACCAGGTCAGACAGAACCAAATTCACCTATTAGGAATGGAGACCAAAGAAGGGAACTCAATTAAGGAAGAGACCTGTTTACTGGGAGAAATCGGTCCTTGAACCCTGCGTTTCAAGCTCAGATAAGTGGGGTCTCAAAATTAAACCACTTTGCTGTGTTCCCGAGGTCTATCACTCTCCTCTTACCTGGAGACTTCAGAATCTGTGGCAAGGCAGTTTCGACAGAATAAAATATAAAAGAAATTCAGTGATCTCATTGGATAATAAAAGCAGAAATTAAAATTTACTGGTTAATATGTGCCAGGCATTGTTTGGCACTGTCCTAAATCATTTACTCTTATGTCAGTTAAACTTCATAAAAACAATAAACAATTTAATGTAAGTATCATTATTAGTCTCATTTTACAGATGAGGAAACTGAGGCTTGGAAAGGTAATTTTCTCAAGCTAAACATCTGGTAAGTGGTGGAGACAAGCTTCAGCCCCAGCAGCCTGGCTGAAAACCCTCTGCTCTTACCTTCTATGAAAAGTGTTTCTTGTTACTACTCCTAAGAACGTTATTCATGCCTCCATTTTGCATGTGAAAAAACAATCCCAGAACATGAAGCAATTTGTATTTTATAGCAGCGGTCCCCAACCTTTTTGGCACCAGGGACCGGTTTCATGGAAGACAATTTTTCCACGGACCGGGGTCGTGGGGGATGGTTCAGGCGGTAATGCGAGTGATGGGGAGCGGTGGGGAGCGGCAGATGAAGCTTCACTTGCTGGCCCACTGATCACCTCCTGCTGTGTGGCCCGGGAACTGGTCTGTGGCCCGGGGGTTGGGGACCCGTTTTATAAGTTAAGCAGTTCTGGGACTCAGATTCCCCAGTCGGGTGTTCATACTCTTAAAGCCCCATTCTTCCATGCATTAATGAAGGTCTATATCTTATCTTGTCTGAGGAGAAAACCAAAAATCTCAAAAGAGTTCAGATGCCATCTTTCTTAGAGCCAGCGGCAGAGACAAAAGAAACCCCTTTCCAGCTATGCAATGCCTTGCTTCACAGTAAGGCTGGCTTTGCTTTATGAAGACACAGTATTTACTAGGAGCATCCTAGGTACATCTGGTCTCAAGCAGAACTAAGATTAGATCTCAGACATATGTTGCACTTAAAAGAAAATCTAGGGCTTCCCTGGTGGCGCAGTGGTTGAGAGTCTGCCTGCCGATGCAGGGGACACGGGTTCGTGCCCCGGTCCGGGAAGATTCCACATGCGGCGGAGCGGCTAGGCCCGTGAGCCATGGCCGCTGAGCCTGTGCGTCCGGAGCCTGTGCTCTGCAACGGGAGAGGCCACAACAGTGAGAGGCCCGTGTGCAGCAAAAAAAAAAAAAAAAGAAAATCTAATTCACAATCTTGTTCTATCCAACAGATATTTCCATTAACAAGTCTTAATCATGGAGGTGGAAGAAGGGAGGGTGACTAAAACAAAGTTGCTGAAATACATAACAGTTACTACATGGCGCACTGCCACAGATATGGAGGCTTGGAATTGGGCCATTAGCAGTAAAATACAACCGACAGCACTTAACATGATGAGGCACAAACTCAGTGAGACTGTAAAGTCCTTGAGTGTCTGGTCCCATGATTCGGCTCAAAGATTCTGCATCCTACGACATTCTATCCTATGGCAAGATCCTCCCCCCTGCCCCCTATGACCCCAGGTTCAGCTGCTCTCACCTTCTGGCTATCCCAAGTTGCTCTCAGTCTTCCCTACTCTCTGCCTGACCCTTGCTCTTGTCTGCCTAATGGGACTTAACACATTTCCTTGGCTTCCAACTTCAGTCCTGTGGGAGTCAGACATTCAGAACCCGGATGACACCACCCAGTGCCACCCTCACTCAGGTCTTGGACTGGCTGGAGGCCAGGGGGCAGCTGAACAGCATCTACAGACACTGAAAAAAGGACTGGAATCAAGACTCCTACATCCTGTCAATAGGTTGAAAGAAGTTTGTGGTTTTGTAAGAATTTGGAGTATATCACTCATACCATTTAGGGAAAAGTTACTCTCCCCACCCAAACAGTCAAGTAAAACAGTCTTAGGTCTTGATCTCACACAGACTTCCCAGGAGAAGATAGGATAGGAAAGACTGGTATGTAATAAAACATGGTTGCATATATAATATTATGCATTATACATATATATGTAATCTAAAAGTTAAATAAATATAGACAAGTTGTCTGGGAATGTGCTCTAGTTAGCACTAGCCATGTTAACCAAAAACTCTGGGAACAGAAAAGACCAATATAAATAGATATGAACTCTCTGACTAATTCTGCTCTTACTATAGAAAGATAATAGCATGAACTAATATCCAACAATGTCATAAATTTTTGATGACTGAATTGATACAAAAGTCAATTGAATGGAATTTTATCATGTAATTTGAGGCTATTTTGAATGTGAGATATTTTCAATAATCAAGAACATTAATTTGAAAAGATAGATAACCAAATAATATTGGAAAATTAAGGAAATATTGAGATATTAAATTCCCTAATGTAATTACAAGCTAGAATAAACTACTCAGAAATGTCTTCTGGACCTAAATAGACATTTCTCCAAAGAAGATCTACAGACTGCCAACAAACACATGAAAGAATGCTCAACATCATTAATCATTAGGGAAATGCAAATCAAAACTACAATGAGATATCATCTCACACCAGTCAGAATGGCCATCATCAAAAAATCTAGAAACAATAAATGCTGGAGAGGGTATGGAGAAAAGGGAACACTCCTGCACTGCTGTTGGGAATGTGAATTGGTTCAGCCACTATGGAGAACAGTATGGAGGTTCCTTAAAAAACTACAAACAGAACTACCATATGACCCAGCAATCCCACTACTGGGCATATACCCTGAGAAAACCATAATTCAAAAAGAGTCATGTACCAAAATGTTCATTGCAGCTCTATTTACAATAGCCCAGAGATGGAAACAACCTAAGTGCCCATCATCAGACGAATGGATAAAGAAGATGTGGCACATATATACAATGGAATATTAGTCAGCCATAAAAAGAAACGAAATTGAGCTATTTGTAATGAGGTGGATAGACCTAGAGTCTGTCATACAGAGTGAAGTAAGTCAGAAAGAGAAAGACAAATACTGTATGCTAACACATATATATGGAATTTAGGGGAAAAAAATGTCATGAAGAACCTAGGGGTAAGACAGGAATAAAGGCACAGACCTACTAGAGAATGGACTTGAGGCTATGGGGAGGGGGAAGGGTGAGCTGTGACAAAGCGAGAGAGAGGCATAGACATATATACACTACCAAACGTAAGGTAGATAGCTAGTGGGAAGCAGCCGCATAGCACAGGGATATCAGCTCTGTGCTTTGTGACCGCTTGGAGGGGTGGGATAGGGAGGGTGGGAGGGAGGGAGACGCAAGAGGGAAGAGATATGGGAACATATGTATATGTATAACTGATTCACTTTGTTATAAAGCAGAAACTAACACACCATTGTAAAGCAATTATACCCCAATAAAGATGTTAAAAAAAAAAAAGACATGTCTTCTGTTTGTTAGCCCACAGTGATAAGGAAAGTAAAACTCAATCATTAGAATGGAAGAAAAAGACATATATGTCTACTCTTGTACATATTTCACCTTTTTCATTATTAATATCTGCATTCAAATGGAGTTTTTAAAGAGTCTATTGTTCAAGAAATGTATTTTCTTACATGGGTATTTAAATATTACTGATTAAGGTTTAAGATATTGTCATTCTGGTTCTTGAAATTATTGCTTTTACTTAGGACCTATTAAATGCGAACTTACAGAAGTTGCCAATTTTGAATTTCCTGTGAGACTGGCATATATATAAAAAAAGATGATTAATGTTTACAGTGTATTTTAGTTTCATCCCTTATTTTGAAAAGTATTTATTTTAAAGAAGGATTCTTTCTTCATTAGAGTCCATTACAATTAAAAATGTACTTACATTTACTGCCAGGGAGCCAGGCACAAGAAACACAGTTTCCTGTGATAGCATGTCATTTTAACAGATAATTTTACTTCGATAAATGGATAATTAACTCCTACTTTCTGCAAGTGTCAAATGTACATAAACTTAAAATCATACTCAGAAATACTGAATCCAATCAAACAAAAGTTATTTAAATGTGTAAGTGAAGGAAAGTGGGATCACCAGGTGACACAAAGGCAGGAGGAGCTGCAAACCAGCAGGAGTATTATGTACATTGACACTGTGTCTGTCCTGGTGGATGACAGGAGGGAGCGAGGAAGAGGGAAAGTAGATCCTGCACATCAGGTGCTTGGTTTTTAATGTCCAAGGAAAGCAGCTGGGGATTTGGAACCAAGGTGTTCTGTGAAAAGAAGGCCTAGCAAATAATCTTCCCCACTGTTGGTTTGTGGGTGTTGGGGGGCAACACTGAAGCTAAGGATGTCAGGGTCCTTGCACACTTGCTCTCCAAGAAATCAAACCCCAGGACTGTGCACCTGGCCCAGTTACAGTAGCCATATGATCTTCAATCCCCTTCCCCCAAATACACACACACACACACACACACACACACACACACACACACAGAGACAAGAAAGAGAGCAAAAAAAAACTGGTTCTAAGCCAGTGGTACACTTGGCCACTTGGCAAAAGCAAATAAAAGAGTATTCAGAGCGAAGTTCCCCTAACTCAGGTCACAAAATGTTCTCATAAAATATATAAAACTGAATAAAAAAAAGTTTAAAAACCTCTCAAAGAGTCTCACACACAAAAAAAATCATGAGTTATTAAAAAAAAAAGCAATGAGTTTACAGAAGCAATAAACAGGAGACTAAATTCCCAACTCTTGAGATAACAGGCCAACATATATAACTTTTACATAACTCGATAAAAATAACTATACATGTATGTATATATACATACATATTTGTATTTTATTTGTCTTTTCATTTGTACATGTATTTTATACATACACATATACAGTTGTATATAATATATATTATATATCTTAAAAGAAATTGAAATTGCAATACAAAAAAAATCATATATTGTGTTAAAAAATAGGTACATTTCTAAAAGGCAAATAGATCTCTTGGGCAGGAAAATGTAGCCACTAACATTTAAATCAATAAATTAAACAGAGCTGAAAAGAAAAAGAAAAAATATATTAGTGAGGTTAGCAGGTTCCAAAGATAGAAGAAAAAGCTCCAGTATTCATTTAAAAGGGGTACAGAGAGAGAAGAGAGAATGCGAGACAGTATTTAAAGTGATAAAAGGCTCAGATTTCCTCAAAACCCATAAGAGGTGTAAAAATTCAGATTCAAGAAGCCCAAAAAGTCTTGAGCATGACAAATAAAATAAATATTTAAAGAAAATGCCCAACCAAGGAACATCATAATATACCAAAGATGAACAGAATGTGTTAAGCAACCAGAAAAAGAAAAAAGAACCTCCAAAGGAACCAAAATCAGGGTGAGAGCAAAACTCTCCACAGAAAAAACTGTGACCTGAAGACAGAGACATGATAGCGTCAAAGATAAAATACCATTCAAGAGTTAAGGAGAAAATAATGACATTTCAGAAGGATGTTTCCCATTTATTGGCCCAACTACAGAAGGAAGAAGAAAACTGAAATCAGATGGAAGAGGTAATATGTCAAAAGCTTCGATAAGCAAAGAAATTGTTAATACATAAATACTAACTGGATTAAAAATAATAACAAAATAGTAAATTGATGGGTGTAGATGAAGGAGATGCAAGGAAAACACAGTAACATACAATATATTAGCATTGTGGTCAGAGGTAAAGAAAATAAGATGCTCATATTATTCAATAGGAGTGCAGGGATATTTATTAACTTTAGACTTAAAAAAATCAGACTGTGCCTTTTAAATTGTAAGGACAACACTAAAAGAATAGAAACAAAATAATACTGTCAAATCAGAAGGTGGGGGTGGGGAAGGAATAAAAGAAACTGCATCAACCCAAAATAGTGCATAAAAGGAGGGGAAGGAAAATGAGACTGAAAAAACATGGTAAACAGAAAGCACAAAATAGGATGACATAAACAAACCCAAATATCTTAATAATCACAGTACATATAAATGAGCTCAGATCATCAGTTAGATGATAGGAAGTTTCAAATTAAATATGAAATCAAAATTTAACTGTAGTTTCTGTGCAAGAAATTAACCTAAAAACATGGTGATACAGAAAGGTTGAAATGAAAGAACAAAAAAGTTATCTCAGAAAATTATGAACCAAAATAAAATTGGTGTACCTAAATTAATGCCAAACAGATTTTGTATAAAAAGCATTATTAGGGGGCTTCCCTCGTGGCACAGTGGTTAAGAAGCCGCCTGTCAATGCAGGGGACAGGGGTTTGAGCCCTGGTCCAGGAAGATCCCATATGCCACGGAGCAACTAAGCCTGTGTGCCACAACTACTGAGCCTGAGCTCTAGAGTTTGCGAGTCACAACTACTGAGCCCAAGTGCTGCAACCACTGAAGCCCGCACGCCTAGAGCCCGTGCTCCACAACAAGAGAAGCCACCGCAATGAGAAGCCCACGCACCACAACGAAGAGTAGCCCCCGCTCACTGCAACTAGAGAAAGCCTGCACACAGCAATGAAGACCCAACACAGCCAAAAATAAAAATAAATCAAATAAATAAATTTTAAAAAAAGCATTATTAGGAATAAAAGAGAATAATTATAAATAAAATAATTCACCAGAAAGATAAAATTATGAACTAGTAGGCACACAAAACAAAGCTTAAAAAGATCAAAAATAGATGAAATGACAAAGATAATTTTCCACGTCCTTTTGCCAACCATGTGAAAGATTTTTAGCTCAGTAATTTCAGAAACAGATAGGTAAAGCATACCAAACTTTCTAAGAATTAATATGATATGGTAGTAGTACAGGGGTAGATAACAGAAGAGTGGAACTTAAGAGACAGCCTTCATTTAGAACCATGCGTATATACAGAGGTATAATGACAAGTCAGTGGGAAAATAATGGACCATTCCATAAGTTATAATGTACCAGGAAAAGGATTTTAGCTGCCTACCACAGAGTCTTCTCTGACTACTTTAAGCAGAAAAGAATTTTATTAAAGAATATTGGGTAGCCTGGGGCCTCTCTTGAAAGTCAGAGGTCTTGGCTCTGAAGTGTGCAGCCATCCCACAAGGAATGCTTTAAGGGAAACTCCATTTTCTCTTCGTCTTGGTAACTTTCAGTATTGGATGCCAGAATTCCGCCCACTTACGTTTGAAGAAAAAACAAACAGCTCCATCATCATCACATCATGCTTGCCTGAATATGTTACACCAATTCCATTGGACAGAGCTGCCATTTCATCTGTTCACTTCCAAATCCAAGTTTCATGCATATATTATGTCTGATTGGCAGAGTCTAGATTTCCTGCCTTGTGTTCTAGCCACCAAGCAGTCTGACTCTTATCTTGGGAAGAGATAACTTATAAAGTGGGAAATTGCCTACATAGAAAAAGGGTTTTCAAATACTGTTGTTCAGCAAAACTCATGTAATAATATGCATGCCTATTGGCCATCAACACGCATCACTGTTCCATGCCTAAACTTCAAAAAATAAAATAAAAAACAATATACTCCCACCTAACAGAATGAAGTTATTCCTTCTATAAAAGAAAACACCAGAATGCTCTCTCCTCATATTCTCGTCATTCACAGCATCCTCCAATTCCAGGATCTATGAGTATAGTGGTTATCCTTTTTTGCATAACAAATCACCTCCAAAACAACAAACATCTTTTAATTTACAGTTTCTTTGTGTCAGGACTCTAGGCAAAGCTTAGCTGGAAACCTCTGACCCAAGGTCCTTCATTAGGTTGGGGCTGCAGTCTCATCTGAACGCTTAATGAGGGGAGGATCCATTTCCAAACTCACTTGTGTGGTTTTGTCAGAGTTTAGTCCCTTGCATGCTATTGGATTGAGGGCCTCAGTTCCTCACTGGCTTTTATCCTGGGGCCTCAGTTCCTCACTGGCTTTTATCCTGGGGCCTCAATTCTCTGCCATGTGATCCCCTCCACAGAAGAGCTCACAGTATGACAGCTGGCTTCCCTGAGAGCAAGCAGGCAAGAGAAAGGGAGAAAGCACCCAAGGTAGAAGCCACAGTTCTTTGTAATCTAATCTCAAAAGTGACATCCATTGTTTTTGTGTTGTTTTATTCCTTAGGAGACAGGTTCAGTCCCTTCAAGAAGAAAGGATTTCACAACGATGAATATTGCCGGGGGGTCACTGTGGGCCATCTTAGGGTTGCCTACCATACTGGTTGATGGCCATTTCTCTCCTCATCCAGTGAAAATTATATCCTGACCTTTTGTAACCCATGATCTAAACTATATTAACCCTAAACAACATTCCCGATACAAAATAGAATAGAAATGAGGAAAGAAGGATACAATTTTGGATAGAACAGCATGATGGTGACTATGGAGACTGTGTTGCTTTGATAGATATGGTGGGTAGGAGGAACAAAACCCAAGAACAGAATAATTGTCCATGTCAGTGGGAGTAAATCACCGCCCCCTCCACCTCAGAAGTGGTAAAATATAATCAACCTGCCATCAGTACCTCACTAGTTACCTATTCACCCAGGGGGAATCTGCTGACAGTCTCGTCTTTGTTCCTCTGTATGACGTGTCTTTTTTTCCTCTGTCTACTTTTAAGATTTTTCTCTTTATCACTTATTTGAGCAAAGAGATTATGATGTGCCTTTGTATAGCTTTCTTTATGTTTCTTGTGCTTGGGAATTTTGAGTTTGTTGGGTGTTTTTTTTTTTGTTTTTTGGGGCGGGATGGTTGTTGTTTGATCTGTAGGTTTACAGTTTTCATCCACTAGAAAAGTTTGGCCCATGGAGAACTTTGGCCATTATTTCTTCGAGTATTTTTCTTCCTCATCCCCTTCTGCAGGGACTCAAATTATACATATATTAGACCTCTTGAAGTTGTAGAACAGCTCACTGATGCTCTGTTTTTCTGTTTGTTTTGCTTTGCTTTCTTTTTAAATGCTCTTTCTCTCTGTTTAATTTTGGACAGTTTCTATTTCTGTGTCACTAATCTTTCCTTCAGTGTCTAATTTGACACTAACCCCATCCAGGGTACTGTTCATCTCATACATTGTTGTTTTAATCTCTTTAAGTTTGACTTAAATCTTTTCTCATACTGTCCACATTTCTACTTAACTTTTTGAACATCTGGAATACAGTGGTAACTGTTTTAATGTCCTTATCTGCTAATTCTAACATCTGTGTCAGTTTATGATCAGTTTCAATTGATTTTTCTCTTCATTTGGGTCTTACTTTCTTGTTTCTTTGCATGCCTCTTTTATTTGTGAACTTTACCCCTGTTAGGTACTGGTTATTTTTCTCCTCCTATATATATTCCTGAACTTTGTTCTGTGATACAGTTATTTGGAAGTAGTTTAATCCTTTCAGGTTTGCTTTTAAGATTTGTTGAGTAGGACAAGAGTAGGCGGAGTCCAGAGCTAATTATACCACTACTGAGGCAGGTTCCTCTGTTTACCCAATGTCCCATCAATCATGAGGTTATCTAGTCCGGCAGGTGGGGACAGGTACTCTTCTCCGTCCTCTGTGAGTGCTGGGTGCTATTATCTTCCATCATTTCAGGTCATATTCTTTTCTGGGTCTTGGGTAGTTTCCTCACATGCATGAGCTGATCCGAACTCAGCTGAATATGCAATAGGAAGCCTCTGCATATGTCTCTGGTCCTCTGTCTCTGGGCAGCAATCTCCTCTCAAGAACTTTATACTGAGAATACTTTCTGGCAGAGTCTCCTCAAACATTCAGCTTTGCCCCCTCAGTTCAGTGATTTGCTGGGCTCAGCTTGGGTCCCCTCACCCAATGCTGTTTCCTGGAAACTCTCTCAAGGTCGTAAGCTCAAGAAATTAGGGCTCTCTTGTTTGTTTCTCATTACTTGGAGATGACTGTCCCTTATTACCTGATAGCCATGTCTTAAAAACCATTATTTTATATATATTGTCAAGTTTTTAATTGCTTCAGACAAGAGGGTAATTCCAGTCCCTGTTATTCCATCTTGCTCAGAAGTGGAAGTGCCCTTCAGAATATGACCGTTAT
Organism: Grampus griseus; assembly: GCF_964374135.1. NCBI lineage: Eukaryota > Metazoa > Chordata > Mammalia > Artiodactyla > Delphinidae > Grampus > Grampus griseus. The sequence goes on from NC_139017.1 coordinate 5,241,366, forward strand.
TTATTTTTTTAATTTTTAAAAATGTTTATTTATTTATTTATACTGACATAACGTTGGTTTATAACAGTATATAAGTTTCACGTGAACAACAATATTTTGACTTCTGTATACACCACAGTGTGCCCATCAACAAAAGTCTAGTTTCCATCCATCGCCATACAGTTGACCCCCTTTACCCATTTTGCTCTCCCTCTGTCCCCTTCCTCTCTGGTAACCACTATTCTTTTCTCTGTATCTATGTGTTTTATTTATTTATTTATTCCTCAAATGCATGAAATCATATGGTATTTGTCTTTCTCCATCTAACTTATTTCACTTAGTATAATACCATCAAGGTCCATCCACATTGTCACAAATGGCAAGACTGTATTTCTTTTTATAGTTGAGTAATATGCCATCATATGTATATATACCACATCTTCTCTATCCATTCATCCATCACTAGGCACTTGGGTTGTTTCCATACCTTGGCTATTGAAAATAATACTGTGGTGAACATAGGGGTGCATATACCTTTTTGAATTAGTGCTTTTGTATTCTTCAAGTAAATACCCAGAAGTGGAATAGCTAGCTCATATGGTAATATATCTGATAAGGGGTTAATATCTAAAAATATACAAAGAACTCATCCATTTCAACATCAGAAAAACAAACCACCCAATTAAAAAATGAACAGAGGACCTAAATAGACACTTTTCCAAAGAAGACATACAGTGGCCAACAGACACGTGAAAAGATGCTCAATATCACTAATCATCAGGGAAATGCAAATTGAAACCATAATGAGATACCACCTCACGCCCATTACAATGGCTATTGTCAAAAGGGTAAGAAATAACAAGTGCTGGAGAGCATGTGGAGAAAAGGGACCCCTACTGCACTGTTGATGAGAATGTAAACTGGTGCAGCCACTATGAAGAACAGTTTGGAGATTCCTCAAAAAATTAAGAATAGAATATAACCTTTAAATGCAACATAATCTTTAAATGTAACAAATTTCTATTTTTTTGCACTTGGTTTTCTTACTGAAGTTTAACTGATTTAGAATTTTATATTAGTTTCAGTTGTACAACATAGCGATTCAATATTTTCATACGTTATGAAATGATTACCATAATAAACCTAGTTACCATCCATCACCATACAATGTTATTACAATATTATTGACTATATTCCCTCTGCTGTACATTACATCCCCATGGCTTATTTATTTTATAACTGGAAGTTTGTACCTCTTAATCCCCTTCTTTTGTTTTTACCCAAGTTTGTATAACTAAGAAGGAAGGCAATTCCTGGTGGATCATTTGATTAGTTGTATTTTTTTTCCTTCACGAGTAGAGTGAAAATTAGAATTTTCAGACAAGACTTAGATAAATTAAGCATGAGTGAATTTTGCCTTATTACTGCCTCCAGCATCTTTCTTTAGCATCTGTCTTTCTCACAATGAGAAGTCAGTATCCCCATGCTGCACTGGGGTCAGTCAGGGTCCCCACTATAGGGGTCACGATAACCAGTTTCTTATGCTTACAATCTTTTCCAAGCTCTCCACAGGTGATCTACTTTAGGTCTTGTTGTTTCAAGTCTCTAAGTTAAGAAACTGAAAGTAAATCTATGTTGATGGATTGATGAATTAACGTGGAATTGTCTTTTCATAAATGAACCTTCTGGAGAGTTTGAACTAGCAAAAGCAACAAACAATGAGGAGAAACGTCAGGTATTGCATCAGGAGATTTGGAGAAGATACCAGGTTGGTTACAGTAGGTTAAAGTTACTCTACTGTTCAAAGGGCTAGGACCAACTTTATTATATCTTCCCAACTTAGGGTTTACCAAAGTCAGTCTCTTTATCATCAAGTTCTACCTTTCTTTCTTTTTTTTTTTTTAATAGGTCTTTATTGGAGTATAATTGCTTCATAATACTGTGTTAGTTTCTGTTGCACAACAAAGCGAATCAGCCATATGCATACACCTGCCCCCATATCCCCTCCCTCTTGAGCCTCCCTCCCACCCTCCCTATCCCACCCCTCTAGGTCATCGCAAAGCACCAAGCCAATTTCCCTGTGCTACACTGCTGCTTCCCACCAGACAACTATTTTACATTCCATAGTGTATATATGTCGATGCTACTACTCTCAGTTTGCCCCAGCTTCGCCCTCCCACCCCATGTCATCAAGTCCATTTTCTATGTCTACCTCTTTATTCCTGCCCCGCAACTAGGTTCATCAGTACCATTTATTTATTTTTTTAGATTCCATATATATGTGTTAGCATATGGTATTTGTTTTTCTCTTTCTGACTTACTTCACTCTGCATGACAGTCTCTAGGTCCATCCACCTCACTACAAATAACTCAATTTCATTTCTTTTTATGGCTGAGTAATATTCCATTGTATATATGTGCCACATCTTCTTTATCCATTCATCTGTCGATGGACATTTCTTTCTTAATTGACTCCTATTTATTCAGTCTATATTCCAGAAATTCTTTTTACCTGTCCTGTGACCTCTGAATATATGATACAATGTGAATTTTTGGAATTTCAAAAGCATATAAATATTATACAATAAATGGATCTATCAACCTAAGTTTAATTTGAGAATTCTCTGATCTTTATGAACTTTTATTCATAAATGTCCAATACTCAATGAAGTAAAAAATTAATAGAATTCAAAACAGTTTTCCTTTTACCCGTGAACCAGAGACAAAATGACTCAGTTAAATAATCAAATCAAATATTCATTATGTCTGATGACCATAAGGTTTTCCTTTAAATTACAGATATAAACAAAATTTTTATAAAATTATAATGCAAAAAATGATACCTGTGTTAGTGATTTCTTTATAAAATCACAGGGCTGGGTGGTGCATTAAGAGGGCATCCACGGCACCCAGGGGTCCTTCAGTACTGAGAACCTGTGATCACACTGAAGATTAATTCTAGAAAAACACTGTGACTTTACTGTGCTGGCTAAGAAGTCCTAGACACTCACACAGGCCAGGAAAACTTTATAAAAAATAGATTCTTTTCTAATTCAGAGAATAAATAAATTAGTAATTCCTTAAAAGTAAGATTTATTGAGACAGCTTTAATTCTATGTAGATAATTCTCTTCACTATTTAATCAGCATGTGTGTTTCCCTGGCAGGCTCGTCCTCTGGTGAAAATGGGAAGAGGTTGCCTCCTGAGTCAGCATCACCTCTCAAAACTTCTGGACTGTGATCTCTCAAAAACCCTTGTTCCCATCACTTTGGCCTCAGCAGGGAGGCAAATGGGAGTCACAATATACTGTTCATAGCTCAGTTCCACCATTATTACCATTATTCACAATTCCACTCCCCAAGGCTAGAAAGGTAATAAAATCTTACCGAAAGTTTGGAGGGACAGAGGGGCTTTAAAATGCGGTAATACAGAGGAGTTAAAATTGAGATTCTGACATTCTCATTCCTCACCCTTTGTACACCCCACAGAGAGGAACGTTTCACTGGCTATTTTTCTCCGGAAGCTGTGGCCTCTGCCAAGTTGACCAAGCTCTCCCCACTCCTCCATTTCTTTCCAAATTCTCTCTTTTTACTCTCTGACCCCCAAATCCATGGTCACTTATCATTCAAAGTAGTTTAGCCATCATTTCCTTGCACAATCTTCTTAGAAGCCATGCCCTTGGAGCACATGGAGCCTCGCCTTTCCACTCCCTCCAACCAATTATCCCAACTACCATCCAGGTCACTTCCCAGCCAGAGGGACTTCAGTGTTGATCAGAATCATCCTTCACAGGTTAACGACCAATCTCACACTACAGTAGCCTTCACTCCCGACCTATTTCAGCCACTTACACTCAAGACCACAACTTGTCAAAATCCCTCACTCCCGCTACAGTGAATCGTTACATGACATGATAATTATTGACCTGCAACACAAACTGCTTTCAAGGACAGAGTAGGTTTAAATTTTACTAGAAATGAAAGGATTGTGACAGAGCATAGGGTGAACATCTAATTTCAGCAATGATCATTTAAAAAAAAACATCAAAGAAGAAAAGATATGTCAACCAAGCAGTGGATTTCCTTGTTCTCTTTTTAAAATAATTATAGTATCATAATGAACACTTGATTTATCCATTTTTGAAAGACAAATGCAATGATTGTAAGATTTTTATGTGCTTACTATGTGTCTGTGTAAAGCAGGCCTGAAGATTCGACCTTTAGTCTTGCAGCAGCAAATGAGGAATAGTTGCATCTAAATCAGATGCAAGATAAGTGAGAATCCCATGTCCCAGACTAAGCACTTGTAATCATCGTTAAGGCTGTCTATGAGTAACTGGGAACTAATGGAATGGAGCTGTCCTGGAGCACGGGGCTATTCACATCAACCCGGGGAGATGTGACCCACAGAAGGTATAGGCACAGGACTCATTATAAAAGCTGAAAGGACCTCAGAGCCGATGGCTACCCTGGGCTGAAGCTGTGTCTAGTCAACTTTGCCCCTGGTGATGCCACACACCCAGTGAGCAGGATGGCCAGGACATTGAGAGCTGTACCTAGGAAATATGGGACTACTGCCAAGTTGTTTTGTGTGCCATGATGCTTGTTCTGCAAACCTTCTTAAAGATAACCAAAACTGGTGCTTGCTGAAGCCTATGGTGAATTTTGAGTTTGATTGTCAATCTGAAGTTAAGACCTCAGCTACTGGTAGAGCAGAGTGGATGTCACGCATCCATGAATTTATTCAGTCCTCGCGATACTACAATGCAGTTGGACATAATCACCATTTCCATTTTGCAAGGATGGAAAATGCAGAGTTTAAGTAAAATGGTTCAAGGTCACTCACCTTACAATTGAAATAAACTATTTCTCATTTCTTACATATTTTTGAAACTGATTTCTCTCTAATAAGTATATATTTTTAGCATCTTAAAAACAACAAATATTTACTTAGTATTTTTTTCCCTATATAGCTCCTTCTGTTAGCAGAAGCTCTGTGACTTAAAATTTAAGCCCACAATTGTTGGAATACCTATACTATTTTGAAATAAGATTTATTTTAGTACAAATACTATTCTATGGTGATTAAAAATTTTGCCCATTTTTTACATCACATACTGTGTGTTGTACATGCTATACAATTTGACATCCCGCATGGGTTTTTTATCACTTACAATTTTTTGAGAGGCAAAAGTTAACTTCTGAATAAGTGTTGACATTCTTTCCCTCTTTCCTTATTCACTAGAGGAAATTTGGCTTTGTTTGCTCATCCTCCCTACCCCTCCCCTAACCACTATGAAACATTTGATCCTCGCCAGCTTTGTTCCTGGGTTTTTGTGATGCAAAATTAATATAATGGAAAAAGAGAGAAATGGAACTTGAAAATCTAGGACAGGGAATTTTTATGAGAGTAGAGATTTATTTCCAAGAGGCAAGAAAGGGGGGCCTATGAGGACTTCAAAAGAAAGGAGCTTTGGGGAGGCTGAGAGACTGGACTTTGGGAAGTAGTCAGAGATATTGAGAACATAAAAATGGAGAAAGTATTTTTTGCAGTTTTTCTGTGTATTATATTCTATATTTTTTTTTTTCTTAAGAGAGCCCAGGAAACATTTGAATTATTTTAATTTCATTTTGGTTACTGGATTTTGTCTTTGAAAGCATCTCTAGATACCAGAGCATAAAGCAACACAATTTATATTTCAAACATTTTCTTAGTACAAATGTGCTTGATTGATTTCATTAAAGTTATTTCTAATTTCCCACTATATGCAAATGTTATGGCTACCTTGGCATGTTAATCTTTGCCCTAATTTTCAATTATTTTTCTCAAAGAGTTTCTAGGTTGTTAGGTATGAACATTCTTATTTAAGGCTTTTGATACACAATGTGAATATCTCAATATCTCAGATATTTGTGTGCCCTGTTCCTGTCATGGAAAATAGTCCATAGTGTGGGCTCAATGGTAGTTACTGAATTAGCAAGTGAGGATTCGACTCTTTATCCGTAATTGAGTTTCTCCCTTAAACTTTGGAGGGGCGTCTCTAACTGCCTGATGGACATCTTCACCTGAATGTCCCAATTACGTTTCAAAATAGACAGGTTTCAAGTGTAAGTATGCAACTATGGCCATACTACTCTGAACGCGCGGGATCTCGTCTGATATTGGAAGCTAAGCAGGGTCGGGCCTGGTTAGTACTTGGGTGGGAGACCGTCTGGGAATACCTGGTGCTGTAGGCATTAAAAAAAAAAAAGTGTAAGTATGCATCCTACTTTCTTCTTTGCCTTTATGATTTCAGTCGATGACATCACAGCATTATTTAAGGTGGGCATGCTGGAGGCCTGGAAGTCATCCTTCACAATACTCCCTTTCTCTCTCTCTCATTTCTCATCAAACATGAAGCTGATTTCCCCCCGAAATATTTTAAGCCACCCTTGTTTCTTCCTCCTTACTATAACCACACCGTTCAGGTCCCCATCATTTCATTCGAGGTCTCCTACCTAACAGCCTTGCCCTCCAGAACCTCCTCATTGTGGCCATGTCAGTGTTCCTGTTTCAAGTCCCTCAGTGGCTTCCCATGTCCTTCCTGGCACTTCCCAAACGTGTGCCCAGAGTAGGTTACAGGGGTGCCAGAGCCGCAGGCCACCAGGTGGTCACCCTTGCTGCCAACAGTCCTGACTACGTGGTAAGTGTGGTGTGCATATATTATCCTTTCTCTTTGGACCACGGTGTGAAAACATTTGGGCACCTGTGACTATCTAATCACTGTCCATTGCAGCACTTAAAGCCTTTTCTCATGTGCACCCTGCCCACAGCCCCTCATGTCACGTCACTCCCTCGTTCCCTTTTTCTATTAATAGGTCCCAAATGCACTGTGCCCTTGGCTGCTTCTCGTCTTTTTCTTACCCCTGTTACTCCCCTACTCTCCCCGCTTCTTCCCTCATGCCAGTTTTCACCACACGTTAAGAATCAATCATTTACAAACTCCTACTTTGTTAAACTATGGATTAGTGTCTCAAAGTCTAATCTGTAAAAGACATGCATCACAGTCATGTGGGGTTTGTTTTTAAGGAAAAGAAAAAACCTGATTCCTGTGTCCCACCAGGAATAACTGAATCACAACATCTGGATTTAGAACCCATACAAAAAATCCATTATTTAAATGACCCCCCATGTGTTTATTTTACACTTTAAATTGTGTAAACCATTGCTGTACACACAATCTCACTGACAAATTTAGTTTGCAAAATATGGTTACATATACTCCATAAAATAGCAAAAGAAAATAGAGTTACATAAGAAAATGTTGCCTTCATAAATATGAATTCATCAGGTTTGATCAATAAACAGTGAAATATTTCCCAGGAAAAGGACATAATAAAAACTACCCTTCACCTAAAAAATAAACAATTATATTGATGGTAGGCACACAACTGACCCTAAGAATTAATGAGATATATCTTTGTGACAATCTTCACTCTAAACAATTCCAGTGTTCATGATTACCTATTGAGGGAAAAAAAAGCCTTAGAGAAATGTGCTTAATAGCATACATGGTCAGTATGATATTTAGATTTTTTGGAAGTCAGTTTATTCCCAAAGTTCATGGCTCTTTGAAATTCACCAGTCTCACAACAAATTCCCTTTGAGAATATACAGTATGTTGATATTTGAAATTATACTTGTAGCACATGCACTGGTGATACATAGTCTTTAATACCTTTATTTCTTATGGTTTAAGCAATAGGTCATTATTCACAGGTGGAACCTATTCACAGGCTGGATTGATGAGGTTCCCACTGCATCTCTCTCCTTTGATTATATTTTTTGATTTCTCATTGCCCATTATATTTGCATTAATGTTTTTCTTCATCAAGCCCAAAGTCTGGAGGCAGACTCTGATGCTGTTTCTACCCAAAGGCTATATAATTCAGGGCACCAAAAGTTTTAAGCTGTCCAGTGTACCAAAATTTAGAAGGTCTCATAAATAGTGCAATCAGTATTTCCAAATTCTGACTGTGCAATTTGGCATTCAAATCTATTTTTACTCAGATAAACTCTTAAAATTTTAATATGGCTCAGTTTATCTTTTAATAATAGCTTCTTATAATAGTGAGTTTGATGCAATTCTCAGGCATTGATACTTAAAATGTAAAGCTTTGTATTTTATTTCTCTTCTCTTTCCTTACTCAGCCTCTCACAGAGGTGTGTGACATTGTGATATAATAAGAAATATTTTTTTTAAGTTTTCATCCATGGTTCCTGGCACATAGCTCTTCAAATTCTTGTAATTTCTTAAGAGCCCTGGGAGCATCATTTTTATATTATTTGGTCTTTGTCCTTGGTTCCTGAAATATCGATAGTTCCTGTGATAAAGGTGAAAGCAGTGCCTTGTCACTCACAACAGCCCTTTCAAGCACACCAGTGTTTATGTTAATGAGGTGATTTTGGAAAACCCCTAGATAAACACCTGATGGGACCTAGTTGCCAGGGCAACCAACCAAGGGATTAGAGGGTTGGAACTTTCGTCCCCATCCTCTGACCTCTGGGGAGGAGACAGGGACAGGAAGTTGAGGTAATCACCTGTGATCAATGATTTGATCACCATGCCTATGTAATGAAGCATCCATAAAAACACCCAACTGTGGGGACTTGGAGACCTTCTGGGTTGATGAACCCATGGAGGGGCTGGGAGGGTGGCTCGCCTGGAGAGGGCGTGGAAGCTCCGAGTCCGTCCCTCTTGCCTCCACACCTTACCCTGGGCATCTCTTCCATCTGGCTGTTCCAGAGTTGTATCCTTTTATAATAAACCAGTAAACTAGTAAGTAAACTTGTTTTCGCACTGAGTTCTGTTAGCCACTCTAGCAAATTATCAAACCTCAGGAAGTGGTTGTGGGAACCTCTGATTTATAGCCAGCGAGTCAGAAGCACAGGTGACAACCTAGACTTGCAATTGGTGTCTGAAGTGGGGCAGATGGGAGTGGGACTGAGCCCTTAACCTGTGGGGTCTGAGCTAGCCCCAGGTAGACAGCGTCAGAATTTAGCTGAAATGTAGGACACCCAGTTGGTGTGCACAGAGAACTGGAGAATTGCTTGGTGAGGGCAAAACTACCCCACAGTTGGTGACCAGAGTGTTGACTGTGTTGGGTGTGAGAAGACTGGTGAATAGAGGGAGAAACAGTTTTTCCTTTCAAGTTTCTAATGATATCAGTAAATGAAATGAGGATGGAGGTAACTAGGAATTTATAATATACAAACCGGATATGCTATTGCCTAAATTCTGAGTTGAACTTAACCTCAAAATATAATTAATTTTAGTAGGGTTAATGATTTCAAAGCAAGCTTGATTATATTTATTTTCAGAAAACATTTCTTCATATCACAAGACTAGTTTGATTTTTTGGACTAAATTTTCTCTATCTACATCGGAAAAGAATGCCTAGATACATGCACAGATCTCTGACAATACTTTAAAGCGTGATTATTCTCTTTGACAACAATGTGTGAATAGCCTTTATACATCTGTCCAGCCCACTACAATGTAAATTTGCCTGGAGAACAATGGTATTTTCTATAGTCATTACCTTGCTCATATTAACTACTTAATAAATATTTGTTGAAATGTTTGTCAATGCCAGTACATTTTTAATATTCATCCTTAATGTTTATTTAAATAAATTTGTATAGAAATTGCCCTCTGGAAGTTGGAAACAAGGGAAAAGTAAAGCAGACCATACTATTTGTTTCAAATATTTTCTGCCTTAATAAATACCTGGTTCAAAGACATCAGGCTTAGCCACATAACCTGCTTTGATGAATTAAATATGAGCCAGACTGACATAGGTCACATACTCACTGAAGCCATGACATGGTTCTACCAATGCGCTTTCCCTCTGCTGTGAAAACACCAGTTCTAAAAAGGGATTACCTCTTCAACCTGTGTCTCCGGATGAAGATACATGAAGTAGAGTTACAGTCAACCTGCCCGCAATATGCAGTGGGAACAAAATATAAACCTTTGTTGTTGTAAACTGCTAAGATGTTGAGTTTGATTGTTGCAGCATAATCTAATGAAAGCTGCGTCATACAGGGTGAATTACAAAAACACTCTTCATCTTTATTCCTGTTTTTGTGCCAGTACCATACTGTTTGGATTACTGTAGCTTTGTACTATAGTCTGAAGTCAGGGAGCCTCATTCCTCCAGCTATTTTTCTTTCTCAAGATTGCCTTGGCTATTCAGGGTCTTTTGTGTTTCCATACAAATTATAAAATTTTTTGTTCTAATTCTGTGAAAAATGATATGGAACAGGATAGAAAGTCCAGAGATAAACCCACACACCAATAGTCAACTAATCTATGACAAAGGAGGCAAGAATATACAATGGGGAAAAGACAGTCTCTTCAATAAGTGGTGCTGGGAAAACTGGACAGCTACATGTAAAAGAATGAAATTAGAACATTCTCTAACACCATACACAAAAACAAACTCAAAATGGATTAAAGACCTAAATATAAGATGGGATACTATAAAACTCTTAGAGGAAAACATCAGCAGAACAATTTCTGACATAAATTGCAGCAATATCTTTTTTCATCCATCTCTGAGAGTAATGAAAATAAAAACTAAAATAAACAAATGGAGCCTCATTAAACTTAAATGCTTTTGCACAGCAAAGGAAACCATCAACAAAATGAAAAGAAAACCCACAGAATGGGAGTAAATATTTGCAAACAAAGCAACTTATAAGGGATTAATCTCCAAAATATACAAATAGTTCATGCAGCTCAATATAAAAAAAAAAAAAACAAAACCAAACAACCCAATCAAAACATGCGTGGAAGATCTAAATAGACATTTCTCAAAGAAGACATACAGATGGCCAAGAGGTACATTAAAAGATGCTCAACAACACTAATTATTAGAGAAATGCAAATCAAAACTACAATGAGGTATCACTTCACACCGGTCAGAATGGCCATTATCAAAAAATCTACAACAGGGGCTTCCCTGGTGGCGCAGTGGTTGAGAATCTGCCTGCCAATGCAGGGGACACGGGTTCGAGCCCTGGTCTGGGAAGATCCCACATGCCATGGAGCAACTAGGCCCATGAGCCACTACTACTGAGCCTGCACGTCTGGAGCCTGTGCTCCACAACAAGAGAGGCCGCGATAGTGAGAGGCCCACGCACCGTGATGAAGAGTGGCCCCCGCTTGCCACAACTAGAGAAAGCCCTCGCACAGAAATGAAGACCCAACACAGCCAAAAATAATAAATAAATAAATAATTTTTAAAAAGATCTACAACAATAAGTGCTGGAGAGAGTGTGGAGAAAAGGGAACCCTCCTACACTGTTGGTGGGAATGTAAATTGGTACAGCCACTGTGGAGAACAGTATGGAGATTTCTTTAAAAACTAATAAAAATAGAACTACCATATGATCCAGCAATCCCATTCCTGGGCAAATATCTGGAGGCAACCATAATTCGAAAGGATACATGCACCCCAATGTTCATTGCAGCACTATTTACAATAGCCAGGTCAAGGAAGCAACCTAAATGTCCATTGATGGAGGAATGGATAAAGGAGATGTGGTGCATATATACAGTGGAATATTACTCAGCCATAAAAAAGAACAAAATGATGCCATTTGCAGCTACAGGAATTGACCTTCGAGATTGTCATACTGAGTGAAGTAAGTCAAACAGAGAAAGACAAATATCATACGATATCACTTTTATGTGGAATCTAAAAAATGGTGCCAATAAACCTATTTATAAAACAGAAATTGAATCACAGATATAGAAAACAAACTTATGGTTACCAAAGGGGAAAAGGAGGGGGTGATAAACTGGGAGATTGGGATTGACATATATACACTACTATATATAAAATAGATAACTAATAAGAACCTACTGTATAGCATAAGGAACTCTTATTCAGTACTCTGTAATGACCTATATGGAAATAGAATCTGAAAAAGAGTGGATGTATATATGTATATGGTATAACTTACTCACTTTGCTGTATAGGAGAAACTAACACAACATTGTAAATCAACTATACTCCAATAAAAAAATTAATTTAAAAAGAAACACTCTTTACTTATCCAAGCCTATGATTCCATTACTTAGAATAATCATGGAATCAAAAAACGTGGATCTCACAGGAACCTGGAAATTATATAATCTACCCCCCTCATTCTACAAGTGAGAAATTAGCGTAAAAGATGCATTCATGGATATGCAATTAACTACTGATGGGCCAGGGCCCAAATCTGAATGTCTTGACTCTACTTATTTAAAAATTAATGCTGAATATAAATATTTGTTCTTTATATTAAAAGGAAGGATCACTAAAATTATAGACAGATATGAAATCAAAATAATGAATTCCCTGTATGAAAAAGTTATTGCTGCCAACTCACAACTGATTTTTCCAGTAGTGATGCTTGATTTGCTAAGAGCTATTTCCATTCTCTCTCCTTCTGTTCAACGTGACAAATTTGAGACCAGCAGATCAGACTGACCAGTACTCGTTGTATACACTTGGTCTCTGTGCGAAGCAAACAGAACCATACTGAGATTGAACAATAAACCCAGCCTCATTAGAACTCTGCTCTCACTAATTTGCCTACAGAGGACTTATTTTAAGGATCAAAGAATTTTGGATTCAGAGAAAAGAATCATTCATTTGGGAATTATCAGCACAATTATGTGAAGAACCAAAAAGACCACAGAAAGTTTAATCTAGGTTACATAGGAGCAAGTTTTGCCTCTGCAGATATTAGTCACAGGAGTGGAATAGCAGTTGAAACTGTAAACATTTTTAATTTGGAAAAGTTTTAAAGATGAAATGGACACTCAGTTATCTAGCACTAATTTTTTTCAAAAAGAAAAAAATACCACCCTGATTTGTAGTGTTTGCCAATTTCTGTGATGCAATTACTTCCACTGTTGCGCATTGAAGCCACCAGCAGTTTAATAACGGGCTTGCAAAATTCCTGAATGTTTTAACATGTCTTGGCTTTTGTGAGCTGGTATGAGGCTTAGAACCTGACAGGTCTGGGATTAAATCTCAGTTGTATCACCTTGTAGCTGTGTTTTAGGTATATCACGTAAGCTACCATGGTCTCAGGTGTCTTAATTGGCTTAATAATAGCTACTTTGTAGGACTCGAGATATGGATAACAAAACCCCTGAGACCTCTCCTACTTTGCTCTTTTTTTTGTTTAATCCAGTCCAGCAACGTTGGACACCTTGCAATACCTCAGACACTCTGGGCACACTCCTCCCTCAGGACTAGTTGCCCCTATTTTCTTTGCCAAAATGGTATTCACCCAGATATCCTCATGGCTCAACTGCTCTCTGTCTCTCATCCTTTGCTTTTCTCCAAAGCACTTACTGCCAGCTTGTAATTACATATTGTACTTATTTGGTTTTTGAGACTTATCTGGTCTCACCCCATTAAAATATAAACTTCACAATAGCAAGGATTGTGGTCTCTTTGTTTACTACTGTATCCTCTGAGCAGTAGCAAGCATGTAGACTTAATAGTTGAATAAAGGAGTCAATGAAGAAATGAGTGAGTAAACAGTAAACTTTTAAATATGTATTAATTATCCTATCTTGAGGCTAGGGACAACTAATCTTACTTGATTTCCCTCTAGAACCAATAAACTTTCTGCTCCAGCCAAAACATTTTGGCTCTGAATAGTCATGCCCATACCTACTGCCATGCCTTTTCTTATTTTTTGGTCCCATACTGTTATTATTCTAAGTACACTGGCTTCAGTTTCCCTTGTAATAGAACTTTTCTGAGAACAAAAAGAAGGCATGGGAATATATGACAACTTACCTAACACATTGCTGGAAAACTTCGGAGGAGTCACTGCTTTTTATTAAATTGGGAAGGAAACCCTAGAAGACTGATAAAGGGTGTTAATATCAACAACCTAGTTCTAGATGACTAAGTACATTCCTTCCTCCAATTTCACTGTTATGGCAAAATCATAAGAAGAAAATAAAGAATGATATTATATTAATAAACACAACAAATAATACATTTACAACAAAGTAATTTATAACCATTGTTTTGAATTGATAATGAAAGATAGTAATCTTTTGGTGCCCCAAGTAACAAACACAGTTTGTGAAAGAAAAGTAGGTTAAAGTATTGAACATTCATGTAGGGGAAGCGTGCTAAGCTATTTGTCCCAAGAAAATGTGAAAACACATTTATGCCCAATTCTGGTGCCACTCTCTATATTAACCAGACTCTAATGTCATGAGGAAAATCTATGTGGGAGGAAATTTCTGAGCCCTCAATTCAAAACCAAAGGTTTAATGTGTGGAAGGTGGGGATAGTGTAAAGAATGAGGAAAAATAAGAGAAAAATATGGACATATTACACTGAGCACTTATCAAGTTTTAAAAAATCCTTTTATAATTCATTTGCATGTAAAGTTAATTTTGCCCAATAAAAGTGGTATTAATTAAGCAGTTTCATCATAAATCAGAGGTTTATTTATAATAGATATCATGGGTTGAACTGTGTCTCCCAAGAAGATATGCTGAAGTCCTAAACCCTGGTACCTGTGCCCTGTTTACTTTATTTGTAAACAGGGTCTTTGTAAATGTAATCAAGTTCAGATGTGGTTATTAGGATGGGTCCTAACCCAATATGACTGATGTCTTTATAAAAAGAAGAGAAGAGCTATAGACAGATGAAGGGAGAACACCATGTAATTATATAGGCAGAGCTTGGAGTGATGCAGCTGCAAGGCAAGGAATGCCACAGATTGAAGACCACCACCAGATGCTGGGAAGAGGCAAGGAAGGATTTTAGAGGGAGCAGGGCCCTGCTGACACCTTGATTTCAGACTTCTAGCCTCCAGAACTATGAGAGAATGAATTTCTGTTTAAGCTACACAGTTTATGGCACTTGGTTACAGCTGCCTTAGGAAACTAATACCATAGCCCCAAATTGGAAGCAACCAAGATGACGTCCAATAGTTGAATAAACAAACTGTGGTGCATCTATACAATGGAATATTATCCAGTGATAAAAAGAAATGAGCTGTCAAGTCACAAAATGTCATGAAGAACACTTAAATGAATTTTGCTACTTGAAAGAAGCTAGTCTGAAAAGGCTACATATTTTATCATTCCAATTATATGCCATCCTGTAAAAGACAAAACCATAGAGACAATAAAATGATCGGTGATTGCCCAGGGGTTGGGGGCAGGAAAGGAGGGTGAAAAAGGTATATCACAGGGGACTTTTAGGGTAGTAAAACTATTTTGTATACTATTGTAGTGCAGCATTTGTCAAAACCTATAGAACCTTAGAGCACAAAGAGTGAATTTTATTGTATGCAAAGATCCCAGGAAAGAATGTTGATTGTGACACAAAAAAAATGTATAATACAATCACACAGAAGGGGGTGGGGAAAAAGGTGCTGTCCTAAGGAAACAAGCAAAGTGTTAAGACTAAAGACAAAAGGAAATGCACATAAGTAGTGTACTCAAATTGATAAAGGTATTTCTACAGGATTATGGGTTAAGAATTTGACACTCCTATATACTTTACATACTTTTTAAATTATATTTACTGAATTTAAACAATTAAGTAAATGAATGGCAGATGGCAGGTTTCTCACTGTTAGAGTGGGAATTTACAGACAAGGAAGGGGAGGAAGCTAGAATGATCCATGTGGTAATGAAGTTAGAGGCATCAACATAAACTCATGTTTAGCTTAATATATGTACCAAGGTACCTACAGTTATATGTAAGGAAATGTGTATATACACACATATATTTCTGTGCTCTATCAGCTGAGATGGCCTGAAAGAAATGATACCCCAGTGGCACCAAGCACACCTTACATTCAGATAATTGGTTTCTATTGCCATTCTCTAGTGAAAAGGAACCAGGGCTCACGGGAGCAATGGCTTATGGTAGGACTGGGGCAGGAAATACACAAGACAAGTCTGGAACATCTTGCAGAGCCAGAAAGTCAGGAAGTAAAGCACCTCATGTTGATAGGGAGTAGGATAAAAGAGAACAGGACCGAGTGAAGGAACTCCCAGTGGCCAAAGCTAGAACAACTTGAGAAACAAAACAGTAAAGTAGTATTAGATAGTAAGTATTAAACAGTAAAGTAGTAGCAGTATTAGTAGTATAACCCAGAGTACAAAATAAATATCCATGACTCCATAGTGACATAAATACTCGAATAAATTAATAAACAGTGGAGAAAAGCCAAATCTCCCATGAGGAAGAATCCCAGGTAATTTATGTAGATGCTCTGCTCTCCCAGAGGCGGGCATAATTCTCCTCTCCTTAGGTGTGGGCAGTGCATAGTGACTTCCTTCCTAAGAAGAAAGTACAGAAAGGGAACAAAAAGAAGTTTACAGTGGAGAATCCTGACAAATACCACGTCCCAAGTGATTAAGGTCAACATCAGAAGTCATAAATCAAAAAAAAAGAAAAAAGGAGAGAGAAGTCATAAATCATGTTGATTGCACAGATCCTTGAGGTGATATCTTGAGAATGACATTTTACCTCTGTGGTCTTCCTCCCAATAACCCATAACTCCAGTCTTACCATGAGAAAAGCATCCCACAAATTCCACTAGAGGATCCTATAAAATACCTAAACAGTACTCCTCAGAATTGTCAAGGTCATCAAAAACAATGCCAGAGGAACTGCCACAACCAAAAAGAACCTAAGGATACTTGAGAACCAAATATAACATGGTATTCTGAACGGAATTCCGGAATAGGAAAAAAAATATCAGGTAAAAAAATCTAAGGAAATCTGAATAAACTATTGACTTTAGTTAATAATAATGTATCAATATTGGTTCATTAATTGTAACAAATCTACCATACTGAGGTAAGATGTTAATAATAGGGGAAACTGAGTATGAGATATAGGTGGCCCTCCTGTACCATCCTCTCAATTTTTCTGTAAACGTAAAATTATTCTAAAATAATAAAGTCTTCTATAAAAAATAAAACAATGTAAGAGTTAAAAAATAATGCCAAAATGTCATGAGTAAGGAAGATATTCAATTCTTATAGCAAATGCTATAAAAGTTCCATCATTCATTTACTCATTTAATAACTATTCCTTGACTGACTACCCTGAGCTGGACAGTAGCTACCCACTGACTAAGGATATATCAGTTAGCAAAACACCCATGGTTTCTACAACCATGTCTTACAACCTCATAGGTAAAACATAAGTCAACGCAAAAGTAATATTTTCAAATTTTGGCACATACTATGAAAAGAAATGCAAATTGTAATGAAAGTATGTATAGTGAAGTTTAATCTAATGTGAACAGGGATGGTGTGAATGGGGAAGATAGATACTCTCATTTTCATTTTCTAAAAGGAGAAATTTGGGCTTCTCAGGGATTTCCAATAAATCAGCAGTAAAATATAAAAGAGAACTAAAAACCCTGATTGTTGTTGTCCTCTCGAATTTCAAAATTTTATATTGTAATACCATTAATGGTAATTTTTGAAAATCACCAAAGGTGAAAAATAATGCAGTTCTCCTGAAAAATCTGATTCGCCTAAAATAAGCATCAAAAATTACAAGCTAAAATTAATTCTGCTACATGATTCAGGGAACAGTGAGTAACCTTCATGAAGTAGAGAATTCTACTGTAAACTGATGAGATAATTGTTTAATTTATGAAGAAGCAAAGATACCTTTTTCTCACTCTGATAATTCTGTAAGCGCTTTACAACATGCAAAGATGTTAAATGGAATGGTGAATATAAAGGTTTCAAATGTTTCTACATAAGTAACATTTTAAAGAAAATTAGACGATTACTCCCTAATGAATAACATCAACCTTCTCTGACCTATTGAGCAAACTCAATTATTTCTTGATAGCCACATTAAGACTGAATAAATACGACCATATTTTGTCTTTATAGATTCTATTTCTTTATACTTTAGGTAGATTGAAAAGAAAGTATTCTTTAAAATAACTCTATTCAAATTCAGCTATTCAAATTCAGCTATCCCAAAGTCTTTGAAATTATTCAAATAACTTAAATAATAATTTTATCAAACCACATTTCACTTGTATACTATGACCACACTTTGAATATGGGTTAAAACAATTAATTTTAAATTAAACTAGATGTGGAATTTACATTGACAAATATTCAATTTACCTCCAGATGCATAAAGGACTCATGAAATACCGCTGTCAATCACTTTCCTAATGCATGGTAGCTCTCATGAGGTAGTTTCTTTAAAGGCTTTCACCACAGATTCATGCATCAAGGTCACAGCATGCCCCTTGAAGGACAGCAAGGCACCACTTTCATGAAAAAGTATAGTATGGAGTCAAGGGTGACTCTTTTCTCTTAATTTTAAAAGAATGTATTTCAAAGTTCAAGAAGAAAAATCATTGATTCACTGAACGCATATGATCCAAAGAACTAAAATTTTCTGTGTGCTTTTATTGTGTTCTGAGCAGCACGCTAATCCCTCCACACTATCCCTTCAACAGAGTCTGTACATGTAAGCTAAGAGCACAGAATCCAGAGTCGGACCTCTGGGTCCTAGTCCCAGGTCCACCGTTCCCTGCAGCGTGGCCTCGGGAAAGTAAATAACCTCGCTGTGCCACTGTTTCTTCAGCTATAAAATGGAATTAATGACAAGTTCTACTTGTCATGCAAGTTAAATGGAAATAATGCTTGTAAAGCTCATACTGCTTATTTTCTCTCCTAAATAATCCTTCCGAGGAGAGAGAGAGATGTTTATATCTTACAACTCTGATGACTAAAGTTCTCAAGAAAGATATATTGGGTAGTGTAGAACTTGTGATCACCTGCATTTGAAACAGAGAGCTTTGTTGAACTACATACTCATGGGACCTACCCAGACATATGAAATATCTGGGGCTGGACTTGAGAGGCTGCATCTTAAACATTCCAGCTCTCTGCTATGTACCAAAGGCTGAGATACCTGGGATAGCCATCTGATTCTATACAATACGGATGATTATTATCATATCTATCTTATGGTGGAGTTGTAAGGATTAAATGAAATATAACATATATAAAATGCTTAGCAATGTCAGTAACTTTTACTATTAGCTGTTATTTTATTAATATGGCTGGAATATAGGATCTGTGTCATGAGTACTAAGAGGCAAGGGTGGAAAAGAAGGCTGAGGTTGTGAAAGTTTTCAAGTCAGTTAAAAATAAAAGTCTAAACTAAGTGTTTTGACGAGGAAGGCAATATCATCACAACTTGCCGGCAAATATATTAACACAGATAAGAGTCTGCCTGCCTAAAAATTAAACAAAATGAAGCTTCAATTTTTTTTAACTAATAAAAATATTGTGCTAGAGAATATATCAAGTAATTACAAAGTATTTATTTAAAGACTATCAATAAATAATCCCCCACTCAAAGAGAAAGAAGACAAATTATTTGTATGTAATTTCAGTTGCAAAGTTGAGCCCCTAAAAAAAGAGATGGTACTCTAGAGGTTACATATTCATCTCCTTAAAAGCTAAGTGCAGCAAACACTAGGAATTAGAGTATACCCTGCATTGGAATTACAAAGGTCTTTGCCATAAAATGTACTGTAACCTGACTTCATCTTGCGTTTTATGTGTTTTGTCATTTCTTTTGCTCCATTTCTCCCCCCACGTCTCAACATATCACTTCTATGCCTCACTTCCGATTGCATGGGGTCCACTTTAAGTTTCAAGGAGGATGAATACTATTTAAATGACAACTCTTTTCAATAAGTACCACTCTGAAAAAAAGTCCTGAGTGTGTGGTATGTGTTGCGAATTTACTGTTCCTTCTTTTAGTTTGACTTGGTCTTTCTCCACTTGCCTTCAGCTGCCTTAGCTATAGCATCTATTCCTGTTTTCACCAAACCTCTGATATACGCTCAGCTGTAAACCATACAAGTAACAGTCTCGCTGGTGCAGCCACAGCAGGTGACCCAGATTACACAACACTGTGTTCTAACACCAAGGAGTCTTGTTCAACAGCAGCTGATCTATGCCTTGCCTTATTGATATTCAGATTCGACAGACACAAATCACATGGCCCCTTTGACAAGCACACACTCTGCCTGTCTTTGTTTTAAGCATGTTCAATAGCTACTGTCCTTCATAAACACACAGCTGAGGCTGTTGTTCTCCTCTGATTTTCCACACTGCCGAACATCCGACAAGATTATCTCAGAAACATTACTCTTGTTTCAATTTGGGGAAGTTTGTGGAATATGACAACTCCATTTATAAAACAGAAGCACATACAATAGAAAGGAAGCCCATTTCTCTCTGGCAAAAGAAATGCTTTGAACCATTATCCTTTGGGGAAAATTGAGACTCTATCTCCTTGATTGTGAGAGCAAATGTTGGGACACCAAGTTCTTTAAAAGTGAAGATACATACACAGTATTGGGAATAAAATGCTATATAGCTTATGATTAATTTCCTTTTAAAGGATATCAATTACAAAGTGCCAGATCTATTCCATAAAAGTATAAATACATCAAAAAACCTTCTCTATGTGGCCATTTCAACCTCCTGCTCACCACTCAAAAGACTGAAAAAGAACATTTTCTATTAGAATACTTACTGGAAATCATAGAATCAGAAAATTGTTCACACTGACTGCTCCCACTGATTTGTTTAACACAGGATGCTTGCTCACACCAAATTCTTTTTACTTTTTTTTAAAGCCTTTCATTTTGTAGAACATGCAACACTACACACTTTTCCCATGAAATACTTAAAAGTCAGGAAATGTCAGAAGTTCAATAAATGGAAGAGGCTTACTTTTTATGGAGATGAGCAGTGAGAGACTGAGGCAGAAGATGAGAAGGTGGGTAACTGTCTGAAGCGCCATGGTCTCGTGGAGGACATGCTCCGACGTGCTGGTGGTGGTCTGGTCCCTGTCCAGCTCCCGAGCTCTGCCTGACTCAGAAAGAAGCCAGAGTCTCAGAGCCCCTGGGTGCCACCTCTGCCCCTTCCCCTCCTACAGCTCCCTCACAGAAGACTGGGGACTTAGATTCGGAAAGCAGTTGTGATTCTTAGCATCTTACTTACACAGGAGGATGGGGTGATTTTTCAAACCTGGTGCAGACTTTCTTCATGCTGGACTGGAGTCATCCCCCCTCAGACCTTGTGTACTACTTTCCTTCCTTTAACAATGCTGCCTGAAAAGGGCCTGCTTTAGGTGAGTGTCCTGAATCATTCTTAAAAGAGGAATTAATTTCTGATGACCTTCTTGGCACACAATCATTATGATCTGACAACTATTAAAGGAACACCCTGTATTTCTGTATATTTACCTTCATCTTCAGAACACAATTCACAGACACGTCACCTTTTCATAAACATACTCTCACAACTCAGTCAGATTACGGTTGTTGATAAAATGGACAGAGTTCTGGAGACTATTTAGAAGCAGTTTTTCTTCCATAAACCTAGAGCCCATTCCTAATCCTGTTCATGATATTTATAACCTCTGGGGTTTCTTGAATTTTTGCCTTACCATAATTGTTGAATGCAAATATATTTGCTTATTTTTTATATATACTTATGCTAAGTACTGTGGTATTTTTCTTCAGATTAAATTGTTCAAGTCCTTAAGACTGTATTTTCCTTGGACGCTTCACAGAAACATCTATAGTTAAAGTCAGATGTCTTATTCTCTAAGGTTAGTGCTAGTACATGGCCTTGCTCCGTTGTTAAAACTGGCTACTTGTTACACTCAAAACGCAATTTACATTTCAGATTTTGTGTAAAACTTGAGAGCTGTCAGAAGTTTATGTATTTTAAAGTCTCTATATTTCCTGCTTGCGTATCTAAATAGGGAATAATATTTTGATGGCTTAATGTTTCCTACTAATGTTATATGCTGACCCACTCCCAGAGGATTTTACTTGCTATAGTGGGGCTTATCCATTTTAGTTTTTTATTTCTTACAGAGTTCATGATAGTTATTGTTTTTAAAGATCTTCCCCTATAATACAAATAATTTAGCTTGAGCAATTTAACAATTAGAGTAAAATAATTACAGATTATAGAGGCAGTATTAATCCTCTATTCTAATCCCTGTATTTTATCAGTTAGAGAATGAAAATGCAGAGCAATTATACTGTCTGCCCAGAGTCATCTAGAAAGATATGGCAGAGTTAGGACTAGAGTCTCCCCATTGATTTCTAGAACATTATGCCTTCAATAAACCCTATGGTTTCCATTTTCATCTTTATTCTTACATATCCCTTTATGCTTTTTGCAATGTGGACTCTGCGAAATCCACATACTAGAACGATCAAATCTTCCATCTGTCCTAAAAAGGCCTCCAGGGAGAGATGAATAGGCAGAGCACAGAGCATTTTTAGGGCAGTGAAAAATGCTCTGTATTATATTATAATGATGGATACATGTCATTATACTTTTGTCCAAACCCACAGACTGTATAACACCAAGAGCAAGCCCTAAGGTAATGGACTTT
The DNA here is from genome assembly GCF_964374135.1 of Grampus griseus. NCBI lineage: Eukaryota > Metazoa > Chordata > Mammalia > Artiodactyla > Delphinidae > Grampus > Grampus griseus. The sequence continues at coordinate 5,263,865 of NC_139017.1, forward strand.
GGGTGATTATGATTTGTCAATGTAAGTTTATTTAATAAAAAATGTACCATCTGGTAGGTGATGCTGACAATGGGGAAGACTCTCCATGTGTCGGGGCAGGGCGTATATGGGAAATCTCTATACCTAACTCTCAATTTTATTGGAAACCCTGCTGGCACAGTGGTTAAGAATCTGCCTGCCAATGCAGGGGACACGGGTTCGAGCCCTGGTCCGGGAAGATCTCACATGCCGTGGAGCAACTAAGCCCATGAGCCACAATTACTGAGCCCAAGTGCTGCAACTACTGAAGCCCGCGCACCTAGAGCCCGTGCTGCGCAACAAGAGAAGGCACAGCAATGAGAAGCCCGCGCACCGCAGCAAAGAGCAGCCCCCGCTCACCACAACTAGAGAAAGCCCGCGCACAGCAACGAAGACCCAATGCAGCCAAAAATAAGTAAATAAATAAAAATTTTTTAAAATAAATAAAAAAATAAAACTGGGTTCCACCATGGACCTCATGGACCTCAAGGCTAAGTGAGTGACAATGTACAAGACCACTTGATAGACTGGAGAAGAAATGAAGGGCTCCAGGCATAGAATCTGACGGTACTAGAAAACTTTCTGTAAAGTTGTGTTATGAGTGTCACAATTAAAGAGGCAAAGAAAATTTGGGTTTTTCAAAAGACAAAATTATCAAAGATAGTAAGTGGTTGGGGAAACATATTACACAAAGAATGTCTGAAGAAATTGTATACGTTGAGCTTGAATATAGGAAAATAATCAGATATAGCTATTAAACAAAAGAGTGAATGGCTACTATGCGTCAGATTTGGGGCAAGTTAGGAAATCTTTACAAAAGAAGTAATATTTCAGCTGAATTTTCAAGTGTGGGTGAAACAAATAAATAGAGGGCAAGTGGTGTTTAATGGCTTTTCAGGAAAAGGGCATGCGTATAGGAATAGAGGCATACAGTGTATGGGCAGATCAAGGAACTGAACATATTCTGATATTGCAGAAATACAAGTATGAACAGGGCAATGTCAGCACATAAAACTCAGTAAACCACAAAATCAAGGTAGTTTAACTTCTAATATGAAGAAAGGAAACAATCAACAGGTTTTAAACAGTGGATTGGCATAATTTAATTAGATTTGCATTTGGAAAGATAACTCCCATGGTCACGTGGCAATGACTGGCAGAGGGCAGATGAGAAGCATGGAAACCAGTGAAAAGGATGTTGTCATAGACCACAAGAGAGCGATGGGGCCCAAACTAAATCAGACAGTGGGGAGAGCAAATGAAAAAAAAAAGAGTAAAAGTAAACTAGATAGATCGAAAGGACTGAGGTAGAGAATAAGGCTGCAGAAAAGCTATAATTTTTCCAGCTTGGGCACTTGGGATAATAGTAATGTGCTCACAGAAATAAATAATATAGACAAGGGCTTCCAAACAAGAAGGAGCAAGCACTCTCCTCCAAGTCAAACACATTGAAATACATGCATTTGGACAAACTATAACTTTTGTAAAAATACATAGGTTAGCTCTAAAAAGGGGGGGAGGGGAATATCCAATTGGGACAGAAATCTCTTGCCTTTTGGCTTCATGCAGGGGACGAATTCCAATTCCTCCCATTGGCTTTGGAATGCAGATTGGAAGCAGGACTCCTACTCTTGAATGTGGATAGATGGCTCCCTGTGAGAAACAGGAACACAGACCTGCCCCATGTGTGAGCCTACACCATGTGGAGGTCTCAACTTGCACTGAACATGGGGTGCAAAATTCTAAGCCAAAAATCTTATTAAATATAAAAAGGAAAGAAAGAAGTACTTGTTTGGAAATAGGAAAATCAATGGTCCAGTGAGAGGAGCCTGATAGGAACCATTGTGTGGGAATGCTGTAACTCACTGTTCACACAGGGTTCCTGTGGAAGGCAGCCTCTACTGAAGATAAGCTCACAGTCTAAAACTATGGATCAAACTAGAAACCCGCTGCCATAAGAGACAGAAGACATGACAAACGGAAACATTCACACTCAAAAGACTCAAAGAAAATGGAGCTATCAGAAGAGACTTTAAAATAACACTATAAAATGTCTGTTTAAAATTTTTAAAGAGATAAAAGAATGCATGAAAAACAATTAGGCCTATTAGAAAGTGAACCAAATATAAATTCTAAAAATGAGAAGTAGTCAGTGAAATAAAAAAATTCAACTGATGGCTTAAATGGTAGACAACACTACACTCAGCTAACTAGCAGATGGTTCCGAAGAATTCATCCAGAATAGAGCAGTATGAGATAAGGAGATGGTCCAAAAGAATGAACAACGAAGAGAGGTAGAAAGCTCTATTCCAGAAGAACGAAGGAAGAAAATGGGGAGGATGTAATTCCTAATGGTATATATTTTTTAAATATGAGAAAAAAAATATGACTTCTTGAATTTAGAAAAGCCCACTGAGTCCCTAGAAGATACCATATTTAAAGTGCATCAAAAATAAGTGAAATAAGACAAAGTGAACAAAATAAAATCTTAAAGGTCAATATTTGTCTTTAAAGTTAAAACGTCTACAGTGGAATGACAGTAAAAAGTACTGAAGACTTTTCATCAATAAGCTAGATGTCATAAAACAAAGAATATAGGAGGAGATGAAGGTGTGTAGATATAAATGATAAGTACGGTTATAAAATATGTTCAGTTTGAGGTGCCTATTCAAAAGCAAGATGAGGATATGTGATAGGATCTGGAAATACAACTCCAGAATTCAGGAGAGCAGTTCTTCTTGGTGGAATAGATAGGTATCATATTAATGTACAAACATTTGCTGAGTGCCTGTTGTATACCAGACACCAGAGTAAACATCAGTAATTCATATATATATGTTAAGACAAGCTCATTGCCCTTATGGATCTACACTCTAGTGAGCAGATGCAACCTAGTGAGAAAAAATACTTCATCATTCAGTTACTTGAGGTTTAAAATTGACTTAATAGAGTGCAAAGAGCGCTGGTTATCTTCAGCTGATTACCTGCTCTGGACTGCAGATTCTTTCCTGGACGCTCTCTCGTTTAATACCCACAGAATCGAATCTCCATAAAGTATATGAAGTTATCTCGATTCGACAAAAGAGAGGCTGAGCCAGCCAGGTCAAACATATAATAAGTGATAGAGTTCAGATTCAAACTCAGTTCTACTAATCTATTGTTCTTAATTCTTGGCATGATGGTACTTATTTTTAATTATATAAGTAAAATAAATGTATTCTTGTAAAAGTACTCTAAAGAATCTTTTATGAATACCAATCTCACACTCCTCCCCAGAAATAACCATTGTTATTGTTTGTGAAGATTGTTTTATACCATTCTAGACTACAGGTTGACAGATATATAGATGACTGATTGATAGACTGATAGACAAATTATTTGGCTTCTTTTCATTTTTTTCTTTTTAAATAATATTATAGTATGTGTATTATTATGCAACTTTCTTTTCTCACTCAACAATATGTCTTGGGTATTTCTACACATTATTAAATCTATTTAGCTCACACTTTTTTGTGTGTGTGTCTCCAGGGGGTCTCGCTCCAGGTGTCTATGCTGACCACACAGTCAACCTCCGCCCCACCCCGGGCCCTCCTCCCTGGACCCACTTCCCAGGGACCTAGAGACTGCCCCCCCCGCAGGGCCCTCAGCCTTATCTCCAGGATCCACAGGGCTGACAGGGTCCAGCAGGTACCTGGTCATAAGGGACTTCTCCAGCATCTGTCTGCACAGATCTGCGCAGAGCTGGAAACTCCTGCGCCTAAAATAGCTCCAGGCCAGGAGCAGTGGCTCCATCTCCAGACCACAGCAGCCAAGGGTCACAAAGGACCAGGACCTGGCCAGGGAGGGCAGGGGCCAAGAAGCAGGTGGTGTCCAGCTCTCCAGCTCACACTTTTTTTTTTTTTTTTTTTTTTTGCAGTACGCGGACCTCTCACCGCTGTGGCCTCTCCCGTTGCGGAGCACAGGCTCCGGACGTAAGGCCCAGCGGCCATGGCTCACGGGCCTAGCTGCTCCGCGGCATGTGGGATCTTCCTGGACCGGGGCACGTACCCGTGTCCCCTGCATCGGCAGATGGACTCTCAACCACTGCGCCACCAAGGCAGCCCACCGGCTCACACTTTTTAACGCCACATGGCATTCCACAGGATGGATGTACCATAGTTTAACTATTTCTTTTTCTGGGTGTCAGTGTTGTTTCCAATTTTCTCTATGCAAACAATAATTTAACAATAATCATTTTACACACCTCTCTTGTGCAAATGCACAAGAGTTTCTCTAGGGCAAATGCATAAAAACAGTAATTTTAGGTTTTAGAGTATGTTTAGGTATTTCCTAACACACAAATTTCTACTTTATATGAATTCCCTTTTGCTGGATCTGATAAGATCTTGTCTTTTGAAAATAATGTCAGGGACTTCCCTCGCAGTACAGTGGTTGGGACATCGCCTTCCAGTGCAGGGGGTGGGGATTTGATCCCTGGTCGAGGAACTAGGGTCCCACATGCCTCGTGGCCAAAAGGCCAAGGCACAGAACAGAAGCAATATTGTAAAAAATTCAATAAAGACTTTAAGAATGGTTCACAGCAAAAAAAAAAAAAGAAAAGAATGTCAAAAATTATCTTTACTAATATAAATTTAAGTGGTCAATATTTCTTACAGAGGGCTGATAAATATGGCAAATTTCATAGGGCAATTTTAGATGTAATCCTCTAAATAATTTCAATATCATAAATTGTAACAAGATATAAATAGAGCTTAAGGATCATCTTAACACTGGGTTTTGATAAAATACTGTCAGGAGATTCTTGTATTTAATTCATTTTAACCCTGTGGTTATTATTCTATTTTGGATTCCTACAATCTAATATTTCCATTTTGCATTATTTTTGTTTATGCAAATGATCTCTATTATTAATGATTTCAGTAATCTTCCTCCCAAACGCTGACTATTTTCATAAGTAAAGGTTATTTGTAAATTATATCCAAAAATAAATTTCATATCAAGTTTAAAATCTATTTATTCAAAGAGTAAGAGCTATTTTTGAATCCTGAAAAGTCTTTTAACCTTTATTCTTTTTTATTCATCTTATTGTTTTCTGATTATATATCACTGATGTTTATAATGTTATCCATTTTCCAGTAGCATTTACTGAGTTAGAGAGCTTTTCATTTGTGATTGCTTTGTTTTAGATTTTGAAAAATTATAGACTATAAAAACAAAAAAGAAAGCTAGATTTCATGAATGGATTTTAGTTGCTGGTACAATCTCTTATTCAACTAAATAAAATAAACATTAATTTAATATGAGCATTATCTATAGTCTGTATAGATAATACAGACTCTACAGATTTATAGATAAGTAGGTCTCGGCTTCCTTACAAGTACAAGAGAAATGATATAAAAGGAGAGAAAACACTCTATTGATTACTACGCCAGAGTGTACCCAATACCAACACTAAGGCTTTCTCTTTCACAACACCATAGCCCCACAAGGAGTCAAGGACTCCACCCTCTGTTTCAGGGAACCTTCCAAGTGTCCTGGTTTTTTAACAAGGAGTTAAGGACACATGGGACAGTTGGGGCCAAGTATAGACCAGAGTCATTGGGCATGAAACAGAATTTTCTGTTACATAATCAACAGGCCACAGACAGTTTTCAAAGGAAAGTCTTCTAGAATAGCCTGGAGAATAGCTGACCAACTCTTTCACATAAGTAATGGATAATATATGCACACAGGGATGGACAGGCATGGTTTTAGACGTTGGTTTAACATCCCCATGGCTCTCTCATAGTTAAGCTGACTCTCTCATCTCTTTCTAATCGATTCCCATGCCTCCCACCCTCAACCAGGTCTAACTTGCCCTTTTGTCTCCTGTCACTGCCTCTCCAGTTCCAAGCCCTATTACCCTCTCTCTATGCCTCCAGATCAGATGACCTTCATCTAATCTCCTCTGGGGTGGATGCTGAGTCCCATATTTTAGAGAGTCCAACATACTACAGATATATATATATATATATATATATATATATAAAAATTAAGAAAAAAATGAAAAATGACAAAATTATACATGACAAGGGAGATACAGTGATTTAACTCAGAGGACGTTTTTTAAACTCTAAGAGATCACTTTTTACAATTCTATGTAAATAAATACGTAAATCTAGATTCAGTGCATAATTTCTTAGAAAAATACATATTACCAAAACTGAATCCCTTAGAGACAGAACTAAATAATGTTTTTGTGTGTGTGTGATTTATCAAGCAAGGACCAGTTAAGGAAAGTACCACTTTATATTTTCTCCCATACTCCTCTCTCTCTCATTCACCAATTCCCACACTCCTGCTCTGGAATTAAACCTCTCAATAAAACATTAGCACTTAAGCCTTGCTTCATTCCAGGAAATCCAAGCAAAGGCACACAACCTGATAACCTGTTAAAGAGACTCTGTTTTAAAATGTAGGTTTTATTATTATTCAGGTATAGTGAGGCCAGCAGATCAGAAGATGATTGCCACTGAAAAGATGGTTTGTTTGTTATTCACAGTTCCCAAGAGGAGGGGACACCTCATGCTAGGCAGGGCCACACAGGAAGCACCATGGTCATCCAGGAGGCAGAAGGAACAGTAGGAAAATGTGTTCCTTCCTGTTTCTGCAGGAAGGAACAGGTGAGGCAGGGTAAGCAGGTTTCGTTTAGAAGATATAAAAGGAATGGGTGAGGCAGGGTAAGCAGGCTAGCTGGAATAATTGCAGCAGGCTCTGGGGTGTAGAGGTCGTCTTTAGTGGTCTGGTCCCTGATTCTGGAGTGATCTGGGCAGGAGAATAGTGGTCTGGAGTATGAGTCTGATAAAGGAAGTGGTGGGGTGTGGGCTCTGAATTGGTTAGTTTGCATCTGAAAGGCATGCTTGCAGAGGAGTCTTCCTATTTCTAGGAATTGGCTAGTCCTGGGAGGGGCACTTTCTCAGTCTCTCCAAGGTCAGAAAAAGATGTCAAAGCATTGGAAATACAGAAAATGAAAAGGTGTGGTGAGTTCAGACACTCAGTAACATCCAAAACAGTGGATGAAGTTGAAATCTCAAAGTTCTGTGTAGAAAGTTTGTGAAGGATATATTTTCTGTAGAATATATAACTATGTAGTTATATAGTAGTTATAGTTAGGTAGACAATAAATAGAAACATGATAGATAGATGATAGATAGTGCAAATTGTCACTCACCATCTGGTCTACAAGGATTGACTCATTAGCCACTGCATTTACTGACCTACGGAACACCCTGAAAGAAATTCAGGGTGAAGATCAGGAATGAGGCACTCTGTGCTCTGGGGAAATAGGCCGAATAGGCCCTCAGATAGTTAGAAATACTTCAGGAAAATTTTTTTAATGAAACTGGACTCTTGTATCTCCTCATATTAAGAAAAGTACTAAGATCATTAACTGAGATATCTGTTCCTTGTGATTAGCAGTAACCTTCTACCAAGATATACGCTGGATTACATGTACCCCTTTTCTAAAATCACATATATACCAGCCTCTTCCCCTACCTCTTTGAAGCAGTTTCTCAGAGCTGTATGAGAGGCTTCTCCCAGGCTATAGTCCTCATATGACACTGAATAAACTAAGCTCACAGCTCTTACATTGTGTGTGTGTTTTCAAGTTTATAGTTTTGGCAACCACAAAAGGACTCAGAGCAGATTCAGAACCTCAGGAGGTTCCAAGTCGGTCCATTCAGAACAGAAATTCAGCCAGTGGTCATGCCATGGGGCACTGGGCTAGACCACAACGGGGAGAGTTCTGACATGATATACTTAGGATATTCAGGGTTCCAAGACCATGGACTGGGTTCAAAACAGGGACTTAGGCCCAGAGTGGGAAAGGGAGACAAATCAGCAAGTCCAGGCAGAAGCTCAATGTGCTGAAAAAGTGTGAGAGGAATTAAGGTGAAAGAATAAGCCTGATAGTCATGTGAGAAAACATGCTAAGGGCAATAGGACTAACTCTGGTTCCCAACTTGTACTGCTTTGGCAAAAATGTCTGTGGCTCTAAGGGGCTGAGTCTGCACTTTGAAGTTCCCTAGCGAATAGATGAGACAGCCAGACCAAAGCAATCGACTGACAGGTGGAAGAGTCCTTGTTTCTCCAAAATCGGCATAGGTGCCAGTAATCCAGATGCACTGGATGTGGGTGCCTTCTTACAATTATTAATGCTCATTTCCAACCAGGATCTGAACCATGACAGGTATTGATTCTTTTTAAGACTTTTTTTTTTGGATGTGGACCATTTTTAGTCTTTATTGAATTTGTTACAATATTGCTTCTGCTTTATGTTTTGGTTTTTTGGCCACAAGGCATGTGGGATCTTAGCTCCCTGACCAGGGATCGAACCCACACCCCCTTGCATTGAAAGGTGAAGTCCCAACAGGTATTGATTCTTGATAAATATTTTTCTTGGCTAGAGCCACATCTAAGAGCTTAGAATACTTAGATTATAAGTAACAGGTAACCTTAAGAAAATAAAGAATTCAGGGCTTCCCTGGTGGCGCAGTGGTTGAGAGTCGGCCTGCTGATGCACGGGACGCGGGTTCGTGCCCCGGTCCGGGAGGATCCCACATGCCGCGGAGCGGCTGGTCCCGTGAGCCATGGCCGCTGGGCCTGCGCGTCCGGAGCCTGTGCTCCGCAGCGGGAGAGGCCACAACAGTGAGAGGCCCACGTACCGCAAAAAAAAAAAAAACCCCAAAAAAAGAAAAGAAAGAATTTATTGGCAGAATACTCAATGCCTCACAGGAAGATGAGAATTTAGGAGAACAAGTTTGAATAGAGCGAAACCATGGTGGTGCTGAGTCAGGACAATAAGAATCGCATAATTCCGTGAGGATAATACCACTCACATGAATGAATTTGAATAATCTCCCCCATTCTGTCAAAGTCGAGGAAGAGGGAACCAGAGTGGCCTACCTAAGTAAGGCAGGGCTGTGCACCTTGATTTGCCATGCAGTGCTACCAAGCTACACCAAATGAAAAAGCAAGAACTCCCCCAAAGGAATTTAGGATGCTGCTGTCAAATGACGGGGAAATGCATGCTGGCAACCGAAAGGAGCGAATGCCCATTATAAACCTAAAGAGAGGGGCTTCCCTGGTGGCGCAGTGGTTGAGAGTACGCCTGCCATGCAGAGGACACAGGTTCGTACCCTGGTCCGGGAAGATCCTACATGCCGCGGAGATGCGAGGCCCGTGAGCCATGGCCGCTGAGCCTACGCGTCCGGAGCCTGTGCTCCGCAACGGGAGAGGCCACAACAGTGAGAGGTCCCCGTACCGCAAAAAAAAAAAAATTAATGAAGAATCCATGACAAGGCTGAGTATCCTTAAGAGGTTTTTAAATTTAAACAACGACAAAATCCAATGAATAAATCACTGTACATTGTCACATAAAAATTACTCCCCATTGAAGAGAATGCCCACCACAAAATTACTAGATATATTAAAATGTACTTATTTGTGTTACAGAGTCCTGCAAAAGTTTAACTGAGAGATATTTTCTAGAATTGTAGAGAGAACACAAATATAAATTTGTGAAGTCACATAATAAGATAAAGGCAATGATTCAATTAATTTATTGGCATATATGAACTTACTTTATTCAAACCCTACAATTGCCTTTGAAATTATTATCTTTCATAAAGATATATATAGACACCTTTTTTATTGAAGTATAGTTGATTTACAATGTTGTGTTAGTTTCTGGTGTACAGCAAAGTGATTCAGATATATATATATGAATATATCTTAATATATATATACATATACATACATACATATATATATATATATATATATATATATATATATATATATATATACACACACACACAAGTGTCTTTGTAAAAACTGACTTCCTGAGTTCAGGGGGCAGTCCTGATTCTAGTTAATCTATGTCCCTACTCAGAAATTAAAACAGATGAGGCTCTTTTGCTCCTTCTCCTCATTCAATTATCACCACCACAGAAAAGCAGAAATAGCAACAGAGCTGGGATTTGAGTAGGAGAGACAATATAAAAAAATACATTCTATTCATATCATAAATCATTGTGACACTACTAAGAAAAAAACATGAACAATTCTGACAAGTTGTCACCACTGACATCAATATTAATTTCTAAAATCCTTAGTGGACTAAAACTTTCAGCACCCTATAGTACTTTTTTCTTCTATTTTGCTATACATAATGATTACATAGAATTTTTTGTGCATCACTCAGGACAAGGGAGGGCAAAGGAGTACAGAGGGATTCATGTGCTGACCCTGGTCTTCAGGGGGCCCGGGTACTACACCAGGTGAATAACTGTAAGGTCCACGAGCCTGCAGAATCTCCAGGAAGCTTTTTATCAAATACTAGGGCTGTGGATTTCTTCCCAATAATTATTCTTATATCTGTAAATAAATGTATCTACCTCTCTGTGGAGGAGGAGAAAAGATGTATGAATTGGGAGGCTGAAGAGAACAGAGTGGAAGCTCAGAGTCTGGATGCGTAGCTACCCAAAGCTTTATCACCATTTCCGTCCCCAGGACATTTGGGATGAACTCTGAGACTATTTCAGCACCCAAGTGCTCAGTACTGAAAAAACTCCCCAAATCTCAGATTTATAATTTCGACCTCACTGGCAGTGGCAGAGGAAGGTATCAGCACAAAGAGCTGTTAATTCTTTAAAACCTTGATAGTTTTAGCAAATGAAACTATAGCCTTAAAAATTCAAACCCACTAAGAAAAAATTCAAAACAAACAAATTTAAGAGTTCTGTTAGTTTACCAAGTGAATCTTTGCTTTGTAAAGGATAAACCCATACACTATTTTCCTTCCAAAAGTGCTGGGGTTTTTTCCTTCTTTATAAAACACATTTTGTGTGCAGTATGGCAGATATGAGCACTCAAATCTAATTCTATTGTTGCAACATTCAAAATCATTTGTTAAGTCCCAAATATATACAGGTTTGGAGAAAACACAGATAAATTAACCCAGTTATTTACATTAAGAGCTCATATTAAAATCGGTGTAGGGGCTTCCCTGGTGGCGCAGTGTTTGGGAGTCCGCCTGCCGATGCAGGGGACACCGGTTCGCCCCGGTCCGGGAAGATCCCACATGCCGCGGAGCGGCTGGGAACGTGAGCCATGGCTGCTGAGTCTGCGCGTCCGGAGCCTGTGCTCTGCAACGGGAGAGGCCACAGCAGCGGGAGGCCCGCGTACCGCAAAAAAAAAAAAAAAAAAAAAAAAAAAAATCGGTGTAGACAACCACGAATACAATGAATTGTAACATAATAAGATAAATGTTTTAAAACATGTTCAAAGTGCTATGAAAGCATGAATGCAAAAGTGATTAATTCTGCCTGAAAATTCAGAGACAATTTCCTGGAAGAGATGTCATTTTAAATGGACTTTTTAAGAATAAGTAAAACTATGCCAAGAAATAATGTGTGTTAAAAGTATTCAAGACCCAGGAGACAGCAGAATATATGAATGTATTTATGGAATGAGCAAATAACTGGGATTAGCTTGACCAGCGGATGCTCAGAGGGAAGTATTGAAAGATGTCTGGACGAGGTGGACTCAGCAGGTTTTGTGACCTGGAATGTCATGCCAAGGAGTCTGGAGGGTCAACAAAGGGTCATAAGGAAGGGAGTAATATAATTAGATGAGTGGTTTAAAGTTAAGGATGATAATCCCAGCTGCAGTGTGATGAATAAAGTGGAATCATCTGGATGATAGGGACTGTGGCCATTTGATGCAGGAAAAGGGGGGGGGGTACAAGCTACGGTCTGTGGAACAACTCTAAACAGCTGCCTATTTTTATATTACCTGCAAGCTAAGAATGGGATTTTACATTTTTAAATAGTTTCAGGTTTTTAATAGAATAATATCTAACACATAAAATGTAAAAATTATATAACATTCAAATTTCTGTGTCCATAAATAAAGTTGTATTTGAGCACAGCCATGTATTCACATCCATGTTGTCTACAGCTGGCTGCACTCACAATACAGCAGCAGAGCTAAGCATTACAACAAAGACCACGTGATCCACAAAACCGAAACTATTTATGACCTAGCTTTTTACCGAAAAAGTTTGCTAATGTCTGATCTAGGGTATAAACAAACTGGATAGCTAGGTCCAAAATGAGTTATATTCAGAAAGATTCTACCACCAGTAGTAAAGTAACAGCATCACCGAAAACTATTCATCGTTCTAGATATTAACCTAGTTCAAGTTCTGGTAACTGATAAAAATCCTGAATACAGAAAAATATCACTACAAGAGAATATTGGGTAAGCTGGCACTAAGCAGATAATCTAACTCTCCTTCTTCCTAACACCACAATACCAACTGAAATGATTTTTTTAAAACATTAAAATATTGGAAAACCCCATATTGCACTGAAGACTTGGGGAGGAAGCTAGCTCTATGGGACAAATTTCAAGGAATTTCTAACAGAATGTTTTTAAGACAAGACTAAAGAAGCCAGGGAGAGTCAAGCACACAGCTTCCATTCTGGAGAAAGTGATCTTATTTGGCAGGAAATAAGTAAAAGAGATATTTTGAGGAACAGTGATTAAAAGCACAAGACTCAATGTCAGCCAGTCCTGTCTATAACTTCATTCACTAAATGTGTATTTAATGAGTATTGACTGCATACCAGGCAATTACATGATATTGCACAAGCTTAACATCGCTGAACCTGTTTCTTAAAAGGCACCTTATAGGTCTGCTCTGAAAATCAAATAACAGCCACCTCCAACATTCTACAACAAGGACAACTACAAACACTTCTACAGAGCTTCCTATGTGCTCAGCATTATTCTAAGCACCTTATGTGTTCATTTATTTAAATCCTTACGACACCATTTTATAGATAAGGAAACGGTAGTAAACGAAGTTATGTAAATTACACGAGGTTTCACAGCTATGCAAGCAGAACCGTGATTGGAAATCAGATGGTCTGCGTACAGGGCCCATGTTCTCAACCACTGCGCTGCACTATTTCTTCAAATCAAATAAAATATGAAAAGCTGCACAATGTCTATGTTTTGATTGTTTAGTAAATGGTGGTTATTTCCATATTTTATGGAATTGCTTTAATCACTGATACAGAGGTGAAGGCTACCAAGTGGACAGAATGGAGGATAGATGGAAATCACTTTGCTTGAAAACCTTTATATCAAGGGCATTGAGAGAAGCTCACCAGGAAAATCAAGGGAAAGAAAAACCTATCACACAGAAAACAACATGGTGAGGAGGCACTTGTAACTAAGGTGGGGCTCTTCCCTGATGCGAAAAGCTGTGGTCCCACGAAGGATGGGAAGAAGAATTGAAAATCATTTTCAAAAGATTTTTCTTTGCCTAATGCTATTCATCAAGATAAATTTCTGATGGATGAATGATTTAAATGAAAAATATAAGACAATAAATAATGCATAATATAGATGCAACTATGTAATTTTGGGATGGGGAAAACTGTTTTTAATACCAAAACAAGCCCTTTAAGGAAAAATTATTAATATATTTGATCTGGTTGCAAAGCAGATGAAAAACTGAGAAAAACAATGGCAAGATAATTCCAGGTGGGCTTCCTCCCATCACAGGGCCTCTGCACATGCTATTCTCTCTTTGTGTAAATGCTCCCCTAATTCATCCTTCAGTGCCTGGTGTCATCACTAACTGTCATTTCCTCAGGCAGGCATTCATGGCCTAGTGTGCTCGTTTCCTGGGGCTGACATAACAAGGTATTATAACTGGGGGGCTAAACAACAGGGCTGTGTTTCCTCACAGCTCTGGAGGCTACAAGTATGGGATGATGGTGCTGGCAGGGTTAGTTCCTTCTGAGGGCTGTGAGGGAGGGATCTGTTCCAGGCCTCTCTCCAGCCTCTGGTGTTTTGCTGGCAATAGTTGACACTCCTTGGGCCCTGCTGCTCTACCCCAAATTTCCACCTTCATCTCTACACAGCTTTCTCCCTGGGTGCATGTCTGGCTCCAAATTTCCCCTCTTTATCAGGATACCAAGTTGTATTCGATTAGGGGCCCGATCTACTCCAGTATGTCCTCATTTTAAATAATTACATCCACAATGACCCTATTTCCAAGTAAGGTCAAGTTCTGAGGTACTGGGGGTTAAAACATCAACATATGAATTTGGGAGAACACAGTTCAACCCAGAACACCTACCTAAATCCAAGCCTCCTTTTTATATTCATTCTTCAAATACCAGGAAAATATTCCTTTCCTTTGTCCCATGAATTAGAGATATACTTTTACAATTGTTTGTGTTATTATTTTATTAATATCAATATTCTCCACAAAACTGTAAGCACAATCAAAGCTGAAATTACTTCAATGACAAATGGAACATCATTCATTTGTCCACTCAACGGATAGTTTCTCTGTGCAATGAATGCCCTGGGCAAGGTGTCAAGTATACAGCAGCATGCAAGTCAGGATAATCCTTACCCTCATGGACCACAAGATTTAATAGAGAAGCAGATGATAAATAGATACGTAGATATATAGATAGATACACAGACACATAGGTACCTAAACTGATAATAGATGAGAGAGTGAGAGAGAGAGACACCATGGATGATGAGTACAGGGACAAGACATGCACTGCTGAACAATGCTAGCAAGTACATTTTACCTCCTGCCCAAGTTTTCCCTTTTACCCTGAAAAAGTTTCATTCCTGGCTCCTCCCGCCCTCCTTCACTGCAGGTTTAGTCTCTAATAGTAAGCAATGGAAGCCAAGGTTATCAGTACATTGGAATCTCACTGTCTCTGTCTCTGTCTTGTCTCTGTCTCTTTCTGTCTCTTTCTCCCTCCCCGCAACCAACTGTGTAGTGAGATCCAGAACTAATTTACTGCTGCTAAATTCAGTCTCCAGTGCAGGGATTGATGCTGAAGCCTGGAGTCCCAGCCTCCCGCCTATACTCGGATGCACGTGTGGTAGTTTTGCTTAGTGTTTAAAAGCATGTACATAGGTATGCAGACAGCTCTGCTCTGTCTTTTTGCATAACTTAGAGCAAGTTGCTAAATCTATGTTTCCTCATCTTTAAAGGAGGAAAATCATAGTTCCCATTTATGATTATTGTAATTATTAAATATTAATTATGTAAAATGCTTAATGTATTTATATGACCCATAATAAGGAATCATGAAACGTTAACTAATAATATTAGGGCCAATTCTCTTGGCTGCTTTTCCACCAGATTCCTAATTTTCTTCTTTTTCCTATTGAAATTTCCTGTTCACTGTGGTTTAGAACACAGACACCTCTACCTAAAAATCCTTGCCCCAAGGACTGTGGAAACCCAGCATGAACTGAACCAGGCTGAGAAGGAAGCCAGAGGTGGGTATTTGTCTCGAGAGATGGAAGTGCAAGGTACTTGTAGATATTGATCACAACTTGACATCTTAGCCATAAATATTCCCAGCGCCTCTCAAACTCAGAACAGGGTATACACAGGGAAGAGATCTCATAGCTCATTCCCTGGGATCAAAATTCACCAACTGTCAATACTTTTTTTTTTTTTTAACGTTTTTATTGGAGTATAATTGCTTTACAGTGGTGTGTTGTTAGTTTCTGCTTTATAACAAAGAGAATCAGTTATACATACACATATATCCCCATATCTCTTCCCTCTTGCGTCTCCCTCCCTCCCACCCTCCCTATCCCACCCTTCTAGCTGGTCACAAAGCACCGAGCTGATCTCCCTGTGCTATGCAGCTGCTTCCCACTAGCTATCTATTTTACATTTGGTAGTCTATATATGTCTATATATACACTACCATTCTCTCACTTTGTCCCAGCTTGCCCTTCCCCCTCCCCGTGTCCACAAGTCCATTCTCTAGTAGGTCTGTGTCTTTATTCCCGTCTTGCCCCTAGGTTCTTCATGACCGTTTTTTTAGATTCCATATATATGTGTTAGCATACGTTATTTGTTTTTCTCTTTCTGACTTACTTCACTCTGTATGACAGACTCTAGGTCCATCCACCTCATTACAAATAACTCAATTTCGTTTCTTTTTATGGCTGAGTAATATTGCATTGTATATATGTGCCACATCTTCTTTATACAATATACAATGGAGAAAAGACAGCCTCTTCAATAAGTGGTGCTGGGAAAACTGGACAGCTACATGTAAAAGAATGAAATTAGTACACTCCCTAACACCATACACAAAAATAAACTCAAAATGGATTAAAGACCTAAATGTAAGGCCAGACACTATCAAACCCTTAGAGGAAAACACAGGCAGAACACTCTATAACATAAATCACAGCAAGATCCTTTTTGACCCACCTCCTAGAGAAATGGAAATAAAAACAAAAATAAACAAATGGGACCTAATGAAACTTCAAAGCTTTTGCACAGCAAAGGAAACCATAAACAAGACCAAAAGACAACCCTCAGAATGGGAGAAAATATTTGCAAAGGAAGCAACTGACAAAGGATTAATCTCCAAAATTTACAAGCAGCTCATGCAGCTCAATATCAATAAAACAAACAACTCAATCCAAAAATGGGCAGAAGACCTAAACAGACATTTCTCCAAAGATATACAGATTGCCAACAAACACATGAAAGAATGCTCAACATCATTAATCATTAGAGAAATGAAATCAAAACTACAATGAGATATCATCTCACACCAGTCAGAATGGCCATCATCAAAAAATCTACGAACAATAGATGCTGTAGAGGGCGTGGAGAAAAGGGAACCCTCATATACTGTTGGTGGGAATGTAAATTGATACAGCCACTATGGAGAACAGTATGGAGGTTCCTTAAAAAACTAAAAATAGAACTACCATATGACCCAGCACTCCCACTACTGGGCATATACCCTGAGAAAACCATAATTCAAAAAGAGTCATGTACCACAATGTTCATTGCAGCTCTATTTACAATAGCCAGGACATGGAAGCAATCTAAGTGTCAATACTTTTTTTACTAACTCCACTCTTGATGGATTTTTCCACTCTGGACTTTGCCTGCTATTTAGAATGTCAGTGTTAACTTGCTTCTCTCACCTAAGTTGACCTCCCAGAATTTAGATTCTGGCTTCCTTCCTGTTCCCTCCTGCAACATTTGTCTTCTCTGACCTCGCCATTTTGACTGCCTACACCTATCAGACCGCTAGTTTTATTCTATCTGGAAAATCTCCTAACACCCTTTCTGAAAGCTCCCAACACTCCAGAGCGCAGGAAATAAGACCTCACACTCAGAACATTCATCTTCCTTAAACACTACTCATTACTTTCAATAGTTCCATACTACTTTCTATCACATCATTAATTATCATCCACTGCATTCAGAGAATCTGTAGTTTACAGCCCTCTGCTATCTAATCATATTTCCTCCTCTCCATTCAGAAATGTTCAGAAATCTGTACACACACCATTCACAAAATAAATAGCTTTGTATCAGCCTTTCCTAATTTGAAAATTTCATGTTCTATGTACAAGATTATTCATGGCTTCATTGTAATTATAAAATATTGAGAAATTTCCCTCTTACCAAAAGGGACATATAGGGAGGGGACTGGTTAAAATGTATGATCTGAGTATTTAATGAAATACTAAACAGCTGTTTTAAAAAAATAAAAGTTATTTATGAACATGATAATAAAATATTCCAAAAGACATTGTAAAAAAGCAATGTGAAAAATGGTGTGTATAGTATGTAACATTTGTGTTACAAAAAGAATGGATTATAATTACCTGTGTCCGCTTATATATGCATAAAATATCAGTAGAAGAATTAAAAAGAAAAACCAGTAACTTTATTTCACTTTGGATAAGACACCTGGATGGTCGGAGACACAAGTGAGTTGGAGATTTTTCATAGCATGCCTGCTTATACTTATCTTTCTTAATTTTGAAATTTATAATTATAGTACTTATTTAAAAATTAGATTAACAAAAACTTTCATGATTCATTCTGAGAAACCAGTTTTGTCTGTGGCCTTTAATCACACCTTGTTTAAAAAAATAACATTTTGGGACTTCCCTGGTGGCCCAGTGGTTGAGAGTCCGCCTGCCAATGCAGGGGACACGGGTTCGTGCCCCGGTCCGAGAAGACCCCACATGCCGCGGATTGGCTGGGCCCGTGAGCCATGGCCGCTGAGCCTGCGCGTCCGGAGCCTGTGCTCCGCAACGGGAGAGGCCACAACAGTGAGAGGCCCGAGAACCGCAAAAAAAAAAAAAGTAACATTTTGTTTTAATGCTGTACCAGAGTTTAATTATTGTGAAGACACTGCAATCAATAATAAAGATCCAAATTAAAACTAAAATTTACCCATCTGTGGGGATCTCATGAATTGGCAAATATGTAGGCAATGCTAACTGTATCATAATTTAATCCTTACCTGCTTTTTTTTTACCACTTAACATCAATTTCAGAAACATTAAAATGTAAGATAATAATAATGTTATTATTGTAAGAAATAGAGAATTTTTAAGGCTTAGCCCAAGTCTCACCTCCAGGAGACTCTCACCTGTTTCACTGAGCTCCTTTTTCTCTTTTGGAGTTTTTTTGTATTTAAAATATTTACTACACAATTTACTACACAATAATCACCATTTATCTAACACTTATCCCCCACCCTGTATTTTAGGTAGTATTGTCCTACTTTACAGATAAGAAAACTGAGGCCCAGAGTCCTTAAGTAATCAAAATAATTCAAAATCAGGTTTGTCTGACTCCAGAGACTGGATGCTTCCCACTCAGGCATATTTTGTTTTGTATAATTTCTAATTATTTCATTTGCTAATTCTGTAACAAATTAGCAGTAAGATTTCTGCAGGTGGGAAAATTTCTGCAGATTGGCAGTGCTCGGTTTTGTCCTTCACAGACCAAACTCTGGGAACTTAATTATTCTTCCTAAAATGCTTTTACATGATGAGGGTATATTTTGTTGAAAATTGTGATGTTTGTAAAAAGAGCCATTTAATATACATGAATAATTAAAATGTACAAATATCTTTCCAGGCTTCAAATATGCAATTTTGAGTGATATTAATGTAGTAATCTTTCGGTGTCACAATATTTTAAAATGGCAATATTTACAAGAATTTATAACATGTATAACTACTACATAGTTAATAGTTAATAATATTCATAGTTAATAATATTCTCTTGGGCTTATAGGTTTAACATTTACCAAAGCACCTACTCATGGTCACCTAGATTATTTAAGGTGCAAATTTGTGTGATGATTGTTTTTCCCAAGTTCCAAAGTTTAAGCTCTGTTTCTTTAACATGCAAACTTCCCCTAAGCATTTTGCATTTTACAGACCAAACAAACCAGTTCGGAGAAGATGCTGGCTACCCTCTGGGGAGCACCTGAAAGCAGTGGTGTGTGGTACAGCGCTGCTTACTTTTGATGAATTCCTCCATGAAGAACATGTTTTCTCCGCCTTGCCTGGGGTTGATACCACCAGGGAGCAATTCCATTGTCACTGATGAATGCTAGCTAGGTCAGACCTTGTCAGTGCAAATGAAAGTCTTGTGATTAGTATTCTGTACCTTCTTACTAATGAACCTTCTAATCATGAAACCTGTCTGTACTTATCATAATCTTCTAACTGCTAAGTGCCCTTGAAAGGTTAGATAAGTAGAAAATAGTACCATTGGTTTGGTTTGGTTTTTTTTTTTCTTGCAATATGCCTTTCAAAGTTAGTTTGGTGCTTTGCTTTTAGGACTCATAATTAGAATTGGTCGACATTATGACAGTGACAACCTTGGTTATACAATTCCAATATGCAAATGAAAGTTACAAACACACAACAATTATGTATAATCAAAATGAGAAAATTTTTTGGAAACATTCACGTTTTGAGGGGAACATTTTGAGAGTAGAAAAAATATTTAAGAGTATCCGTACCGGACTTTGCTAGAAAAACATTTAATTGAAAAAATTATAAGTGAAAAAGGTTTTGCACTAAAAAGAATTTATTTTTTAAAAGGGTGACCTTGAGGTCAATGTTTAAGGAAAAGTTAATATAACCTGAATAGCTTCTGGCCTAAACTCAAAAATGTATACATTCTTAACTGCTCAAGGATGTATTTGTGACGGCTTCAGATCAATTGCATATCTCATCTAATCGAGGATGTCATCAACTATAAGATGCATCATTATTTTTTATATTACTAAGAAGGAAAAAATGCTGCCAATTAAACTATGACAAGGTATTGATTGCAAGTCACATCAGAGATGTTAAAATATAGGGAAAGATACTTCTTAGAATTGATGAAATAAGTATTGTAAACTAATATGTAAAAAATATGGATACTAGGGGTAGGAGTGCAGGAAACCTTCTGCAGAAGTATCACCTTTCCTAACCAACATTTCAACCAAATCTGTATTCACCAGGGCCTAAACCTAAATAGAGTCTATCTGAATTTACACATTCTTTATTCTTTTAATTTTGATTGAGGAGGTACTCTACTCAGCTCTGCTAATAAAGTTCTAGTAATTCATTCTGTCATGTGATCCAGGGGTCAGCAAATTTTTATAAAGGATCAGATAGTAAGTATTTTAGTGTTTTGAACCATACAGTCTCTGATGCAACTACTCATCCTCAGCCATTGTAGCACAAAAGCAGCCATGGACAATTAAAACTTTACTTACAGACACTGAATTTTGAATTTCATATAGTTCTCATGTGTCATGAAATTTTATTCTTCTTTTGCTCTTTTTTCAAGCACTTAACAATCTAAAAATATTCTTGGGACCTCTTCCAGGAAAATGCAATATACATATTTTTTTCCTATTCCTTCTGCTAATTACAACTAAAAACCCTATACATTATACATGTAAAGCAAACATGAGAGACTCTAAAAGATAGAGCAAAGCAGACTGGCTAGTGGACTCGAGGCTCAAGAAATGATATGATGATAAGCTCTTTTTTGGGGTTTTTTGGCCTTGTGTATCCCACACTTGGATCTGAAGAAGCTAGAAATTCAAAAATGCCAACAGATGTAGACAAATAAACGTCGAGCAAAAGCCTGCACTCTTTAGCCAAAGGACCAGAAAATAGGGAACGTAGCAAGACAGACACGTCACTACTGATCAGATGGACAATAAAAGGAAGTACTATGAACAACTCTGTGCCCACCAATCTGGTAACTTAGATAAAATGGACCATTTTCTTTAGAGACAGAAAATACAAAATCCATACAAGAAATAATAAATAATCTGAAGAGGCCTATATCTATTGAAGAAATTGAGTCAATAATCTTCAAATAATAATCTTCAAAAAATAAAAGCACTATGCCCAGACTGTTTTACTGGTAAATTCTACCAAACATTCAATGAAGAAATGAGACCAACTCTCTACAGTCTCTGCCAGAAAGTAGAAGAGAAACTACTTCCTAATTCATTCTACGAGGCCAACATTACACTAATGCCTAAAACAGGTAAAGACATTAGAAGAAAGGAAAACTTCAGGTCTGTATATCTCATGAACATAGATGCAAAAAAACCTCAGTAAAATACTAGTGAATTGAATCCAAAAAATATATGAAAAGAATTATACACTATGCCCAAAAGGGATTGATTCCTCATAGGCAAGGCTGGTTCAACATTTGAAAATCAATGTAATCAACCACATTAAAAGCTTTAAAGAAAAAAAAATCATATGAGCATATAATTAGAAGCAGAAAAAGCCTCTGACAAAATTTAACTCCCATGCATGACAGAAACGCTTAGAAAAATAGGAATGGAGGGAAACTTCTTCGACTTGATAAAGAGCTTCTACCAAAAACTCCACAGCTAAATAGTGAAGGATGGAATGCTTTCACCCTAAGATCAGGAACAAGTCGAGGATGTCCATTCTTAGCTTCTCTTATTCAACATAGTGCTGAAAGTTCTAGCCAGTGCAATAAGGCAAAAAAAGAAAATAAAAGCCTTACAGGTCATACTTACACAGTGTGTACGGGGCTACTTCTCAAGTTCACTCCATAATACATAAGGTTATAATCACACAGCCTTACTTCTGTCCATAATGTGTTTGTACTAGAGCTCATAAGAGCACAACTATGTGATAAGGTTGAGAATTCCAACCTGAACCAAAGCTAGAACCAGGGGATAGGCCACAAGAGCATGGCTTCAGGATAAGCCTAACACAAAATAGGAAAGAACAGCCCCAAGATTCACGCATAGCTTCAATCAAGTCACCAGAAGGATAGATGAGAAAAGGATTTAATTCAGAAACTCTAGTCATTAGTAAATGTCCATTTTTCTTGGAAAGACCTTTGGATCACACAGTGTTTGAGAAGAAAGATGGCCCAGTAACCTGGTTCCTACAACCCTTCTCCTTGTGAGTTATTTGTCTATACTCTGGCTCTATAACAAACTACTCTAGCATTTAGGTACTTAGAAATCTGATCATTTATTTAATTGTGAGTCTGTGGTCTGAACCACCCAGCTGTCTCTTCTGGCTTGCTCATGCCTCCAGCACACTCGGCTGGTGGTTTGGCTGGTGTGTAGGTGACTAAGATGGTCTCACTCACATGATGGATATTTGGCAGCATGGGTACCTGGGCCACATGTCTGTCATCACAGCAGTTTAACACAGGCTGTACCACATGGTGCTCACAGGATTCCAGGAGCAGCAGGGGAGCCAGCCACAGAGCTCTGCATATGTCAAATCTCTGAAGTCCTGCCTTTGCTTGATGATCAGGTCGAATTATCCCCATCAGGATGCTGACGACTCTCCCTGCCTGCTTGCCCGTTAGCATGAGGAACCCAAAGTGCCCAGCTAGCAACTGTAGCTTAGAGTTAGTGGGACCCAAATGAAATTATTTCCCCTATGAAATCAGGTCCTCAAAACACACTTCAGTGTCTCAGAGTTGCAGGGACAGAAAGTACAAGCTCCCCAACTGGGCCCCCAAAAGGAGGACAGGTTGGGCCACTCCTGCTTCCACCCTTGGTTCCCACATATTTGCCCACAGGACACAGAGCCACACATTGTCACTGATTTGGAACATACATTACGTCCTGGAGGATGATGTGAGCTGACTTCTTAATTGTGCTTTTGACAGACTTTTCCATCATTCTGTCAGGCCAGCAGCTGTTCAGTGACATGGGATATAACTGACACAACCTGTGGATTCCAAGGGCACACGCCCACTCCTGCCTCACAGAAGGGTCCAATGCAGCTATGTTGCCACCAACTGGCAGGTGAGTTTCCTCGTAGAATGTTTCAGTGCTGGCCTCCATTGCCGCCAGTTCAGGCTTCCAGGAGCTGCAGAACTAGACAGATAAGCCTTGGTGAATGGGAGCCCAAGTTGTTGGGACCACGAATAGCTTTCATCCCTGTCCCCATGGTTTCTCTATTCTTGCAACCATTTTACCAGCACAGGAGGGGCTGATGACAGAGGCTGGCTGATGACAACTGGGTGAGTCACTTTGTCTGTTTAGTGCTTCTTCAATAGTGGATACTTTCAGATGGTCATTTACAAGTATATGGTCATCCACTGCTGTGTGACAAAATCCTCTGACACTTGGCAGTTTGAAACAACAAACATTTATCTGCATCGACTTCCACTCAGGAATCCAGAAGCAGCTGGTTCTGGTTCAGGGTCCCTCAGGAGGTTGCAGTCAAGCTGCTGCCTACGGTTGCAGTCTGGGGACTAAAGGGTCCATTTCCAAGGCCACTCACATGGCTGTTGGCAGAAAGCCTCTGTTGCTCATCACATGGGGCTCTCCTGTGTCCCCTGGGTTCCTCATGATATGGCAGCTGGCTTCCTCCAGAGGAAGTGATATGAGAGAAGGAGCAGGAAGCTACAGTGCCCTTTGTAAACTAGTGTAAACTTTGTAAACTAGTGTAAACTTTGTAAACTTTCTTCATTAAAAGAAAGTCTAGCCCAAAGTTGAGGGGAGGGAAACTACGCTCCACCTCTTGAAGAGAGGAGTATCAAAGAATGTGGGGACACTTAAAACCACTACCACAAGTGGTACAAAGATCTTCAGACTGTGTGCCCACTCCCATAGGTCATCCACATGTCTCTACCCTACCCTACTTCTTTGTGAAGGTCATTCAGGTTCTCTGAGAAGCAGACACAGAGATGGAGTTAGGAGAAGAAATTAATCTGTTGGAGGAGGGGAGGTAACACCCATGAAAGACAAAAGGAGGAAACAATTTGGCAGGGGATCAATCAAATCATGATGCAGGATGGACAAGTTGTCTGCCAGCTCAGTGGGGAGTTCTGGAGCAAAGAACTCATTAGAAGAGTCCATAAGAGGGATCTCACACTGGGCAGAAATGGCTAGGCCCATGTACTGCCATCTTATTCACTGGCTTCCCTGAGAAGACCATGACCTTGGCTCAAACGTTAGGTAGATATCGAATAAGAAAACAGCTACAGATTGTTAGCCAACCATACCCTAGTTGCATCAGGAGAAATATGTTTGGCTCCCAACTAGGTGGCCCTTGATACACCGTTGACCAATCTTGATGGCTAATGGGCAAGTGTAACAGCTATGCCCTAAGAAAGGCCTGGAGAGCCAAGGGCTCAGACCCATCACATATCGGGGTCTAGGTCAAACCACCATTAATCCACCTAGAACAGCTGAGGGTGAGCGTCATCTAGAATTCTTAGTAGAGAAGAAAGATTCAGAAGACCAGTTATACCCCTTTGATTAGCTGCAATGGAGGGTGCTGTGGTTAGTGCCACTTATGTTCTCCTTAAAGATTCTCCCAGGAAAAGATGCCCTCTAGAATCCTGAAGGAACGGCTCCTGGAATGAATATGAAGAAGTGGATCCAGGTCCCATGAAGGGTGGAACGTAGATGCCATGGGGCTTTTGAAGTATCTGTGCCCTCTGTCCCCACTTACATCTAATCCACAGTGTAACATTTCCATTTCAAACTGGGTTGCTGCTGGGGCCCTGACGTTATGACTTGGTGTGTTTGATGGAATCTTTCTCATGCTGAGCAGCCCTGGCAGCAGGGCCATCTCATGATTCATAGCCAGGCATTCCATCTCTACCAGGGCCCAGTAGCCCATCTGGATTTGTTTTCCAAAAGCTAGATAGTTCTCCACTGCAGATGGCATGGCCTTGCTTCACAACTCCAAAGCCTTGCAATGAGATTCTGGAATTTGACCATAGATTCCACACTGCATCTTATCTCACAGATACATCTAAAATAATACGGTCTGTTGAGTTGTATTGTCCAAGCGGAGGATGCATCATCTGCTGGTCTTGCATCAGAACCCCTTTCTGCCCCAGGCCTCACTCAAAACTGTCAGCCTTTCATATCACTTAATATTTGGGCTGGAGCAGTATTTCCAAGTGTGGAATAGTCTGTCTCCAGAGCCCAAGGAGGCCTCCCAAGCCTTTTCCTTCATTCTTCATGATGGAAGTTACAAGATGCAAGAATTTCTCCTTCACTGTCAAGAGGATAGCCTAACATGCTTCAGACGACTGGACCTCTAAAATATTACTGATGTAGCAGGTCCCTGAAATCTCATAGCATTAATCTCCTTCCCTCTCAAGTAAATGTATCTTATCAATGCATCCTTGATACTTATCATTTCTTGCTCATCCAGTATGATTAGCATTCTTTTTTAAATTGGCTCTAGAAAAGGTATTCTTTTATGTCATGGCAACTGCAATTGGGGCTAGTACTTGACAGAATTTATGGTATCTACTGTAATTTTCCAAGGACCATCGTCTTTTGTAGAAAACAAACTGGTGGATCAAATAGAAATACAGGGGGGACCACCATCTCTGCATCCTTTAAGAGTGGTAGTAATTTCTGCCATTCCTCCTTGACATTGAATAGTGTTTTGTATTCACTGTCTTGGCCACAATGGCAAGTAATTTCAAAAACTTCCACTTGACCTTCCTCACCCACCCACCCTCAGGCCAAAGAATCAAAGTGAGGGTTGTGTCAACTATCAAGTATGTCCTCTTCAATTATACTTTCAAGGAAGGGAAATAAACAATGGGTATACTTGTGGAACCAGTGGACCCCCTGTGAAATGGATCTGGGCCAGGATTCTATTACTTGGCCTCATATGACTTCAGTCTAATAGGAGGGCTGTGATGAGATTTGGGGTTTCTGAGTAACAAAGTCAACTCAGATTCTGACTTTAAGCAGTCCTTAAAGTGTCTGGGTATTCACCTTTGTCCTGTTACCCAAAGAATTGGTCACAGGTTCTATTGTGGTAGCATTAGGTAAATTATTGCCATATACACTTTTCAAGAGTGCTTGCCATTGGATACCTGACCTCTTCTTCACTCAGTGGGTTTGAAAAGTGATTCAAATCCTAAAATTGGAAAAGGAATCATGAGTTTTTTTGAAGCAACTGGCTACAGCCTCCTGGTCATCCATCCTTGATCTCTTCTCACTGTGTAGACTGAGTAGTGTCTGTGTGGGCTGCCCATCTGTCTTGCCTCTTTGGGGCACTATGTTCTGGGAGCCACAGCCTCTCCATTAGTCAGCTCTGCTGAATGCCACTCAGACCTTTCTCCTCTTTACCATAAGTGCACCCACCTGACTCCTAACTGTGAAGCATGGCCATTTGGTCTCCACTGTTTTAGGGGGTCATCCCCATTAGTTAGTCCAGTTCTTTAAAAGTGAAGTCTTTCCCTATAGCTGTTGTAACACATTACCAAAAGCAGTGGTTTAAAACTACACAGATTTATTCTCTTGCAGATCTTGCAAAATCCTTTGTAATTTTTTGTAACAGACTAAAACAAAACTGAAGGCTATTTTATGAGTTTATAAATGTATGATTTTAAAATGATAAGCTAGGAATTGTAATCTAATTATTCAGTACTTTCAATAACATCTGAAACTTTTTATAAAAATATTTTATAAAGAAGCTATAGTATCTCCTGCCTTTGCCTTGGTATGGGAACAATTTCTAAGTTGTTGATGATATGTAGATTTTATAGTACCTCCTCTCTATAATGGAAAACAAAATCTGATTAATAGTAGCTAACATTTATATAACACTTAATAGTTTGCAAAACACTGCCACATATATCTTCTCATTTGATCCTCAAGACAATTTTATAGGCAATATTATTGTATCATTAGCTAATTTTACTAGTCAAAATCTTTATCCTCCCAGAGGTTAAGTAACACTCCAAGTTTTCTTGATTAGTCAATTACAGAACCACGATTTGACCTACATCTTCTGACACTAGAGTACATGCTCTGTATATTTTACTGCTACCTTTTGCTTGCGTAAATTATCTTGGTCAAGTTTTTTGATCAATATGGACTTTATCTTTCTCTGCAAAATACAGGCAGTATTTAATAGATTATAAAGGATATTTTCAGCCCTATATATCATTTTCTTTTGCATACTCTTGGCAGACGTGAAAGTGGATAATTTATTTTATTTTTCTACCTACAGGACCAACCATAAGGGAACTAGATATAATCAACCCCTTATCAAATAGAGTTAATTTGCCACATGGTGATTCTTTCCCAAGACTTAATCTAAACCTGATTACAATGTCTATCCTAATACCTATATCTGGTGAGGCCATAGAAAAATAGAAATAAAAAGAAAAATTTGGATAACTATCATGAATGTTTCCTTTGGAAATTAACTTGGTGAAAAATGAATTAAAAATCTTATTCAATATTAAATTATTCTAACACTAATTCAGAATGCACCCCTATGTTCATAGCAGCACTATTCACAATTGCCAAGATATGGAAGTAACCTGTGTCCATCAACAGATGAATGGATAAAGAAGATGTGATATATGTATATACACAATGGAATACTACTCAGCCACAAAAAAGAATGAAATTTTGCCATTTGCAGCAACATGCACGGACCTAGAGATGATCATACTAAGTGAAGTAAGTCAGAAAGAGAAAGACAAATATCATATGATATCACTTATATGCAGAATCTAAAAATTACAACAAACTAGTAAATATAACAAAAGAGTAGCAGACTAACAGATATAGAGATTCTAGTGGTTACCAGTGGGAAGAGGGAAGGGGGAAGGGGCAAGATAGGGGTAGGAGATAAAAAAAAATTACTAAATAGTCAACTATTAAGTATTCAGACAGTGGTTTGTACAAATTTACATTTCAATCCCAAGAAAGAGGGTCTGAGAAGCATAGAGCAAGAAACTACATTCAGGACTTCCCTCACAGTCCAGTGGTTAAGACTCCGTGCTCCCAATGCAGGGGGCATGGGTTCGATCCCTGGTTGAGGAACTACGATCCCGCATGATCCACGGCACAAAAAAAAAAATAAATAAAAAAAAATAAAGAAGCTATATTCAGTATAGCTTTCTAAATAGTTCTCTAATTATATCTTTCATTCAGCTAATTTAATACAATAATTATAACAATTCTCTGAATGGAGGACTATTGTGTAATATTGTACTATTGCAAGGTCAAAAAGCATGGGTTCAAGTCCTAATTTCTCCATTTTAGCTGAGTGACCTTGAGCAAATTGTTTAACGTTGTTATGGTTCAGTTCCCTGAGCTGTAAAACAGTACCTCTGTTAGAATGGAGAGAACTGAATGACTTAAATGGCTTAATACATACAAATCATTAAGTACTGTGCCAAGTACACCATGAGTGCTGCATAAGTGAAAGACAGTACTATTAATAACCATGTTATGTTGCTACTGTTACTATTACATCTGGCAAAAACCTTAAAACCTCTATGATATTCTACCTCTCATACACCTTTGGTCATCTTCTAATCTAAGACATTTCATGAATTTTTTTTTCTCAAATATTGATTAAACTTCAAGGAAAGGGCTTTAAAGCAAACTTCTTTATTCTTTTCCTTAGACGTAGGTGGCAAGTTTAAAGAGAGGTCAGCATAATCTAGGTTTATGTCTGAGCAAAGAGGAAATACTGGGAATCCAGGAAGTTTGTCAATTTTTTTATACAAAATGTGTCATGCATATTCTTTACTGCCAAATCATGTTACTAATCTCATAAAAATACTTTATAACTTATTTGACCTCAAGAAGAATACATCATAGTACTCCTCCTGGTTACAAAAAGGGAAATAACACCTGGCATGAATTAAAATATTTTAAATCACTGACAACAGTAAAAGCAAGCTGCAAATTTTTACCCTGAGTAGAACAAGTTTTGCAATTAATTTTAAACTATGGATAGAAATGATCTTTAAAGAAATGATGTTGTAGAATTAAGCAAATACATATCACTAGTCCAATAACATATTCAAAATTAATATAGAAAGGATATTTGGTGGCCTCATGGTAGGGTCACATCTGTTGAGAAAGGCTGTAGTCTGGTGTTGACTGAGGATCAAAAGATAGACAACATGGGTTTTTAAACCTTAGAAAACTCCTTAACTGTTAATATGATTAAAGAGCTGCCTATATCAGAAAAACTCAAAATAGAGGCTTACAGGAGACAGATGTTCCTTCCCTCTCGTGTTCTGTCATCCTGGCTGCTTGAGCCCCAGCTGCTCTTCATGCCGGCACTGTGGGCAGTGGGAGAGGGTAAGTTGGAGTAATGTCACAGGCCACAGACCTTATTTCTTAAGGAGACTTCCTGGAAGTCCCGCCCAACACTTACACTTAACATTTCACTGCCCACTTGGTTAT
The DNA here is from genome assembly GCF_964374135.1 of Grampus griseus. Taxonomy (NCBI): domain Eukaryota; kingdom Metazoa; phylum Chordata; class Mammalia; order Artiodactyla; family Delphinidae; genus Grampus; species Grampus griseus. The sequence goes on from NC_139017.1 coordinate 5,293,495, forward strand.
GTAACTGTGCATCTCTGAGACGGCATGAGATGGGACAATGCAGTCTTTTCCTCTGAGTGGCAGTCTTGGTGTTCTGCTATGGGTAGGGAAGGAGAGGAGAGCTGCTGGGGCAGACGATTTAAAAAAAGAGTCTGAGCCACCATTCATCTAAGTCATAATTAAAGCAGTTCTATCAGTTCCAGGCAAGCAAAAGCCACAATATTTGATGGAGATCTTTGAGACATTAACCACAATGCAAAGTGCCTGTCTTCAGGTGTCTAAAATAAAAATCAACACATTACTGTTTGGGTAGCAGGGGTTGGCACCAACACGTCTAACATAGCTATTAAACAGTGATTAAGTCTGGGCCATGAAGTCAGGTCATCCAGGTTGAGCGGCAGTTCATACCAACTGTATGCACTTGGGTAAGTCACGTGACACCTGAGATTCCTCATCTGTGAAGTGAGGAAAATGTTACTTATTTGTTGAGGTTGTTGTGAGAATTAAATAAGTTAAAAATGTAAAGTTAATCAGTACAGAACTCTGCTGAGACCCAGTTGGTTGGTGTTCAATAAATATTGGCTGTTATTAAAATTTATATTTTATTAGTGTTATACTGAAGGCACACATTATCTAAAAGCCTTCATACTACATAAAGATATATAATGAAAACAAAAAATTCAATTAAATGTATATATTAGTTTTATGCTTAATAAATTTACATTTTAGACCACACATTATTACTGTGTGTAGAGTCTAATAATCTATATTTCACAGAGAATTTTAATTAAATACATAGACTGCTAAAGAAAACAACTGCAAAAACTTCATAATAACTAGGACTGTATTTCTCTTTATTATGAATTTTTAGCATACATTTTTGCAGTATTAATAACCAAGAAAGTCATACATAGTATCCAAAAGAGAGAATAAAAGAATACACTTGGCTTAAAAATCATTTGATCCTAATTAAATCACAAGTATATTGTAGAATAAAGCCCAGATTCCTATTAGTGAAATTCTATCTATTTAAAGTTTTATAAAATCTACTCAGCATTCTACATTAGTGTCTTGGAAATAATCAGCTCTTTGATATTATTTATAAAGTATATTCATTAAAGGAACTGTAGAAATCTTGATACACTGATGAATTGCACCCTCCAGTGGGAAAAAAATTTATCCATAAAAACTTAGTATGCTTCTGCAATGCAGGTTTAATGCATTAAAATGTGCTTTCACCTAAAAATTTTAATGTAATTATGTTTTATAACCTGCACTAATGTATATCATTAGTATATGTATACACTAATGTATATCACTAATGTATTCATTTCCTCTGGGTCTCCAGAGAGTTGCTCTGAGTTTCAGAATCTACTGTGTAAACAGGCCATTAAATGCTGGGAAAGTAAAAGAGCTTTAAATGAAAAAATTAAAAAGAAAAAGTAAAAGATAAAATTGGACATGCACAGCCATAAATTGAATATTTTCTAAAAGAATATCCTTTACTCTGTATTTCATGTAAAAATAGTTTAGATATATTATACCACATCATCAGGCAAGTGTTTCATTCTTCTTCAAAATGTATATGATTTTTTCAATTGGAAAAATATGAATTACTGCCTGTCAAATTATTATTTTTCAGAAAGAACTGAAAGGCTAAGCACGTCTCTATGTTTTTCACTATAGTCTGAGAAGCATACAAGCTGCCACCAACAGGATGTAAGAGGTATGTTTTGAACACAGATCAGTTTGACTCCAAAACTGAACTCATTCCACAATATTCTATGCTAATCCTACGGTTACTGAACCCTTGCTCGATCTTCTTCTGCTTCTCATGAATCAACAGCACACTATCAAAATCAGGAGCAGGTACCACCTAAAACTGGGGTTCTTTTCTTAGCTGTCATCTCTCCTTGAAATTCCTCCCTTCTTTGCTTTCCTCTCTCTGCTCAATCTGACCTCAAAAATCCCCTCTATTTTCCCAATTCTTCTCTAGCCTTGCCTTACACACCATACACACCAGGCAAAATGAAAGCCTTATAATCCAACTTGAGTGCCTTCTATCCTAGCACGCTCATTAGAGGATTTCCAAACCTCTTCCTTGCAGATGGTCATACTAAGAAATACAATTTTCTCTCCATGCTGCCACTTTACCAAACAAACATCTGCTGTACTTGACAAATCAACTTAAAGCTTTCTCACAAAAGAAAGCAAACACAATTTTTATCTTTGTTACCTGAAGCTCTGACAGCCCAGGGTCAAATTCTGACACCCTCTGTTTCCCCTCTGCTCCTTTGGTCTTGTCTCTTATCAGAAACCCTTCTGGAACCAGCCTAGGCATTGAGCTGTCAAGTTAAGATTTGTTCTCACCCTTCTTGAATACCTTCCTCAACCTAATTCAATGTTTTAATGTTGCTGGTTTTAGGTTTAATTTCTACTTCTTCAAAGTTCTTTATTTACTCCACTTTTTTTTTTTTTTTTTGCGGTACGTGGGCCTCTCACTGTTGTAGTCTCTCCCGTTGCGGAGCACAGGCTCCGCTCCGGACGCGCAGGCTCAGCGGCCACGGCTCACGGGCCTAGCCACTCCGCGGCACGTGGGATCTTCCCGGACCGCGGCACAAACCCGTGTCCCCTGAATCGGCAGGCGGACTCTCAACCACTGCGCCACCAGGGAAGCCCCTGACATCTTTTCTTTATGGTACTTTAAAAAAATATATATTTTTCCTCATTATAAAAATACATGTTTATAATAGAAAAGTTGAAATTTTTTTTAAAAAATTGAAGAAAAGAAAATCTTATGTCACCCCACAACCTAGAGAGACTTCCTATTAATATTTTGGTGCAACGTTTTCCAATCTTTACTCAGTATAACTTTTTTATACATGTGACCATACCATATGAACAAAAAGTACTCTTTTACACATAAAAATTATTATGTAAGCATCTTCTATGCTATTACAGTTACAAAAATGAATATATCATTTTTATTGAGTGATCAGCTCAGTGCTTTGTGACCACCTAGAGGAATGGGATAGGGAGGGTGGGAGGGAGGGAGACGCAAGAAGGAAGCAATATGGGGATATATGTATATGTATAGCTGATTCACTTTGTTATAAAGCAGAAACTAACACACCATTGTAAAGCAATTATACTCCAATAAAGATGTTAAAAAAAAAAAAACTACATTGAGCCACCACTTCACTTCCATTAAGATGGCTGTGATAAAAAAAAGACAAGACAATAAGGCAAGGATGTGGAGAAACTGGAATTCACAATCCTCATACATTGCTGTTGGGTACACACAATGGGGCAGTCACTACATATATATATATATATAATTCATATAATATAAAGTCTATCCTTTTTTTAATTTTGTTTTTTAGGTTTTTTTTTTTAATTTAATTTTACTTTTGGCTGCTTTGGTCTCTGTTGCTGCGTGCGGGCTTTCTCTAGTTGTGGCTTCTCTTGTTGTGGAGCACGGGCTCTAGGGCATGCTGGCTAAGTAGCTGTGGCACGCGGGCTCAGCAGTTGTGGCTCGCGGACTCTAGAGCGCAGGCTCAGTAGTTGTGGTGCACAGGCTTAGTTGCTCCGCGGCATGTGGGATCTTCCCAGACTAGGGCTCGAACCCGTGTCCCCTGCATCGGCAGGCAGATTCTTAACCACTGCACCACCAGGGAAGTCCCAAAGTTTACCCTTTTAAAGCATACAATTCAGTGGTTTTTAGTGTATCCACAAAGTTGTACAACTATTACCACAATTTAATTTTAGAACAGTTTCATTACCCCAAAAGAAACCTGTACCCGTCAGCACTCATTCCCCTACTCCCTTTTTCTATAGACCCTTACAACTACTAATCTACTTTCTGTCTTTGTGAATTTCGCTATCCATTTTATATAACTGGAATCACACAATATGTGGTCATTTATGTTTCACATCTTTCACTTAGCACAGTTTTTCAAGATTCATCCATGTTGTAGTATGTATCAGTACTTTAATCCCTTTCATGGCAGAATAATATTAAATTGTATGAATATACCAGATTTTGTTTATTTGTTCATCAGCTGATGGACATTTGGGTTTTTTCCACCTTTTGGTTAAAATGAATAATACTGCCATAAACATCTGTTTACAAGTTTTTGTGTGAACATATGTTTTCAGTTCTCTTGGGTATATACCTAGAAGTGGAACTGCTGGGTCATATGGTAACCCATGTGCTTAACTTTTTGAGAAACTGACAAAATATTTTCCAAAGTGGGTGCCCCATTTTATGTTTCCACCAGCAGTGTATGAGGATTCCAACTTCCACAGCCTTGCCAATGCTTGTTATCTTTTTAATTATGACCATCCTAGTTGGTGTGAAGTGGTAGGTATGTACTTGTGGTTTTGATTTGCATTTCTATACTGACTATGATGTTGAGCAACTTTTCATGTGTTTATTCGCCTTTATATATCTTCTCGGGAGAAATGTCTATTCAAATCCAATGTCCATTTTAAAAACTGGGTTATTTTGTTTTATTTTTTTTTACTCATAAGATTTTAAAATATATTCTGGATACTAGAATCTCATCAAATTTATTATATGCAAATACTTTCTCCCATTTTCAGGTTGTCTTTTCACTTTCCTGATAGTGTCCTTTCCTTTTGGTACTGTTACAAGGTGGAGAGCTTGAATGTCACTTTGCAACCATGTTTTTCTTACTTTTTAAAAATCTCTATTGTTCCTTGCAGAAACTAACAAGTAGCCAGCCTGCAAAACTGAATTCCAGCCCAGCATCACAATGCAGAATTTTGAAGGGTGGACTTGAAGTTAAGACAATAACTTAATAAATGGCACACAGGAAGGTAAGAGTTCCTTATCAATTATAAATTGTTTTTTTTTTTTTTACAACAAAAGAAAACTTTGATACTGTTGACCCTCTCTTTTAAGTGACTATTTCCATTTCATTGATATCTGTTCTTTGTTGTTTCCAGCCTTATAACCTCTTTGGAATTTGGTGTGTGTGTGTGTGTGTGTGTGTGTGTGTGTGTGTGTGTGTGTGTGTGTGTGTGTGTGTGTGTGTGTGTGTGTGTGTGTCTGTGTGTGTGCGCGCGCTGATTTCTTAAAATGAATGCATAGGTCAAGGATTTTCAGTTTTTCTTCTAGTGTGAGCATTTAAAGTTAAAATTGCCCTCTAAACATGATTTTAGCTGTCACATTTGTTTTGATATATTTTTATTATTATTCAGTTCAAAATATTTTCTAAATTTTATTGAGATTATTTTTTCTTTGGGCTATTTACCTATGGGCTACCCATGTATTAATGAATTTCCAAACATTTGGGGTTTTCAAGTTATCTTTTTTTGTACTAATATGTATATATAATAATGTTATATATATAATTAGTATATAAAATATTATGCAATAGTATACTTATCTTTTTATATAAGTAAATAAAATAGTACATAATATGTATACACATGGATAGATAGAAATTCATAAGTATATATTATAAAATATGTAGATAATTTAGTACAGGCATACATGTTTGAAATTGTTATATCTTCTGCATGGATTGCAAATTATATTATTATGATATGTCCTATCTCAAATAACTCATTTATGTTAAAGTCTACTTTGTCTGATATTAATATACATACATCAACCTACCTTTGGTTAGTATTTGCATAGTGTATCATTTTCCAAACATGTCCTTTTAACTTTGTTTTGTCTGTAATAATCAAGTTTTTGTAGTAATCAAGTCTGTAGTAGCAAGTTTTTGTCTTTTTTTTCATTCAGTCTATCAATGACTGTCCTTTTAATGGAATAGTTTGGTCAATTTACAGTTAAGTAATTAATTATTACATTTGGTTTTAAATCTACCATCTTATTATATTTTTCTATTTGTTTCAAATGCTGTTTCTTTTTCTCTACTTTCTTTTCTTCATCTTGATTCTTCAGTGTTCAATTTCCCCATCTCTATGAGCCTATTTATTAAACATTTGTTTAATTTTGATTTTAGTAGTTACTCCAGAGGTTGTAACAAACATCCTTGAGTTAATAAAGTTATATATAAATTAGAACTTTTAACACATGCTGGACAGCACAGGACCTTAGAAATTCTTAATTCAATATATCTTGTGTTTTATGTTATTATTTTGTTAATCCCACAGTCATTTTATTATTATTTTCACAGTCAATTTGCATTTATTCATGTTATTCTTTACTCTTTCCTTCACTACACTGCTTCCATCTGTGATTTTTCCCTTTGCCTAAAAGTCTCCATTTGGTATTTCTGGAACTCTGAGTCTGTAGTTAGTGAATTCTCTCAAGATTGGCTTATTTCAACTACTTTTTATCTTGCTCTCATTTGAAGGATTTGTTCTAGCTCAGCAGTTACCTTTTTTGAGCATCATTAAGATATCATTAAGATGTCTTTTGGCCTCCTAGGCTTCCATTGGGTAGTCAGCTCTTGGTCTAATTTTGCTCCTCTAATGCCAATACTTTTTTTCCCTATGCATGCTTTTAAAAATTTTTTCCTATCTCCAATTTTCAGCAGTTTTACTATGACATGCCCAATTTTACTTTTCTTTGAACTCATCCTGCTTTTGGAGTTCCTAGTATTTCTTGAATCTCTGGCTTGATGTCTCTCATCGATGGGAAATTCTCAGCTATTATCTTTTAAAATACTGCCTCTTCCTCATTGTCATTCTCCTCTCCTGCTGCTGCAGTTCTATTAAGATTTGTGCTTGGTGTTTTATGTGTTCTACATATTTCTTTTTCCTCTTTTCTGTATTACCCATACCTGCTTTCTGTGTTTTATTTTGGATATTTCTTCTGATTTATCTTTTAGTTCAATAGTTTCTCTTCAGCTCTTTCTAATCTTAGTTTACACACATCCATTCTTTTTAATTTCACCTATCATATTTTCCTGTTCTAGAATTTCTATTTCATTTCCATTTTCAATATTCTGTCAATTCCTTGAACATATTACTCATAGTTTGTTTGTTGTTGTTGTATTGGTCCAATAACTTCATTTTCTTGATCTCCTCTGGATCTGTTTTGTCTGTCTTTTACTTTTTTGGAAATATCCTCTGTGTGTGTGGGTGTTTGATTCAATGCTGGCTATTTTATATTAAAAATTAACAAGTTAAGAGTCTGGATGACATCACCTTAATCAAGACAGCATTTGGTTTTGCTCCTGGCAGGCAGAGAGACTAAGAGAAGAAGCAATTCCTGATTGTCTTTCTCAAAGGAGTAAAAATGTAAGGGCTTCAGCGTTGTGATGGGTGGTCTATTTCTAGTACGTTCTTACTCATAGGTTAGGCCTTTCAGAGTCCCAGCTGAAAACACAGGGTGTTTTATTAGGGCCCTTCCTTTCTCCGGGTCCTTAAATTTCAATGTTTGTCTCCCTGCCTCATGAGTCTGTCAAGGATCTAATCATTTTATCAGCCTCTCAGTTGCTTCTTTCCAGTCAGTAACTGCCTTTAGGGAGAAGCCCCCGCCTCCCAAAGCCAGATCACCTCTTTGAGCCTCTTTTTCTTGCAGACCAGGCCCTCACAATTCCTCACACATAACCCTGGTAGCTATGCCATGCATCCAAAACAGTAGCTTTTGTTAAAAAAACATTTTGTCCTAGCTGCTCACAGCAGAATTGGTTCCAGCTACTTAATTCACCATTGCTGATACTGGAATTCCTCCATGCAAAAAAATTTTTAAGTTTATATGGTTGATTTAACAATTTGTTTCCCTAATTGCTTCTGAATTTTGATTCGTGGTGAGAGAGACCTTCACCATTTTACTGTTATTTAGAAGTTTGTGTTTTGTTATAGTTCTTTTATGGTTTCAGTTTTTACATTTAAATTTTTGATCCATTTGGGATTTATCTTGATTCACTGAGGTTATATACAACTTACTTTTATTTCTGATGCCACCTCTTTATCTCTCTTCATTTATTGGATATTCTATCTTTATGTCACAGACTTGAAATTTTACCTTTTTATATAGTAAATTAACCTGTGAATTTGAAGCTCTGGAATTTCGATTTTTCTATTGTTTCATTGTATGTCCCTGTTCAAGTGTCTGTGTGACATTCTTTTTTTTATGACTTTAAGATTGACTGTCATGCAATATTCTGCATGCATTTCAAGTAAATAATTTGATCAGTTATGATATATGTATACACTAGTGAAACCATCACTACAATCAAAATAATTAAAATTTTCTTGTGCCCTTTTTTAATTTATCACAAACTCTTATGCCACCCATTGTGACTAAGCAACAAACTGTCATTTTAATCTGCAGTTTCTAGACATTTGATAAATGGAATCATGTAGAATACACTCATTTTGTTTTTTATTCAAGTTATTTTGAGACTCATCTATGTTGTTGCCTTTGGCATTAGTTTGTTCCTTCTTATTGTTAAGTAATAGTATTCTATATATTTGTTTTTCCATTCACCTGTTGTTGGACATTTAGGTTGATCCCAATTTTGGGCTATCACAAGGAAAGCTGCTATAAAATTTTGTATATAAGACTGTGTGGATATAATGCTTTGGTTTCTCTTGAATAATGACGGAATGGCTACGGCTTCCCTGGTGGTGCAGTGGTTAAGAATCTGCCTGCCAATGCAGGGGACACGGGTTTGTGCTCTTGTCCGGGAAGATCCCACATGCCACGGAGCAACTAAGCCTGAGCGCCACAGCTACTGAGCCTGCGCTCTAGAGCCCGCGAGCCACAGCTACCGAGCCCGCATGCCACAACTACTGAAGCCCACATGCCTAGAGCCCGTGCTCTGCAACAAGTCAATGCAATAAGAAGCCCACGCACCACAACAAAGAGTAGCCCCTGCTCACCGCAACTAGCGAAAGCCGCGCACAGCAACGAAGACCCAATGCAGCCAAAAATAAATAAATAATTTATTTTAAAAAAAATGGAATGGCTAGCTTGTATATGTGTAATTTTATGAAATTGCTCAACTATTTTCTAAAGTGCTTGTATTCCAATAAGAAGTGAATGAGGGACTTCCCTGGTGGCGTGATGGTTAAGAATCCGCCTGCCAATGCAGGGGACACAGGTTCGATCCCTGGTCCGGGAAGATCTCACATGCCGCGGAGCAACTAGGCCCGTGCACCACACCTACTGAGCCTGCGCTCTAGAGCCTGCGAGCCACAACTACTGAGCCTGCATGCCACAACTCCTGAAGCCCGTGTGCCACAATTACTGGAGCTTGAGCACCTAGAGTCCATGCTCCACAACAAGAGAAGCCACCGCAATGAGAAGCTGGCACACCGCAACGAAGAGTAGCCCCCGCTCGCCGCAACTAGAGAAAGCCTGCGTGCAGCAACGAAGACCCAAAGCAGCCAATAATAAATAAATAAATAAAAATTAAAAAAAAAAAGAAGAAGTGAATGAGATTTCCAGTTGATCTGCATCTTTATCAACACTTGACACTGTCAGTCTTTATAAGTTTAGTTATGCTTAGGGATGTATCTCAGTGTGGTTTTAATTAGCATCTCCTTTAAGATGCAATTTAAAGATAAGATCTTTCATGTACTTCTTTCATGAAATGTCTGTTCTAATATTTTGCTCATTTTACATATTTTTTTCCTTCTCATTAGTTGCAAGAGTCCGTTTTATTTTGGGGGCATATGTTTCTCAAATATCTTCTCCTAATCTTTGGCTTGCCTTTTGATTTTCCTAATTGGTTTTGAAAAACAGAAGTTTTTAATACTGATTAAGTCCAATACATTGATGTCTTTAAATCTACAGATCAATTTGAGGACAACTGACATCTTTACAATATTGATTCTTCCAATCTATGAATATGACATATTTCTTCAATGTTTTCTTTAATTTCTCTGAGTTGGGTTTTAGGGGGAGTTCTCAGAAAACAATGGCCCACAGGCCAAAATCAGCTCATGGCTTGTTTTTTGTATGGTCCATGAGATAAGAATAATTTTTACATTTTAAAGGGTTGTCATAAAAATGAAGAATAAAATGGAAAAGATACTACCCGTAGCTCACAAACCTAAAATATTTCATATCTGGTCCTTTACAGGAAATTTTGTCAGCCCTGTTGTACAGAATTGTGTGTAGAGGTCTTGAACATAACTCATTAGATTCATTCCCAGGTATTTTATACCTCTGATGCCATCAAGTAACATCTTTTATGACTAAGTTTATTTAAAATGTTACATGCCTGGTACAGAGTGGTTGTTTAATGGATATTCAACAAATAAATGAAGAAAAACATTTTCATTTTCAGAAATAAATTTGTGAAACAGCCTGCTAAAGGATGCTGAATTAAGACCATGACAGATCAGCAAAAGGAAGACACCGCAAAGAGATTCTGAAGAGTGTAGATTTCCTTTCTGTCTTGGCTTTCTGTCCCTGCGGTTTCTTTTTCGGCCCCCCCCCCCCCCCCCCGCTCCACTGCTACTTCCTCTGACAAAGACCTCTGACACCTTAGGGACATGGATGTTGGTGCTATACGAATCGAGGAAAACATAAAGGCATGATTTTTTCAATTTTATTTTCTTCCTGTTCATTGCTGGTGTATTAGCGAGGGTTCTCCAGAGAAACAGAACCAACATTTGTTTGGTTCTATCTATCTGGATAGATAGATAGAGGACAGACAGATATTCTAAGGAACTGGCTTGCATGATTGATTCTGAGGGCTTATAAGTCTAAAATCCATAGGGCAGGACTGCAGGCTGGAAACTCGGGTAAGAATTGCTGTTCCAGCCTTGAGTCCAAATACTTCAGGGAATCAGGCTGAGTTTCTATGCTCTCGAGGCGAATAGCTTCCTCGGTAAAGACGTTCAACTGATTGGATTAGGTCTAACAAAGATTCTCTCCTTCACCAAACTTTAATCAGGTGCCCCTAAACTCCCTTCTCAATTAGGCTCCTCTGACTTTTGAACTTCTGTTATTTGTCTATGCATTCCTCAGTTTTAGCAAGGTTCCTGCTAAGTCAGTTTAGCCAGAATCTCCCACCCTCAATATCTGACATCTGGTTCCTCCTCCTCCTCGAGCCCTGTCTGATCATCCCACCTGCCTCCCGCAAGAACCCTTGTCAGGTCAGTTTAGCCAGAATCCGGCCCCCACTCTGCCCCCCTTGCCCCTCTTGTTTTCTCTTAGCCGTTTTCCGTTCACGGACATGCCAGCCACGCCCAGCCGGCTCCTGGGCTACAAATTCCCACCTTCCCTTGTCTGGAATTGCGCCCAATCTCTCTGACCTAGTACAAAACCCCACTGTAGTAGACGCCCTGAATAAAGTTTGCCTTACCGTTAACAAGTGTCAGCGATAACTTTTCTGTAACTCTTCCATCCACAGGGGACTCGGACATGGGTTCACCAACCTGGTCACTCATCCTATTTGGCTTCAGCCTCTGCCTTATTTTCCTCGTGTCTGTAAAGTCACAGGCCTAGGACCTCGCTACTAAACATGTGGTCCTCAGAGCAGCAATACCAGCACCACCTGCGACTGTGTTAGAAACGCACAATCTTGGCTCCAAAAGTTATCCTTGTGGACCTTTTTCTTTTCTTTTTGTTTCGGCTTTCTTTCCTGTCCTGCCAGCTGTATACTTGTATGTACATTTTTCAGTGTTTTCTGTGGACAATAAAAAGTTAAAAATGAATTCTAGGTGCAACTGCGTTAGCTGCGTCCGGCTGGGTTCTTCAGACGCAGGGCAGCGTTTGTGGAGACGGCTTCGCCCTCCGCTGAGGGGCTGCCGCAACCGGCCACAAGCCATGAGGACGCGGTCCGCTCGCGGCATGCTGCCTCCGCCCACCCCTACGAAACTCCGCCTCATCTTCCCCTCCGCCGGTCCCCGCCTGGCTGCCCGCGAGGCCCCGACTGGCTCAGTCACAGCGGCCACCGGACTGCCGCGAAAACCCGGACTAACGGACTCCTGAAGTCGCTGGGGTCGCCGCGAGGGTGGCGGGGAGCCTCACGGAGCATGCGTAGGGAGGAAGCGCGCACATGCGCATTGCCGGCGCAGGGTCGCGCGCTGGGGTGTCTGGCGGCCGAGAGGCTGCGCGCGCGGTTGACGTGCTCGGTGGCTGCGGCGGCGGCTGCAGGGCGTCAAGAGGGAAAGGGCGGGCGGGGCCGGGGGCTGAACCCGGAAGTGGGTCGGCGCCACAGCGAGCGCGCCCGGAGTGGAGCTCAGCGGCCGGGAGCCAACGGGTAGCCCTGGGTTCCCGGTAATGGACGCGTGGGGCATCTGCGCGGGGAGCGGGTTGGCGGGCGGCGGGGGCGCCTTCGGCGGCGCGATCTCCACCCAGCGGGGCCTGAGGAGGCTCTGCTCCGGCGGCCGTCCCCCGGGTGACCCGCTCTCCTCTCCGCGCCTCCCGGGGCCGTCCCGCCGGGCGCCTCCAGCATTTGGACGCTCGCCGGCCCCGAGGAGGTGCGCCTAGCCGCCCCTGGGAAGCGTATTAATGGGGGACGTGGGTTCCGCGGCCGCGACGGCCTGGTTGTCACTGTCCCGGCGCCCCTGCACCGCGAAGGTTGCCGCCTCGACCTGCACCCACGGCGCGCTCCGCGGAGCCTCCCCTTCTGCCCCACTTTCCCCTACCCGGTTCGGGAATCGGGCCTGCAAGGTGTGCTCTGCCTCCTTTAAAATTCTTTTGTTGGCTGTGTTTTCTAACCCGGCCCTCCTTGTTCTCCGCCCTAAAATCTCAGCCACAAATGAGTGGAAGCGGTGACTTTATCATAATTTAGTTTTCGTTTAGGAAGGATTTGTTTACAATGCCGCGAATGATTTAGGATCGCTTGGCCATGCAGTTATTTTTCATGGTTCATAACTCTTTTCGCAGACCATGCAACCCTCGGGCACGCCCCTCCAGAAGCTGTGATCCAAGACAATCTAGTTTTCCTTTATAAATCCCTCAAGACACTTATGAAGTTTCTTGTTCTGATACCGTTGTACTGCAATGAAGAAAAGGAGAAAGGTTACTTCACATCTTGACGAGAAGATCCATCTAGGCTACCGTAAAGATTCTTCGGAAGGAAATGTTGCAGTGGAGTGTGAGCAAGTAACCTACACTCATTCCACGGAAAGACCAGCTCCCGAAGCTCTTCGCTGTTACCAGGAACTTCCTCCCTCTCCGGATCAGAGAAAACTTCTGAGTTCTTTGCAGTACAATAAGAACTTGCTGAAGTATTTAAATGATGATAGGCAGAAGCAGCCATCTTTCTGTGACTTACTTATCATAGTAGAAGGAAAAGAATTTAGCGCGCACAAAGTCGTCGTTGCTGTTGGCAGTAGTTATTTTCATGCGTGTTTGAGCAAAAATCCAAGCACGGATGTTGTCACCCTGGATCACGTAACTCACTCCGTTTTTCAGCATTTGCTTGAATTTCTTTACACATCAGAATTTTTTGTGTACAAATATGAAATCCCACTTGTTTTAGAGGCTGCAAAATTCCTGGATATTATAGATGCAGTTAAGCTGCTAAATAACGAAAATGTTGCCACTTTTCAGTCTGAGCTAACTGAAAAATCATCACCAGAAGAAACACTAAGTGAGTTAACGGGAAGACTGTCGAGTAATCATCAGTGTAAATTCTGTAGTAGACATTTTTGTTATAAGAAGTCTTTAGAGAATCATTTGGCGAAAACCCATAGATCCCTTTTATTAGGGAAAAAGCATGGGTTAAAAATGCTGGAGAGAAGTTTTTCCACAAGGAGATCAAAACGGAATCGGAAATGCCCTGTTAAGTTTGATGACACTAGTGATGATGAACAAGAAAGTGGTGATGGGTCAGACAATTTGAATCAAGACAGTTTTGATAAGGAAAAGTCAGATAGAAATGATTCTGAGGATCCCGGCAGTGAATGTAATGCTGAAGAGGATGAGCTAGAGGAGGAAATGTCAGATGAATACTCTGACATTGAAGAGCACAGTGAAAAGGATCCCAATGATGCAGAAGAGGAGGCTGAGGCTGGTGATTCTGTTGGAAGCATTCATGAGGGATTAACCCCTGTAGTCATTCAGAACAGTAACAAAAAAATATTGCAGTGTCCCAAATGCGATAAGACATTTGACCGCATAGGTAAGAAAAGAAAGCTTGTTTCCTGTCTCTCATAACTTACTTTTCATGGGTATTTTAAAGGTGATAGTTGGAAACTAAACTTTGAAAGTAACTTTTAAAAAGAAAACTTAAGTAGGGAGGATATTTGATTTTTGATACGTATTTTATCCTGTTATTATGGGTTTGTTGTGATTCAGGAATTAAGTATTTATATTACCCTTTATTTTCTCTTCCTCATGTCGTGGCAGTAGGTGACAGATCATTAGTTCCTGTATTTAGTGTGAAAAATTCCAGAGTATCAATAATTACGAATGTAGAGCTTTGATTTATATGCTAATTTAATTTCATAGGCAACTGATATTTTTGAGTCATTATAGAAAATTGAATTAGGTTATGTTAGATGTAGTTTAATAATTTGTATACTATTTCCCCTTGAGCATGGTAATAATGTGAGTCATAAATACAGTCACTTTTCCAGTATCCAGTACTGTTTAGAATTGGGATGTTTCAGATTATTCTAATACATAGTTAGGAATAAAACTGTGCTAAATGTAATTTCATTCTGTAGACAGAGACTTAAGGAAGTATCCTAATAGTATTCTTGGGTTATTATAATAATGAATATATCAACTTTTTCTTTATTAAAAAAGCCTATATAGGAAATGTCTCTAACCTTAAGTTAAAATTTTATCAGTGAATATTTACTTTCAAGAGATCTAATATTTGCTAGTAAAATAATTTTTGGAGGTGTCTTATATGGACTTTCTAATGTGAAATTTTAAATTGCAGCAGTTCAGCTATTTACATATAAATCAAAGTTATGAAATTGGGAACTACATTCGACTGCATAGAATGATAAAAAGAAGAGATAAGTGTAATTTGACCTTGTAAAATTACTTATACAGTTTAATATATCCCAATGTGTCTTGGAGTGTTGAGTTACTTGTTATTGGCATAGGTGGAAATTGGTTACATTTGCATTTACATAGGCATTGGTAATTATTTGCTCTCAAAATATTCGATAGTATAAACTATGGCATAGCAGTGGTAACCTCTTTTTGCTTTTTCTTATGCCTTTGAATATTTTTTTCTAAATCAGAATGCTTTTGACAATCCAATTTAATAATTATTTATTGTTATTTTTACTGTTTAAGTTTCTATACAAATGAATAAAACAACTTTTTTTGAGTAGGTCAGTTGGAAAAGTGTGCGGTTACAAGTAGCGTGTTAAACTCAGGTTGGTAAATGCTCTTGAAGAGCTGTGAACAGATGCTGTGTGGGGTATAGAGACGAGAACAACATTTTTGGATTGAGATACCTGGCAACATTTCATCTTTCCAGTTGAGTCTCTTTTTTAGACTTTGTATTCTTAGCACATGCTTCCTGTATTACACCTTAATTTGACCTAATTTGACTTGAGGTGTGTGGGCAGGGGTCAGTTTGCAAATGGCATTGTAGACCTCAAACTGTCCTATCGAACACTAACTAGGCCCGTGAGATATGTTATGAGCAAGGGGTTCTGTGTTCAGGTAAGACGGGGATAACTATACTCATCTATCTGTATTAATGCTCTCAAATTCTTTAGTAAAGAAACCCGTTCATTTTACTTAACCTGGCATTTCCTCAAATAATTTTACCACTAGACACTTTTGGAGTTTTCCTTGGAAACTCCCAGGAAAGTAGAGTTCTGTGCACACTATTTGGGGAAAGAGTGCTCAAGGTCAAGGTCCTAATGTACTAAGAGGAAGGCGTTTTGCAGCTTTTTTAACCAAATTCAGTTCAGATAATCAGATAATTGTGGGAATCAGTAAGGCACATTGTCAGCTTATTTCCAGCCTCCTTCCTGGATGTATTTTACATTGTACCCCTCTTATTGAGCCCCTCTCTTGCTTAGCTTCATTGGGGCTTGCTGGCTTTTCCCCAGTACAGAGAAAGAGAGCAAGCAAGAGATTGAGATTGTGATTTTATCATATTGGTTACAAAGTATGAGCTGTGGTGATGTCAGACTGCCTGCATTTTTGAATCCAGGTCTTATGTGAGTTGCTTAACCTGTGTGTGTACTTTTGTTTCCTCACAGATAGAGTGGGATGATGCTAATGGTACCTTCTCATGGGGGTTACTATGAGGATTAAATGGGATAGTCCTTGTGAATCACTTAAAATATCGTGTGAAATTTAGGTGTGTAGGGAATGCTAGCTTCTCTTATTGATCATTAATGCAGGTTTTGAGTGTCTCTACTATGCCAAATAAATATGAAATGATATATTCTCTGTCCTCAAGAATCTTAGAGGTTAATGAGTACATGCACAAATACAATTATATTACAATAAGATCATCTTATCAGGACAAATACAGAGGCTTATAGGAATTAGGAAAGATTTCACGGAGCAGGTAGCATTTGAGCTCAGACCTAAAGAATAGGGAGGAACTTACAAGGCAGAAGGACCACAGCTGCAAAGACATGGAGGTAGCTGTTTCTGGAAATTGCTAAGGGCAGGGTGATTTCGGGGTGGGCAAGGAGGCATAATGAAAATGACAAGAGGTGAGGATTGGCAAGTAAGCAGAGGTCAAGTTTTGAATGATTTGTATGCAGTACAGAGGAGTTTTTATCCAATAAGTGATAGAAAGTTGAGAAAACTTTGACAAAGGAAATGACGGCCATAGGAGTTTTAGAAAGATACTCTGGCTTCAGTGATGAGAAGGAAGTTGGAGGTGTTGCAGGCTTGGACCAGGCAGATGAGCAGCATTGGGAACGGGATGTGGGACAGGAGTAGATCAGAGGTGCCCTAAATATAGGCTTCAGTGGACTGGTGATGGATAGAGTGAAAAGAATATGCAGATGGAGAAGACCTGTGTTTCTTAAATGTCCTCCTTTATCATCCCTATCAGAAGTCCTCTTTATTCTTAAAATAAAACAGTTCAAGGGCTACTTTCCAGTAATCCTCATATCACCCACATTTCTTTCATAGGATTTTAATCCTTTCATAGGATTCCACCTAGAATTTTGATTGTTATTTCCCTATATCATTAGATTGTGAGCGTGAAGGTTTTGTATGTTACTTTTGGTTAGTATCCTTCATGATACCCCAGGTTATTTCAGATAATAAGTTTTCAGTAAGCTCTTGTTTAATTGAACTAAGGTGAAAGGTTGACTCTGACTTTGGACTTGTAAGAAGTCTTTAACTTGCTGTCTCAGAGTGGGTTTAGGAGAGAGAATTAATAAGCTCTGAGACCTTCTGCTGGAACCATTAGCTCCACAGTATGTAGTTTAGTAATTTGATTCCAGCACTTTGGATCTTTTATCTTTTTTGACGTGCTTAATAGTTGCTCAGACTGATCCAGTTGTATTTTTTCCTTAGGCTCCCAGCTGTCCTCCTCTCAGCCTATTCTCATGCAAAATAAGAGTCCTTTGACCTTTCCCCTTGTACCGAAAACCTAGCTGGTGAAAAGGCAAAAATGGTGAGAAGATGACAGATGGGGGTGAGAGAAAAAATGATAATTTATCTTTTTTGTCGTTCCTACTGGGAACTAAAATCTTTCCTTAGATTAAATTTAATCTTTTCTAGAGGTAGAAAATGTTTAAAAACTTAAAAAAAAAAAAAAATGTGACTGTGTAGACCATCCTGACAGATTCTGCTTGGTTCTGAATAGAAAAGAGTAATGACAGTAGCATAATTCTCTACTTTAATGTTAAATATTTTAGTTAAATATTCTTTAGGGTATGCCAAATGACTAAATTCAAGGTTAATTTAAGATTTGGCATATGAGATATAATGAGCTAATTTGGTGATGTTTCTCTTTGTAAAACCTCCATACGAAATCTGATAATAATTTTGCATGACCCATATGGAGTGAAGCACAGGGTCAGGTTTTGTTATGTGAAAATATCTTTATTTTGTGTGTCCTGATTTGGGACACAATTCATACTGGGATCAGTCAGAAAAATGCTGTGGATGAAATTTCTTAATATTATTTGTTTTCTGTTGGTGATTAAGAATGGTGGGGCATAGTTTAGTGTTCTGTGAAAGAATACTGAGGGTTTTTTTTTATTTGATAACTTTGAAGTGAACATTTGATTTATACATTATTATTGAATTCCCCCCACCCCATAAGAAAAGAAACAGATATATGTGTAGATTGTGTTTATGCTGAGGAGAACCCCCACACATCCCTACCAATTGATTTAAGCATGGGATTTCTTTGAACATTTATCTGACTTTGGAGTTCAGCGTTCCCTCAGAAGTTCTGTCTCTTCTGTTGGTCAGAAATTCAAATCCATGCAGATAACAGGTCCTGCAATGCCTCTGTGCATTAAATTTGAATTAATAACATAACAAAAATGTGTTTTTACTTTAGAGGTTCTAAATGTTATAATGAATTATTCAAATTTATGTATTTTCGTTGGTCTCTTTGGACTTTGCTGAATTTATTTTTAAATGATTTTATTTGTTTCTTTTTGTGTTTTGGTTAAATCCTGTTAAGTCTACTGGTCTGTAGGCAAATGGCAGTTTAACAATCAAAAGTGGTTTTGATTTTTAATTTAACTGCCACTTGATGGCTTTAATATTCAACTACATATAACTTAATTTTTATTTGCAAGCAAGAATTTCTTGACTACAAATAAACGGAAAATTCTACTAATTGATCTTTCCAGCAAAGGCATTTTCATAGAAAATAAAAGTTTTGGTTAAGACTTTTCTTATAATTTAAGATTTTTATTAAGTTGCTCTTCCTGTTCACTTGGGTGTAAAAAATCAGGAGACTTGAGTGGTAGGGGGTTGATAAGTTAGCCTTCAGTCCTGAGAGTCAGTGCTAAGCAAGCAGTCAATCCCCAGGTAAGAATGGTCCTGTTCCAAAAATCACTTGTAACTTAGTCACTTAAACTCATACTGTGTACTCTTGATTCATTTCCATAATTTAAAAAGCAAGTTTATGAAAAATGTGAACACTTTCACAATCAAGGAAAACATTTTTTTTTAATTCCATAAAATGACCCCTACGTTTGCCAAATTAGAATTGTGGGTTATTAGTACATACTGATGTTTGGATTCTGTACCTTTTCTCATATCCAGTAGATGTGTAACAAATATTAAGGAATCCAATACAAGCATGCCATATTATAATAGAGAAAGATTAAAATCAACTCAGAAAACATTTCCCCAAAGAAATTATGTTATAGCAGTATTGGTCTGGTTATGCCCTGCAAAAAGTAATAAAAATCAGTGCTTTTCCAACTTTTTTGGGGGGGATGGTTCAAGATCAGAAATACATATATTATTATGCTACATACATATATATGTATATATATATATATGTGCTCATACATGCACTGAAGCAAAATAATTGCTTGAATCTAGAGTGAATGCACTCTGATATTTTCTGCTTTGTTCTGTTCCTTTTTTCCCCCCAGTGCTAATCATCATAACCCACAGAATTGATTTTATTGACACATGATTTTTAGTTTGTGAAACACTGATCTAAGCCATAATGTAGCTCAACTCTTGTTTTTGAGAACCTACCTGTTATTTGTGATGTCTGTGGAAAGATTTCGCCTTGGGACACACAAGCACGCCTCTCCCCCAGGCAAGCCCCATATTAGCTCTGATCCCTTGACCACAGCAGGGGAACTGGTGGTGCTCCGGTGTGTATACATGTATCAATGCGGTCATGCCCCGGCAGTGGCAGAGGGAGAACTGAGGAGATACTAGGCGTTTTTAGCAATGGCCAGGGGACAAAGTCAAGTTCTTACAGTATTTTCAGAGAGCTGAAACTCCAGTTTGATCTGTTATAACATATTCATAAACCAGGTGTATGCATATTTATACTTGAGATAGATCTATGTGCCCGTCCTGTGGCCAGTAATCCTAATAATAATAATAATAATGATGATGACGACTAATAGTTACTAATGCTTACTATGTGCTAGGATGTTTTAAGTGTCGCGTATATATTAATTTGTTTACTTCCCACAGCCCCATGAAGTGTTAATAACGCAAGTAGACAGAGGTTAAATTACTGGCTTGATTAAGATCACACAGCTAATTTAGTAGGTGCCCAAACATTGGCTGAGTTTCCTGACTACATGCATGTAAAAGATGCATAGATCATCATCATATGGTCAGTACCTAAATACCTACTGGATTTTTATCATACTTTTGTTTTACTTTGCTTATGATTGTCATCCTTCCCCCCACCTTAAAAAAAATACCTTGGTTCCCTTTCCTCAATATGCTTATGTAAGTGCAGTGCAGTTAACTTTTAGATAATATACTGTGTTTATTAAATATAATCATATTTAGATACATGTAATAAATTGATGAATGTATTTACTAAGTAGATGAATAATTATGATTATCTTTTGTCCTTAGTGGCCTTTGAATATTTTGGGTTTTATCTAATCTCCATGATATATTTATGATTTATATATTTTTTAAAAGTATATGGATGAAATGCTGTACTTTCATGTTAGCTTTAGCCTGAAGAAAAATTTATACTTTTTTTTTTTTAGGACAAAGCAAAGCTAAGCTTTTCATTGAAAATTACTCTTCATATTGATAGTATTTTTTTCTTATTTTTGTTGCCTTTCACTCAGAGGTATCCTTAATTGAGATTTCTATTTTAAGCTAGTAGATGTGCACATTCACAACTTGATTACAGGTTAATAATAATGGCCAACATTAATTGATAGCTTATAATGGGTTGACACAGTTATAAATGTTTTATGTGTATTTATGTATTATTACAACAGTCCTCTGAGGTAAATCTATTATTCCATTATTATTTTTTCAGATGAGAAAGATTTGAGGCTTAGAAAGGTTACTTGTCCAAGGTCACATAGCCTGCAATTTAAAGAACTGGGATTCATTTCCAGGTGGCTGGATCCAGGGTCTGTGCCCCTACCTATGATGCTGTTCTGCCTCTGTAATGTGGAAATTTATATTCTAAATAATGATGTAAAAGAATTTTAGTATAAGTAGGAATATAAGTAAGATTTAAGCCAAAATGTATCCTTGTATTTCATTTTTTATTGTCACTTTTCTCTTTGGACAGGTTGTGTTAAAATTTCTCTTTTTTTAATTTTATCTTTTTATTGAACTATAGTTGATATATAATATTGCATTAGTTTCAAGTGTGCAGCAAAGTTATTCAGATATATATATATATATATATATATTTTTAGATTCTTTTCCATGATAGATTTGTTATATCTGTGAGTCTGTTTGTGTTTGAAAATAAGTTCATTTGTATTTTTTTTAGATTCCACATATAAATGAGAATAATATTAGTCTTTGGCTTACTTCACTTGTTATGATAATCTCTAGGTCCATCCATGTTGCTGCAAATGTCAATATTTCATTATTTTTATGAGTGGGTAATATTTCATTGTGTGTGTATATATATATATATATACCACATCTTCTTTATCCATTCATCTGTCAGTGGACATTTAGGTTGCTTCCAGGTCTTGGCTATTGTAAATAGTGCTGCTGTGAACATTGGTGTGCATGAAACTTTTTGAATTAGTTTTTGTCTTTTCTGGATATATGCCCAGGAGTGAGATTTCTGGATCATATGGTAACTCTATTTTTACTTTTTTTAAGGAACCTCCATACTGTTTTCCATAGTGGCTGCACCAATTTACATTCCCAACAGTGTAGGAGGGTTAAAATTTTTTGATTCTTTCTATTGCAAATACCTGTAACATTTGTTTGGAACTCAGATATGCATTCAGAATATAATACAAATCTCACATTAATATGTCTGTACATCATACCTGTTCATTTTTTCCTTTTCTTACTTCCCTTGATACTGCCCATATATATTGGCCTTAGTAGCTTAGTGTTAAGCATGCAGTCAAGTACAGGTGATTTACTTGTGTCTTAATGTCTTATAAGTTGGAGAGGTCTTGTAGGAATGAACTGTAGTGAAGTATAAATTTTTCTGAGTATACTAGATTTGTAGTGCCCTTTCCAGATTACCTTCTTTGTGAAGAGAGATGAAAATATATAAGATACATAACATATTATATTTCCTTTTACAATATTTTTAAAAGGTCTGCCAAATCTGAAAATTCCTTTCAATTCATGGCTTCTAAATAAACTGTTAATCAGGAGATTTTATTCCACTGTCAAATTTCAGTCACTATGTAGTAAATGTACTGAATTTAATTTTAATTTCTGTCTTTTTATAGGAAAATATGAGAGCCACACACGTGTTCACACAGGTGAGAAGCCCTTTGAGTGTGATATTTGTCACCAGCGCTATTCGACAAAGTCTAACCTAACTGTTCACAGAAAGAAGCACAGTAATGAAACAGAATTTCATAAGAAGGAGCACAAGTGCCCTTATTGTAATAAACTTCATGCAAGCAAGAAGACTTTAGCCAAGCATGTTAAGAGGCAAGTATTATCTTGCTTCCGTAATATACTTTAGTGTGCCTTCTAATTTAAATACGTAGTGAGCTAAAAACATCTATGGGGTGCTTGTCTCCAATTTTTTCATTGCTTACATTTTCTAGACTACAAATTTATTAAGAAAAGAACAGCAAATGTTAGTTCATATTTTTTACTATTGCTATTGAGATGAAGTTTTTTGATACTGAAACAAAAACTATAGTCTATGCTATAGAAGTTTAAGATACAGAATTTTTGTTATCCTGGGTTTTCTGTCTTGGGTTTTGGCAAGTATGTTTTCAACCTATATGATTTTAGAACTGTAGGAAACTTATTCTGCATGCTCAACTTTGTCTTTAGTGTATGCAAATTTGTGGGAGAAAGAATATTTAGTATAGTATTGCATATTTAACTTTGAGAAATTAAATTTACTGAAATACAGACTAAAACAAGTCAAGTGAATGGCATTGAAGATTATCTGTGAATAGATAGGTTCCTGAATATATGTAAAGTATGATTATGCTTCACTTTGACTATTTCTGCATAACTTTAAGCACACATATTCATATATTAAAATAATAGCGATATCTGTATTCTTGAAGTACTCAAATGTGCCTGTCTCTTTAAGAAAGGAATCAGTGCCTGATTCTTGTAATCACTGTCAACATATTAGATAGAATATTGACTTAACTAATATAATCTTTTCCTGACAGCGGATTTTTTTCTTATAGATTTCATCCTGAAAATGCACAAGAATTTACTTCCATTAAGAAGACTAAGAGTGAAAGTTGGAAATGTGATGTAAGAGATTTTAATTTGTTGTAGAAAACCAAATTAAATGTATTGTGACCTTTTGGGAAAGTAATTAAATTTTAAAGTAATATAAACTTAGCTTATATCACTTTTAGAATCTCTCTTTTATACAGTGTTATCCTAATATTTTTGTAAATTAAACCTGGTATGAGTTAGTTTTTGAATGATGGACCTGAAAAATAGAAATCCTAGTTTTTATTTTTATTGTAATCACTATACCATGTTTTTACAGTTGTCTGAAACTGTGATGTTACTGTTGTACAGAATATAAAATGTTAGAATTTTCCTTCCATTTCTGGTTGTCTGTTGCTATATATCAAACCACCTCAAAACTTAGTGGCCTTGAATTACCATTTCATTGTATCTCATCATTTTGGGGGTCAGTAATGTAAATGGGGGCAGGATTTTGCTAGGCAATTCTTCTGTTCTACGTGGTGTCAGCTGAAGTCACTCAGTTGTTTTCAGCTGATGGATGGTCTGTATGATCTGGTCTGGTTTGGGGCTGCTTCCAAAGTGCCTCACTCACATGGCTGGAAACCTGGTGTTGGTCAACAGCTAGAAGCTCAGCAAGGACAGCTGGCTTTTCCTGAGGCTACTTGAACTGCCTTCTGGCATGGCAGCTGGGCTCCAGGAGTGAGTGTGTGTTTGTTCCAGGAAGCCGAGGTAAATGCTCTCAGGCTTCTTATGGCCTCACCTCGGAAGTCTCAGAGCACCACTTCTAACATGTTCTGTTGGTCACACAAGGCACTACAGCCTAGGAAGATATAAGGGGAGTGGAATTAATCTCCATTTTACAATGATAGGAGTAGCAAAGAATTTGTACGTATTTTTATTCTACCGCAACTCCTAAAGTACTTTTTCATTATTTAGGTAAATATTGTTTAAAGGAGTAATCAGGTATCATTTTGTTTACTCCTAGGCTTCAACTTATATATTGGGTTGGCCAAAAAGTTCCTTCAGTTTTTAAATAAAAATAAAAGACGCATTTTTCATTTTCACCAAGAACTTTATTGAACAATGTATCCATTGTTTTGTTCCACTACCTTCAGCCATTTTTCTGGCAACTTCATAATTCCATCTTCCCAAAACTTTTTATCTTTTTAAGCAAAGAACTGTACCAGGTGCCTTTTACAGTCTTCCAGGGAATTGAAATTTTTTCAATTAGAAGAGTTTTGTAAAGACCAAAATAAATGGAAATCCGAAGGTGCAATGTCTGGTGAATATGGCGGATGAATCAGAACTTCGCAGCCAAGCTCTAACAGTTTTTTGCCTGGTCACCAAAGAAACATGCGGTCTTGTGGTATCCTGATGGAAGATTATGTGTTTTCTGTTGACTAATTCTGGACACTTTTCATCAAGTGCTGCTTTTAGTTGGTCTAATTAGGAGCACTACTTGGAATTGTTTGGTTTTCCAGAAGGAGCTCATAATAGAGGACTCCCTTCTAAACCCACCATATACACAACATCACCTTCTTTGTATGAAGACTGGCCTTTGGTGTGGTTGGTGGTGGTTCATTTCACTTGCCCCATGATCTCTTCTGTTCCGCATTATTGTACAGTATCCACTATTCATCACCCACCACAACTTGTTTTAAAAACAGAACGTTTTTGTTATGTTTAAGTAGAGAATCGCATGCGGAAATAGGGTCGAAGGTTTTTTTTGCTTAACTTATGTGGAACCCAAACATCAAAGCAATTAGCGTAACCAAGCTGGTGCAAATGATTTTCAGCCTTTGATTTGGATATTTTGAGTATGTCGGCTATCTCCCATGTGGTATAACATTGATTGTTCTAGTGAATGTCTCGATTTGATCGCTATCAACTTCAACTGGTCTACCCCAACGTGCAGCATCGTCCAGCGAGAAATCTCCAGCACGAAACTTCACAAACTACTTTTGACACGTTTGATCAGTCACAACACCTTCTCCATACACTGCACAAATCTTTGCGTTTCAGCTGTGTTTTTACCTTTCTTGAAATAATAAAGCGTAATATGCCGAAAATGTTGCTTTTTTCTTCCATCTTCAATATTAAAATGGCCACACAAAAATTCACCAACTTTGATACTTTTTAAAAAAAAATGCACACTGATATGACAGCTGTCACAATACAATCTAACAAAATTTTTTGTTTTGTTTTGTTTTTTGCGGTTAACAAAATTATTTTGAATGAAGTTAAAGACAACTAAGTGCTACTAGAGCCATCTGACGCAAAAAACCAAACGAACCTTTTGGCCAACCCAATACATGACAAGATTCTCACCATTTCTCTGATTTCAGCTTCTAGGAATTGAAGTTAATTATTAATTATTTGGATCTTTATAAGATGGTTTCTTCTCCTTACTAAGTTTCATCATCCTCAGCTGCAAAATGATAACAATTATATCTACCTCTTAGGTTTATTGTGAGAATTAAGTAAAATAATCCATGAATTACTTAGCATTGTGCCTGTTATATAGTACATGCTGTGCTGTTGTTGTACCTGGAGTATAATACATGCTATGTTGTTATACCTGGTGTATAGTACACGCTGTGTTATACCTGGTTTATAGTACATGCTATGTTATACCTGGTGTATAGTACACGCTGTGTTATACATGGTGTATAGTACATGCTGTGTTGTTATACCTGGTGTATAGTACATGCTATGTTGTTACATACGTGGCGTACAGTAGATGCTGTGTTGTTATACCTGGTGTATAGTACATGCTGTATTGTGGTGGTTGTTATGCTTGGTGTTTAGGACATGCTATATTGGTACAGCAGTTCCTCTTCCCCTTTTCTAAATCTGATGTCTGCCAAATTTATTTAAAATGTTGTGTCTATTCTTTCTGACCACCTCAAGAGATAAACTTTTTAAAGTAATTTTTCTGAAGTTTCTTACTCCTATTCCTAATCAAATATATGGCAAGCATGATAAAACCTTTATTCATATCATTGATTTAAAATATAAATTTTTTTAACATCTTTATTGGAGTATAATTGCTTTACAATGGTGTGTTAGTTTCTGCTTTATAACAAAGTGAATCAGTTATACATATACATATGTTCCCATATCTCTTCCCTCTTGTGTCTCCCTCCCTCCCACCCCTCCAGGCGGCCACAAAGCACCGAGCTGATCTCCCTGTGCTATGCGGCTGCTTCCCACTAGCTATCTACCTTACGTTTGGTAGTGTATATATGTCCATGCCACTCTCTCACTTTGTCACACCTTACCCTTCCCCCTCCCCATATCCTGAAGTCCATTCTCTAGTAGGTCTAGTAGGACACAGTCTTTATTCCTGTCTTACCCCTAGGTTCTTCATGACAGTTTTTTTTTTCTTAAATTCCATATATATGTGTTAGCATACAGTATTTGTCTCTCTCCTTCTGACTTACTTCACTCTGTATGACAGACTCTAGGTCTATCCACCTCATTACAAATAGCTCAATTTCGTTTCTTTTTATGGCTGAGTAATAGTCCATTGTATATATGCGCCACATCTTCTTTATCCATTCATCCAATGATGGACACTTAGGTTGTTTCCATCTCCGGGCTGTTGTAAATAGAGCTGCAATGAACATTTTGGTACATGACACTTTTTGAATTATGGTTTTCTCAGTGTATATGCCCAGTAGTGGGATTGCTGGGTCATATAGTAGTTCTATTTGTAGTTTTTTAAGGAACCTCCATACTGTTCTCCACAGTGGCTGTATCAGTTTACATTCCCACCAACAGTGCAAGAGGGTTCCCTTTTTTCCACACCCTCTCCAGCATTTATTGTTTCTGGATTTCTTGATGATGGCCATTCTGACTGGTGTGAGATGATATCTCATTGTAGTTTTGATTGGCATTTCTCTAATTCTTAGTGATGTTGAGCATTCTTTCATGTGTTTGTTGGCAGTCTGTATATCTTCTTTGGAGAAATGTCTATTTAGGTCTTCTGCCCACTTCTGGATTGGGTTGTTTGTTTTTTTTTGTTATTAAGCTGCATGAGCTGCATGTAAATTTTGGAGATTAATCCTTTGTCAGTTGCTTCATTTGCAAATATTTTCTCCCATTCTGAGGGTTGTCTTTTTGTCTTCTTTATGGTCTCCTTTGCTGTGCAAAAGCTTTTAAGTTTCATTAGGTCCCATTTGTTTATTTTTGTTTTTATTTCCATTTCTCTAGGAGGTGGGTCAAAAAGGATCTTGCTGTGATTTATGTCATAGAGTGTCCTGCCTATGTTTTCCTCTAAGAGTTTGATAGTTTCTGGCCTTACATTTAGGTCTTTAATCCATTTTGAGTTTATTTTTGTGTATGGTGTTAGGGAGTGATCTAATCTCATATTTCTAAATGTACCTGCCCAGTTTTCCCAGCACCACTTATTGAAGAGGCTGTCCTTTCTCCACTGTACGTTCCTGCCTCCTTTATCAAAGATAAGGTGACCATATGTGCGTGAGTTTATCTCCGGGCTTTCTATCCTGTTCCATTGATCTATCTTTCTGTTTTTGTGCCAGTACCATACTGTCTTGATTATTGTAGCTTTGTAGTATAGTCTGAAGTCAGGAAGCCTGATTCCTCCAGCTCCGTTTTTCGTTCTCAAGATTGCTTTGGCTATTCAGGGTCTTTTGTGTTTCCATACAAATTGGGAAATTTTTTGTTCTAATTCTGTGAAAAATACCAGTGGTAGTTTGACAGGGATTGCATTGAATCTGTAGATTGCTTTGGGTAGTAGAGTCATTTTGACAATGTTGATTCTTTCAATCCAAGAACATGGTATGTCTCCCCATCTATTTTTATCATCTTTAATTTCTTTCATCAGTGTCTTATAATTTTCTGCATACAGGTCTTTTGTCTCCTTAGGTAGGTTTATTCCTAGATATTTTATTCTTTTTGTTGCAGTGGTAAACGGGAGTGTTTTCTTGATTTCACTTTCAGATTTTTTCATCATTAATGTATAGGAATGTCAGAGATTTCTGTGCATTAATTTTTTATCCTGCTACTTTACCAAATTCATTGATTAGCTCTAGTAGTTTTCTGTTGCATCTTTTTGATTCTCTATGTATACTATCATGTCATCTGCAAACAGTGACAGCTTTACTTCTTCTTTTCTGATTTGGATTCCTTTTATTTCCTTTTCTTCTCTGATTGCTGTGGCTAAAATTTCCAAAACTATGTTGAATAAGAGTGGTGAGAGGGCAACCTTGTCTTGTTCCTGATCTTAGTGGAAATGCTTTCAGTTTTTCACCATTGAGGACAATGTTGGCTGTGAGTTTGTCATATATGCCCTTTATTATGTTGAGGAAAGTTCCCTCTATGCCTACTTTCTGCAGGGTTTTTATCATAAATGGGTGTTGAATTTTGTCGAAAGCTTTCTCTGCATCTATTGAGATGACCATATGGTTTTTCTCCTTCAATTTGTTAATATGGTGTATCATGTTGATTGATTTGCATATATTGAAGGATCCTTGCATTCCTGGAATAAACCCCACTTGATCATGGTGTATGATCCTTTTAATGTGCTGTTGGATTCTGTTTGCTAGTATTTTGTTGAGGATTTTTGCATCTATGTTCATCAGTGATATTGGCCTGTAGTTTTCTTTCTTTGTGACATCCTTGTCTGGTTTTGGTATCAGGGTGATGGTGGCCTCGTAGAATGAGTTTTGGAGTGTTCCTCCCTCTACTATATTTTGGAAGAGTTTGAGAAGGATAGGTGTTAGCTCTTCTCTAAATGTTTGACAGAATTCGCCTGTGAAGCCATCTGGTCCTGGGCTTTTGTTTGTTGGAAGATTTTTAATCACAGTTTCAATTTCAGTGCTTGTGATTGATCTGTTCATATTTTCTATTTCTTCCTGATTCAGTCTTGGCAGGTTGTGCATTTCTAAGAATTTGTCCATTTCTTCCAGGTTGTCCATTTTATTCACATAGAGTTGCTTGTAGTAATCTCTCATGATCTCTTGCATTTCTGCAGTATCAGTTGTTACTTCTCCTTTTTCATTTAATTCTATTGATTTGACTCTTCTCCCTTTTTTTCTTGATGAGTCTGGCTAATGGTTTATCAATTTTGTTTATCTTCTCAAAGAACCAGCTTTTCGTTTTATTGATCTTTGCTATCGTTTCCTTCATTTCTTTTTCATTTATTTCTGATCTGATCTTTATGATTTCTTTCCTTCTGCTAACTTTGGGTTTTTTTTGTTCTTCTTTCTCTAATTGCTTTAGGTGCAAGGTTAGGTTGTTTATTCGAGATGTTTACTGTTTCTTAAGGTAGGATTGTATTGCTATAAACTTCCGTCATAGAACTGCTTTTGCTGCATCCCATAGATTTTGGGTCGTTGTGTCTCCATTGTCATCTGTTTCTAGGTATTTTTTTATTTCCTCTTTGATTTCTTCAGTGATCACTTCGTTATTAAGTAGTGTATTGTTTAGCCTCTGTGTGTTTGTATTTTTTACAGATCTTTTCCTGTAATTGATATCTAGTCCCATAGCGTTGTGGTCGGAAAAGATACTTGGTACAATTTCAATATTCTTAAATTTACCAAGGCTTGATTTGTGACCCAAGATGTGATCTATCCTGGAGAATGTTCCATGAGCACTTGATAAAAATGTGTATTCTGTTGTTTTTGGATGGAATGTCCTATAAATATCAATTAAGTCCATCTTGTTTAATGTATCATTTAAAGCTTGTGTTTCCTTATTTATTTTCATTTTGGATGATCTGTCCATTGGTGAAAGTGGGGTTTTAAAGTTCCCTACTATTAATGTGTTACTGTCGATTTCCCCTTTTATGGCTCTTAGTATTTGCCTTATGTATTGAGGTGCTTCTATGTTGGGTGCATAAATATTTACAATTGTTATATCTTCTTCTTGGATCAACCCCTTGGTCATTATGTAGTGTCCTTCTTTGTCTCTTCTAATAGTCTTTATTTTAAAGTCTATTTTGTCTGATATGAGAATTGCTACTTCAGCTTTCTTTTGGTTTCCATTTGCATGAAATATCTTTTTCTATCCCCTTACTTTCAGTCTGTATGTGTCTCTAGGTCTGAAGTGGGTCTCTTGTAGACAGCAAATACATGGGTCTTGTTTTTGTATCCATTCAGCCAATCTGTGTCTTTTGGTGGGAGCATTTAGTCCATTTACATTTAAGGTAATTATCGATATGTATGTTCCTATTCCCATTTTCTTAATTGTTTTGGTTCGTTATTGTAGGTCTTTTCCTTCTCTTGTCTTTCTTGCCTAGAGAAGTTCCTTTAGCAGTTGTTTTAGAGCTGGTTTGGTGGTGCTGAACTCTCTCAGCTTTTGCTTGTCTGTGAAGGTTTTAATTTCTCCGTCAAATCTGAATGAGATCCTTGCTGGGTAGAGTAATCTTGGTTGCAGGTTTTTCTCATTCATCACTTTAAATATGTCCTGCCAGTCCCTTCTGGCTTGCAGAGTTTCTGCTGAAAGATCAGCTGTTAACCTTATGGGGATTCCCTTCTGTGTTATTTGTTGTTTTTCCCTTGCTGCTTTTAATATGTTTTCTTGTATTTAATTTTTGACAGTTTGACTAATATGTGTCTTGGCGTATTTCTCCTTGGATTTATCCTGTATGGGACTCTCTGTGCTTCCTGAACTTGATTAACTATTTCCTTTCCCATATTAGGGAAGTTTTCAACTATAATCTCTTCAAATATTTTCTCAGTCCCTTTCTTTTTCTCTTCTTCTTCTGGAACCCCTATAATTTGAATGTTGGTGTGTTTAATGTTGTCCCAGAGGTCTCTGAGACTGTCCTCAGTTCTTTTGATTCTTTTTTCTTTATTCTGCTCTGCAGTAGTTATTTCCACTGTTTTATCTTCCAGGTCACTTATCCGTTCCTCTGCCTCAGTTATTCTGCTATTGAGCCCATCTAGAGTATTTTTCATTTTATTTATTGTGTTGATAATCATTGTTTCTTTCATCTTTAGTTCTTCTAGGTCTTTGTTAAATGTTTCTTGCATTTTGTCTATTCTATTTACAAGATTTTGGATCATCTTTACTATCATTATTCTGGATTCTATTTCAGGTAGACTGCCTATTTCCTCTTCATTCATTAGGTCTGGTGGGTTTTTATCTTGCTCCTTCATCTGCTGTGTTTCTATCTTCTCATTTTGCTTATCTTACTGTGTTTGGGGTCTCCTTTTTGCAGGCTGCAGGTTCGTAGTTCCCGTTGTTTTTGGTATCTGTCCCCAGTGGCTAAGATTGGTTCAGTGGGTTCTGTAGGCTTCCTGGTGCAGGGGACTAGTGCCTGTGTTCAGGTGGATGAGGCTGGATCTTGTCTTTCTGGTGGGCAGGTCCACATATGGTGGTGTGTTTTGGGGTGTCTGTGGACTTATTATGATTTTAGGCAGCCTCTCTGCTCCTGGGTGGGGTTGTGTTCCTGTCTTGCTAGTTGTTTGGCACAGGATGTCCAGCACTGTAGCTTTCTGGTCATTGAGTGAAGCTGGGTACTGGTGTTGAGATGGAGATCTCTGGGAGATTTTCGCCGTTTGATATCATGTGGAGCTGGGAGGTCTCTAGTGGACCAGTGTCCTGAAGTTGGCTCTCCCACCTCAGAGGCACAGCACTGACTCCTGGCTGCAGCACCAAGAGCCTTTCATCCACACGGCTCAGAATAAAAGGGAGAAAAAGTAGAAAGAAAGAATTAGTAGAAGTAGAAAGAAAGAAAGAAGGGATGGAGGGAGGGAGGGAGGGAGAGAGGAAGGAAGGAAGGAAAAAAGAAAGAAGATAAAGTAAAATAAAATAAGATAAAATATAATAAAGTTATTAAAATAAAAAAATAATTATTAAGAGAAACAAACGGATGGATAGAACCCTCAGACAAATGGTGGAAGCAAAGCAAAGAACGAAGATAAAGTAAAATAAAATAAAGTTATTAAAATGAAAAGTAATTATTAAGGAAAAAAAGAAAAAAAAATGGACAGATAGAACCCTCGGACAAATGGTGGAAGCAAAGCTACACAGACAAAATCTCACACAGAAGCATACACATACACACTCACAAAAAGAGGAAAAGTGGAAAAAATCATAAATCTTGCTCTCAAAGTCCACCTCCTCAATTTGGGATGATTCATTGTCTAAAGGAGGGAAGGAAGGAAGGAAAGAACGAAGATAAAGTAAAATTAAATAAAGTTATTAAAATGAAAAGTAATTATTAAGAAAAAAATTTTTTAAAAAAACGGACGGATAGAACCCTCGGACAAATGGTGGAAGCAAAGCTATACAGACAAAATCGCACACAGAAGCATATACATACACACAAAAAGAGGAAGAGGAGAAAAAACCATAAATCTTGCTCTCAAAGTCCATCTCCTCAATTTGGGATGATTTGCTGTCTATTCATGTATTCCACACATGCAGGGTACATCAAGTTGATTGTGGAGCTTTAATCCGCTGCTTCTGAGGCTGCTGGGAGAGATTTCCCTTTCTCTTCTTTGTTCACACAGCTCCCGGGGCTCAGCTTTGGATTTGGCCCCGCCTCTGCGTGTAGGTCGCTGGAGGGCGTCTGTTTTTCCGCTCAGACAGGACGGGCTTAAAGGAGCCGCTGATTCGGGGGCTTTGGCTCACTCAGGCGGGGGGGAGGGAGGGGTACGGCGTGCGGGGCGGGCCTGTGGCGGCAGAGGCCGGCATGACGATGCACCAGCCTGAGGCGCTCCGTGCGTTTTCCCGGGGAAGTTGTCCCTGGATCACGGGACCCTGGCAGTGGTGGGCTGCACAGACTCCCCGGAAGGGGGGTGTGGAGAGTGACCTGTGCTCGCACACAGGCTTCTTGGTGGCGGCAGCAGCAGCCTTAGCGTCTTATGCCCGTCTCTGGGGTCTGCGCTGTCAGCCGCGGCTCGCGCCCGTCTCTGGAGCTCATTTAATCAGCGTTCTTAATCCCCTCTCCTCGCACACCAGGAAACAAAGAGGCAAGAAGAAGTCTCTTGCCTCTTCGGCAGGTCCAGACTCTTCCCCGGACTCCCTCCCGGCCAGCCGTGGTGCACCAACCCCCTGCAGACTGTGCTCATACCGCCAACCCCAGTCCTCTCCCAGCGCTCCGACCAAAGCCCGAGCCTCAGCTTGCAGCCCCGCCCGCCCCAGCGGGCGAGCAGACAAGCCTCTAGGGCTGGTGAGTGCCAGTCGGCCCTGATCCACTGTGCGGGAATCTCCCCGCTTTGCCCCCCGCACCCCTGTTGCTGTGCTCTCCTCCGCGGCTTCGAAGCTGCACCCTCCGCCACCTGCAGTCTCCGCCCGCGATGGGGCTTCTAGTGTGTGGAAACCTTTCCTCCTTCACAGCTCCCTCCCACTGGTGCAGGTCCTGTCTCTATCCTTTTGTCTCTGTTTATTCTTTTTTCTTTTGCACTGCCCAGGTACGTGAGGGGTTTCTTGCCTTTAGAGAGGTCTGAGGTGTTCTGCCAGCGTTCAGTAGGTGCTCTGCCGGAGTTGCTCCACGTGTAGATGTATTTCTGGTGTATCTATGGGGAGGAAGGCAATCTCCGCATCGTACTCCTCCGCCATCTTCCCGGAAGCCCTCGATTTAAAATATAAATTTAATGGGTTTAGAAATGTTGACCAGGATTAAGATAGTGTGATTACTGTATGATCTTAGGAATTAGCCTATTAGAAATGTAAGGTGTTGAAATTTAGCTAACTTTAGTACTAATTTAAAATAAATTCTTACTGTAATTCCTCCAAGGTATTTTTTCTGCACAATAGTTGATTATACTTCTGGTAAGTTTTTTCTTTTAGGAGAAATTTCTCTTTAGCTACTTGAATATATGTGTTTATTTCTCATCATGAGCTTTGTATTTTTATTTTAAATTCAGATTCCCTTACATTTTATGTGCATTTTCTTTTAGATTTGTAAGAAATCTTTTACTCGAAGACCACACTTGGAGGAACATATGATTCTCCATTCTCAAGATAAACCTTTTAAGTGTACCTATTGTGAAGAACATTTTAAATCACGATTTGCACGGTTAAAGCATCAAGAGAAGTTCCATCTGGGTAAGTAGATTAATTTTCCTAGGAGCAGCATAGCAACTGTTGGTGGTCACGTCGTGCTGGAGGAGGCCGCTGCTGTTGAATCACTAGGAGAAGGAGGTCATGTATGTGGGGAGGGGTACTGGATTTGCTGCTGTTCTTGGAGATGAGTAAATATGGGGTTTGTTTTGTTTTGTTTTCTGGTGGCAGATGTGTTCATGGTCATAACTGCATTTATTTATTGTTGATTGTTGGATAGGTTTGTGAGTGCCTGGGGGTAGGCATTTTTGTCTTGGAAAAAACTCATTTTTCAGAGAGTGTAGTAAACTTAGTATATTTGAAATTCAATATTGTATTTGATGAATTCTCTCCCTCATGCTTATGGCCAAGGTGGAGACTTGTGTTCCAGATGGTAGTACAGTTAGGTACATTTATGACAGTTACTCCCAATAATGAATTATTATCTTTCAAGTAGCCTTTTCCCTATCCTATTCAATGTTTTTATTGACAACTTGGATAAAAATAATATATTTCATGCTTTATCAATATGCTACATGACATAAAGCTGGCAGGGGTAGTTGATACAGCAGAAAATAAAGAAGTAAAAAAAAAACTCTCTGCTTTAAAAAAAAAGTTAAAATTAATTAAGAATAAATACAAAGTTGTACACATGGGAATGATCTGACTTTTTTTAATCATTAGGAGTTGCAGAGCTTTAAAATAGTACAGAATCCAAATGCCTCACTTTTCAGATGGGCTTATTAATAGCAGAGGCACAGTCTGAACCAGTAACGTCATATGACTGACAAAAACAACTGTAGTTTTAAACTACATTAATAAAAATGTTCAGAATTAGGAAGGTAATCATCTGGCTGATTTTAAATTGATCTGGAATATTGCATTCATTTATGGATAACACATTCAAAATGGATACTGACATATATTCTAGAGGTGGGTAATTATGGCAACATAGGGCTTTAAAATCATGTCATCTGAAAAACTTTTGAAGGACCTTGAAATATTTTGTTTGGGAAAGGGAGACAGGACAGCCATCTTCAGATATTTTCAAGGCTGTATTGCACAATGAGGAATACAGTTGCCCCTCAGTATCCATGGAGGTTGCTTCCAGGACCTCTCCAGATACCCAAATCCAAGGATGCCCCAGTCCCTTGTATAAAATGGTGTAGCATTTGCATATGACCTGTGCACATCCTCCTGTATACTTTAAATCATCTTTAGATTACTTATAATACCTAATACAATGTAAATACTATTTCAATAGTTGTAAATACAATATAAATGCTATGTAAATGGTTGTCAGTGCCTGGCAAATTCAAGTTTTGCTTTTTGGAACTTTCTGGAATTTTTTTCAAATATTTTCTATCTGGAGTTGGTTGAATCCACAGATATCGGGGTGGGGGGGGTGAAGCAAGCTGAGTTATACTTCTTTTTCACACATCCTTTGTCATCTTTTCAGTTTGCCCTTCGGTAGAACTCTGTCTTCTCTCCAGTGATTTGGTAAAATCATGGTGAAATTTTGAATCCAGCTAAGGTCAATATTACTGTAAGAAATGTGTATTTAATTTTGTACGACTAAACAGAAATGTGCCACAGTCTTTTCGGTGGAGGCAGTGCCACTAAGATCTTTTGGCTCTAAGGAGCAGCAGTGCCTTTCCAAACCATGAGCTCTCTTAGTGTTCTGTGGGTTCTTTAAGGCTTCTCATTACCTCCTTTCCCCAGAAATTCGGTATGTAACATTTTTTAGTTTGACCCGGTCTGATTTCAAACTAGGAACTGGCTGTTTCAGTTTATAATAAACTCATTAGTTTATTCAGCTTTTGTTATATTAGATGCCTGGTGCCATACTCAGCTTTGGGAATATAGAGATGATTGTATCCTGTCTGCTGGGAATAAAATAAACACTCTAGAAGGGAAGAGAAAACTATAAATAAATAATTGATTGTGTAAAATAATAATAATTGTGTAAAAAATAATAATAGATTGTGTTATGATATATACGTTAGTAGTGGTAGGCATGAATTTATAACACACGTATTAAATTTAACATAGTATCTATTCTTAAAGTTTAGAAGCACACTATTTTTTCCTTTTTAGGTCCTTTTCCATGTGATATATGCGGTCGCCAGTTTAACGACACTGGAAATTTGAAACGCCATATAGAGTGTACCCATGGTGGAAAGAGAAAATGGACTTGCTTTATCTGTGGGAAATCAGTACGAGAAAGGTGAGGAATTATCTAAATACCCAGAAACATCCTGGTACTGTTATGTAGAAATAATTAATGAATGTATTTTATAAGGATTAGGGTAACACAAGACACAAGATACCTGAATTATGCTTTAATTTGAAATGTAAGGATAAAAGAAATTATGTAATATGTTGTAGAAGGTTGTTTATTCATTCATTTATTTATTTTAAAGACATAAGCTACAAAGACAGTGAGACAGAAAAATGACAAGAGCAACACAGGTTTGGAAGCTAGAAAGCAGATGTATCAGTGGTAACTGACTTAGCAGATCTGAGGAAGACAGATCCCAAAGTGGCAATGGAGAAATTGAGAACCTAGCTTACATCCCAGAAGCCACGAAAGGTATGGGAACTGGCAGTCTCAGATGCCTCTGGAACTAGGGTGAAGGACAGGCGGAGTAAGGAGCACTAGAGTCAGAACTGCTCTAGAAGTTAAGTTAGATCATTGGCTTCTCTTCCGTCACCCACACAGGCCGTTGCTGCTGGACATCTTGGCTTTTAGATTTTACCCTTCAGACAGTAGATTAGAAAACAATTCCCTGAAAACATGAGCAACCAAAGGACAAATATATTCCCTGGTAAATAATACACCCAGACCACCTACAGTGAAACACAGAGTCATCAAGGCCTACCCATGCTCCCTGATCCTCCCATCTGTGTTTAGCCTATCACACTTAATCATGAGCAAACTGAAGAATTACAAGACGCAGAAGGAGAACCTTTAACATGGGAGATTTATTCCAACAGAAAACGAAACAAAAACTTGAAGGAAACATTATGCAGGAAGAAGAAAACTTGCAAAAAAAGAAGTAAACAATTACTAATATCCTCAGTTGAAGATATAGAATCCATTAAACAAGAACAGGATGTTATACAAATGAGTCACTGACATGACAAATCAGAACTCCCAGAAATTCAAAGCATGATCCACAAAGTAAAGACCTTAACAGATGGATTGCAGGACAAAGTTAAGGGATCTCCAAAAAAGTAGAGCAAAAAAATACAGAACTGAAAAGTAAAGATTAGAACATTTGGAAACCAGGCAAGAGGTCCAGAAGGAAAGAACAGAGAAGATGGAAGGGAATAAAATCATCACTGAAATAGTTCAAGATGATTTCCCAGAACTGAAAGATATGAGTTGCCAGACAGAAATGACACATTAAATGCTTAGGACATTAGGTGAAAATAAACCTACTCCAAGGTGCAGCACTATGATGTTTCAGAACACTGGGGACAAGGAGAAGCCTGTCTGTGCTTCTGTTTTTTCTAGGGAGAAAGTCACACACATGGAATTAAGAATGAGAGTTACTCGGACTTCCCTCTGAGCAGCAGCCCTGGAAGTAAGGTGGTCCAGTTGTACCTTCAAAATTTGGAAAAAAAAGAAATTCCAACCTAGAATTCTGTTCTTAATCAAACTGTCAACAAGTCTGAGGATAATAAGGGTACTCTTCATGATGTCAAAAAATTAGCTTTCACTGTAATCTTTCTCATGAAGCCCCTAGAAGGTGTGCTTCACCAGAATGAGAAAGTAAACTGATGAAGAGGAAGACCAGGAAACCGGACTTTTAATACAGTAAAGAGGCAAAGGGAGTTCACGGGAGGATGGTGAATGAAGATCCCAGGGTGTCACATGTGCAGGATGGTGAATGAAGATCCCAGGATGTCCCATGTGCAGGATGGTGAATGAAGATCCCAGGGTGTCACATGTGCAGGATGGTGAATGAAGATCCCAGGGTGTCACATGTGATTATGTGATGGGTACTGAGTCCACACTCTTAGTGGCCGTGACCCATGACATGTTGAGGGTAGTCAGTGCTAAGATCCCTGCTGACATGTTTCCTCTGTTAACTAGTGGACAGAACGCTGGAGTAGGTCTGACCCCAAGGCTTTATTGTTTTACTGTGGTAAGAACATTTAACACGAGATCTACCCTCTTAGCACATGTTTAGGTGTACAATGTGGTGTTGATAACCACAGGCACAATGCTGTACACTGGGTCTCTAGAACTTACTCATCTTGTGTAACTGAAACCTCATACCCATGAACAGCAACTCCCCATGTCCCCCTCGCTGACCCAAATTTTCATCTGTATTCTGCTGGCTGTATAGTACCTGTATGCTTAAGAGGCTCCTGCTGTTGTCTGTATGCCTGGCTGCTTGATTTAACTGAGGATACTCATTTCATTTCACAGAAATGTTCTTTTGTGACCTGTCCATGAGAACTAGACGTAGGTCACGGTACACCTAGGAGCCAGATATACACAGCAGCCTACTCACTTTGACCGTGTCTCTGCCAGATTCCAGTACCAGGTCCCCTCCAGCCAGCCAGATGCTCTGTTTGGGATGAACCCTGTGCTTTGCAGTATTTGGTCGTGACTTTACTGCTGACAGGCTGGAAAGGGCTGGTGCCAACGCTCAGGGAAGCTGAGCAGCCAGGCCGACACGGAGACCCTGCTGCTATTACCTTGTGGGCCCTTTATCCAGTAGTGGCCATATTGTTAGGTTTGTGCTTGCTACTCAGTTTTTCAAAAACATACGATACATAGTTTAGTGATTTGTACTATATAGGTAGTAAAGCAAAGAAAGGGCATACTTACATAAATGGTTATTTCTGAGAGAGGGACGTGGTGGGGGATAGGACCAGGGAGGAGCATGTGGGGAGTTGTAAGGGATGGGAGTGTTCTCTGTCTTATCCTGCATATCAGCATTTGGTAGTGTTCTTTAAACAATATGTGTATATTTATATTCTTCAGTATATAGAAGTTCATTATTTTAAAAAGATTAGAAATGCCACTTTCCTAAAAAAAAAAACAAATGGGTATGATGGCAGGAAAATCAATGTGCTATATTTATATGAAAACTTGTATTTACAGATTGGTAAATTATAGTTTATCTTATGCATTATAAAATTTTTTCCCTTAAAGGTCTTCCTATAAAAACAAAAAGCAAACAAACCAAAAAAGAAAACAACCTTTCCATGTGTTTTCCTTTCTTCCCCCCCAGAATAACTTTGTCCATCCTTACTCAGCAGTGTATGTACGTGGGAAATCTCCGAATGTTAGAACTGTCGGAAATGCAGCAGTGGTTACACAGTGGTCCATCCAGGGTCGGTAGGGCTAGCAAGAGTTGTGTCCTTTATTTGGTTTCCCTTTATAACGTTGGCATCTGGAAATTACAAGTGCCTGTAAAGTTTTCTTTGCCTTAAAACATTCTTTTAACAAGTTTTGAGCACATATTGGAAAGGAATAGTACTGATAAACTGGATTTCTTATATATTATTAAACACTGTCCACTAAAATTAACATCAGTTTCACCTAATCAGTAGTGACAATTGAGCATTTTTCATTTGTATTTCTTGGAAGTTTACATAAGCTATATATTAAATCTTAGAGCAAACCAATGGCAAAGGAGGCCAAAGTTAAATTATTTGCTTTTTTTAAGGAGAGAGACATAATAAACACGTTTATTGTGCTGGTGCTACTAATCCAATAAAGAGCAAACATATTGTAGGAAAAAGGGAATAATTGACATCGTTATCTGTTAG
This sequence comes from Grampus griseus, assembly GCF_964374135.1. Taxonomy (NCBI): domain Eukaryota; kingdom Metazoa; phylum Chordata; class Mammalia; order Artiodactyla; family Delphinidae; genus Grampus; species Grampus griseus. The sequence continues at coordinate 5,333,441 of NC_139017.1, forward strand.
CTTGAACACTGTTCTAGTAAGCTTTCTAGAAATCTGTGTTTAATACATACATTGGCATTAAAAAATCCATAGCTAAATATATATATATATTTTTTTTTAATGCAGAACTACTTTGAAAGAACATTTGAGAATCCATAGTGGAGAAAAGCCTCATCTTTGTAGTATTTGTGGGCAAAGTTTTCGTCATGGAAGCTCATACAGGTAGGTCAAGCCATTTTTTTCCCCAATATTAGGTACGATAAAATTATATCTCCACTTTAACTCTCTTTTCTTATCATTGCGTTAGTCGTTTGATGAATTAAAACATGTTTTAGAACTTGTGATAAGCAAAGTTGTGCAGAAAACTGTAGACTTTTGCCCCTACCTTTTAATATTCATTTTGTAGTATAAAATATTTTAAAATATTTCCTCATCACTAAGTTTGGTGAATGCTTTACTAAGTCATTGTCATTTAAATATTTCATTATTTTTCTTTGAATCAAAATTCATGAAAACTCTGGTGTTCTAAAGTTGGTGTGTTTTTTCAGTACTAATTATCAAAGAATATTTTGATGTGAAAATATGACAAAATTGAAAACTCCAGGATTCTCAGTTTTAGAATGTCTTCTGAGTAATAGTTGTAACTTACATAATATTTGTATAGCTGAGTGCTGACTACAGTTGCAATTTATGAAAAGTTTTTTAATGAATAAATAATAGATTACTTACTGTGAGATATGTATACAATTTCAAATTTTGTTAATATTCTTAAGAATCTAGTTTTTACACTATCATTTCTTACTTACCTCTTTTTAAGTTTAAACAGAATGTTTCCCCTTTAGATGTAGTCCAGTCCATTTACTGGTTTTAGTCATAGGGGAATCAATACCTGTTTGGACAACTTGAATGGGAAGGCTGTTCATTTCACTAGGATGTATTGATATATAGTTGGAGGATTGTGGGGATAAAAGTAATTGAAATTAAATGAATTTTAATAACCTATTATAATAACCTTTTATAATCTGTTTTTGGGTGACTATGAAATGAGCCACACTTTATTTGTTTAGTGTGAAGAAAAGTAGTAAAATGTGATTGTCAGAAAGTTGATTACTTATTAAATTTGCTAAGTTCTCAACTGTCAGTGTATAAGTGGTGTCAGTTGTCCAGAATAGGATTAATCCTTAGTAATTTGCTATCATCATATGTTTAAGTCACTTGTGCACTTACCCCCTGTGTCCGATTCTAATTCCATCTGATTCAGTCCTCCTTTTGCTCCCTCTGCAACATCGGCTGACGCCCCTAGACATTTGGTAGGTTCCCAGAAGCAGATTTAGGATCTTAAAGGCAGGAAGGAGTATCATCCAGAGGTCGTGGGAGCCTGTGCAGATGTTGAAGTGCTGCTTTGAAACTGGTGAGTGGGAGCCCTGGAGTCAGGTGGTGAAAGTGGGAAGGACCCTGAAAGTCAGAAATGGAGCAAATAATGGGTGAGCGTGGTTGAGTAAGCAGCCAGCTCTTGTTATTTAGAGTTAACCAAGTTTTTTCCTTCTGTGTCACTAGTGTCAATGGGCTTCAATTTTTTTTTTCCTTCTGTGTCACTAGTGTCAATGGGCTTCAATTTTTTTTCTTTATAGACTTCACTTACGAGTACATCACGACGATAAAAGATATGAGTGCGATGAATGTGGGAAAACGTTCATCCGTCACGATCACCTTACAAAGCACAAGAAAATACATTCAGGTGAGGCGCGTTTTGTAATGATGTTTTCAAGATCCTTTTCAAAAACACCTGAAAACCACATCATGTTTATTTTGGCTGTAATTTAAGTGATTTGGTGTATTTGGTCACCTCTTTGTAATGCTGGTTGTAAAAACCTTTTTTAAAAAGCATCTGAAAGAGACATAATTTTGTGACATGTTTTTTGGTCACTGTAATTTTAATCATTTGGTTACCCTTTATGACCACAAACCGTATTTTAAAATTTGTTTTAATCAAATTCTCAAGGTTTGCATTTTGCATATTATGTAGATATGTGCAGTAATTACTATTGGCACTTCTTTGAAGGAAGAAACCAAGATAATATTTCTCATTTTGATTGGATTTGAAAGAAGTTAGCAAAACGTGGATGCTTGAAGAGAGTTATTATAATTGGGTTGTTAAAGTTGATGTACTAGTGAATTTTTGAAGCCCTATCTTTGGAAGAGTACCTTAATAATCCTGATCAATTTCAGATCTTTATTCTGTATTTATAATTTTTATACTCTGGGGATTCATTTCGTATTTTCCTCTCAGATTGATGTTCAGGAAGTGCTAAAAGAGCCACCTATATGAGCACAATAATGGGAAAGAGCCATCTCTATGAGCCCAGTAGAACAGGTGATTATTATTATTATTTTAACCATAATTAAAATATAAAGTATGCAACAGATATAACATTTTCTTAAATGACCCCAATGAGGCAGGTTGCGGTTGTTATAGCCACTTTTAAGAGATGTTGAAGGTCTGATGACTTTCTCACTGGAATTGCGCATTTCCATTTTCAGGAGAATTCTAAATTCCTAATCCTAGAGGTCACATGGTTTAATTGCACACGGGTGTTAAGTTGAGACTGGTTTTTAAAGGCCAAACCTTTGTAACTGGATATAAAAATAGAGATGACATGGGGCTTCCCTGGTGGTGCAGTGGTTGAGAGTCCGCCTGCCAATGCAGGGGACATGGGTTCGTGCCCTGGTCCGGGAGGATCCCACGTGCCGCCGAGCGGCTGGGCCGGTGAGCCATGGCCGCTGGGCCTGCGCGTCCGGAGCCTGTGCTCCGCGGTGGGAGAGGCCGCAACAGTGAGAGGCCCGCATACAGCAAAAAAAAAAAAAAGAATAGAGATGACAAATTGGACTCATCTAGAATTTTCCTTTATATTTGTATTTTGGCTCATTGCAAATGTAAGAAATCCCCACAGATGAAAAATCTTTTAAAAGTAAAGCACAAAGATCTGAAAATGTTCAGGTCCTTTTTATAAACATAAGACAGCCTCATCTTAAGTGTACATTCATTTGAGGTGTTTGATATCCAGACTTACATATTCCTAAAACACATCCTGAGTTTTGAGGTCCTTTCATTTATCTTACTCTGTTACACTGAACGTCAGGGTTTGAAGTGTACAGCAAAAGGCTACTGATTCCTTCTCCAAGTGGGGAGGAGGCTTCACACCCATAAAAATAAGTACAGAGTCATTGAAGGAAGATATTTGAGTAAGAATATAAGGCAAACAGCCCAGATAAAGGGTGGCTTTACCTTCCTGGTATATGTTTTCTACCGTGTTATCTTACTGTTGGATAGTTTGTTTCTGGGGATAAAAAAAAAATTGAAATGCACCTTATAACGAAAATATTTGGGTCTTTAAGGTGAGAAGGCTCATCAGTGTGAAGAATGTGGAAAATGCTTTGGTCGTAGGGATCATCTCACTGTCCATTACAAAAGTGTACACCTTGGAGAGAAAGTGTGGCAAAAGTAAGTGAAAAGGCAGAGTTTCTCATCATCATTACCTTGATGAGTCTGGGTTGGAGGAAAGTTGTCTCATAGTTCATTTTATGTAATTGAGGTTGGGTTAATCAGCGATTTTTCTCCAGCTTCTATAGCTTTTCTGCAGACCTAAAGGAATTGAATGCAGCGTATTTTTCATACTTGTTTTCGGTTGATTCAATGGCTAGGAGGAGGTGGACATTGAAGTGAATGACTAGTATAAGATCTTGGCTTTCTTTGGGGATTTCATTTATGTTTGGTTTCAGGGGCTCTTGGAGAGCTAAATATAAATAAACATACTGCCTACATATATTGTCATTAATGTGACAGCAGTTACTGGAAAATATTTGTTGTCAGAATTTAAACCTCTTTTTATTCACACTAAACATTTAAAATGGTATTTTATTTGAAGGAGGTATGTACTGTCTTTGAACATCAACTTTTTAGCACAGTTTAGATATCCAGGCTTAACTGAGATTAGTTGTTGAGTTTAAAATGTTCAAAGAAGTTCTGTTCTTGGACTAGGTACTTGGAGCAAATGGTAAGTAATAGACTTGGTCTAGGGTGTCAAGAAACTTAGTGTAATGATATGATCAACAAAATACACATAGTATATGTAAATGTAGTAAATGATAGGCCAGTTTGAAGAAGAGTAAGGAGTGTTGATTTGTATTTCTTTTTTCCATTTTCATGTATTGGTTTATTGTTTCTTTCATTGATTTTGTTCAGTGATACACTCATTGAATCAATGTATTCATTGTAGTCATTGAACTCTTGTATTCACTAGATACAAGGAATGCTGCTAAGTGTTGGGATATAAAGATATACATGATGATGTCTGGAGTAGAAAATGAAAACTTCAACATATCGTATGAGTGGGTGGAAAATAGAACTGGAAACTCACTTGCTCCACAGATTCTATAACTGTTTTTCTCAACTCCTTTATACCCTTAAAAATTATTTAGTACTTCGGGGGCTTTTGTTTATAGAAATTATATAATATAAAAATAACATTATTGTCTAAATAAATTATATAATCATATTAGAAATTTAAATGATTAAAAATTAAGTACTTACTTATTAATTCATTTAAAGTAATAATATACCCATCATGCTAACATGAATAGCCATTTTATGGAAAATAACTACTTTACAGAACAAAAACAAATACTAAAGAGTGGCATTTTTAAAATATTTATTTATTTTTGGCCGTGCCGGGTCTTAGTTGTGGCATGTGGACTTCTTAGTTGCGACATGCATGCGGATCTTGTTCCCTGAGCAGGGATCGAACCCGGCTCCCTGCATTGGGAGTGCGGACTCTTACCCGCTGGACCACCAGGGAAGTCCCAAGAGTGGCATTGTTTCACATTTTTGTAAGTCTCTTTAATGGCTTCATAGAAGACAGTTGGATTGTCACATGTGCTCTTATGTGTTATTTTGTTTGAAGTAAATGAAGAAAATCTAGCTCACTCAGATACATAGTTGGTAAAACTAGGAGTGGAGGAATATTAAGCCTTCTTAGAAAATTGTGGTTGTTAGTCTTTGCTGCCACACCAAAACTAAACCAGTGGTAGTTTCTTCAAGTTAGCTGCAAAGAGGAATCTGAAACAAGATTCATGAAGCTTTCATACTCTTCCATTCAGTCCATTGGTGTATCTTGTGCTCTGAAGTGGATTTTTAACCTACTATAATATGCATTTGTCATTTGGAAAATAAGCGTTCACTGAGTTATGCAGATTTTCCCAATGTTACCACATTTCACAGTACAGGAACAACAAATCACACTTGTTAACATTGCTTCCAGTCTCTCAGAAGGAGAACTGGGAAGCTGTCAAGATCACAGGGGCAGATGCAAGTTTTCCAAAATTCTTAATTAGCTTGAAAGCTCAAATTTTATCACTGATAACAAATACTGTCAGTTTTTTCCCTTGAAGTGACAGGCTTACTTCATTGAATTTTCAAGAAAATGTCTGCCACCTACTCAAGTCCAGCTGTACTCTGACTTCCGTTTCCTCAAGTGGAATGGTGCTCCGTGAGGGGAGGGATCCCTGGGCTCACAGCGGGTCTCACAGGCGCCTTGAGCACACAGAGTACCCAGCGTGCAGTAGAGCTTCATGCTTCCCACCTCATCACGAGGTTAGCGGAAAGGCCACAGTGCAAAGGGTGAACTTTAATAAAATTAGTAATTTTACTGCTTTATCACAGTTGTTTTTCTTTCTGTGAGTACATCGTGGTGAAAATGTACAGTGACCATTAGTACATTTTGGTATCACTACCTTGTTTAGAGCTGAGGCACCACCACTTTTACCCACTGTTCCTTTTGCTCTTTAGTGTAAATGTCAACATCGTGAGAAAAGCAAGTCATGTTTAAAGTATGATTTTGAAAATAATTTTGATCTCGTAGACCCTATGAAAGAGCTTTGGGATCCTCTCCCCGCCAGCAGGGCCTGTGACCTGTCTGCTGGCCTAGATACTTGTGGAACCAGAATCTGTATTCTCCATGCTCTGCAAGGGCTGCTAAGGGTGGATCTAGAATATGGAGGCTTACGATCATTTCGTGGAACCAACACTTACTTCTAAGGGATAAAAAGCCATTGAAGATTTTAAACAAGAGGATGACATAATTGGATTTGTATTTTAGGTACATCACTCTTATTGATGTATGGAAGCTGGATTAGTGGTGGATAAATCTGGAGGCAAGTAGATCAACCAGTTAGAAGGCTGTTATAATCTAGGAAAAAGATGGTGAGGACCTAAACTAGGCAGTAGCGTTAATAATGAACAGTGGAAGGTACTTATTTGACCAATATTTAGGCCTTTATTGAGGGAATGGGAGCAGTCACAGGTGATTCCTCTTTCCGAGGAATTCCTGTTTCCAAGTGAGTGGTTGATTGATACCAGCCACTGAGTTAGAGAATATAACATAGGGAGATGATGAGTTTGGTGTATATTGACTTTGAGATGCTCAGTGCACACTGAAACATAAAATCCGATAGGTGGATAGTAGTCTACCTCTCAGAAGTGAAGTCTGGGCTGTGTATAAAGAATTACATGTGAGCACTTTATGTGCAGATTATTCAAGGAGAGAACGTGGAGAGTGATGAAGACTAGCACCCGCCCCCCAACCAGTCATTTTCAAATGTCTCTTCTTCTGAATGTTTTTAAATGGTAACTCCTTCAGTATCCTCTCCTTCACTTTCTGTTCACTGTTGTAAGCTGTTGGGATGTGACCTCTGACCTTACTATCCCTCTCCAGTTGCTATCAGTAGGAGTCTCTTATTGCCAAATCCAGTAGACCTGTTTAAATCCCTTTCATACTAGGCATCTCTGCTCCATGTGGAACTGTGTATCACTCCTGCCCTGAAAATCTCTGCTCTTCAGCATCTGTGTGAGAATGGAGAGATATATACATAGAGCCTGACCCATGCAGGTCCTTGTAGATTTTATCTTTTTCCTACATACACTGTGAGACAGTTTGTGTTTTGAGCATATCTGTGTTTAAAATGTCACTCTGTCCATAGTACAGACCAAGATTTCTTAGCCACAATACTACTGACATTGGGGCCTGGTCATTCTTTGTTGTGGGGTCGTCCTGTGCATTGTGGGATGTTTATCAGCATCCCTGGCCTCCACCCACTAGATGGCAGTGGCCAGTAGCACCTACCTACCCCTAGTTGTGAGAACCAAAAATGTCTTCAGGCATTGCCACATGTCCCAGGGGGGTCAAAACTGCCCCTAGTTGAGTTACCACTGCTGCTTTCTCTATGTGCCCGTGGGAACCCTGTTTGTATCTCTGTATTTAACATGGATATACATGGAATAAGATAAGCCAGGCCTACAGGTTGCAAGTCTTTTGCTAAGTTTATCAATGACACTCCCAGTTCACTAAATCCACATTATCTTTTTAAATGTCCATTTCATCAAGTAGAAGTAAGTTCCTAGAAGACAGGGCCTTGCCTGGTGTCTCTGTAGCTACTTTGTAAATGTAGAGTTGGATGAACTGAAAAGTGAGAATGGCATTTGAAACCCTAGGCATACTATTGCTATTTAATATTAGTAACAACATGCTAAACATTCCAGTAACACTCAGTGGATATGTTAAGGCCAGCTGTCTTCTAGAACATTATGGTAGCCTGTGTTTGATTTGTTTTTCCATGTACTCATTAGAAGTGAATTGCTTCCAAGGTGAGATGATATGGCTTTCCTAGTAACTATCACTTAAATGCTAATCATTTTACAAATATATTAATCCTAACAACTAAATTTTGAGTTTAGGATTGTTTAACTCACAAGTACATACTCTTAGGTACTACACTTTGCTTCTAAGTTAACTTCTGAGTAATTTATAGCTTTTTATGTCTATTAATCTACAATAAAAATAAAAGACTGGTATCTCATTCTTTTTTACTTAGGTGTAAAATTTATTTTAAGTTTATAATATTTATTTGTTATAAAGCGTACCTACCGAGGAAAAGTGTCCCCTTTTGATGAATGCAGATTTTGAGACTGCTGCAGTTTCATTTTTGCATCTATTTTAACTAAGGTACAATTTATATACGGAGAAATTCACTCTTTTTAGTGTGTAGTTCTGCAGGTTTTGACAAATGCATGCAGTCATGTAATCATTACCGTAAGTTGAGACACAGAATAGATCTATATCACCCCTGAAATGTCCACCTTTGTACCTTTGTAGTCAACCCCCTTTTACCCCTCTCATTGATTTTTTTTTTCCTGTCCCTACAATTTTTCCTTTGGTATTTTTTAACAGAAAATAATAATACAAAAGTTTGCTGATTTAAAGCTTAAAATTAAGCAGTTTAAAGTTGAAAATCTAAGGACATCTTTTATAGATTTATTTGTTGAATATAACTGGAGAAGGAAGAATCAGAGATAAGGTTGATACTTAAAAAGTATTTCCATGTTCATTTGGAGTTCTATGCTTTACTAATGTGAGAATTATATATGAAATTGTAAATGAGTTGTAACGTATTTTCATTATGTTATTTATTAAAATTATATTGAAAAGCTCAAACCATTTTATTTTCTTAGATATAAAGCAACCTTTCATCAGTGTGATGTTTGTAAGAAAATTTTTAAAGGCAAATCAAGTCTGGAAATGCATTTTCGGACACATTCAGGTAAAACCTAATGGGTATTTTGTATATATTTTTGTGTAATTATTCAGAAGTGAAATATGGACATTTATACTTTGTTGTTCTTGGTGAAATTGTTTTGTTTTTTCCCCCAGTAAGATTTTTACTTATTAGAATTGATGTCATGAACAGACAATATTCTGATCCACTATTCCATTATTATGTAAGCTTCAATACTTTTGAATATCATTTTGTAGAATTTGGGAAAATTTTTTTCCTTAGGGAATTTATTCAACTTTTAGTTCTCATCGTCCCCTTTTCTGGTTGTTTTTGGTTCCTCTATATCTATGAGATGCTCTGAAGACATTTCTTTTATTTTCTTCTCTTTTAAAAGAGTAATTAAAATATGACCTCATTGTCCCGTTTACCAATTACTGTTTTATATTTATTTATTTATTTATTTATTTTTGGCTGCATTGGGTCTTCGTTGCTGTGTGAAGGCTTTCTCTAGTTGCGGCAAGCAGGGGCTACTCTTCGTTGCAGTGCACAGGCTTCTCGTCGTGTCTTTTCTTGTTGCAGAGCACGGGCTCTAGGTGCGCATGCTTCAGTAGTTGTGGCACATGGGCTCAGCAGTTGTGGCTCGCAGGCTCTAGAGTACAGGCTCAGTAGTTGTGGTACACGGTCTTAGTTGCTCCGTGGCATGTGGGATCCTCCCAGACCAGGGCTTGAACCTGTGTCCCCTGCACTGGCAGGTGGATTCTTAACCACTGTGCCACCAGGAAAGCCCCCAAGTTACTGTTGGGTAGCTTTCCTTTTTACATAGTCAGTTGTGATTTATAGTAGAATGATTTGTTGTGATTTATAGGTAGTTTTAGTAGAATGATTTGCTTCAGCTGGTTTCCGGAAGTTATTTTTCTTAATCTTTCCTTTTTTCCCTTGGCAGTGCTACCATATATTGAAACATAGATTTTTGGATTTTTTCATATATGTTGTCATAGTTCTTGTTTGACTTCTCATGTAAATTAACAATTTTTAAAGCTTTCTTTCCTTCTTTTTAAGAAAGAAACCCATTAATGCATTTATGGCTGCCTTGCTTTATATTTACTTTGGATTTTGTCAAGCTGCTGTTCTGGTAGGGAAAAATAATTGATTTCATAAATATCAAAATTGGAAATAACTGGATTTGGGCAATTTCAATAGCAAAGAATTTCAGTAAAGAATTTATTACTGATATAGTACTGCTGTTAAAAATAAAATTACACCTCTCTCAAAATGAGAAAGTCATAATTTGGGGGGTATATAAATATATAAAAATGTAAAAAATGAGGAAACTATATTAATGCTAGTCTCCACACTAGTTGTAAGTAATATGCCTAATAAACTCATGATTTGAAAAAGTTGGTGAACTTACGAAAAGTTAATTTGAAACCACTGATGATTTAAGAATTGTAAAACTACAGGAATTATCTAGAGGAGAAAGTTAATAAGAGCTGGCTTTCTAACTGCATTAAGTTTTTCGAAAACACTGATTTGTAGTAATTAGTTGATGACCAATGACCGTGGAATTCTCAATTCTGGATATCTCAAAGTTAGTTGAAATTAGGGGCAAGTCCCTCTGTCCATTGAAAATTAAGGAAATGAGCTCTGTTGCAGAATAAGATAAAGTTTATGGCTGTTATGAAATGAGAGGGAGAAATCATTTGAAGCAGGGGTCAGCCCACTTTTTTGGTAAAGGGCTGGATAGTAAATACTTAAGTTTTTGTGGGCCAGACAGTCTCCGTCTCAACCACTCAACTTTCTGTGGTAACATGAAAGCAGCCATAGAAGGGTATAAATAAATGAATGTGACCACATTCCAAGAAAATGTTATGTACCAAAACTGGCAAGAGACTGTATTTGGCTTTCAGGCTATAGTTTGCCACCTCTTGATCTAAAGTGATCAGCAGGCTACCCAGACAGGACTTCACAGAGCAGCTGTTCCAAGAACTGGGTGCTATGCTCCCAAGTCCACTCCTGAGATTTACAGGTCCAGAAACTCAATTTTATATCTGTGCACTAATAGTTATAAGTATTCTGAGGAGTTCTTCAATAACCACTGGAAGTAGAATCACCAGAGTGTCAGCTTACTATTAACCTTCTAGAGAATGAGATATTAATGTGTGCTGGCCAAGGTGTCCTTTTCTCTTATCAAGGAAGTAGAGTTGCTAAATTTATTCATCAGAAGGAGAATTGCTAAATGTAGTTATAGAATAAAATTAGGTAATAATTGTATGGAATCATTTACTGAGGAAATGGTGAAGGATGCTGAGCCATCTTTCCTGTTGTAACAGTGCACCTCTCTGGTGATGAGAATAATTGTGTTCCCCAGATTCCTTTTCTCTAGTGCAGGTACCCTTACTGCATTGTCTGTACTGTTAGATTCTTGTTTTTTGGAATACCCTTGCCGGAGTCCCTACAGACTTCTTCTCTTCCATTGTTCCTTCTTTAGAAGAGGTACAAATAAGTGATTGGTTTTAGTTTTGGCCAGGTCAGTACCCTTAAGTGCTTCAAATGAATAGATATGATCAGCGCCTAGCCCAGGACTTGTAAATAGTAGGTGCTTAATAAATATTTATTCAAGGAATGAATTTATCATGTTTTCCTACAACTACCCTCTAAACTCATGTATGTTTTCAAACCACACAATTAGAGAAATTCATTGGAAAATGGATATAAGATTTTTTTCTACAAATGTCTTATTCTCATCTCTTATGTGCTTTGCTTGTGTAATCCTCAGAGTAGTAATTATGTCTATTCAGCAGTAGTCTTGTTGAGATGTAATACATTCAGTTAAAATGGGTATAAAGCTGATAAATTTAGGGCTTGATTTTAGACTTGGCAGAATTTTTAAGCTGTTTTTTATTGAAGTATAACACATAAAGTACACAAATGAATTTTTATAAATGAGTGCTTCTATGTAACCACCATTCAGATCAGGATGTAGGACATTCAGAACTCCAGAAGCACCCTCCCTGGCCCCTCCCAATCAGTAACCTCCTTGCAAAATAATCATTATTTTGACTTATATCACCATTAATTAGTCTGTCTGTTTGAACTTCATATAAATGGAATCATACAGTATGCGCTCTTTTGTCCGGTTTCTTTCAGTCATATGTCTATGAGATTCATCCATGAAAGTAGTTTGTTTCATTTTCATATGAATATATCAAAATTTATTTATCTGTTTTACTTTGATAGACACTTGGTTTGTGTTTACTTGGGTCTATTATAAATAAAGCTGCTCTAAATATTCTTGTCTATGATTTTTCATACACACTGCATTCATTTCTCTTGTGTACATGCCTAGCCCTGGGATTGCTGGCTTATAGGATATGCATATGTTTTACTTTGGTAGACACTACTAACCAGTTTTCCAAGGTAATTGTGACAATTTACCTCCTACCAGTAGTGTATGGTGTATGAGAATTCCAGTTGCTCCACATTTTCACCAATACTTGATCGTGTCTCTTTTTTTAGCCATTCTGCTGGATATGTTGCACTGTCTCAAAGTGGATTTAATTTGCATATCTGTGATGAGTAATGATATTGAGCACCTTTCCATACACTTATTGGTCATTGGCTATTCACTTTTATGGAACACATGATTCATTCTTCTGCTGATTTTCTTAAATTGGATTGTCCATCTTTTTCAGATTGATTTATGGGAATTCCTTCTATATTCTGGGTATGAGTTCATTGTTGGATATCTAAATTACAGGTGTCTTCTAGTCTGTGGCTGGCTTTTCCACTCTAGTAATGATATCTTTCAATGACTGAAGGTCCCAAATTTTAAAGAAGTCTTGTATCAGGTTTCTTCTTTCTAGTTAGGTTTATTGTATCCCCTTTAAGAAACTTTTGCCTACCCCAGGGTCATTAATATTTTTTCTTTTGCCTTCTGACGATTTATTTTGACTTACATATTTAGATTATGAACTTTATCTTATTTTTGTGTTTATTATTAGGTAAGGTCAAAGTTCTTTGTTTTTTTGACATGTGGTTATCTAGTGGCCCTAGCACCGTTTATTGGAAAGACCATCCTTGCCTCAGAGCATTTCAATGGCCTATTTGTTTTAAGTTAAGTGATCATATATGTGTGGTTTGTTTCTGGACTCTCTTCTGTTCATTGGACTATTTGTATATTCTTTCACCATTACTATACCATATAAAGTACTGTGGCTTTCGATATCTTGTAGTGTAAATACTCCAACTTTGTTCTTTTTCATTGTCTTTCTTATTCTTTTTCCTCTATGTTTTCATCTGAATTTAGAAACAGCTTATAAATTTCCAAACACAAATACCTTCTAGCTACTTTTGGATTTTCTAAAGCATACAAACTGGCCATCTGTGAATAATCACAGTTTATTTCTCCCTTTTTAAGTCCTTGCATCTCTCTCTCTCTCTCTCTCTCTCTCTCTCTACCTTATTGCTTTGGTTCATATCATCAGTGGTATATTGATAGTGGAAATACTTGTCTCCAGGGAAAAGCTTTCAATATTTCATTACTGAGTATGGTTTTTATAGATTTTTGTAGATACTGTTTTTCAGATAAAGAAATTATCATCTGTTCCTAGTTTAGTTAGAGTATTTGTCATGAATAGGTGTTGAATTTTATCAGATTTTTCCCTGCTTTTATTGAGGTGATTATATATTTGTTCTTTATTATTGTGATAAAATACACTGATTTTTGTTTGGGGTTTTTTTTTTTTTTTTTTTGGTCTATGGTCATGAGACATACTGTCTATTTTTTTCCTTGTTATGTCCCTAACAGGTTTTATTATGACTATGCTGGCATCAAAAAATAATTTGGGAAATAATACATCTTTTTTCAGTTAACTGGAGGAGTTTATATAATATTGGCATTATTTCCTCATTACTATTTGGAAGAATTCACTGATAAATTCCACTGAACTTGTTTTCTTTGGAGAAAGGTTTCAATTAAAGATTCCTTAATAGTTTCAGAGCTGTCAGATTTTCAATTCTTGTTTCATTTTTAAGGAATTTTATTTAATCTAAAATATAAAATCTATTGGCAAAATTCAGAGTATTATTTATCTTTTAATGATTATAGGATCTTTAGTGATAACCTTATTTTATTCCTATTGGTAATTTGTTTTTTCTTTCTAGAAATTTGTTGATTTTATTAATCTTTCAAAAAACTACTAGATTTTGTTGATTTTTTTTTCTCTTTTATATTTGTTGTATATTTCTTTTCTGCTTTTCTCTTTTTTATTCTTTCTATTTTATTTGGATTTAATTTCTGTCTTTCCCTATCTTCTTTATATAGATGCCTAACTTCATTAAATTTGGCATTTCTTATTTTTTATTATACATATTTTAAAGTTCTAAACACTTTAAATACTGCTTTAGTTACAGTTCACAACTCATTTTATATTTTATGTTTTCATTAGAATTCAGTTAAAAATAGTTTTTAATGTCTTCTGATTTATTCTCTCATTTGTGCTTTATTTTAAATTGTACTGTATTGCCCAATTCCTAAATATTTGGGGATTTCTAAGTATTTTTATGTTACTAATGTCTAGCTTAATTCCACTTTTGTCAGAGAATGTATTTTATTCAAATATTCTGCATTCTAATATGATATTTTTGTCTACTTATTCTATAAGTTACTGAGAGCTATATGTTAAAATCTCTAACCTAACTGTTGATTATAAATTATCTATTTTTCATTTTGAGTTTTTCAGTTTTTTGCCTTATATATTTTGAGGCTGTGTTATTAGCTATGTACAGATGGTTATATCTTACTGTTGATGGTCCTTTATATCATTGTAAAATGTCCCTTTTTATGCTGGGATAAAGGACCAGCTCTCTTTTGGATAATATTTATGTGGTATTTTTTTCTTTTTACTTTCAGTCCTTATATGGGCCTGTATTTAAGATGTGTGTCTTTGGAGTATTATTTTATTATGGTAACCTCTTTTAATCAGGATGTTTAGTTCATTTAAATGTCACATGATTTCTCATTTATTTGGGTTCAAATCTGTCATCATGCTATTTGTCCCGTCTGTTTCTTGATGCTTTCTTTTTCTTGTCTTCATTTCCTTGTAATTATGAAGTATTTTTATTACCCATTTTCCCTCAGTTTACTTGTTAATTGTATGTTCTTTCAATATTCTTTTAGTGGTCACCTTGAAGATCACAACATGTGTTCTTCTTAAATTATTAGAGTCTATCTTAAATTAGTTCTTGATCTCTTTTCTAGACAATTCAAAGACCTTACGACACCTCATCTCTCTCAGCCTTTACGTGTTATATGTATTTTAATTTTACATATACTTTAAACCATGTAAAACATTATTATTTTGTTTGTTTGCTTTAAATAACTCATTTATTTTTAACCATATTTACCCTTTACTCTCCACTCCTTCCTTCATGACCATTTTCCTTCTTCATGTAGGATTCCCTTTTGTGCATATCTGCTGGCACCAAATTCTCTTAGGTTTTGATTGTCTGAAAATGTTATTTTACTTTATGGAGACTATTTGGCTGACTATAGAATTTACATTAGCAGTTATTTTTCTTTCAATATTTTAAATGTGTCATTTTTTTCCTCTTTGACCTTCTCTAGTGTTTGTTGAAAAACATACTGGCAGTCTTATTGTTGCTCATTTAAAAGAAATCTCTCTTTAATTCACTGCTTTTTAAGATTTTTCTGTCTTTGATTTTCAGTAGTTTTATTATAGTGTGCCCAGATGTGTTTTGGGGGTTGTTTTTTTTTTTTTCTTTCTTTTTGTATTTTGTAAGATGTGTAGAACTTATTGCATCTATGACTTGTCTTTCATTTAGGAAGATTCTCAGTCAATTTTTCTTTCAAATACTGTTTTTGACCTATACTCTTATTTTCTTTCTGGGACTCCAATTATATGTATGTTAGACTGATCACTTTGTCTTATGTACCCCTCTCTTGCAAATGGCTTACAATACAAGTTTATGATGTAACAAATCTGTAGGTGAGAAGTGTGACCCAAGCTAAAACCTCGGTGTTGGTAGGGCTCCATTTCTTTCTGGAGGCTCTAGAGGAGAATCTGTTTCCTGCTCATTTGGATTATTGGTAGAATCGATTCTTTGAGTTGCAGGACCAGGGCCCAGGTTCTAGTTTTTTAACTGGTTGTAAGCTGAGAGCTTTCTCAGCTTCTAGAGGCTGCCACATTCCGTGGGTCCTAGCCTCCTTCTTCCATTTTCAGAACCAGCAGTTCGGGATTGAGTTCTCTTGTCACAGCTCTCTGACCTTTTCATCTTCAGTTATCACTGCTTTTAAAGACCCACGTGATTAGATTGGGCCTACCTGGTTAATCTCCCCACTTCAGGGTCTTTAACCTTAATCATATCTGCAGAGACCCTTTCACCATGTAAGGTAACAAAATCATAACTTTCGGGGATTAGCCAACCACCCTGGCTACTGTAGGAATTTATGTTTCATGGGAAAAAAACAAAAACCAAAAACTGCTGTGTGAGAACCTGACTCAGGAAGAATTGAAAACTGGCCAAGCTTCCTTATTCTTTTTTTTTTTGCGGTACACGGGCCTCTCACTGTTGTGGCCTCTCCTGTTGCGGAGCACAGGCTCCGGACGTGCAGGCTCAGCGGCCATGGCTCACGGGCCCAGCTGCCCCGCAGCATGTGGGATCTTCCCGGACCGGGGCACGAACCCGTGTCCCCTGCATCAGCAGGTGGACTCTCAACCACTGCGCCACCAGGGAAGCCCAAGCTTCCTTATTCTTGATCCTCATCAACTCTCCTTATTCTAACATCAGGCTAAACATTGGTGTTACTACTTCTCATTCTGATCCAAAGAACCAGGTTAATCGAGTTGCTGTTTTAGCTTTTATCCTTCTTGGGTGGGAGGAAATCAAATGCTCTAGTTTACAACTCTTTTAGGGAATATAGTGGGAATAATAGCAAGCAAGCAATAATGACAACAGCCTAGGTTTATCAAGTACTTACCACGTGCCAGTGTAATGCTAAGCACTATTATTTCATTTTCTCATTCAGTCCTTTCACCAAGTCTGTGAGGTAGGTACTGTTATTATTCCATATAACAGGTGAGGAAACTGTGCTTAGAAGTTGGGGAGCTCGCTCCAGGTTTGCCTGGTAAATGGTGTAGCTAGAATTCAAACTAAGATCTTTTGGATGTTTGAGCTCATTCTCTTTACCAGTTACTATACTGTCTCCACTTTGTGATGGCATGCATTACTGCTTTTATTAAGTTTGTGTAAGAATTCCCATGGAAAATTTGCTACTTAATTAAAATCATTGTCTTACCAAGTGACTGCGTTTTACAGTTAATTTCATTTGTGTTCATACAGGTGAAAAACCATACAAGTGTCAAATTTGCAATCAATCTTTTAGAATTAAGAAAACTTTAACAAAACACTTGGTCATTCATTCTGATGCCCGGCCTTTCAACTGTCAGCACTGTAATGCAACATTTAAGCGGAAAGACAAGCTGAAATACCACATTGACCACGTTCATGGCATAAAGTCACCTGACGATCCTCTCAGTGCTTCTGAGGAGAAGCTTGTATCCTTGCCAGTAGAGTACTCATCCGATGATAAAATCTTTCAAACAGAAACAAAACAATATATGGACCAGCCCAAAGTTTACCCGTCAGAAGCCAAGACTATGTTGCAGAGTGTGTCTGCTGAAGTGTGTGTCCCTGTAACGCTGGTTCCAGTCCAGATGCCTGACACTCAGAGTGACCTGGTGCGTCACACCACTACTCTCCCTCCACCTTCTCACGAGATCTTGTCGCCACAGCAGCCATCCACTGATTACCCACGAGCAGCTGACTTAGCTTTCCTGGAGAAATACACTCTTACTCCTCAGCCTGCAAATATAGTTCATCCAGTCCGACCTGAACAAATGCTAGATCCTAGAGAACAGTCTTATCTTGGAACGTTATTGGGCCTTGATAATGCCACTGCTGTACAAAATATTTCTAGTCGTGAGCATCATTCATGAGTAAATCTAAGCATTCCACAGACTTTTTCTGTGGTTACGTGTTAATGGTAGCCTAGAGCTGACAGCTTTTAACTTAGTGGGGCTGCTATTTTTTCATTTTCTCTAGTTTCTCAAGTCCTCAGAACCATTTCAAATCAAGAAAAATATGTATCTCTGTTTACTGAACATATGAATATTTGGACATATTTTGAGGTATAATATTTGAAATGGACATTTTTATGATTTTTTTAAAGGCTAATGCTAATTTTTAATGGTTTCTTTAACTTTTCAAAACTATTAGCTGTTAACATTATGAGGGTATTTGTTTTTAGTCATCAATGGAAATTTTTATTCTTCTTTAGTCTCATTCCTCATTTCTCCCTTCCCCATCTTCCAAACAAGTGTTAAGGATGATGTAGCTTTTAAGAAAGAATACAAGAGTATATAGAACTGATAGTTGCAACTGTTCCTTATCCTAACTTAAGTGTCATGATTATTTCTTCCAGATTTTTAAAAACTGAAATCAGGAATTTGAATTTATAAGAAAGTCTTGGATAGTTGGGTGTTCTTTTTTCATCCGGCCATAATTTCAGTTTATGACTATCCTTTGGTCTTTTGACAAACTCAAAGCCAGAAAGCTAACTAATGCAGGATTAGCTCATTAAAGGGAATGTAGAATTGAAATAATTACCCAGATGGTTGGTTTTTGCCTGTGCTTCAATTATTGTGAATAAGAAATGCAAATACAGGTCTAGGCATTAAATTACACAAGTTGAAAATGTGTTAAAAGCAAAATATGACAGTTTTAACTAGATATTTTTCAAGGTAAGTTCACCTTATGTATTTTGCCATTTATTTCAGAAACAATAATATATCACAACATATATCTTCATCTTACTATGGGAAGGGCAGTTATAACTAATTAGTGAAAATTTAACAAGCTACTTTTGGTCTCATTTACCTTTGCTAACTGAAACTCTGGGAAATAGAACCTACAGATTTCATATATGATTGTTAGAAGAGGTGCCAAACAAACATAAAATTTGTGTCTAATTGAACTTAATGTTTTTTAATTAAAGGGAACCATTATTTGTATACAGATTTACATGTAATCTAGATCTTTATTTTTGCTTTACAATAAGCCTAATGTCTGTAATTATCCTTGATTTTTATTTTTGTATGAGACAAAAGTTGAGGACTTGGTAAAAGTAAATAGCAGTTGGAGCAAAGCCTCACTGATTAAAATTAAATGAGGAAAAAGTCAGTCAGAATTGTAAAATAACCTTTAAAGATGTGCACTTTCCATATTTTCAAGTCAGTTTAAACTTAAACTAGGATGTTTCCTAGTAGAGCTGCTTAAAGGGTTAGAGAATAGGCAGGGTTGATTTATTATTAGCATGTCATTTGTATGTAAACTACTGGAAAATAGCAATTTTAAGAGTTTTCTACTTCAGTTTTGTTTACACTCCTAATTGCTTTAAGCACTTTTTTTGTGTAAAGTCTGGCCCAGCCCTTGTGAAAAAAATCACAAATAAAATAATGAAGTTTTAGTGAATAAAATTTAACCACTTAATAATGTGGAAACTTGTTTCCTGAAGCACTTAAGAAATGAAGGTACTTTACAGGAATACTCACCACACTAATGGAAATAAAACAAAAGAAAAAAAAGTTGAGAATTAGGGCAGTTAACCAAAGTAGCTCATATAAGTAATAAAACCAACTTGAGTTTTGCCTCATTTATTAAAGTTTGGTTATAATTATCCTAGGACCGATAGATACTAGTTATGTATTAATTCTTTATAAAGCATTCTTACTTTCGTGTGGAAATGTTATGTCTGGAGTACTTACATGATAGAACTTGACTATATGAGGTACTATTATTCTGTCTTTCAAAATGACTTTAAAAAATACATATCTTTATGATTTTTATCATAAAGACCTGCAAGACTTAACTAAAAAACTTAGTATGATGAAAAGAAATCATATCTAAAAGTGTACCCTGCCTTGCATATAAACCAATGTAGAAAAGTTTGGACTTACAGAAAGGCAAATGGTATATATGTATATGTGTGTGGTATATTATATGTTTGGTAGCAGAAAAAGAGGGTGTTGCGGTGTTGCATTTTCAACATTCAAAAGAATACCTTGCTTTTTGAAGGTATTGACTTTAGGGTTCTTTTAATAATAATCTCCTAATGCTTTAAATATATGATTTGATTGTAGGAATTGGTTTACAGTATAGAACTTTTCTGGAATACATCTCTTATATAAAGTGAAACATAATTATATTTAGTTATTATTGTAGATAACAAACTTGAATAGTAGTTTACTGTTTTATACAATGCTTTCACAGTTATCTCATTTAAACCTCATAACCAGCTCTGAAATAGAAATGACATACTGTATTCCCATGTTAGAGATAAAGAATCTGAGGTTAAGCCTACATCATTAATAAGTGGCAGAGCTACTAATAGGGAAAGAAATGGAGCATTAATGAATGCTTACAAGGTGCCGGGCACTGCGTTTTCTCATGTAATCTTGAAAACAGTCTGGGAGGTAGGTAGTATAATTCTTATGAAGAAATAACCTCAGCGGGTGAACAGACAAACAAATCTGCCTCTAATTTCCAAATTAGAATATACGAAATTTTACAATTGTGAAAACCTCATGGATTTGAGCAAACTGAATGTATATAAGTTTTTGAAGTTGGCACAAAAAAATATGAAATGAGGCCTGCTCTTTTCAGTTAACCTTTTGTCACATTGTGATTTGGAGCATTTTGAACAAATGCTCCATTAACTCTAAAACCCATTAATTCTGTAAATTTTATACTTAAAATTTTGAATCTTGCAACTAAGTTTAGCCTCATGCAGAATTTTTTATTTTATGAGCATAATTTATTGTTTTAAATTAATTTTGTAGTTGATAGCAGTTAGCACTTATTATGTAAATTGAATAATTTATGAAATGTAGGAATTTGTTAACCTAATCCATTTTTACTTAAATGTACCAAAGATTTTTAGTAGGTATTAAAATAGTTTAAAAGAATTTAAATTCTTTGTTGTTTGAATAAATATGTGTCCAAAGAAGCACAGTTGAAGTCCTAGGATTATGGATTTTTTTAAAAAATCGTTTGAATACTAAGATTAAATGTTTGTGTTTATATGTATAAAAATGAGAACAGAAGAAAATACTCTGGGAATAGTCATACTGACAAACCAGTTACAAATAAAAATACTCAGTTTTCCTCAGTTTAATTAATTGAATGTTATCTTTTAAGTGGACACTATTAAATGCTAAAAATAAGCTTACTTTTTACACTACACTATTAATTAATTTTGCCTTAGAATTTTTTTTAAGACAAGCTGAAGATTTTTTTGTAAGAAACCCCACCTATTTTTTGCAGCCTAAAATGCTATTTAAGATTAGGGTTTGTTCTTCATGCCAGCAAGATTTCACCAACGACTGTGAAGGCAGTGATCTTTGCATACTTTTAAGTAAGTAACTTAGTCATCTGTTGAAGAGGAGTAGCAAAAATAGGGTTTTAAACTGGTGCTTTATTAAGTGACTTTCTTTAAAGTGATGGTAGATCATGAAGTAGGTACATAAATAATTTTCTGTCAACCTTAAAATTGTCAAAACATCTTTGAGGAGTGACTATAAGCTATTAGTTAAGGGCTAACAAGTATTTAAATGTCATTCATTGCTTTTCACTCTATAATTGCAAACGAATTAAAAACACCATTAACTGGTGTGTGTGTGTAAGTTTGTTTGCGTTCTCTTCCTAGCAGATCACTCTGCTGTATCATTGGTGGAAAGTCAGACGGGGAGCATCAGCTCTTTGACAGTGTCCTTTTATATATGCCCAGTCTTCTCTGGATTGAATGCTTTGTGCCTTTTCAGTGCGCTATACTTGCTTGGAGTTGACTCTGCTGGCTAGATTGTTTTGGTTAAAAAAAGATTGTGGTTTTGTTGTTGTTATGGGTCTTATGTGTGTGTTGCCTGCTGGTCAGGCAACAGTTGTTTTTAGGTTGCTTTATGTTTTTGTAGGAAAATTGGCACCAAGTACTAGTGTGATTTTTTTTTTTTTTTTTTTTTTTTAAATCTCTACTACTGTGGCCTTTCTAGTTACTGTGAAGCCACTCCTGGGCCTGTCTCTAGATGCTCATTAGAGGAATCTGACAAATAAAGTAAAAAGAGCAGTGTGTCTGCCTCTCCTCCTCCCATCCCCCACCTTTTCTTGTTAATAATCAGTTACCAAACCACCCAGCTCTACACTGAACCACTTCTTTTTTCAGTTTGCCTAAAACTGAGCCAGAGGTGATGGTTTGAGATGGGTCTCATAAAAAGCAGCAAGATCCCAACCAACAAACAAATTGAGTTGATGAACTCAGGAAAAATTGGGACTTTTAAAGTCATGTTGGATTATTCTAAGATTCATTGCCAAATTTAAAATGACTCGAAATGTATTTTTTAATAAGAAACAAAAGTAGCATTTCTAAAACTTTTAATAGTGTTACAGTAAATGTTACTATTAGATTGAATAATGGATAATGTGAGAATAATTTTTTGATAATTTCTAGGAACCATAGACAGTTCTTTTTAGGTGCCCCCCTTTCTTTTGCACATTCCTCTCAGTAAAGTCTGTAGTGGTTTAGGAAGGGGGGATCGTTCCCTTATTTCCTCTAAAATTATTTCTACTTCAAGGTACTTTTTTCCTGCAATAGTTGCATGTTTTCTGAGCTTCCTCTTTGGAAGTGGCCTTAATAAGGTAGAAGTTACAGCATTAGGTCATGTGGAGGATGAGGGAAAGGTCTGGTAGAGAGAGCGTCTGTACTGTGTTTACTCTTCACTTTTCAACTTGCTGTGCATTGATCTTGAGTCTGTGTTGAAAAATCCCCAATTTAAATTTAGCCTCTGTAGCCATTTATATAGAGAGAAAATAAGAATTATATTCAGAGACTAGAGGTTATACAAAGATGGATATACGTCTTTTGTTCTGCTTTTTTCCAAATTCTTAGGTAAAGAAGTAATTTCGGTGCTTGCCTTACTGCTGGCGATTTTAAAACATTTCTTGAAAGAAGAGCATGCACACTTCTCATTGTTATTTCGCCTCGTTGCTTGGTATTCCTGCTTTGTAATTACAAAATTTTTATTCCTTGTAACAATCGGACTTTTCTTATCCCTGTGGACAAAACTGTTTTACAACCGATGCGTGCGGCTGCCAAAACATGAGCACAGAGGTGGGCACTTGGCTGCTCCGTGTTGTGTAGGAAGTGTTCTGATTACGGGATTTATGATGTACACTAAAGTGGAAATGCCTATGAACCTAGTTTTCAGTCTCCAATCCTAAGTTTTCTTTTTAATCATGAGAACTCTTTTAAAAAACGATTGCAAAGAAAAATCTAAAATATCAAGATTCATTATTTTGTCAACTGTGTGTAAAGTATCTTGTGAGTTTTATAGATATTTTGACTGTCTCGTGTATCCTGAGTACCAATGTCTTTATAGAAAAATTCAGTTCTCTGTGAAGACTAGGAAGTGTATTGTATATTGAACTAGTTCTTTGTGTTGTTTTGATATTTAAAATAAAGTTCTTTGGTCCTAATAAAGCATATCTAGGTTTTATTGAACACATTTTCACAGCATGACAATGCAGTGCTCTGCCTACCTCCTGAAAAATTGAATAAAAAGATCATGAACACATAGAAAACCAGTGTCTTGGGGCACAGTTATTAAAATTTTCTTTATTTTTCATAAGCTAGGTATCATTATGAAATATTTTATATGTTAAATGTATAAATCATTATTTAATGGTTTTTAAGTGGCTAATTAATATGTTTAAATATTAATAGTGGACTATTATGCTTGAAGTAGTCATGTGCTGTTTTTCCCCAGGAGTCTGAAGTGTAGGAAATCCCATGAAAGGGCTGTTGCCTGCGACAGTGAGATTCCCAGAACTGTACACTCTGGCCACAGGAGGGACCACTGCTGGTCTAAGGCAAGAGCTGAGTGACAGGACACACCCGACCTGGCCAGCTGTCATCTGCATCTGGCACCATAACTGAGCCTCCACAGGCAGCTGGTAGAAGACTAGTGAATTCCAAGCCTTCCTACTGGAGGCGGTGTTGTGTGGGACACCTAATTCTCTATTGCTGTGTAACACATTAGACCAAATGTAGTGGCTTGAAACAACAGACATTATCTCACAGGTCCTGTGGGTCAGGAATCGACTGGCTGAGCTAGGTGGCTCTGGCTCAGGGCCAGAGGTTGAAGTCAAACTTCATGGGACCTGCAGTCTCTAGAGGCCATCCTGGAGCAGACTTCACCTCCAAGCCCACTTCTGGCCATAGTTCCTCCCAACACAGCCTCTCTCTACAGGGCTGCCTGGTGATAGATACACAGCTGGCTGCCCCCAGCTGAAAAAATGAAAGAGAACACAGGCAGGATTTAAGTTGCAGTCTTTTATAACCTAATCTAGGAAGTGATAGCACATCACATCTGCCACTGTGAGTCCCTAAGTCCACACCACTCAAGGGACACAAATTAAGATTCCCCTCTTGAAGGGAGAAGTGACCAAGAATTTTTAGACACATTTTGAAAACCTCCACAGATTCATTGGTTCTAGAGAAAGCATTCTGTACGTCTGTGCATGGATAGTGGGGGCAGGTACAGCAATCTCTACTCAGAAAATGCATCTACTCCAGAGAGGAAAATACCACCTCTTCTGTGGTAGAAAGGGTTTAATGTAACCGACATGCCACAGGTAACTGGTTGGTCCCTGGGGAGTGGAGTCACACTGGGGGTTCTGCTTGGCCTCTGTTCACAGGTCAGGCTCTCAGCGGTGGCACATCCAATCAGCCTTGGAAGGACGGAGACTGTTTAAGCTCTTTCATAGCCCCCATATATGCGGCTATGGCCATTGTATACATGGGTTCACCAAGGAGGAATGGGGTCTCTGAGGAAAGAGGTTCTAACACCTAAGCAGGACACGTTGTCTTGTTTGCCTGATTTTTGAGCTCTTCCTTTACCTTGGATATTCTCTGATGGCATTTACTAGGGACACAAATTTCTTAACTTCCTGTCCCTATTTTTCTTTTAAATTAATTAATTTATTTTTGGCTGCGTTGGGTCTTTGTTGTGGTGCACGGGCTTCTTACTGCGGTGGCTTCTCTTGTTGCATAGCACGGGCTCTAGGCGTGCAGGCTTCAGTAGTTGTGGCACATGGGCTCAGTACTTGTGGCTCACGGGCTCCAGAGCACAGGCTCAGCAGTTGTGGCGCACGGATTTAGTTGCTCCGCAGCATGTGGGATCTTCCCCGACTAGGGCTCAAACCCATGTCCCCTGCAATGGCAGGCGGATTTCTAACCATTGCGCCACCAGGGAAGTCCCCCTGTCCCTATTTTGAGATGTCCTTTTACAAACCTCTCCTCCCCAGACTTAACTTGTCACCAAGTTTTCATTTTGCTTTTTCCAAACCCTTGACCCGCTGCCCAACCTGTTGACTGTGCCCTTGAGTCAGCAGAGAGCAGAGATGTGTCTTCTCCCCTTTGAAGTGGACTAGATGCACCATCCAAACTTCTGCTCCCTGAGTGTTCTCATCTACCCTGAGGGGAGGCTATAGCGCAGCTCTGCTCACATCTGGCCTACCATACACATCCGTCTATAAACCAGGCTTTGTCTTCCTTTATGAAATGGTCAAGGAGATCCCCGATTTCCCCGAGGTACAGCCTGAGAGAGACAGTGTAGGAGGAGGAGATATTACAGGACCGGTGTCGTCTGTGCAGCTTGTGAACTTGGGGCCTGCTCAGCTCTGGGCGGGTGTTCACCACTTTGACTTGATAATGGAATGTTGCTTGTCACATCCAGTTGTTTGGTTCCTTGGATTAGATCCCAGGTCAGCAAACTTCTTTGTAAAGGGCCAGATACTAAGTAGTACAGGCTTTGCAGGCAATATGATTTCTCCTGGAACTATTCGACTCCACCTTTGTAGTGTGAAAGCGGCCATAGATAACATGTAAAGGAATGGGTGTCTCTGTGTTCCAGTAAAGCTTCAGCGGGGTAAGTCTCAGACCCTCCCAGCTCCTGACAGCTGTTTCTTGCTCATCAGATTTAATTAGCAAATGTTATCAATATAAAGGACCGGTGGAGGGGCTGCCTCTGCTGGTGAGGGAGGTTTGTGGGAATAGGGAGAAATACAAGCTCTCAGCCTTTAAAATTTTGCCCAAATACCGTACTCCTTCCCAGGGTCCCCCTCCCTCCCTTTAGCTAGGAGGGCTGGTAGGGTCGAGCATTTCATCAGTGTTGCCACATTTACCAGCAGCCTCGGGATTAGTCCTCGGCCATGTGTTCCCTGAGACCACAGGAAGTGAGGGGCTTCTTCAGGCCTTCCGTCCACACATTCTTGTTCTCAAGATATGTTCTTAGTGGTACCCTTGGATGTTCAACAGAGTTTCATTTTCTTTTTCCCTATGTATGCTCTCCAGGGTGGTCAGGTGAAACCAGGTGACACTCTAAGCTTTATAATCATTTATAAAGTGTTGGCTGGGCCACTGTGTGCCCCGGCCACCTGATCTTTGAATAAATTGCCCTTCGTATGCACTTCATCTCATGCTGCCGCCACAGATAGATGATTTGAGGACTCAGGATGCTACCGCATCCCGTGGATTATCATGATGTTTCTCGCTAGCAGGAGTTTATCCCTGTGCTCCTCAGATAGGAGCAACTCAATTCAGAATTCGATCTTAAAAGGCAATTTCCTAAGGCCACTATTGCATCAGCCAGGGACACTAAGGAAATAGTTGGCCCTCTCCAATTTAGTGGAATTCAAGGAAGTTTAATAAAGGGACCATTTGCAAAGATGTGACAGGGATGCAGGGAAACAAGCAATAGTGCCATATCCTGGGACTAGTAACACCATGGTATCCCCACACCCAGATCCCCAGAGACCCATGAGGAGAGGGCATCTCTCCAGCTACTTGTGATTTTAATGTTGAGATGGAGCCAGCCCAAGAGGGGCAGGAATGGGGGAAGTACCCTTACCTCTCTCTTTGAGTAAAACAGAAGCTACAGAGTAAAAAAACTATGGATGTAGCAAATACAGAACACAGGCCAGCATCCCACAGCAAAGAGCAGGCTGGAAAAGGGTGGAGGATGGAAGTGGAGGGCAAATAAAAAATAATCCATACAGTTCATTCTGGATTTTCTAAAATTGTGCGTCAACAGCTTTGCTTTATGAAGAGAAGCTGTGAGGGGAGAGCATAGATAAACAAGATGTGTTACTATGATGTTAAAAAGGGTTGAAAAACATTTCAGTGACTTAAGCTTAAGGGCTTATATGCGTAATGTTAATTTGATGAACAACATTCACAGTATGAAATAATAAATATAAATTAAGTGTATATGAAGGTTATTGTCGTTCACATTAACATTTTGCTAAAAAATTATGGAGTAGTGGTCTCATTGTGCATCAATCCTAAATTAGGATTTTAAGAAACCTCCATGAACACTTTTGATTCAGTATCGTTAAGATAACCGGGTTCAACATCAGGTCATAATGGGTGTCAGTGAATATATAATTTCAGATCCCACCTTCCTCATTTTGGTTTTCCACCCAGGGAGATTTCTTTTGATATATTTCATGCACGCGTACACACATCCTCACGTTATTTTTTAAAGTCTTCTCCTGTCTTTAGAGGCAGTAGGTGCAGGGGTGAGAGCAAGACCAGCCGAGCTGCCTGTGTCCGTCTCCTGGCTTTGCCACTTCCTGGCTGGCTGGACGCCGGCCTCGCTCATCTGTGAAGCACGAATCATGGCACCTCCCTCACAGGGTTGAAGTGAAGGTTGAGATAAATATGTGCAGGGCTTAAAACAATGCCTGGCAAAGAGTAACATGTAAGCGATAACCATTATTATCGGATGTCTACAATTAAAATGAAAACCGGAAGTTATTTGTCAAGGGCAATGCCAGTCAAGACCATCACTTATGAATTTCTGGGAATCTCAGGTTTTGTTTGTTTACCTAGTTTTGCTCCCTGTATCACTGAGCCCCTGCTGGGGTCAGGCACTGACATCAGCACGTTCACACTAACTATACATTTAATTTTCCTCATTTTCTCCCATTTGGGCCCAGGAAGCCTCTGCGGGGAGCTCAGGGTTGTGACCCTGGGCGGGGATACTGGGGGAGGGAAATCACTGTCCCAGCAAGGCAATGACTGCTGCATTTACGGTGGAAGTGCTGTGACTCTCTTTCTTTCAAGCAGCCTGTTCACAAAACCGAAAGGCGAATTCCGAGTCTGAGCCCCGGGCCTCAGGGGCCACCGAGACCTCGAAGCCACTGTCGCCTCCGCGCGCAGAGCCAGGCGCCGCCGTCATCACGTTTAAATAAGGCGCCCTCTTCTCATTGGCCGGGACTGCTGCCCGATGATTGGCCCCGCGGCGAGGTGGGCGGGTCCGGGCGCCCCCATTGGTGGCGGCGGGAAGTTTAAACAGAGCAAAGAACCTGCGCTGTTTGCTTCTGTTTCCAGTTTGCGAGTCTGTGTGTCCGGCTTATTTACCGGGTCCCGGCGATCGCACGAGAAAGGGGGCGAATTCGCTCCAATTCTCCCAGCTTCCCGAGAGGACACGGTGGGCGTTCCTGCACGGCGGCTCGGAGCAGCCCGTTGGGCCCAGAGGCCGCCATGGCGACCAGGCGTCGGGGGCGCGACCGCTGGGAACGGAGCCCCCCGGAACCGAGGCCGCGGGGCTCCCGGGCCGAGGAGGAGGCGGCCTCCCCGCCGGTCCTGTCCCTCAGCCACTTCTGCAGGTCGCCCTTCCTCTGCTTCGGGGACGTGCGCCTGGGAGCCTCGCGGACGCTGCCCCTGGCCCTGGACAACCCCAACGAGGAGGCGACCGCCGTGAGGCTGTCCCGTGGCCCGGCCGCCGAGTGCGGCTTCACCGTCTGGCCGAGCGCCTTCGTGCTGCAGGTAGGAGGGGAGTGGGCCCTCCGCGGTCTCCCCGCCGCGCTCCGGGAGGGGCCTCGGAACAAGCAGCAGCGGACCTGAGGGCTGGAGATAAAGCCAGGTCCTTCCCTCTAACGCTGGGTGAGCCCTGGTCCCCGGGGCAGAGGAGCCTGGTCAGCGGGGACTTGGGCGGTGACATCGCGTCCACGCACCTGCGCGGAGCATCCTTAGAAGCCCTTTCCTAGTTTTCTGTTGCAGAGAAGCGTTTTTCATAGACTTCAGGCCTCGAGAAGACTTGCGGTTCCAGAGTAATGGATGGCACTTTTAAAATCAATATTCTTATCTTTCATCTGTCTCTCCATCCATCCATCCATCCATCTGTCTGTATTTAAAACTGCCAGGAGTACTTTGGTTAGAGCAGGGTTTTTTAATTGCTTTCCATCAGTCATCTTAAATATGCACTTCAGTTTCCATAGGGAAACTGATTCCACAGGGTCAGGGTAACTACTATTCCGGTGAGCTTTGTTTTGGCCAAACGTCTATAGCAACAAAACCAAAAACACTTCCTCAGTGTTGTTTTCAACCAGTATGAACACCTTATTATTTTAATCTTATTTTTGTTTGTTTGCTGTAGTGTAGTTTTAACGGTGATTCAAATTTAATTTTATGTTGTTTCAAGAACTTCGTGGGTAGCTTTTCTTCATTGCATTGGCCAGAGTAATGCTCCCATTCCTGTCACCAAAATCTAGAGAATTTACTTTCTTATTTTGATTTCTGTGGTCTTTCCATTGATTAGAATCTCTGAAAGGGTGAAAAGAAAACAAAAATTAGCTGAGGGAGTCTCACTCCTTATGTAAATAACCGCTTCCTAAGGCAGTGAGAAGAGGCTTTAATCTGAGGTCTGTTGACTTGTGCTAAGCAGTGGTTCAGCTACACTTAAGAACCTGCCCCTTCTCTCTAGTTTATAAATGTTTGCTTTTCTTTTCGTGAAAAGATATATACATTTTTCTATCTACATAATGCTTCTACTTGTTCTTTTTTGTTTTGTGGAACTAAAGTTTTTGGGTTTTGTTTTTTTAGAATTATACTTTTTATACTGTAAAAGTTAACTGTTCTTATATTTTAAACCATCTGTTTTATGATGTTTTATGGTTTCTGCTTTAAAACAAAACTTGTCTTTTATTAGCTGTTGATTTCCCTCAGCTTCAGGTCTGAGTGTGCTGATTCCACTTAACCCACCAAGCCACTAAGATAATACATACAAACATAATGTTCACCGTTTACAAATTCTTTTAAACTCTGTTGCCTTATTTAATCCTTACATCAAACTCATGGAGTCCTTATCCACATTTGTAGATAAGGCAACACTGTCAAAGGGTTTGTGTCCAGTGGATCAGGGTAGGCAGCTCAGTTCACTCTTCTGAGTCTTCCGTGTCTATTTTCTCATCCATCGGTTGGAAGTAATGCCAACTGCAGCTGTGCATGGTGCTCAAATGAGAGAAAGCTTCAAGCAAAAGTCTGGACTCTGTGTCCTGAATAAATGTTCTCTTCCTGATTTTTAATGAGGAAATATGCTCAGAGGGTGGAAATATTTATGCATGGTTTTATTCATAGCAATTGACAGAGCTGGGATTCCCATCCAGGTCTTATAATTTTAAATCCCATGCGCTTTCCCTTATATTGATTTATAGACGTGAGACATGGTTCCTTCCTAAAGACATGTTAGGAGGTTGAGGGAAAAATTCTAAGAACAAGAAGAAGCTACATCAAACAACTGTCAAGGAGGTTGTTTTGAGGAGACCGGTGGTTCTCACATTTAAGAATGCATCAGAATCACCTGGAGGGCTGGTTAAAATACTTTTGGGTCCCCACCTTCAGAGTTTCTGATTCCATATGTGTAGAATAGGACTAGAACTTGCATTTCTAAGAAGTTCCCAGGTGATGCCTCTGCTACTGGTCCAGGGACCACATTTTGGAAAGCACTGTAGTAGAAAATAAATATTAGAACATCCCTTAACTACAACACACCCCACACCTTCAGTGAATTAGCGTGTCACGGTATGACTAAGCAGCGTTTCTCTGCGATGCCTCAAC
The DNA here is from genome assembly GCF_964374135.1 of Grampus griseus. Classification (NCBI taxonomy): domain Eukaryota; kingdom Metazoa; phylum Chordata; class Mammalia; order Artiodactyla; family Delphinidae; genus Grampus; species Grampus griseus. The sequence continues at coordinate 5,364,057 of NC_139017.1, forward strand.
CACGTGCGTCAGATTTGTCTGGATTGCTTGTTAAATGAGGGAGATTTCTACTCACCACTCCACACTCACTAATGTGAATTTCTGGGGGTAAATGCAGAAAACTCGATGTACGCAGATGGCATCTAACGAACCACTAGGTAAAGTGTTATACTTGCCAAATAGTGACAGAAATTCACAATTAGTATAAAAATAGGTCTACAGTACAATGTATCTAGGCCTAATAAGGAGTGAGGACCAGAAGACTGTCATTTGGGATATTTTTGTAGAGCAGATTTACTGGGGCCAATCCAAGGAAAACTTTTTTAAATGATCTTTTGGGTTTCTTTTAATCTCCTAGTCATTCTTTTTAAAACTTCAATAATACTGGTGTGTTAGAATCTGCATAGGACTGCTGTAATGTAGGGGGTTTGTCATTTGGGTCTAGGTCTTCAAAATAACATTCAGTTAAAATCACCAGCCATCCTATTGAATGGGATTAAGCTACGTGGTGTTTCCATCCTGACTGCACGGTACCTCAGTGGTGAGCTTTAAAAAAACCACCGGTACCAGGACCCCGCTTCAGCATCACTCCTGGGGAGGACATAGAGGAAGGTCGGGGTGTTTTTAGTTTTTACAAACCCCTCAAATGATCTCTGTAACCAGGGTTATGAACAACTCAACTGGATGGTTTAACAGACTCATTGGTGCCAGTTCTGGAAATAGGAGCTTTTGCTCTGCAAACGAGTAGAGGCTAACATGAGGCAACTCGCACTTCTTCAAGAAAATAAGCCACCCGTCTGTTGTGCAATGAGTTTGATGCTAATTTGATGTGACTGGGAGACTTGGATGAACTGACTGGCAGGGCAGCCCCAAACCTGACTCTTCCCTCCTCCTTCACAGCCAGGCTTCTCAGACAGTTATGGTCATTGCACTTATGGCCACAAGGGGGCGGGCCAGATCCATTTAATAACAAGGCAGCTTCAGTTGTCACTGGCTGCAACTACCATTTTCTGATTTGTCACTAATAAAAAGTTTGTAAACAAAGACCACAGAATCTTAGGACCAGATGGAATTATGAGAGATCATCTTGTTTATTGATTGACAACATTTTTTTAATCTTCTCCCAAAGGAGGGAGATGCAGTCCACTTTTTTTATTGTAATTCTGACTTTCTGCTGTCTTTCAGAATCTAGATAAAATAGTAAGATTCTTATCTCAGACACATGGCAATGCTTCTGTTCAAAAAATTAACAGTGATGCATATCCAAGAATGCCATTACTGAAGATAATAGAGGCATATTTAAAAGAAAGTAGTGTAACAGATCTGTTCCTTCATTTGTTTGAGTTACTGAAGAAATTTTTTTAAAGGGTGGAGTTGGGGGGCAGGGGAGACCAAATAAAGATTTACAAAAGGGAAAAAGTAAAATGATTTATGTTTTATTTCTGTTTTTACACCTCTGAGGGTATTTGTCTCCATAAAAGGTGAAGTTTTGTAGCTAGACTATCACTGCAGTCCAAAAAGCATGTATCAGTTATAAATCCCTTGACATATTTTTCAGAACTGAGTCGCTCTCACTGTCTCAGTCTATGGATTGTTACAGATTAACGAAGGGCTTCCTCATGGGAAGGTGGATGGAGGAGGGGGCATGGAAAAGGAAAAGGGGATGAGCGCTCTGAGCATCTTCTTCCCAATGTGCTCTCCTCCTGAGTTAGCTGATTAACCTTTCAGTTAAGGATAAAAAGACTAGCACTTCATTTTGGTATGCCTTAAAGAAAATAGGCAAACAAACAAAACAAAACAAAGCCTCTGCAGCCACAAAATGTACACCTAAGTAATGCTGTTTATAATGTTCAAATCTGTTAAAGAGATTACGTATATACCATAGTCCTCTGCTTCTCTCTCCAACCTCATGTATCGCAGGTCATTTGCCTTCCCGCTAACATGAAGCCACACTGGTCCTCTGTTTGTTTCTAGGGATACACTAAGCAATTTCTTGTTTCAGGGCTGTGTACATGCTGGCACGTTCTGCTGAATTGCTCATATACTTTGTCTTAGCTTAAAAATTAGTAGTATACTCTCTGATCACCCAGTTAGAGATTATAGGTCCCTTCACTCTGGCTCTCTCAAACCTTTTTTTTGTTTTATTGATAACAGTATTGGGGACTTGTATTTTTGTATTTATCTTTTCACTTAGATTTTGTAATTTCTTTTATTGAGAAGAATATAGTGTCCCTGAGGCCAGAGACCATGTCTACTTTTCATTCATTCAATAATTTTGTCAGTTAAATATTTAATGTATGCCTATCCTGTGTCAGGCACTATGTATGCCATTAGGCACTCAATAACTATTTGTTAAATAACAGTAACTCTTTAGAAGGGACACCCCCTTTTAAAATTTTCTATATATAAATTGAGAAGCAAGTAGTAAGAGTTCACACTCTTGAATTTATCCTAAACAGATAATTTCATTTGAATCTCAATAAGAACAAAATTTGATAGATATGCCCATTAAGTCAGTTGTACAGGCAGACCTTGGAGATATTGTGGGTTCAGTTTCAGACCACTGCAATAGAGTGAAAATCACAGTAAAGCGAGTCACAAGAATGTTTTGGTTTCCCAGTGCATATAAAAGTTATGTTTACACTATACTGTAATTATTAAGTGTACAATAGCATCATGTCTAAAAAGACAATATACATATCTTAAGTTAAAAAGACTACTACTAAAAGATGCGAACAATCTGAGCCTTCAGTAAACTGTAATCTTTTTGCTCATTGGAGGGTTTGCCTCGATGTTGATGCTGCTGACTGATCAGGGTGGTGGCTGCTGAAGGGTGGAGTTGCCGTGGCAATTTCTTCAAACAAGACAACAGTGAAGTTTGCTGCATTGATTGACTCTTCCTTTCATGAACAATTTCTCTGTAGCCTGCGGTGCTGTTTGATAGCATTTTAACCACAGTAGAACGTCTTTCAAAATTAAAGTCAATCCTCTCAAACCCTGCCTTTTTTTATCAACTAAGTTTATGTAATATTCTAAATGCTTTGTTGTCATTTCGGTAATCTTCACAGCATCTTCACCAGGAGTAGATTCCATCTCAAGAAACCATTCTCTTTGTTCATCCATAAGAAGCAACTTCTCATCCATTCAAGTTTTATCATGAAATTGCAGCAATTCAGTCACATCTGCAAGCACCACTTTTAAATCTGTTGTCCGAGTCCAAGCTCGTACTACTCACCACACAACGGGACAATAAATCTAGAGACAAGTCGTTAGGGCAAGGAATAGTGACTTTATTTGGAAAGCCAGCTGACCAAGAAGATGGCGGACTAGTGTTCCAAAGAACCATCTTACCTGAGTTAGAATTCAGGCTTCTTTTATATTAAAAGGGGAGGGTCTCTTGTTAGTTGTTGCAAACTTCTTGGTGTCAGAATCCTTTGCTCTCGCAGCTGTCCCTGTAGGTCAGGTCATGATGTTCCTATAAACCTCCAACAAGACAAATGTTATTCTCTGTTCTGCAGCTTTTGAATCTCTATATGAATGGAAAAGTGTTATGCCTTTAAAGGTCAGAGCCTTGAGAATGGGCTATCCTGTATATTTCAGGCTATAGGCAACATTCTTAACTTGTAGCAAAAGCAATAGAGTACAAAGTTTAAAGTAAAAGAAACAGATCTAATATGGAGTCAGATTTGTTCTTCCCTATTACAATTCTAGTTCTCTTGCTATTTCTACCATATCTTCAGTTACTTCCAGGAAGTAACTGAAACCCTCAAAGTCATTCATGAGGACTAGAATCAACTTCTTCCAGACTCCTGTTAATGTTGATATTTTGACCTCTTCCCATGAATCATGAATGTTCTTAATGGCATCCAGAATGCTGAATCCCTTTCAGAAGGTTTTCAATTTACTTTTCCCAGATCCATCCGAGGAATCACTATCTATGGCAACTATAGCCTTATGAAATGTATTTCTTAATAAGATTTGAAAGTCGAAATTACTCCTTGATCTATGGGCTGCAGAATAGATGTTGTTCTAGCAGGCATGAAAATAACATTAATCTCACTGCTACATCAGAGCTCTTGGGTGACCAGGTGCATTGTCAGTGAGCAATAATATTTTGAAAGGAATTTAGTCTTTTTTTCTGAGCAGTATGTCTCAACAGTGGGCTTGAAATATTGGTAAACCATGTTGTAAAGACATGTGCCATCATCCAGATTTAGTTGTTCCATTTACAGAACACAGGCAGAGTAGATTCAGCATAATTCTTAAGGGCCGTAGGACTTTCAGAATAGTAAGCGAGCATTAACTTCAACTTGAAGTCACCAGTTGCATTAGTCCCTAAGGAGACAGTCAGCCTGTCATTTGAAGCTTTGAAGCCAGGCATTGACTTTTCCTCTCCAGCTATGAAAGTCCTAGATTGCATCTTCATCCTGTAGAAGGTTGTTTCCTCTACACTGAAAACCTCTTGTTTAGTGCAATCACCTTCATTAATTATCTTAGGAGATGTCCTGGATAACTTGCTGCAGCTTCTACATCAGCACTTAGTGCTTCACCTTGCACTTTTAATGTTGTGAAGATGACTTCTTTCCTTAAACCTCATGAACCAAGCTCTGCCAGCTTCAAACTCGTCTACAGTTTCTTTAATTCTCTCAGCCTTCATAGAATTGCAGAGAGTTAGGATCTTAACTCTGGATGAGGCTTTGGCTTAAGCGAATGTTGTGTCTGGTTTGGTCTTCTATCCGGACCGTTAATACTTTCTCCATGTCAGCAATAAGGCTGTTTTGCTTTCTTATCATTCTTGTGTTCACTGGAGTAGCACTTTTAATTTCCTTTGTTAACCAAGAATTCCAAGAACTGATTGAAATAAAGAGGTGTTTACTTGGGTTTATTAGGACTCCAGCCCAGGAGACACAGATCCAAAAAGTACTTGAATTGTGTTCCATCAGACTACAAAATGAGGAAAGCTTATTAAGGCAAAAAACAGGAAGGTGACGTAAGTTGTTCATCAAGGATTAGGATTGGAGCTGGCAAGAAGTAAGGGTGCTTGTTAAGCCAGGATTTTTTGGGGTCCAAAAGGGTTGCAGAGTTACAAGGGGAGGCCTTGAGACCATAATGTTACAGCTGGCAGTTCTAGCAGATACTGTTTTGAGAACGGCTGGTAGTAGTGATTTCAGAGAGACAGAAGTGAGCCGTGGCTTGAAGCGAGATCTTAGTTCCCTGCCCAGGAATTGAACCTGGGTCACCTGGATGAAAACCAGGAATCCTAGCTGCCAGACCACCAGGGGCCAGAGACTAGAAGCAGAGTGGCCCTGGCTCTTACCCCCGTTTGAAAGCGAGAATGTTTCAAGGAGGCAAAAACTGTAAAAACAGGTACAAAGTTTATTATTAGAGACACAGCACAACAAGTGGGAGAGCACACAGAGAAGCAGTTTGTTTATTTAAGACTGAAGCAATACACACCTGGGGAGAAAGGGTGTGGGTGTCCTTCCTAACGAAGAGGAGTGCAGTGAAGAGGCGATTTAAACCCTTTATATAGGACAGTCCTTCCGGGTCTTTGTTCACCTTTGGCCAATTATCTCACTTCTTTTCCCACAAATGACCTGTTCTAGGACCCTCCCCAACATGTGGGTGCATCTTTTTTCCAAGATGGGTTCCATCACAGGGGCTGTGAGAGGCTTGGCATCACCTATTATGGGGTGGTGCCCCCTCCTTTTTGACCCCCAAGGAGTCAGGAGTGGTCATCTTATCTTGTTACTCCAGCAGAGCTCAGCTCCTGCCATTAACTTTGTCCTTGGAGTGTCCAGGGAGAACAGATTTTCCTCCGCTTACAAACACCAGCTGTCCAGCCCAAGGGCCCGTCTATCTCCTACCTCAGTATCCTTGAGTCTGATACCGTTCAGAAAATTCAGGTTCTTACTGATGCAGGAATGTGTCTAAAACCACATCCACGATGGCCACCAGGTTCCATTTTGGATGCCTGAACAACAGTTGCTCCATTTTGAGTTTTAAATGATCTTAAATAGGTTATCACCTTTAAGAACGTTTCCTTTTCCTTCACAGCTGGACGCAGGAGGCCCACCTTTCCTCCTGTCAACGCTTCCGACGTGCCTTCCTCTCTCAGCTTAATCATTTCTAGCTTTTGATTCAAAGTGAGAAACATGCGACTCTTTCTTTCACTGGAACACTTAGAGACCGTCGCAGGGTTGTTCATTGGCCTAATTTCAATGTTGTTGTGTCTCAGGGAACCAGGGAACAGGGAGGCCGAGGAAGAGGGAGAGACGCGGGGGAACAGCTGGTCAGTGGAGCAGTCAGAACACACACAGCATTTCTCAGTGAAGGCTGCTGTCTTCTATGGGCTCAGTTCCTGGACCCCAAACGATTACAATACTAACATCAAAGATCACAGAGCACCAGAACAAATATTATAATGAAAAAGTTTGAAATATTGCAAGAATTACCAAAATGTGACACAGAGATACAAAGTGAGCAAATGCTGTGGGAAAAATGGCACCAGTAGACTTGCTCAATGAAGGGTTGCCACAAACCTTCAATTTATTAAAAAAAAAAAAATGCAGTATCTATGAAGCGAAATAAAGAAAAATAAAACAAGGTATGTCTGTATATGACAAAAAAAGGAAGAACATTCACTGACCTAATGATTTCTATATGGGGAGCACACATCACAGAACCAGAAACATCCTAGCCTGGAACCAAAATGATCTAGCCTACCACAGATGTGCTGTTAAACATTAATTTAACAAAGTGATGAGTTGATATTTAGTGAAATGAGACAAAGCCCATTTAAGCTCTAAATTCGGGGGATCTTCCAACCCTAACCTTTGCTTATAATCCCCCTTCCTTTTATTAGAGTTGTGTGAGTCTGATCTGACCTAGGATAACAACAGGTGGGTTGAAGATGGTGTGTGTGGTCTCTGGGACTGAGATTTTTCCAGTTTATCCATCTACTGAGGCCTTCAGAGCTCTGAAAGTGAGTCTCGGACACTCACCTAATTATGGATACTCAGTTGTTGAGAAGCTCAGGAATTCTGCAAGGCCAGACAAGGGGGAGGCTAGCCTTCACCAGAGTTTTTCTTATGATTTTATTCTTGTTGTTTTTGCTGTAGCTGGTCACTTAACTGAGTTAGCATAATTCAACAAGAAAGATCCAAAGATATTCATTCAGTATCATGAAACTGGAGTATGCTTCTACTGGGCCCATGGCCAAGCATAGAGAAGGGAATAAAAGACAGATATCAAAGTAAGGACTTTTATTATATGGCAGGCAAACTTGGTACTAAAAACAGGCACCTGTATAACTAAACTCTAGGAGTATGAGTTCTGAGAAGCCCAGGTACTATGAAGAGGACAGGAGAATTGCTTTTTCTGTCCAGGGGAAAAGCTGTAAAGGTCTGACCTCCTCTGTGAGGCTGATACCAGTTCAGCTCTACTATTTCTTGTCTTTCGGGTTGTGTGATCGTGGGTCCTAATGTTGGTAGTTGGTCTACCATCTCTCCTCCCTTCCAGCATTACCATAATACAACTTCTGCAGTAAAACTTCTATTTTAATTTGTCTAAATACATGCATACATACATACAAACAAACAAAACTTGTCTTTTTTTTCCCCTGAAAAACAACAAAGACAGAGTTTGTTTTGTCATGTGAGGGTTTTGCATTTTGCAAATTCCTGCCAGGCTGTAGGGTGTAGATGTTAAGGTTTAAACTCTGGACTCAGGCTGCCTGGGTTCTAATTACTAGCGGTATGACTTTGGCAAAATACTTAAAGCATTCTGGACCTTGATTACTTCATCTGTAAAACGTGCATCATCACAGTATCTGCTTCCTAGGGATGTGAGGATTTGACTAGTTATATTAGATACCTGAAACTATGCCTGGAACAAAGTATTTAACAAATATCAATAATGATAATATGGACTTTAGAGAAGTGGAGAGCAAGGAATTTAGCTGATCATCTTTACATTGCTTTTTGAAAAATTCTTTCTAATGTAAGGTCATTATATTTGTACATTATATTGTACATTATATATGTACAGAGGTTCTGTACATATTCTAAAGAAGTGGAAATATGTGATTAAATTTTTAAAAACCACTGAGTGATTATTATAATTTTATTTTGTTGTGAAGCTTGTTATTGCTAGTAATTTTTCCTTATAATGAAATGAGATAGGGTAGGAAAATATATTTGATTTCTAAATGTTGTTAGGGTATAGAGTGTTGGTGAGTAACAATTATTAATCATCTACTGTATTCTAAGTTGCATATAATATATTTTGGTTATTATACATCACTACTGTTATAGTCATTTAAAATGTATTCTTTTGATTATAGCCTAAAGAAAAAATTGTTATTTCTATTACCTGGACACCGTTAAAAGGAGGCCGAGTAAGAGAGATCATGACATTTCTTGTAAATGATGTTCTGAAACACCAAGCTATATTACTAGGAAATGCAGAAGAGCCGAAAAAGAAAAAGGTACTAAGTTTTCATCATTCTGTAATTTACTCTAGGAAAATAATAATATGTAAAAATTATTTTGTTAACAGTCTTGAGGTAGCATACATAATTTTGCTTAAAGGTACTATTCAATAGTTATCAACTTAATCTGTATGTTTTCTTATTTTTGCAGAGGAGTCTTTGGGATACCATTAATAAAAAGAAAGTATCAGCCTCTTCAGGTCATAACCAGAAGATTTCAAATATTCAAAATGTAAATAAAACATTTAATGTTTCCTCAAAATTTGACAGAGTTAGGAGCCCACTACAAGCATGTGAGAATCTGGCTACGAACGAAAGCTGTTCCCCAACAGAAAACAATTCTTTAATCCTTGAAGAAAATAAAATACCCATATCACCTATCAGTCCCACTTTCCAAGAGTGCCATGGGGAGACCTGCTTGCCAGTTTCTGTCCATCAGTCTACTACCTACACATCCCTTCCTGCATCTGAAAATGGGGAAGTATTAAAAGTAGAAGGTGCCAACATTGTAAACGATTTTCATTTTAATGAGACAGTCATAACTGAAACTTCCTTTGACTCCATAAATAATCTTAGTGGCCAAATTGAAGAGAACAGTAAACTTACTCTTACCCCAAACTATTCTTCAACGTTGAACATCACACAAAGCCAAGGAAATTTTCTAAGTCCGGAGTCCTTTGTGAATAACAGCCGTGCAGCTAATAATGAACGAGAATTAGTGATGTGTCTTTCACCAGGTATGTGTGTGAAAGGTAATTCAAGGCCTGTGATTTTGGAGTCAAAAAGTGTATGTGAAATTTATCGGACAATTTTAAGTCCAGATTCTTTCATAAATGATAATTATGGACTAAATCAGGATCTAGAATCAGAGTCAATTAATCCAATTCTATCCCCAAATCAATTTTTAAAAGATAATATGGCATACATATGTGTATCTCAGCAAACATGTAAATTGTCACCATTATCAAATGTAAATTCTCAGGCCTCACAACCTTCTCAGGATGAGAGAAAAAATGAAGTTTTACCTTGTATTCCTGAATGTCAGGGTTCAAAATCTCCAAAAGCTACTTTTGAAGAATCCAAAGCTTTAGAAATGAAGTCAAGTTGTTATACTTTTAAGAAACGGAACCAGCCTAAATTTTCTGCAGTTCAGGATATTTCTAGTCACAGCCACGATAAACCTCTTAAGAGACGCCCAATACTTTCTGCCACTGTTACTAAAAGAAAGCCCACCTGTGCCAGAGAAAACCAAACGGAGGCTGATAAACCGAAGGCAAAAAGATGTCTCAGTATTGTAGTGGGTGAGTGTGAAAAAGAAACAGATGATCACAAAGAGAAAGGTGATTTTCATTCTTTTCTTCCAGCTAGAGATTTAATACTGAGTAGACCTAAGAGTTGTAAAAATGTGATAACTCCTCCCTCAAAGGTAGCTTTAGTTGCTCGTAAAAGAAAGAGTGAGGGAAACACAGAAGATGCAAATTTGAAGGTTACAGTTACAGAATACACAGAAGTACGAGAAATCAAAAGGATCCATTATTCTCCTGTGGGGTCCAAAACACCAACGGTTAGAAACACAAAGAAAGTGGTGACCTCCACCTCGAAACGTATTAGCCACAGAGAGAAGTTAAAGCTGAAGAAGAAAACCGGTGAGTCTTGTTAATAAAATCTTTAATGAAAGTATAGCTATGCAGGGCATATTTTCTGTTTCTTTTGGTTTAGTAAATTACTATCGATAAGCTTGAATTTACTTGTACTTTTCATTTACCAATTTGCTTAGTGGAAGATGGAGCAAACGTAGCGCAGGGCTGAATTCTGCAGTCACTGTGATCTCGTTCTTTTTTAAACTTTTAACGTTTTGTTCATCGTGATTTTTCTGCATTAACTTTGATTTTTAAAAAAATTTTGCATTAAAATACTTGATGACTGAGTTTTTTGGCCCCCGCCTCTAGTGTTGTACTTTACGTGCCTCACCTTAGTCCAGGCCCTGATGGGAGGACCCAGTGAATGCCTGGCCCCATCACACCACCTGGGGGGATGCAGAGGAGGCCTTTACACTCCCCGTGCTCCGGGGACATCATTCTGCTCAGCCTTTACTTGGCCGTTATTTAGGAATGAAGACGGGGCACCTGAGCGCCTCATTCCTTTGGGGAAAACTTCACCATTCCTTCCCTAGCGCTCACAGCCGTACTACCGCTGTCTGCCTTGAAAACTGTTAGGGCCAATCCCATCATGACCTTTTAACCCCAGTTCCCTCAGACGCCAATCAAGGTCCCCACAGGGAAACAAACCACACAGGTTATTTAACAGGTAATTTTAAAAGAGTTCTAGGACTCCTAGGAAATATCCCCCTCTGTATTTTATCTCATTTTTCTTTGCACACCGCCTAACTGGGACCATCTTCCACTCCTTCTCCGCAGCTCTTTACAGGGTCTGTGCCCTGTGGACTCACTGCCCTTCCTTAGCACCTGTCTTCTGGATACTCCCTCCTGTTCCCACGCTGAGCCTGGCCCTCCCCCGAGAACACTGCCCTCATGCAACCCTCTCCAGCACTGGCTGTCTTCTCTCCCGCTCCTCTGGCCTTGAGTATCTCGGTGGGACAATGGACCGCCCGCCGTCTCATATCTGCTTCCAGACTATTGCTTCTCCTTTCTTTCTTAAAAACAAACGAAAAGAAAGCAAACAGCAGCAAACAGCTTGAAGTTCGTTTTTCATACTATCCCACCCAGAGTTCTCCTTGTTACAGTGAGAGATAACTCGAGATTTTTACATTTGGCTCACGAGACCTTCTCCAAAACTACTACTTTACGATGATTCTTTATGATCCCAAGATTCTTGTAGGAGAGCCTTCCAATATCCTGGCGTGTTAGCTCCAGCATACTTAGGCCGCACTGTCCTAAAGGCGTCTCCCTCGCTATGATCTCAGCATTTTCTCTAGAACCCAACTAATCCAGCCCCATTTCCCCAGCCCTCACCTCATTATATCCTCACTTTCTTAGTTATTCAGCTTGGATTCCACAGTTCCTCATAATCCCTTTGTTCACCTCTCTTACGTTCATTGTGCTTGTCTGGCAAATTCCAATCTCAGCCCAAGTCTGCCTGCTCTGTGCCTGGACCTTGCTGGTTGGTCTTCAAATTCCTGACCACTAACCGCAGTGAAGCCCATAGCTCCTCTTGGCTCTATCCTCCTGGCTTATTGACTTTATCACTTTGCTGCAGCCTATCTCATCCCTCCCTTCTTCTCGAGCACCCCCTCCCTCCGCTCAGGATGGATAACAGCAGTGAACATTTACTGACTGCATTCTCCGCGGCCCCGGTTGTAAGTGCTTTGCTATTTCCTCCTCTCATACCTACCTACAGCAATCATACCGAGTAGATGTTGTCATGAATACATGTTGAAGATGAGGGAATGTACGCATCCAGACGCTGAGTAATTTGCCTAAGGTCACGGGTGGTAAGTGGTTGGGCTGGGGTACCACCTGGTCAGGAGGGCTCCGGAGCTGGCGCTCTGCTCCTTCCCCAACCTGCTTCCTGCCTCACTGAGGGAAACTTCTGCAGCATCCACCACCCCGCTGTGTTTTCATGCACGGCTCCCTTCCCTCCTATTACAGCCTGAAAGGTCTGCACGCCCAGTGAGGCCGGGCTCTACCGGCACCAAAAGCCCGACGCCCTCTACACGGACGTTGCTTTAGCAGCTGCCTTCTCTCTCCCACATCTCCAGTGTTTTACTCCCTACTGGGTCATTTCTGATTGACACACAGATGTGCCGTTCTTACCTCCAGCTCCTAAAGAAACAAAGACTTTTTGCTGATACCACTTACCCGTTCAGGCCCTGCTCCTTTCTTTTGATTTCTTTTAAGCAAAACTCTTCGAAAGAACCTAGGTATCCACTTTGTGATAGTTCACTGAGTTCTGTATACTTTTCCGGGTAAACATCGTGCTTGAATTAAAAGGTGCTTTCTAGTGTAAAAAAAAATCACTTTGAAGGTTGCTTATGTTAGCTGTTTCCAATTCCTCACCTATTGGCTGAAACCGCTTCAACCAGATTTTGACGACTCTACTAAAACTTTTCCTGTCAAGGTCATGAACACATCCACACTTTGAGTCCAGTGGTTATTTCTCAGTCTTCATCTTGAACTCTTAGGCAGACTGATGCTTTGAATCTCCTTCTTCTCGAAATGCTTTATCCTGCCAGCCGCACTTCCTCCTGGTTCTTTTCCCGCGGCACTGGCTGCTTCTCAGGTTTCTCTTTGGAGCACTGTGTCTCTCCAGCCTCCCAACCTTGGAGTACACGAAGACTTAGTCACTGAACCTTGTTTATACTTTCACTCATTCCCTTAACGATCTCAGGCCATCTCACAGCTTTCAATACTATCTGTACATGGAGGCCTCACAATTTTATATCTTTGGGATGGACCGCTAATCTGTAGACTCATTTATCCAACATCTAATATTTCTACTTGACTGCCAAGTAAGCATCTTTAATTTGTCCAAAACCAGCCCTTTGCTATCCCCACTCCCGTGACACGTGTACCTGGTGTATCACTCCCGACACAGCACTTCTGTTATGACCTCCTCTCATTTCAGGCCCCAAAGCTTGGGATTGTCCCTAAGTGTGTTTCTCTCCTACCCTTTCTCTATAAATGCACACGGTCTGCCTGATTCCAAATTCAGTCCATTGACAAATCCTATCTTCTGTTCCTTCCAAGTATCAATACATTCAGGATTGGATCACTTCTCACCATTTCTGATGGCACCATCTGAGCCTGTCTGTGACTCTGCAAGCCCCCTAACAGGTCTTGCTTTCACCCTTGCCTTCTCTGGAGTCTATTTTCCACGTAGCAACCAGGGCCATACTTTTCAAATATTTGTTAAGTGGATGCTAACATTGTCCGTTACTATGCCCCTGATGACCTTTCGTCTCACTGGAAACCAAGTTCTTACAATGATGATGCACAAGGCCCTGTAAGGTCTGTGTTGCCCCAATCTCCTCCCAACCTCCGTCGTTCCTCTCTGTCCTTCTTGCTTCTGTCACCCTGGCTTCCTTGTTATCCTTGACCCTTCAACATTCTCTTCCCTCAGGGTATTTGCTGTTAATTGTCCCCTCTGTATAGAATGACTTCCTTCTCTAAGTCCCTTATATCAGCCTCAAAAGGGCTAGTAACTTGCCCAAGGTCACAAAATCTCCTAAAATAGAGCCACGGTTTAAACTCAGGTCTCCCTGTTTACAACATACATGTTCTACCACATCTTTCTATCCTACTGTGATTTGAGAAAGAGAGAGAGCGGGTAGACATGAGGTTTTTATTTTGGGCACTGACCAAGGATGACAGTTTTGGAGATCCACCAACCTCAAACTTGTGATGTGCCAGTTAGCTCGAGGCACTTGGTGTCCAGGACATGGCTTTACCTGCTTCCTGCCTCAGAACCTTCAGCGGCCCTCTGCTGTCACCAGATGATTTCCAAGCTCCTTATTCTGTCATTTAAGATTCTCTTCATGTGACCTCCCCTTATCCAGCCTGCTGTCTTATTATTCAACAACATTCTCGCCATGCTACTCTTGCCATTCTGTCCAGGTATCCTCTTTTGTTGTTGTTCTTAACATCTCTCAGCATACATAATTATAATAAAAAATTGTTTCTTATTATGTGGGAGCTTTTCAGATTTGCTCTCACGACAACTTTCAAATACACAGCGCAGTCTTGTCCAGCCGCCCCACTGGACATCACACCCCCCAGGACTTACTTTATAACTGGAAGTTTGTAACTTTTGACCCCCTCACCCATTTCACCACCACCCCCAGCCCCATCTCTGGCAACCACCAATCTGTTCTCTGTATCTATTTGTTTTTTTTTAAAACAAGTTTATTTTCTTTTTTTTAAATTTTATTTATTTTTGGCTGTGTTGGGTCTTCGTTTCTGTGCGAGGGCTTTCTCTAGTTGCGGTGAGCGGGGGGCCACTCTTCATCGCCGTGCACGGGCCTCTCATTGTTGTGGCCTCTCTTGTTGCGGAGCACAGGCTCCAGACGCGCAGGCTCAGTAGTGTGGCTCACGGGCCTAGTTGCTCCGCGGCATGTGGGACCTTCCCAGACCAGGGCTCGAACCCGTGTCCCCTGCATTGGCAGGCAGATTCTCAACCATTGCGCCACCAGGGAAGCACTGTGAGTTTGTTTTTTGTTTTTGTGTTTCCATCAGATGCCACATGTAAGTGAGATCATGTGGTATTTGTCTTTCTCTGACTTATTTCAGTCAGCATAATGCCCTCAGGATCCATCCATGTTGTTGAAAATGGCAAGATTTCTTTCTTTCTTATGGCTAATTAATATTTCATGGCATATGTATACAACATCAGTGACCACTTAGGTTGTTTTCACCTTGGCTGTTGTAAATGATGCTGCTGTGAACATGTGTCTTTCCAAGGTAGTGTTTTCATTTCTTCAGAAAGTACCCAGGAGTGGAAGTACTGGATCATTTGGTAGTTCTGTTTTAAATTTTTTGATAAATCTCCATAATGTTTTCCATAGTGGCTGCACCAACAAGGGTTCCCTTTTCTCCACACCCTTCCAAACTTGTTATTTGTTGTCTTTTTAATAACAGCCGTCTGACAGGTGTGAGGTGATTTGCTCAATGTGCTTTTGATTTGCCTTTCCCTGATGGTTAGTGATGTAAGCATGGTTTCATGTATCTGTTAGCCATCTGTATGTTTTCTTTGGAAAAATGTCTATTCAGCTCTTCTGTCCATTTTTTAGTTAGATGGTTTGCTTTTTGCTGTTGAATTGTATGGGTTCTTTATATAGTTTGGATATTAACCCCTTATCAGATATATGATTTACAAATATTTTCTCCCATTCAGTAGGCTGCCATTTCATTTGGTTGGTGATGTCCTTTGCTGTGCAGAAGATTTTTATTTTGATGTAGTCCCACTTGTTTATTTTTACTGTTGTTGCCTTTGCTTTGGATGTGGGATCAAAAAAATCATTGCCAAGACTGATGTCAAGGAGCTTACCCCCTATGTTTTCTTCTAAGAGTTTTATGGCTTCAGGTCTTGCATTTAAGTCTTTAATCCATTTTGAGTTATTTTTTGTGTGTATGGTATAAGATAGTGGTCTAGTTTCATATTTTTGCATGTGGCTGTTCAATTTTCCCAACACCATTTATTGAAGAGACTCTTCTTTCCCCATTGTATATTCTTGGCTCCTTTGTCATTAATTAATTGGCTATATGTGCATGGGTTTTTTTCTGGGCTCTATGCTGTTCCACTGATCTGTGTGTCTGTTTTTATGCCAATATCATACTGTTTTGATTACTGTAGCTTTTGAGTCTAGTTTGAAATCAGGGAGCATGATGCCTCCAGCTTTGTTCTTTCTCAAGATTGCTCTGGCTATTTGAGGTCTTTCTTGATGGTTCCATACAAATTTTAGGATTGTTTGTTTTCATTCTGTGAAAAATGCCATTGGAATTTTGATAGGGATTGCATTGAATCTGTAGATTTCGGATAGTATAGTCATTTGAACAGTGTTAATTCTTCAAATCCATGAACATAGGAATATCTTTCCATCTATTTGTGTCTTCTTCAATTTCTTTCAACAATGTTTTATAGTTTTCAGTGTACAAACCTCTCACCTCCTTGGTTAAATTTATTCCTAGGTATTTTAGTCTTTTTGATGTGGTAAGAATCTTTCCGATAGTTTGTTATTAGTGTACAGAAATGCAGCAGACTTTTGTACATTGATTTTATATCCTGCAACTTCATTGAATTTGTTTATTGTTCTAACAGTATTTTGGTGGTGTCTTTAGGGTTTTCCATATATATAGCATCATGTCATCTGCAAATAGTGACAGTTTTTACTTCTTACTTTCCAATTTAGATGGCTTTTCTTTCTTTTTCTTGCCTAATTGTTGTGGCTAAGATTTTCAAGATTATGTTGAATAAAAGTAATGAGAGTGGGCATCCTTATCTTGTTCCTGACCATGCATCCTCTTATTAACTTTCATATATGTTGTTTTCTCACTAACTCAAATCTTTCACTGATTTCTAGTACTTTATTCCCTGATGACTTTTTCCTCTATGTATATTCCCTTAGCAAATTTGAATGCAGCATACGAGACATCTCGTATCTACCTGTTAACTCCATTTCTTTGCTCGCATCATTTTATTTCCTATAGAAATATTCTGACCAGATAACAAATTCTTTGAATGTAAGGAACATATCTGTTTTGACCTCCTACAAGGTGTACACTAAATGATGAATGAATGACACAGTAAATGAATGAATGAGCAAATAAACCACTGATGTGTTGACACTTGAACCTGCAGTTTGTTTGAGGTGGCTGCCTAGCTGAGCTGAACCTCTTTGCGAGGTTTAAAGAGAATTGCACACACTGGATATCTGATTTATGAGCATGGTAACTCACTAAGAGTGTCTGCCTTCTTTCTATTCTGACAAACCCAGGAGAGCAGAAAAAGAAGTCAGTTTTTCAAGATGCATTTATTCAACCTTGATAAGGTACCTACTATGTCCTATGCATTGTTCTAGGCTCTGTGGCTACAAGGAGAAAAGGTATCATTCCTGTCCTCAAGTTGTTCCCAGTCCTTTGAGTTATGCACAGGGAATCATGAAAGCACAGAAGTGGGGGCACTTTACTTGGCTTTACGTGACTGACAAGAAGCTGTGAGACCTGTCCAAAGAAGGTTCCCACAGAATAAAATGGTTCTAGGTGGAGGGGCCAGCTTTTGCAAGCCTTCAGAATGAGGAACTTTTCCTCATATTTTTATTTTTAAATATGTTACAGTGCAAAGACCCTTATAACCTATTAACTATTATGTAACAATTTGGTCATACTCCTTATTTTGACAGTTGGAGTAGATTTGCAACTCTTCTAAATCAAAGCTGAGCAAACTTTTTCTCTAAAGGTCCAGATAGTAAATATTTAGGTTTTGCAGGACATACGATCTCTGTTACAGCTGCTGAGCTCTGCCATTGTGGAAGGGAAAACAGCCATGGACAATGTGTAAATGAACAGGTGTGACTATTTCATATCATCTTCATGTGTCATGAAATATAATTGTTTGGAGGGTTTTTCTTTTTTTTCCAACTAGTATTTATAAATGTGAAAATTCTTCTTAGCTTGCAGACTGTACACAAACAGCCATGGGCTGGATTCTGCCCTGGGCCTTAGCTTTCCCTCCTCTGTCTTTATTGGCTTCTTGTTTGTATTGAGCAGCAGCGCGAGCTGGTGTGAAACCTGCCTTTGAGGGAGTGAACTGCGTTCGGACAGGTTACTTGTAGGGACCACCCACTGTCTCCCTCATCACCGGGGTGAGGCACGGGGACCCATCGGGGCTCTCATTCTCCATCACTTGCCTAGTCAGTTGACATTAAGCCTTGTTAGTTCTGCTGTGAAAACAACTCTTCTCTAATCTGTCTCCACTGCTTCCGTGTTCCTTTAAGTTCTCATCATAGCTAACTTAGGCCCCTGGGATAGCTTCCTTTTGGCTTCCATCTCTACGCTTGACTCCTTTCATTCCATTGTCCATTCTGTCTTCTGAAATATATATGATGGTGTTACTGCCTGGACTTTAATCCTTCACTGGCCCACCAGGTACTTCTAACTGAATAATAGTGCAGGCTCTGGAGCTATACTGTCTAGCTCTGCCACCTACTAGCATGCGTGACTTTGACCAAGTGGCTTAGTTGCTCTAAGCTCCAGTATCCTGATTCCATAAAATGTAGAGAATAAAAGCGCACTTCTCATAGGTTTCTGGTGATGACTGCATGAGGTAACCTAAATTACAAGACTCTGATAGTGCCTGGCACAAAGTATTCGACTGTTAGCTGTCACTGTTATTTTTCATAGTATTGAATTCTTTTCTACCTCTTCCAACCTCTTTTTTGTCTTGTTTTTCTTATCTGTGTTCTTGGCTCCGGGCACTTTGCAGTTCAGTGGAAGGCCCCGTTCCTGGTGTGTCACGTCCACTGCAGGGTCAGCTCAGGGTCACCCCTGCCAGGAGGCTGGCCTGCCGTTTAGGTGACTTAGCTCTCCCTCCCCTTGTCCCATGACTCCTCATGTGTACTTCTCCTTATGCAGTGTATTGTGATTCTTTCTACACTTCTGTGCTAGACCGAGAGCTTCCTGAGGGCCGGGACCACATCTTTCCATTCTGCGTTCTCAGCACCTGGCACGGAGTCTGCTGTATACACACACACAGTGAACTGGTTGAATCTGAACCCTAGCTTCTGTAGACACAAAATATACTGTACTTTCTGGTCTGTAACTTCAGACATAAGTTTTATTACCCGAGTTCATACCCTGGCACATAGTGTTTATTCAGCATTTTCTAAACGGATATGATTTTGGAGAGCCCAAACCTTAACTTGACAGCAGTTCATTCACAGAATTTATTTCATTTTTTTAATGCTATTGTTCTGTTTTCTCATATATTTTAGAGTCTTTAGGACACAGAACTCCTAATTTTAAAAAAAACAAAAAGACAAAACCCATTGTTCCTGTGGCACAATCTAATTTGACCTTCATAAAACCACTAAAAACAGGCAAGTGTTTAATATCTTTAAAGTCTATGAAAAACTGACATGGAATGAAGCATTAATTGCATTTCAAATGGAAATGAATTGATACTTTTTTGTCAAATAAAGGCTTTGAAAAATTGTTAAAGTGTGTATTCAAATAACAGGATATTTTCTCAGAGTTCAATGAAATTGACCCACTTTACTTGGGATTTTTAAAAAACCAGGAGGTATGGCCATACCTTTTCTCTTTTACTTTGACTACATTTTATACTCAAAATGCTTTCAACTATTTCTAGGAAGTAGTGAAAAAGCAAACATTGTTCAGTGTTTTAAAGGTGGTTTTGCTGGTAAAAATGGTCTTTTGCTATAGATTGTATAATAATTTAAAGGAAAATTTCTTATGCCATAACCTAATTGTATTCTTAGGTATTCCTAGACACCCAATGCCGTTTGCTGCAAAAAACATGTTTTATGATGAACGCTGGAAGGAAAAGCAGGAACAGGGCTTTACTTGGTGGCTAAATTTTATATTAACTCCTGATGACTTCACTGTAAAAACAAATATTTCTGAAGGTAAACATTTAGTTAATGTTTAAATTAAATAATACTTTTGTTTTAACAGGTAGTTTTTAAAAATACTTATTTTTATTTTAATATATATTTTTTAATTTATTTATTTATTTTATATTTATTTTTGGCCGTGTTGGGTCTTTGTTGCCACATGTGGGCTTTCTCTAGTTGTGGCTAGCGGGGGCTACTCTTCATTGCAGTGCGTGGGCTTCTCATTGTGGTGGCTTTTCTTGTTGCGGAGCACTGGCTCTAGGCACGCAGGCTTCAGTAGTTGCAGCACGTGGGCTCAGTAGTTGTGGCTCGTGGGCTCTAGAGTGCAGGCTCAGTAGTTGTGGCCCACGGGCTTAGTTGCTCTGCGGCATGTGGGATCTTCCCGGACCAGGGCTCGAACCCGTGTGCCCTGCATTGGCAGGTGGATTCTTAACCACCGCGCCACCAGGGAAGTCCCTTAACAGGTAGTTTTTTAACGTGATTCTTCATTCTTTAGTTATACATGTTTATTATATTGTAGTTAATGGCATGGCTCGCTAGATCATTAACACAAATACTCAAGATCGTGCGGGTGAGAATTTTGTGCTGAAAGTTCCGAACTTTACTTTTTCTTTTTGCTTTATCTTCCTGCTCCTCAGCCAGTTCAATTTCTAGCCTTTGCAGTGAATGGGTTTTACTTTAGTATAGATTCAATCTGCACTAACAGTGAGACATGGCTGCCTAGAAATCCAGTTCAGTCTTAGCTGCATTAATAAAGTGTAATGTCCTGGTGAATCAATTTAAGTCTTATGTGGCCTGATTAGGGATGTTGTCTCCACTGTACCTTAGTTTAAGAAGTTTGTAGACAAGTATATAATTATGAGGGCTCTGAAAACCAGTTGATATGGGGAATTTTAAAAATATTTCAGTGTTTGTTCTGGAAAAGAGAGAAACTCAAGTATAGAACAGGATGGAAACATGATATCCTTCAAATATTTAAAGAGTTTTCTCCTGAGAGAAGGAAGCTTCACTTGGGCTGCTCTCCCATGGAAGTTGGTATAGGGATCAGTTCTACTCAAGTTAAGGAAAAACCCTTTAAAATATTTAACTTGCCAAAGCAACACCCAGGCTTACTTTAGGGAGATGCTTTCTCCATTGCTGCAGTATTCCAGCAGACACTGGTCTGTAAGTGTCAGAGAAGTGTGTATGGGAATTTTACATTAAAAGGCCCTTTGATTAGATGATCTCTGAGGTACTTTTCTTTATTTTCCAAAAGTAAACAAAGCATGATTTTTAGTTCTCTTTTTGAGAGAAAATGTGTTTTATAAAAATTCAAATTGCATTTCAAAATTTAACTGATTTTAACAAATCACATTCTTTAGCAGCTTAGCTTTCTAATTTATAAAGAGGGTGGAAGCAGCGAAACCAGTCAGGGAGGCTCTCCCATTAGTCTGGGTTAGAGGTGATCATGTTGGAACCTGGACAATAGTGGTTGTGAGAAATGGTTAGACTTGGGGTACAGTTTGAAGGCAAGAGCCAAGATGTTGCAATGATAGCATGGCCTAAGGTTCTGAGTGAATGGCGACACCTTTATTTTGAGGTGGGAAAGAGAAGAAGCAGGCTGGAAGGGGCGGGGAATAGGTTCTGTCTTGGCCATCTTCAATTGCATTTATTGCAGGGTTTTAAAATGTATATAAATATTGTTTAACCAAAAACATTCTTTCTTTCGTTTTTACCCAGTAAATGCTTCCACTCTTCTTTTGGGACTGGAGAGTCAACATAAAATAAGTGTCCCGAGAGCTCCTACCAAGGATGAAGTGTCTCTCAGAGCTTATACCGCTCGCTGCAGTTTGAATAGATTACGTCGTGCTGCGTGTCGCTTATTTACTTCTGAAAAAATGGTTAAAGCTATGAAAAAGCTTGAAATTGAAATTGAAGCTAGACGGTTAATTGTTCGAAAAGACAGACACCTCTGGAAAGATGTGGGTAAGAAGATTATAGAAATCTTGACATTAATTGTTTAAAAATACTCTAGAAATTTTTTATTTCAGAGTCAAATATATGTACATGGTTTCACTTTGTGGCCTAAACTTTCACAAACCTAAATGTGATCGTGTACGTATATTAAAGAGTGGAAGTATACTTTAACTTATTTCATATATGTGATTTGCCATTTTGGCCACTGATTTCTCTCCATGAAATTTTATTTACTGTCTCTATTTGATTAGTGATCTGAGCTTACTTGCTTTTCACATGTATTCCAGGAGAACGACAGAAAGTCTTGAATTGGCTGTTGTCATATAATCCTTTGTGGCTACGAATCGGCCTAGAGGTAAGTACACCTTTCAGTTTTTGAAAAAAGGAACATCTTTTTATTATATACTTTTAATAGACTCTTTAATAAAATGATGGTTTCACTTATAAAGTCATTTGGTTAGCTTAATTGATCTTTCAGTATGAAATTTAAGGTCCCTTAATAAATGCTCATTAGGTTAATAGACCCCATCATTATATATTATTGCCATTTTGTTATACAGCAATTTTCCTGTTAGTTTCTTAAATATATACAATATATAATTTGGTACCAGATGTAATAACAAGTATAGTTAGCTCCTTTCTGAGCATTTACCAATGACAATGCCAGGGTGTTGTAAATACATTTCCATATTTAAATCTCTATAAAACCCAGTGAGGTATGTATTATTATTTCAACTTCACTGACAAAACAGAAGCTCAGATGTTAAGTGACTCGCTGAATGCCAATGACTGGTCGGGACTGGAATCTACACCAGTCTGATGCCTTTGGAACCATTTTGATGGAACACCTCTCATGGAAACGTCATCGGAATTTGAGTTTTTTACGTGGGGCATGGTTCAATAATATTTAGAATGTTAAAACTAACTGAATTAGAAAGGCACTAGGAGTTGACTCTTAAAAATATTCTTTTATTACAATCCTCAGTGTTTCCATTTCCTTCAGTCTTTTACTGGTGTACTCATATTTTGTTCAGGCTTTTTACTTTTGTCATGTGGGATATCTCATTCTTGCTTCAATTACTTCTAGGCTTTTGAATTAAAAAACTTTGGTACTGAAAGGAATCTTTACAATAATCTGGCTATTTATCAAGGAATTGAGGCAATGAATAAGAAGCCTACTCCGGTCACTCAGCTCGATAGTGTCCTTGCTAAGACTTCTTACTTTAATTCTTATTTCAATTGATTTGAAATTCAATTCAATTTCTTATTTCTTTCAGTGAAAGATTAATTAGAAAATTATATATCACCTGGCTGTGCTTTCACATGTCAAATAGTTCCAGAACCTCAATTAAAGTAGAACCTGTCTATTTGGGGCATAGCTTTTTTGTGGCAGAAGTAAAACATAGGAGAGTTCGGTGGAAACATGCAATGCCTTTGAAAACTTCTGCTTACATGTAGTGTGCATCACTACCAACCGTATTTCTGGCCAAAGTGCATTATCTGTCCAGACACAAATGAGGCAGAAATATTTGTTCTCTTGCAAGAGACACAGCAAGTCTATGCCATTTATTGGGAATAAGACCTTTTTTTTTTTTTTTTAATTTATTTATTTATTTTTGGCTATGTTGGGTCTTTGTTTCCGTGCCAGGGCTTTCTCTAGTTGCGGCGAGCGGGGGCCACTCTTCATCACGGTGCGCGGGCCTCTCACTATCGCGGCCTCTCTTGTTGCAGAGCACAGGCTCCAAACCCGCAGGCTCAGTAGTTGTGGCTCACGGGCCTAGTTGCTCCACGGCATGTGGGATCTTCCCAAACCAGGGCTCGAACCTGTGTCCCCTGCGTTGACAGGCGGATTCTCAACCACTGCGCCACCAGGGAAGCTCGGGAATAAGACCTTTTAAAGGGAAGGAAGGGATGAATAATTGTGGACAAAACATTCTACTTTACACCACACCTTAGGGTTCTGCTAGTGGGTGTGACCTTTGAGGATCTTAAAAAAGCATCACAGGCCAAAAAAAAAAAAAAAATGTAAATAAACATAAAATTTCTGTATTTTGGCAGATATTAATACTTTCCCATGCTTTTGTCTGGTTTTGTCAGTGTAAGATTATAAAATATAATTTGATATATTTTTAGTTTTTTCTAATTGCTTTAAAAATCGTTAATACTAATCATATTGATGTTAAATTAATGACATATTTTAGTCATTGATTATATACAGATCTGAGCGTCCCAGATAGTTTAGAACCATGGTTTACAGATGGTTTTCCATTTGTTAACTATTCGAAAGTTTAGAATTATTTACGTGTCTGTTGTACCTTCATGATATACTCTGTGGGACAGTTATAATTAAATTTGAGCAACAGGCCTACATTTGATAGTTCTTAAAGGAAAAAATTAAAATGTAAATATTACTTGTCACATGATTTTTAAGAATTTGTCTTAGTCATGAGCTTTCGTCTCTTTTTCATTGTGAAATATACTATATGCACTAAAAATTGCGCAAAACTTATATGTTCAGTCCAAAGAGTTGTAGCAAATATTCCTATTATTCCCATGCTATCTAGGACGAAGAACAGCGCCAGTTCCTTAGACCGTCATTGTCTGTCTTTCCCCTTTTGCATCCCACTGCCCCTTAGAGCTGACACAGTCCCAACTCTAGCATGAATTTCTTTTTAGACAATATATGGAGAACTCATCCCTTTGGAAGACAACAGTGACGTCACAGGGTTGGCAATGTTTATTCTGAATCGCTTGCTTTGGAATCCTGATATTGCAGCCGAGTACCGGCACCCGACCGTTCCTCATCTATATGGAGATGGTAAGTGGTTCTGCCTCAACTGCAGATATATCTATATGTCTATATATTATGTACATACCACATCTTCTTTATCCATTCGTCTGTTGATGGACTCTTAGGTTGTTGCTTCCATCTCTTGGCTATTGTAAATGATGCTGCTATGAACATTGGGGTGCATGTATTTTTTTGAATTAGCATTTTTGTTTTCTTTGGATGTATACCCAGCAGTGGAGTTGCTGGATCACATGTAGTTCTAGTCTTAGTTTTTTGAGGCATCTCCATGCTGTTTTCCATAGTGGCTGCACCAATTTACGTTCCCCCTGCCAAAACAAAGCAACCAACCCAGCCAGAAAAAAAGGTAAATATAAGAAGTTTTATAATCTTATAAAGAATTCCAAGATAATTTGACTTTAAAATATAAAACACATCTCAAGAATCCTTAGTAGGGATATATAGACTAAAAGCACAACAGAATAAATAAATATAGAAAACTAGATTCAGAACCAAAAAAAACAACTTGGGTACAGGTTAACTTGCTAGGCTTTTTTGTATTTTATTTCAGGTCATGAAGAAGCTTTGTCTAAGTTTACATTGAAAAAGCTATTGCTGCTGGTTTGTTTCCTTGATTATGCTAAAATCTCCAGACTTATTGATCACGATCCTTGTCTCTTCTGTAAAGATGCTGAGTTCAAGGTATAGTTTTCAGTTTATATTTGGTTTATATTTCACAGTTAAGACTTTTGCCTGTTTTTATTATATATTTCCTCCTTAGAAAAAGTGAGTTTCCCAAAGAACAGGACTCTGGAGTAGAATAAGAACGCCTACCCAGTAGTTCTAACCCTGCCTAACTTTTTATTGGTTGACATTTCACCAGCATATCACCCTGTTCTTAACTTTGATTTGAGAATGAATGTCACTATGCTTCTGAGGAATTAATTTGGGAGAAAATTTCTTTCCTAATTTAGTATGTTATCAAATTAATGCTAATTTTTAGAGTGTATTATTAATTATGAGCACTTTCTTTAAAGGTCTTAAATTGGAAATATATGAGTTTCGCATTGTTACTACGGGATATGAAACTGACCGTCTTTTTATACTACTATTAATTTTATTTCTATATGCACAGAATGATTTGAAGAATTTGTTTTCATTGTAAATAAAATTATAATTCTAGAATATAATAGCTGCCACTTGTTTTTCCATAGGCTAGTAAAGAAATTCTTCTGGCTTTTTCACGAAACTTCCTAGGTGGTGAAGGTGACCTTTCCCGTCACCTGAGCTTCCTGGGATTACCTGTGAACCATGTTCAGACACCTTTCGATGAATTTGATTTTGCTGTTACAAATCTTGCTGTAGACTTGCAGTGTGGGGTGCGTCTTGTGTAAGTATAAGAAATGGAATTATTTTGCTCACTAGAATAGACTAAAATTTTCTGGAAAACACTTTTTTCTGTACATACACAATCTTTCTTGCTCCTTTACGTAATGGGATAAATCTAGGGTTTAAAAAAGTTGGGATAAGTTTGGGAAAATGTTGTCAATTTTAGGCCCAGAAACCTTGTCTCCTATCCACATTTTTTTCTCCCTGCTGGCATGTGACAGTGTCTGAGTAGGAACCACTGATACCCCAGAATAGGAGTTGGGGAAAGCATGGAACTAATTAAATTAGCAGACATTTAAATGATGCTTTACGTCTGCAGTGGGTTCATGAGTGCATCGTTTGAGACCAGTTTTAGTCGTGTTAACCTTGTTTTACACGTGAGGACATGTGAGATGAAGACATAAAGTGGCTTGCCCAGATTTTATACAGTGGTGGTGGAAATCAGCTCCGGATGTCTGGCTTCAGATCCCACGCTGTTTCCTCAGTAACAAACTGGAATCCTCAACATTGGCTTTGGTGTGACAACAGTTACCAGGGCCTGCTCTGGAAGGAGTGGCCTTTACACTGTGCCTTGGTTGGCTTCTTTAGGACAGGTGGATTGAAGACATCCGTCTTGTTTCTAGGAAACTCTCTAATTTATATTACGTTTGACATTTGTGAGGAAGGGATCCCTATATCTCTGTGAATCCCCAGTTCTTCAAAAACAGCATGCATGTCCCTTGTTGCCTTCTAAATTAAGTCTCCATGAACTTTCTTTTCTTTTCTGATCATATATTCTCATGGCAAGGTAACAGTCTTTTGAACTTTACTGTAGCTTCCTCTCACTTGAGTAATTTCCATATAGGCCAGAGCGTTTGCTGATAATGTTTTCCATATTATTTTTATATTTAATTTTTCATTTCATAAATCCAAGCCACCACATCTGTTTTCTGGCCAGTAGGAATTCACGATTTTAGACTTTTTCCACTGTCCAGGAGGAGCAGTGATTGGCTTTATGTTCAGTGCTATTTTTGACAATGAAGGACATTTTTGTGCTTTTATAGGAGTTACTGAGGATTTCCCAGTGTTGGGTGTTGATGCTTTGTCATTGGTCAGGAACTCTTGCTAGTTAAGAGACTCGATCTTGCATACCAAGCTTCTGTTTTCTTCAGTGTCAGCAAAATGGCCATAGGTCTTCAAGGTCATTTGAGGATACTTGGGAACGGTTAATCCACTGATGCTGTAGGTGGCAGTCAGTCTAGTGTTGCAGAAACGCTTCAGACGTTGACTGACTGGTTGGCCTACAATCATCGTACATTGCTTCCTAACCTTTAGAAATACGGTTCTGTAAACAATTCTGCGAAATTTTAACTATATATGGTAATCAGTTGGGGCTTGATTTTTCTGTGGAAACAGGGATCTTTGTCTAGTGTAAAACACTACATGATACTAAGAGTTTGATTTAAACTGTGGTATAAATGACTTCTTAAGGTAGGCACTCAAGCATTTTTATCTTATCTGGTATAGGTATAAGAGCATGGTTTTGGAAACTGTAAAACTGGGTTTTAGCTCTGATACAGCTAGTCCTGTCATTACTAGCTGTATGATCACAGGCAATTTACTTTACTTTTCTGGGCTTTGGTTTCTTCATCTGCCAAAAATGGGATAATAATGCCTGATTGTGGGATTTGCCATGGGGACTAAAATAAAAGAAAGCACTTACTTGATGTGTAGAATACAGTAGCCCCTCAATAAATGTCCATTTTCCTTTCCTTTCCCTATAGAACCTTGTTGTTCTGTTCCTGTGTGCATTTGTGTGTGTGCATCTTATTTTTCATTCTTACATTCTGTTCACAGACCTTAACCCCCCGACTTAAATGAGAAATAACTCTATTTGCTAACTGTGGAGCAACCAGAGTTTTGAGATAGTATTTTGGGGTCTTTCTAACCTAAAACCCTTTAAATCGGGAAGATTGATGTGGGTGATTACTTTATTTAAATGAAGTTCATTTTTCATGTATGTTTTTATCTAACAATTTCATCTGAAAATTCCTCTATTGTTAGGCGAACCATGGAACTTCTCACACGAAACTGGAATCTCTCAAAGAAACTCAGGATTCCTGCAATAAGTCGTCTTCAAAAGATGCACAATGTTGACATTGTTCTTGAAGTTCTTAAATCACGAGGAATTCAGTTGAATGATGAGCATGGTAAAAATTGAGTAACTATAAAACTTTTCTTCTCACTAAAAATTGATGTGTACACTTATTGTGCTAACGGACTATCTTTCCATTTGCAGGAAATACAATCCTCTCTAAGGATATTGTGGATAGGCACAAAGAAAAAACTCTGGCTTTGCTTTGGAAGATAGTATTGGCTTTTCAGGTATTGTACATTTGGTACATTTTGTACTTTTTATCAATTTTCAATATTGATTTATAAAAGCATTTTTCATCAAATAAAGACTAACAGTAGTAGTTATTACTAACTAGACTTTCTTCTGTCCCAGGAACTGTGGTAACTGCTTTAAGTATATTCCAGTCTAATCTTCTCAATGCCCCTATAAGGTAGCTAATTGTCATTACTTCATAGGGAAAGGAGGAGACTGGAGTTAGGGTTCAGCATTGAACAGAAGCAGAGAGGAGATTAGAACCCAGGCTTGCGTGGCCGCAGATCCCATGCACTTAACCACTTATACATTCCATCACTTCCACGTAGATTGTATTTGCCTTAAAAAAAAAAATCATGATAATAGAAGACTTTAGCTTCTGTGGGTCAAAAATAATATATGAAAAATATAAAGATATGTATCCTCTTTTCGTATTTCAGGTGGATATTTCCCTTAATTTAGATCAGTTAAAGGAAGAAATTGACTTTTTAAAGCACACACAGAGTATGAAGAGAACAATGTCTGCACTGTCATGCCATTCTGATGCTGTTATCAGTAAGAAAAAAGAAAAAAGGCATAGTGGTCACTTTGAACAATATAGTGAAAGCGTAAAGCTACTGATGGATTGGGTAAATGCTGTCTGTGACTTCTATAATAAAAAAGTAAGTTCTTTGTTTTAGCCCAGTTTCTTTAAGTAAATTTTGGTTAAAGTCAAACTTAGCATGTGAAATATTTTCTTTAATTTCTTAAATAATTTAGTTGATATGTATAAGCAAACTTTTCCTCTAATGAGTAAGGGTACTGTCACATACCTAGTGTCATCTAATCTGTCACCAATTGTATAATGCACGATTATTTTATGTATCACCAAGAAAAAAAATGTCCTAGTTGGGAGTCTTAATAGGAGATGCTTGCATTGAACTGTGGGCCAAAGGATCACACCCTCATTACAAGAGGGAATGCAAATAAACCACAGAGGGACGTTAGAGAGGAGGAGATGAGTCTAAGCTGTGTCTTTTATAATCATTTGTTAGATCGATCCTGTATTTCTGTATGAAATGTACGTTTAAGTATAAATACATGAAAATAAATGGTCCTGACACACATGAATAAAATATCTGGTAAGGAATATAAAACAGAAAAACCATCAAATATATGGGTAATCGTCTATGTTTTAATTAAGCACTAGAGAGCCCTGAAGACCCTAGTGCTGAGGCTCTAGGGGAGAATGTGTCCCATGCCTTTCTCTTAACTTCCGGTCCTGCTGGCAACCCTTGGCCTTCCTTGCTGTGTAGACACATCACTCCCATCACTGCCCATCTTCACACGGCATTTTCCCTGTGTGTCTGTCTCTGCCTCTCTCCTTTTCTTATAAAGACACCAGTCACGTCTGATTAAGAACTCGTCTTACTCCAGTGTGATCTCACCTTAACTAGTTAAACCTGCAGTGACCCTGTATCCAAATAAGGTCACATCCGGAGATTCTGGGAAGGACATGAATTTTTGATGAACACTGTCCAACCCAGAACAACAATATGACTGATATTTTATAGGTGAGGATTTGGCCGTGCATGTGGTATTATACTAGGCGCTACTAGAAATTAACGTGATAGTCAGCTATTCAAAGGAAATATGGACTACAAAACCATTAGAATCTATATTCCTATCTAAATACAGTTCATTCTTTTTCTGATATTTCCAATCAGGTGGAGAATTTTACAGTGTCTTTCTCAGATGGCCGGGTGTTATGTTACCTGATCCACCACTACCATCCTTGCTATGTGCCTTTTGCTGCCATATGTCAGCGTACCACCCAAACAGTAGAGTGTACGCAAACTGGTTCTGTGGTGTTAAACTCATCATCTGAATCTGATGAAAGTTCCCTGGATTTGTCTCTTAAAGCACTTGATCAGGGTTAGTCCCTTTTGGTTGATTAACTTTTCCAGTTTTTTCATTGGCCTGTCTGATTTCTGGCAAGAGCAGTCTAATCTGATCTCTCTCTTTTACTTGCATTGCAGAAAATACTTCGGAACTATACAAAGAACTCCTAGAAAATGAAAAGAAGAATTTTCAGTTGGTCAGGTCTGCAGCTAGAGACCTTGGTGGAATACCTGCTATGATCCATCACTCAGATATGTCAAATACAATTCCCGACGAGAAGGTAAGTAAAAGTTTCTTAACCAATAATACCTCTTAATAATTAGAGTCTCAGACGACAGGAAGTTTTATATTCTCTGTCTCATGGAAACTTCTGTTTTCATCTTTTATGTTATCTCTTAGGTGGTTATTACCTATTTGTCATTTCTTTGTGCGAGGCTTTTGGATCTTCGTAAAGAAACGAGAGCCGCTCGACTTATACAAACAACTTGGAGAAAATATAAGCTAAAAAAGGATCTAAAACGCCATCAGGTACTCCTCAAAAATGAAAAAACACTATAACCTAAACTGTAGTTCATAAGATGTCAGCTGATTGATTCTTGGTACTGTTCTTACGTTTTACCGAGGTAGGAAATTACTGAGGTAATTTTCATAATTGTGTGTGTTTCGAGTTGGGGATGAACATTTTCCCCTAACTCCTCATGTTTCCTTCATTCAATATTTCTTCCAGCCTCTGCCCCAAGGGACATGGAGTACCTTAACCACGTTATAAATTGGTGAAAAGTTAACTGGGGAGGTCTGACTCAGCTCTTCCCTCCTTCCTCCTGGACTCTGACTTGCCTCCGGGAAACAGGAGTTTTCCTTTAATTTTTCATGCTGTGCTCTGGAAGGCTTGACCCCAACCAGTGCCATTCGGGCCTGGGTGTCGCCTGCCTGATTCTGCAGTTCAATTAGCCAGCTCATTTTGTCTGCCATGGAACTGTCTTCTAGGTTATCCTTTGTTAGTTTAAAAGCAGCATTTTGGTTTCCATCGTTTTATTTCTCAAAATGTTTAGGACCTGAGCACAGGGAGAAGGATGTTATTTACTGTTTTCCTTTGCAACCCCAGTAGTATGAATTTTGCATTAACATAAAATAAGAGTTTTCTTGAGTTCTGAGAAAAATATCATTTTTAACAATCTGAGAAATGGTCTCCTTGATCAAATTGAAAAAACTATTTTAATCCTTTTATCTCAGTACTCTTTCCACTAATGATGCTGTATTTATTTGGAGAAATCAAAGAAGCAGCCATGCTTAAGAAATTTTATCAGATCTGTTTCAGAAATACATTTCACCCAGGATTGCGCCTCGGTTTTGAATTACAATGCACTTACGATAAAGTTCTTAGTAGCTGTAAAGTAGCTAAATTTTGGCGAATCATAAACATACCATGTTTTCTCTCACACCATATCAGACCTGGAAATAACACTAATTGAAATAATCTGCTCTGGCCCCACTAAGTCTTGGTAGTAACTTTTGGGAAGTAGGCAGTGACTTACATTCGCAAGGGGTGTTCTCTGCTGCCACGTATTCTCTGTGCCTTCTTTCACCCCTTATCTTCCCAGGGTCCGCCTCCTTGCCCACATATCCTTGGAGGATAACTTGCACTTCTGGAGGCTTATCGGAGAATTGTTTTAGCAAAGTTTTCAGGGAGGGCACCCTCCTGGCCAGTCCTCAAATTAGTTCATTAATTCTTTTTATATGGCAATAAATGAGACAGTTAAGATTTTAAGAAACAGGTATCAATTAGTTTTTTTTTTTTTTTTTGGTAATGAAATCTTAGTTTTCTGCTCAAGGTAGTCTTGTATTAATCACACATATCAATTGCAGAAATTTCTTAGCTTTTTCCTCACAAGATTCCTTTTCTTGATTTATTTCCTTTGTCCAAGTATTGGAAATTTCCCTTTTTTTTTTTGAAAACCACTGCTTCTCTCCTTTCTCCAGGTGACAATACTCCTTTTCTTATACAATTACACTGAGATCCAAGTATACCTCTTCATTTGCTATTGGGAACATTAAGCAGCAGGTTCCCTTCATATTCCTGTAGAAATATCACAAGGTAGTAAGCACATAAACATTACCTTGAGGTAGCTATTTTCCAGGTTCTATATTTTCCTTTAGTCATTATTATAATTTAGATAAACTATTTATTGAGAATAGAATGGTTCAAGCTCTTGTTGTGATGGAGAAGCATTGGCTAAACAGCCCAAATTCCCTGACGAATGAAGCAGGGTTATCCAAGGGTCCCCGACACATTCTACCTCTTAGTTCTTCCTGAGTGAATAGGCACCAGTTCCAAAGCAAAGTAAATTCTTTACATATACAAAGCAAAATAAAAATAAACTGGTAACACGTTGGCTCAGCCACACGGTAGAATTAAAAATGATGACATGTGGTCAGTGACTGCGGGTATGGGAACTTTTGCCATTGGTTTATGTAAGTTTTCAAATAGTTGCTAGTTTTTGTAATATATTTGGCTCTTTGAACTTATCTACTTTCCTTCTGTAGCTTTTCTAATGTCACATACAATTGTTCCACATTAGTTTGCTTGAGATTGAGATGATCTACAAGCTGAATTCAGTTTCATTTTACATCAACTTATTGCATCCAAAAATGCCCCTGGTCCTTAGAGCTTTTGACTCAAAAGCTACTTTTGAACTGCATTGTATTCTTTATTAAGCTAATCAGTTGGGTGCTTTTTATTCCCCTGAAATATTTTTCTTTTAAACTGTGGTAAAGAACACATATCATAAAATATACCATCTTAACTGTGTTTTAGGTTATTCCTAGTTTTAAAGTTTACAGATCACTACCATTTGTAGTGTTAAGTATATTTGCATTGTTGTGAAACAGATCTCCAGAAGTTTTTCAATTTGGAGAACTGCAACTTTGTACTCATTAACCATTCCCCATTTCCTCCCCCACTTATCCCTGGTAACTACCTTTCTACTTCCTATTTTGACTACTTTAGACACCTAATATAAGTGGAATCATACAGTATATTCATCCCTGTGTGACTGGCTTCTTTCACTTAACATATGCCCTCAAGGTTCACCCATGTTGTAGCCTGCAGCAGAATTTCCTTCATTTTAAAGGCTGCATAGTATTCCATTGTGTGTATATACCACATTTTGTTTATCCATTCAATGGGCATTTGGGTTACTTCCACCTCTGGGCTATTGTGAATAATGCTGCTATGAACAGGAGTGTACAAATCCCTCTTTTCGACCCCGTTTTCAGTTCTGTTGGAGATCTACCTACAAGTGGTATTGCTGGATCATATGGTAATTCTATTTTTGAATTTTTTTGAAGAACCACTATACTGTTTTCCAATAGTAGTCACTGTGGGTTGCATTTTACAATCCCACCAATAGTGAACAAAGATTCCAGCTACTCCATGATCCCTGCCAGCAGTTGTTGTTTTCTGGTTGTTTGTTTGTAGTAGTTTAGAGATATCTCATTGTGATTTTGATATGCATTTCTCTGATGATTAGTGTTGTTGAGCATCTTTTCATATGCTTGTTGCCCATTTGTATGTCATCTTTGGTGAAATATCTTCGTTTGCCCATATTTTAATTGGGTTATTTGATTTTTTATTGTTGAGTTGTAACAATTCTTTATATACTCTAGATACAAGTTCCTTATTAGATATATGATTTGCAAATTTTTTTTTCAGTATGTAGGTTTCCTTTTCACTCTGTTGATTGTGTCCTTTGATGAACAAAATTTTTTGTTTGATGTAATCCCATTTTGTCTAATTTTTGCTTTTGTGCCTGTGCTTTTGGTGTCATATCTTATAAATCATTGCTAAATCCAATGTTATGAAATTTTACCCTATGTTTTCTACTAAGAGTTTTATACCTTTGGGTTGAATGTTTAGGACTTTCATCCAGTTTGTGTTAATAAATGCATAGGGTGTGAGATAAGGGTCCAGCTTCACTCTCTGATATGTTGGTATCCAAACACCAGTTTTCACAACACCATTCATTGAAGAGACTGTCCCTTTCCCATTGAGTGGTCTCGGCACCCTTGTTAAAGATCAATTACCCAGTTACATGGGGGTTTATTTCTGGGCAGTCTATTCTATTACATTGTTCTATATATCTGTCTTTATGCTGGTTCCACACTGTTTGATTATTGTAGCTTTGTGATATGTTTTGAAATTGTGGGTGTTGGTGAAGGGGAGTGTGCTTTTAACTTGGATCTTTATAGCCTTAAAGGCCACAGGCTTCACAGGGCACTGACAATGACGTTAGATGGCTTAATCCACTTGTTGGACATAATTCCTCAGCCTAATTTTAGAACTTTCTAGTCTTTCCTCACTCAAGGGTGTGATCCAATATATGGCCCCCGCCATTCCTTAGTATATGTTTCAGTCCATTAGTTCCCTTTTTCCTCTGTCAGAATAGCAGTTTGATCCCTTCCCTAGGAAACTGCTAATCTCTGTGTAGAGGCAAACTGCTAATCTCTGTGTAGAGCCCACTCTTGCGTAGTGCGTGGTCCCAGACAGCAATGCAAAGGGTTATCAGACGATCTCTAAGTTGTTCCTTTTCACTAGATGAATAATTTATATTCCAGTTTCTAATTCAGGTGAACTGAAGTGATAGATCTAGCCTTGAAGAGTATAGCAAAATGATTAAGAGCACGAACTCTGAAGCCAGACTACCTATGTCCAATCCTGGCCATCCTCCTGGTGGACTGACTATCTACCTGAGCGCTCAGCCCCAGTTTCCTCATGGCCATGAGAGTAGTGCCTGTTCATCTGTTCTTAATGGTTGTTGTGAGGTTGGGTGAATCATTCCTGCAGTGTTTAGAATGGTGCCTGACACCTGGTATTTAATCTTTTATTATTTATACTAATTCATGATTAGAAGTAAGAAGTAGAGATGTGCAGGGCACTGGCCTCTAGCGCTCCCGGGGCAGCCACCTCCTCTCTGGCCACCGATGCTGCAGGGCAATGCTGGCATCAGTTATCACAACCCAGTACTCTGTTCTCTTCAGCCTGTATGGCTTAAAGCCACCATGTATTCTGGGGATAAAGGAGGGTATTTTGCCTTTCCTTTTTTGTGAATTCCTTTCTTCAAATTGTAGCAGAACAGTACCACCTTATACTGTAAAGCATTTGTTTTAGAGTCTCTTTTTTTCTCCTACAGTCCATCCCTTTCTCAAATCAAACATGAATTCACTGCACCATAATGAGACACATACCACATTTAAATTGACTTTATATTGACTACCGATGATCTGTGATAAATCAAACATGTCTGTGATCATTATTTTAGGATGATATTTCCTAGGAATCTTTGTTTTATCATATAACTATATCTGCACATCTATTCAATATGTTCAACAATATATCAGCTATTTCAACATGCCCAGAAGTGATGAGCATATTTTACAATAAGTCTGGGGGACATTTTATTTCCAGGATCGATTTGATTAATATTTAACAGGTGATTTTCTTACAAATAATGGTTTAGGGTCTTAAGTGAGTAAGTGCTTTTTTTTTTTTCTAGAAGAGAGACAAAGCTGCAAGAATTATTCAGTCAGCTGTAATCAATTTTCTAACTAAACGACAATTCAAAAAGGAGGTCAACGCAGCATTGGTCATTCAGAAATATTGGCGAAGACTCTTAGCGAAGAGAAAATTATTAATGTTAAAAAAGGAAAAACTAGAAAAAGTTCAAAATAAATCAGCATCTGTTATTCAGGTATAGTATTCTGAATTTTTGAATTTAAAAGGGTTTAATGACATTTTTAAGAAAGTAAAATATGATAAAGTTTTAAATTATTATATTTTAGGCTTCTATATTTTATGTAGTACTTAAGCTTAACAAATATTTGATACCTCCCTGCTACATGTAAAACTCTTGGCTGTGTTCAGCATAAAGGTCAAACAAATCGAAACACCTCTTTTGCTCTGAAGGAGGGAACAGTCTAATTCTGTACCCCGTGCTGTCTTCTTTGCTTTACATTAGAAGTTTGCAATCTTCCACTGTGGGTCATGCTGGCACACTGTATCCTTCTACCTTGTATATCCATAAACCCAGCCACACTCTCTTTTGCATCTTTACTATGAGTCCTGGAAATTTTTCTTTGGGGATAACAGTGTACATCTTCCTCTCCAACCCACTTAGTTGGCAAGTGCTGGAAATACTACTTATCATCAGTTTATAGAATGCCTATGTAATTTTTCTACTGAGTAAAAAAAAAAAAAAATTAACTTATCTACTTTACTTAATGGACATATTCCTTACATCCAAATGTTAGTCTTTGATATTACATTCTATTTTAATAACATCAGAGAGGTGTACTATTTAAATTTACCCTATGTAAATGCCATTGAATTTTATCTATTTTATAAACTTGGAGATTTGTTTCTGGCTACTACTACTGAAA
Organism: Grampus griseus; assembly: GCF_964374135.1. Classification (NCBI taxonomy): domain Eukaryota; kingdom Metazoa; phylum Chordata; class Mammalia; order Artiodactyla; family Delphinidae; genus Grampus; species Grampus griseus. Next base: position 5,400,430 of record NC_139017.1, read on the forward strand.
GTGAGAGATTCTGATTTAATAAATTCTCTTTCTCTGAACCTTTTTTTTAATGTGGAATATTACACATAAAAAATTGCACAAAACACAAATGTAGAGCCTAATGGTTTTTCACTAAGTGAATACTTACGTAACCACACCCTAGGTCAAGAAATAGAATATTGCTAGCCTCTCAGAAGGCATTTCTCAATCAGTTAATCCCCCAGCCCAGCCGAAGGTAACCATTATTCTAATGTATGCTAATCATGCCTTTTTCCTATACATCTTTCTTAAATGCTCTAATATTGTCTTGCCTGTTTTTTGAATTTTACATAGAGGGGTTCAGACAGTGTGAATTCTTTTATTGAACATGAAATTTGTGGAGATTTATCAGTGTTGTTGAGTGTAACTGTGATTTAACTTTCATTTTATAATATCCTGCAATTTATTTGTCTGTTCTGTTGTTGATGGACATCTGGCTTTCTGGTTTTGAGTTGTTATGACTAAAGCTTTTATGAACGTGCCTTTTGGTGTGAAATATATTCACTCTGTTTGGCATATACCTACGAGTACAACTGTTTGTCTTAGAGTATATATATTTCAGTTTTAGTACATACTGCCAAGGACTTTTCTAAGGTAGTTATAGCACCACCAGCTGTTTATAATACTTGGAAGTTATCTCTTTAATTTTAGCCATCCTGGTCACCATTCTGGTCGTTGTGTGGTGGTATCTTAGAATAGATTTAATTTGCATTCCCTTGATAATGAATGACATTGAACACATTTTCATATTGAAAGTCTTCTTTCATGAAGTGTTTCTTCAAGGATCTTTTTTTCCGTTTCTTATTTTGATTGTTTGCTTTCTTGTGGATTTGTAAGAGATCTTTATCTATTCTGGTTATCAGACCTTTGTTGGATATGTGGGTTTTAAATGTCTTCTCCCAGACCGTGGTTTATAGTTTTATGTCTTCAGTGAAAGATCTTAATTTTCTTTTATGGTTAGTGGGTTTTTTTTTTTTTTTTGAACCATTTAAGGAGTGTTTTTTCAACCTAAGGCCTTGAAGATATTCTCCTGTATTATATTCTGAATCCTTTAATGTGTTGTCTTTCACATTTAGATCTCTCTTGAAATTAATTTTTGCATATGATTTGTGTTAGGGACCATTTTTCTTTTTGTATATATGGATAGCCATTGTTTCAGTTACAATTTACTGAAATGACCACACTTGCCTCATTGCTGTGCTATCTTTAATTATTTTTTATTTTTTTTTTATTTTTGGCTGTGTTGGGTCTTCGTTGCTGCGTGCGAGCTTTCTCTTGTTGCAGTGATCGGGGGCTACTCTTTGTTGTGGTGTGCAGGCTTCTCATTGCGTTGGCTTCTCTTGTTGTGGAGCACAGGCTCTAGGCGCGTGGGCTCAGTAGTTGTGGCTCACAGGCTTAGTTGCTCCGCGGCATGTGGGATCTTCCCGGACCAGGACTCGAACCTGTGTCCCCTGCATTGGCAGGCGGATTCTTAACCACTGCCCCACCAGGGAAGCCCTGCTGTGCTATCTTTAGCATACATAAAATATTCTTATATGTGTGGTTCTGTTTCTAGAGTTTTTTCTATTTCATTGTTCTTTTTGTCTACCAGTGAGCCATGTACTCTAGTTTTACAAGAAATCTGGATGTCTGGTAGATAAAACTTTCTTTGTTTTCTTTAAGAAGTTTTTGGCTATTCTAAAGTCCTCTGCATTTTCACACGTTTTGAATCTGAAGTTTAAAAAATATTGGAATTTGATTGAGATTTAATTGAATAGGTCAGTTTAGTTAGAATTGATATCTTTAGCTACTAAACGTGGTATTTATTTCCTATTTATTTAGGCCGTCTTTAAAAGTCTCCTAAAATGGTTTTATGATCTGATGCAAGAGGTCTTAAATATCTTCATTTGTTCCTAGGTATATTATAAATTTTTTTAAATTTAAATTTAATAAATTTTAACTTTACGTTGATTAAAATTAAAATTTTTAAATTAACCCTCAGTAAAATGTGCTTTTCTTTTTTTGGTGTGTGGTTCCACAGATTTAAACACACATACACATGTGTTTAAACACAGTTGTGAAATCATCACCTCAATCAGAATACAGAACAGTTCCATCTCCCAGAAGAACTGTTGCATTCTATTTCTTTGCGGTCCTTTCTCCCTCCTCACCCAGCCCCAGGCACCCAAGCTCTGCTCTCTATTCCCATAGTTTTGCCTTTTTGAGAATGTCGCATAAGGGAGCCATGCGGTAGGTAAGTTTTGAGACTGGTTTTTTTCCCTCTCTGCAGGATGCCTTTGAGTCTCATCCAAGTTGTTGCATGTATCAGTGGTTTATTCTCCTTCATTGCTGAATAGTATTCCATTGTATGGATGTACCACAATTTGATTATACATTAATCTGTTGAGAGGTATTTGCATTGTTTCCAGTTTTAGGTGATTTCATTCCATTAGGGTAAACAGCTGGGAATGAGATTGCTGGGTCATTTGGTAAGTGTATGTTTAGCTCCATAAGATATCACCAAACTGTATCTAGAGTGGCTTAACCCACTTTGCTGCCCACCCCCAAAGTGTAAGGATGCTAATTGCTCCATATCCTTAGCAACACGGATTTCCATGTTTTTCAGTCGTTCTGATGGATGTGTAGTGGTGTCTTGGTTTTAGTTTCTATTTTCCTAATGGCTATGTATATGTCTTCAAATGCTTAATTGCCTTTCGATTATCTTCTTTATGAAGTGTCTCTTGAAATCTTTTGCCCATTTTTATAATTGAGAGCTTATCTTATTGAGTTTTGAGACTTTTTCTATATTCTGGGTACAAGTTGTTTGTCAGTGATTTGCAACTATTTTCTCTTAATAGGCCTTTTACAGACAGAGTTTGCTGGTCTTTGATCTTGGTGAATGTTCTGTGTACTTGAAAAGAATGTGTATTCTGTTGTTGGGTGGAGTGTTCTATAAATGTCAATTAGATCTACTTGGGTGACGATATTTAACAGTTCTTTTATATCCTAACTGGTGTTCTGTTTATTTAGTCTTATACCAAGAGAGCAGTATTTAAGTCTCTAACTATAATTGTGGATATATCTTTCTCCCTTTGGTTTTATCCACCTGTATTTTGAAGATGTTTTGTTAGGTGCATACACATTTGGAATTTTTATGTCCTCTTGGTGAGTTGAGTTTTGTTTTTTATCATCATTTTTTATCATTGGTGAGTTGAATTTTTTTAAATCATTTTTTATCATTGTGTAATGTTCCTTTTTTATCCTTCAAAATTTTCTTTGCTCTGAAGTCAACCTTGCATGCTCTTACTATAACCACTCCAGCTTTCACTTGATTATCATTCGCAGGGTATATTTTTTTCCTTTCTTTTACTTATTATTTGCTTACATCATTATATATGGCTTAAAGTCTTGACATATAGTTTTTATGTTTTGAAAATCTCTATCTTTTAATTGATGATTTATACGATTTATATTTCAGATATTTATCAATATGCTTGGATTTGGGTCTATCATTTTATTGTTTCGTTTTCTGAATGTTCACTTTCTTTCATTCTTCTCTTTCCCCTTTCCTGTCTTTTCAATTATTTGAATACATTTTAGTGTTACATTTTAGTTTATCATTTTTCTTTTTAGTTATTATTTTATCCCCTTGTACAGGGGTTTGGTTATTTGGGGTTTGTTTGTTTGTTTGTTTGGTTGGTTTTTTGCCTTTTTTTGGTTGCTATAGGCATTTCAGTATACAAAACTTTTAATCTACTTAGAATCAATATTTTATCCCTTTAAATGGAATGTAGAAAACTTACCACTATCTAGGTCCCTTTGCTCCCCCCACTTTTATGTTTTAGTGGTCTTATTTATTAAACCTACATACAAATAAAATCACATCAGGTAATGTTATAAGTTTTGCTTTCAATCATAATAAATATTTTAAAGAGTACATGAGAATAATATCCTGTTAATGCAGATACTTTTCATTTCTGTAGCTTTGCTTTCTTTTTTTATAGTACACTTTTTGCAATTTATGAACATTTTAATTAACTAAAGTCCTTAGTTTCCATAGGTTTCACTCTTTATGTGGTATAGTTGTGCTTTGACAAAAATCCTGCCCTAAAAATCCTTTCTGCTTTACGTATTCATCTCTTATCCCTCTGCAAAATCCTGGGCAGCCATTGATCTTTTTACTGTCTCTATACTTTTGCTTTTTCCAGGATGTCCTATAATTTGAACTCATCAATATGTAGCCTTTTCAGATAGGTTCTCTCACTTCACAATATGCATTTAAGTTTCTTTTATGTCTTTTCCTGCCTTGATAGTTTGTTTCTTTTTATTGCTGAATAACATTCTATCATATTGATGTACCACAGTCGTTTTTATCCTTTCACCTATTGAAGGACGTGTTGGTTGCTTCTAATTTGGGGCCATTATGAATAAAGGTGCTATAAACACCTGTGTGCAGGTTTTTCTGTGGACTTGGTTTTCAACTTCTTTGGGTAGGTACCTAGGAATGGGATTGCTTGATCATATGACAAAATTATATTTAGGTTTGTGAGAAACTGCCAAACTGTCTTCCAAAGTGGCTGTACCATTTTGCATTCCCACCAGCAATGAGTGAGAGTTCCTGTTGCTCCACTTCCTGGCCAGCATTTGGTGTTGTCACTGTTTTAGACTTTACCATTAAAAATAGATGTGTATAGGCATCACATTGCTGTTTCAATTTGCAATTCCCTAGTGCATTTGATGTTAAGCATCTTTTCATATGCCATTTACAATCTGTATATCTTCTTTGGTGAAGCATTCAGATATTTTCCCCATTTTAAAATTCTTATTGCCCATTTTTGAATTCTTTATTGTTGAGTTTTAAGGGTTCTCTGTATAACTGGATACAAACCCTTTATCAGATTTATATTTTATAAATATTTCCTCCTAGTTTATGGCTTATCTTTTTGTTCTGTTAACAGAGTCTTTCACAGGGCAGATTTTTTTTTTTTGATTTTAATAAACTCTGACATCAATTTTTTTTCTTTCATGGATTATACTTTTGACATTATATCTAAAAAGCCATTGCCAAACCCAAAGTTACTTAGATATTCTATTGTTATCTCTCAGAAGTTCTATAGTTTTGCATTTTACATTCAGATCTATGATCTATTTGAGTTAATTTTTGTGAAAGGTTAAGAGTTAGTGCTTGACTCACTTTTCTTTCATATGGATGTCTACTTCTTCCAGTACCACTTGTTGACAAAACTACCTTTTTTTTTTTTTTAACAGTGCATGGGCCTCTCACTGCTGTGGCCTCTCTCATTGCGGAGCACAGGCTCCGGACGCGCAGGTTCAGCGGCCATGGCTCACGGGCCCAGCCGCTCCGCGGCCTGTGGGATCCTCCCGGACCGGGGCACGAACCCGTGTCCCCTGCATTGGCAGGCGAACTCTCAACCACTGCACCACCAGGGAAGCCCGACAAAACTATCTTTTATCCATTCAGTTGTGTTGTTTGTTTATCAAACATCAGTTGACTATGTTGCATGGGTCTATTTCTGGGCTCCTTATTCTGTTCCATTGATCTATTTTTCTATTATTTTGCCAGTATCACACTGTCTCAATTACTGTGGCTTTATAATAACTTTTGAAGTTGTATGATGTTAGTCCTCCAACTTTGTTTTTCTTCACTATTGTATTTGCTATTCTGGGTATTTTGCATCACCTTATGTACTTTAGAAGCAGTCTGCCAGTGTTCACAAAGTAACTGGATGAGATTTTGATTGAGACGACATTGAATTGATAGATCCAGGTGGGAAGAACTGGCATCTTAACAAAATCCAGCCTTCCTATCTATGAATATGATATATCTCTATTTATTTAGATATTCTGTGTTATCTTTCAGCACAGTTTTGTAGCTCTGACAGATCTTGTGCATATTTTGTTAGAGATATTCTTAAGTATTTCTCTTTTTTTTGCTAGTAATGTTAATGTTTCCATATTCTACAAATTTGCTATAATTGCTTATTCCAGGAGGGTTTTTTTGTCATTTCTTTGAATTTTCTACATAAATGATCATGTCATCTATGAACAAAAAAAGGGTTTATTTCTCCTCTGTCTGCATAGCTTTTATGTCCTTTTCTTATTGCATTAGGCAGGACCTCTAGTAGATGCTAAATAGGCTTGGTGAGAGGATACATCCTTGTATTATTCCTGGTCTAAGAGGGAAAGCATTTAGTTTCTCACCGTTAAATCTGATGATAGCTGTAGGTTTGTGTAAATGTTCTTATTATACTGAGGAGGTTCCCCTCTACTCTTAGTTTGTTGAGACATTTCTTTCTCTTTTTTTCCCCAGTCATTTTTTTTCTTTCTTGTTCAGCCTAGAGAATTTGTATTGATCTCCAAGTTCATTGATTCTTCTGTCATCTCCATTCTGCTACTGAGCCATGCCAGTGAGGTTTTTTGTTGCTGTTGTCTTGGTTATTGTGTTTTCAGTTCTAATATTCCCATTTGGTTCTTAGTTGTATCTTTGATGGTTTTTTTCTGAGACTTTTAATCCTTCCATTAGTCCCCGCCACATCTTAGCAATATTTGGAGTGTTTTGGACAAAGGAATGGTCTTATTGCGAGAAGAACGTCCAGAGCTTGATGACCAGTAGCCAGGATCCGCTTGAGACTTTGTAGCTCGCATGTTGCTGAGATAACTAAGGAGTTAGGGAATGTGGGGTGGTTGGGAAGGAAGCAAGAGGAAAAAGCTTTATTACTTCTCAAGTCTTTCCAGAATCCTACTTTTTAACCATGTATCTATAATTCCTAAATTTTATTCTTAATGAAAATACTGACTCAGAGAGTGCTGTGACTCAGTGATATTTCTCAAAATCCTGGGTTGATGTTACCAGGCCTGTAACACAGGGTCCCTCCTATAAACAGTTTTCAATCATTATAAGATAGCTTAGCAACCTTGATAAAAGGGGAAAATATAAGATCCAGAGATAAATTCATAGGAAATTACTTAGTATCAATAGATAGCAGAATATTACTATAGTTTCATTTTAAATCTTCTAATATATTATTCTAATATAGCATAAACTTGTTTATATTTCTTATGTCTCCTGAATACAAATGCCATATAAATATCATTAGTTTGGATTGGCTACAGTTGTATCAACACAGAAACTAAACTATAAACAAAAGAGATAAGTATCTTCTTTAAAAATATATTGCTTTTAAAATTAATGTCTTTGTTTTTAAGCAAAATGTTAGAAACGTTAATACTTTCAAGAGTGTTAAGTATAGAAAGATGTGTCTATTTTACTTTGTGTCCTTTCTTACCTTTTTCAGAGATATTGGAGAAGATATTCCACTAGAAAACAGTTTCTGAAGCTGAAATATTATTCAATCATCCTGCAGTCTAGGATAAGAATGATCATTGCTGTTGCTTCTTACAAACGATACCTTTGGGCTGCAGTTACAATTCAGAGGCATTGGCGTGCTTGTTTAAGAAGAAAGCAGGATCAACAGAGATATGAAATGCTAAGATCATCAGCCCTTATAATCCAGTCTGCGTTCAGAAGATGGAGGCAACGTAAAATGCAGCTACAAACAGAAGCTGCAATAACACTGCAAAGAGCTTTTAGAGAACGGTGTGTCAGGAAACAGGTTAAAGAAGAGAAAGCTGCCATGGTCATACAATCCTGGTACAGGATGCAGAGAGAATTACGGAAATACATTCATATTAGATCTTGTGTTGTCATCATTCAGACAAGATTTCGGTGCTTTCAAGCCCAAAAGTTATATAAAAGGAAAAAAGAGTCTATCCTCTCTCTCCAGAAGTACTACAAAGCATATCTGAAAGGAAAGGTTGAGCGCACCAGCTATTTGCAGAAACGGGCTGCAGCCATCCGACTACAGGCCGCTTTCAGGGGAATGAAAGCTCGTAATTTACGCAAACAGATCACCGCTGCTTGTGTCTTTCAGTCATACTGGAGAATGAGACAGGACAGACTTCGATTTCTAAACCTTAAGAAAAATATTATCAGATTGCAGGCACACATAAGGAAGCATCAACAACTACAGAAATATAAGAAGATGAAGAAAGCCGCCCTTGTAATTCAGATTCATTTTCGAGCTTACATTTCAGCCAAGAAAGTTCTAACTTCTTACCAGAAGACACGATCTGCTGTCATTGTTCTGCAGTCTGCATTTAGAGGGATGCAGGCCAGGAAAAAGTTTATTCACATCCTCACATCTGTTATAAGGATTCAATCATATTACAGGGCTTATGTTTCCAGAAAAAAATTTCTGAGGCTAAAAAATGCTGCAGTGAAGTTACAATCCATCGTCAAGATGAAGCAAACTCGTAAACAATATTTACATTTAAGAGCAGCTGCACTAAAGAGAGAAGAACACATGCGGGCATCTTGCATCAAACTGCAAGCTTTTGTCAGAGGGTACCTGGTTCGAAAGCAAGTGAGGTTGCAGAGAAAAGCTGCTGTTTCACTACAGTCTCATTTCAGGATGAGAAAGATGCGCCTGTACTACCTGAAAATCTATAAAGCAACTGTTGTCATTCAGAGTTACTATCGTGCATACAAAGCGCAGGTCAATCAGAGGAAGAACTTCTTGCAAGTCAAAAGAGCAGTTATCTGCTTGCAGGCCACTTACAGAGGTTATAAGGTACGCCAGCTAATCAAACAACAATCTACAGCTGCTCTTAAAATCCAAACTGCTTTTAGAGGCTACAGTAAGAGGATGAAATATCAACCTGTGCTTCAGTCTACTCTCAAGATTCAGAGATGGTACAGGACACACAAGACTGCTTCTGACATAAGGACACATTTTTTAAAGACAAGGGCAGCTGTGATTTCTCTACAGTCCGCTTACCGTGGCTGGAAAGTTCGGAAGCAGATCAGAAGGGAACATCAAGCTGCAGTGAAGATTCAGTCTGCTTTCAGAATGGCCAAGGCCCAGAAAGAGTTCGGGTTGTTAAAAACGGCAGCATCCGTCATCCAGCAACATCTGAGAGCGCGGGCTGCAGGGAGGAGGGAACGGATGGAGTACACTGCGCTCCGCCTTGCAGCAGTGATGCTCCAGTCCACGTGGAGGGGCAGAGCAGCGAGAAGACAGGTTCAGAAGCAACACAAATGTGCTGTCCTCATACAGTCGTGCTACCGAATGTACGTGCAGCGAAAGAAGTGGAAAATCATGAAAAAAGCGGCTTGTCTGATTCAAATGTACTATCGGGCTTACAGTACTGGGAGAAAACAGCATCATTTGTATTTGAAAACCAAAGCAGCAGTAGTAATCCTACAGTCAGCTTACCGAGGTATGAGAGTGAGGAAAAAAATAAAGGAGCACCACAAGGCGGCAGCCGCTATACAATCTAGTTACAGAGCTTACCAAACCAAAAAGAAGTACGCCACCTACAGAGCGTCAGCTGTTATAATTCAGAGGTGGTATCGAGATACTAAAATTGCAGACCGTCAGCGTAAGGAATATCTTACGTTAAAGAAGGCAGCTGTGAAAATCCAAGCTGTTTATAGAGGTGTTACAGTAAGAAGACAGACTCAGCACCTGCACGCAGCAGCCACTCTTATTAAAGCCGTGTTTAAAATGCAGCAATCAAGGAGGCGATATCATCAAATGAGAACAGCAGCCGTCATAATTCAGGTAAGGTACAGAGCATATCATCAGGGTAGAACTCAACGTGCAAAGTACCTGACAACTTTGAAAGCTGTTACCATTCTCCAGGCCAGTTTCAGAGGAGGACGAGTTAGACAGACCCTGAGAAGGATGCAGACCGCAGCAACACTCATCCAGTCCCACTACAGAAGACACAGACAACAAGCTTATTTTAATAAGTTGAAGAAGGTGACAAGAATGGTGCAGCAAAAGTACCGGGCAGTGAGGGAAAGGAACATACAATTTCAAAGGTATAACAAACTGAGACATTCCGTAATCTGCATTCAGGCTGCTTTTAGGGGGATGGAAGCTAGAAGACACTTAAAAGTCATGCACTCAGCCGCGGCTATGATTCAGAGGAGATTTAGGACTCTGATGATGAGAAGGAGATTCCTGTCTCTCAGGAATACCGCTGTGTGGATTCAGAAAAAATATCGTGCAAATGTTTGCGCAAAGCATCGCTTACAACAGTTACTACGGTTACAAAAGGCAGCCCTCAAAATCCAGTCCTGGTACAGAGGGTGGGTGGTGAGGAAGAAGGTGCAAGAGATGCACCGGGCTGCTACCGTTCTCCAGGCGGCTTTCAGAAGGCACCGTGCACGTGTGAGATACCAGGCCTGGAGGCACGCCTCGCGGGTCATCCAGCAGCAATACCGGGCAAGCAGGGCCAAACTGCTGCAGAGGCAGCTCTACCTCCAGCAAAGACACTCTGCTGTGGTCCTCCAGGCTGCATTCAGGGGTATGCAAACCAGAAGACATTTGAAAAGGATGCATGCCTCTGCAACCCTGATTCAGAGCAGGTTTAGATCTTTAGTGATGAGGAAAAGGTTCCTTTCCCTCAAGAAAGCAGCTATTTTTGTTCAGAGGAAATATCGAGCCACCATTTGTGCCAAACATCACTTGCACCAATTCTTGGAGTTACAGAAGGCAGTCATTACAATCCAGCCATCTTACCGAAGGCTGATGGCAAAGAAGAAGTTACAGGAGATGCACAGGGCCGCAGCCCTCATCCAGGCAACTTTCAGAATGCACAGAACACACCTTACCTTTCAGACCTGGAAACACGCCTCGATTCTCATTCAGCAACATTACCGAGCATACAGAGCTGCAAAATTGCAAAGAGAGCATTATGTCCAACAAAGGCATTCTGCAGTGGTCATTCAGGCTGCCTATAAGGGGATGAAAGCAAGACAGCTTTTAAGGGAAAAGCACAGAGCTGCTGTCATAATACAAAGCACATACAGAATGTACAGGCAGTATTTTTTCTACCAAAAGCTTCAGTGGGCTACAAAAGTAATACAAGAAAGATATAGAGCCAATAAAAAGAAAGCTCTTCAACACAATGCACTCAAGAAAGCAGCACCCTGTGTCCAAGCAGACTTTCAGGATATGATTATAAGGAGAGAGATTCAGGAAAAGCAGCATCAGGCTGCCATTACTCTTCAGAAGCATTTTAGAGCCTTTAAAACAAGGAGGCACCATCTCCACTTTAGAGCAAAGGTAGATTTTGTTCAAAGAAGGTACAGAACACTAGTTGCAGTGCAAACCCAGGCAGTCATTTGTATACAGTCTTACTACAGAGGCTTTAAGGCACGAAGGGGTATCCAACTCATGCACCTGGCTGCCACCCGAATTCAGTCATTCTACCGAATGTACAGGGCCAGAGTGGATTATCAGGCAAAGAGAATGGCAATTGTTGTTATACAGAATTATTACAGGTCATACGCCAGAGTAAAAATGGAAAGAAAAAAATTTTTAGCCATTCACAAATCTGTAAGACCTATTCAGGCTGCGCTTAGCGGCATGAAACTTAGACAGAAATTTAAAAACATGCCCGAAGAAGAAATGGCAGTCCCTGCTGCCCAAACTGCATTCTGCTGTCACGGAACTGAAACTCAGTATGAAGCTGGCCAAAGCCCAGCACTTACGGTTCAAAGGCGGTGTAAAGCTTCTCTGGTTGGTCCCTTACAGGAAGCAGAGTATCATTCTGAAAGAAAGGCTGCAGTAACAATTCAAAAAGCTTTTCGTAAAATGGTCACAAGAAGATTGGAAAAGCACAAGCGTGCTGCCGTGCGAATTCAGTCCTTCCTTCAGATGGCTGTGTATCGAAGAAGATTCATTCAGCAGAAAAGGGCGGCTATCACTTTACAGCGGTATTTCAGGAAAAGGCAAACCAGAAAACAGTTTTTATTGTATGGAGAAGCAGCAGTCGTTTTACAAAATCACCACAGAGCCTTTTTGTCTGCAAAACATCAAAGAGAAGTTTATTTACAAATAAGAAGCAGTGTTATCGTTATTCAGGCTAGAATGGAAGGATTTATACAGAAGCGGAAGTTTCAGAAAATTAAAGATAGCACCATAAAAATCCAGGTATTTATATATTGAAATATAAAGCTTTCATTCTTTCTTTGGCCAGTATTTCTTAGAATTTATAAAATGAGCTTAAGCAGGTTGTAAAGATTAATACTTAGTTTACGTGGCCTTTTCATTTACCTTCCAAAATGGAACATTTTTGAGGTTGGGCAAAGGGTGCCAAAAATAATTCACCGCAGACGGCACAGAACTGGGATTGTTCTGAGTGTGACACCCTAAGCTTGTTGCAACTAGGGTTGCACAGTTAAAAGCAGAGACCTTGAGACCATCAGGTTGCAGCTGGCAGCTGTGAGCAGATATTGTTTTTGAGAACAGCTGGTGGTGTCCTTGAGTCTGATACAGTTCACGTTCTCAGTGATGTAGGAACATGTCTGAAACCACATCCACAATGGCCACCCGGCTCCACTGTGGATGCCTGAACCACAGTTAATCCATTTTGATTTTTAAATGCATTCTTTTCTTTAATGGTTAAAGCAGATACACAGTATATGTTTAATAGGCCACAAAAGATGCTGTTCTAGTTAACATAAAGTTCAAATTAAATCCTGTATTAGCCAGAATGACTTGCCCATACCTCAGTGTATGGAAATTTCTTCATGATAATACAGAACGAGAAATGTATGTTGCTGGGAATGCAGAGAAGAGAAACCTAAGCTAGTCACAGTGATTTAAGTTGAGATGTTAAGCTGAGGGATGAACTGGAAACAGCCAAGTAAAATGTATGCAAGGAGTATTCCAGCTGTAGGAGGTAACACGGAGTTCAAAAATGAGAGAGAACAGGTGTGCAATAAAGGTGACCGGCGACCAGGATGCGATCCATGGAGTGAGATGTGGGCAGCTGTGTAAGACAGAAAAAGTTTAGTCTTTATCCTCTGGACTAAAAGACGTTCTAGAGGAGTTTAAGTAGGAGAAGAGCAGAATCATAGTTTATTTTTTTAAAAATTACTCAGATGGGATTTCCCTGGCAGTCCAGTGGTTAGGACTCAGCCCTTTCATTGCCATGGCCCGGTTTTAATCCCTGGTCACAGAACTAAGATGCCCCAAGCCATGTGGTGCAACCGAAAAAAAAAAAAAATTACTCAGGCAGGGATGTGGAAGATGGACTGAACTGAATGCTGGGCGGCTAGCCAGGAGACTGCAGGCAGTAGGTCAGGGAAAGTGAACCACCGTTTGACAGCAGGGTTGTCAGGGTCAGTGTGAGTGGAGGATGGGATTGGTCTTGTATAGAGCGTAAACAAGGAGCCAAGCCATCCTTATGGCTGAGGTGACTCAGTAGATTGTACCCTTCACTGACGTGGGAACAACGGGAGGAGCCAGTCTGGAGCCCGATGAGCTCGGCCTGGGGTACGTGAAGCTGACGTGACCACCACGCGTCCAGCGGGGCAGCTGCTATGTTTGTTGTAATTCGGACAGCAGTACGGATTTTGGAATTTGACTTCTACGTTGTTGGCATACACTGATAACTGAACTTGTGGGAGATAGGGGGTCACGTGGGGAGAATGCATGAAGTGGGCAAAAGAAGAGGGCCCAGGACTGGAGCCCTAAAGAGCATCAAAATTCAGGGGTGCTGAGAGGAGAAGCCAACATATGGTATTAAGAGGGAATGAAGAAAGCTAAAGATTGTGGTATGAAGAAACCAAGGGTTGAGGGAGGAAGAAAGGAGCGCCCAAGTTCCAGACGCTGCCAGGAGTCAAGGACTGGTGGGTGTCAAGCGCGTGTGTTAGTTGGGGTTATGTTAGAAAAGCCAAAATAACAATCTTAGGAAAATTCAACTGTTATTTCTTTCTTCTTTTTTTTTTCTTTTTAGTAATTAGTTGTTGTTTTTGGGGGGTTTTTTAAAAATTATTTATTTTTGGCTACATTGGGTCTTTGTTGTTGCACAGGGGCTTTCTCTAGTTGCTGCGAGCAGGGGCCACTCTTCGTTGCGGTGCGCGGGCTTCTCATTGCGCTGGCTTCTCTTGTTGCAGAGCACAGGCTCTAGGCGTGCGGGCTTCAGTAACTGTGGCTCGCGGGCTCAGTAGTTGTGGCTTGTGGGCTCTAGAGCGCAGGCTCAGTAGCTGTGGCACACGGGCTTAGTTGCTCCGTGGCATGTGGGATCTTCCCGGACCAGGGCTCAAACCCATGCCCCCTGCATTGGCAGGCGGATTCTTAACCACTGCGCCACCAGGGAAGCCCTGTTTTTTCTTTTATATAACTAAATTATAAAAGTGCATGTTGCACATCTAGTTTTTAACACATACCAACCAGTGGTCTTAAACTTTAGCACACATTGGAATCACTTTGGAATCTTTAAAAGTACTGATACCTGGCTTCCACTATGAATACTACTATGTTGGTATTTGGTTTTGTTTACATAAAAACCATATAGAAATACTCTGAGTTAAGGACATCACAAGAGTTCAGTTTGACCATATATATCATTCTCGCCTGTCAACTGAATTTAGAGCCTGATCCCCATGTTAGGTGGAGCTATTGTATTTGCTGTAGGTGTTTTGAAGTCAGATAGACTCAGGTTCAAATCTTGACTCTATCACTTACTGGCTATGTGGTAACAAGTCTCTTGACGTTAATTTCTGTTTTGTATAGAGATCTTAATAATCATCTCACAAGATATTTATAAGGATTAAATAAGATATGTCTGTCACTTATTACCTGTGACATCAACAAGTAATTTTACTGGTGTCAGTTCCTCTGGGCCTTCATTGTTTTCATCTCTAAATTAGAGATAATAGTATTACCTACCTATGTTACTGTAAAGAATTATAGTGCTTAGTATAGCGCTAAGCACTTAAGAAGTTGTAGCTGTTACTTAAGCTTTTAGTCAGCCACAAGGTTGCCAAAGTCGGAAAATCTGGTGGTCCTCAGGTAGATGGATGCCCTCAGGATTCTGCAACAGGATGGACCCAGAACCCAGGATGTGTCTGCAGTGTGTGGGGAGGGCAGTGGGAAGAATTCCCGTCCCTTCCCTGGAATTGGAGGCATCAGTGTGTTCATTTCCTTTCGTTCCTTCACATGGACTGAGAAGGTGAGGGCAGTGCACACACCTGGCTTCCCAGGCTTTGCGTGCAGCTTACAATTTAAATACTTTCCAGGGTTGTATTGGGCTTAGCCAGCAGCCAGCCGCAGGGTATGTGCTGAAGCAGGTAGTAGGAGGTCACAGGTCAGCCCGCTGTTCTCAGAGGGCTCACGTGTCCGGAGTGAGCGAGTCCCACAGTGGAGCTGGGGTGTGACTGCATTTCTGCAGTTGATCCTATCTGCTTGACCTTATATTAACTGTTATCAATACTGAGTCTTCCAGTTTACGAAAAAATAATTAGACATCTCATTGCATATTTGTTATGTTTATATGTTTAATAGACTGCGTGGAGGAGACATAAAGCCAGGAAATATTTACGTGAAGTGAAAGCTGCCTGCAAGATTCAAGCCTGGTACAGGTGTTGGAAAGCACGTAAAGAGTATCTGGCTGTGTTAAGAGCTGTTAGAATCATTCAGGGTTGCTTCCGTACCAAACTGCAGAGAAGACGGTAAATGTGTCAGCTGCGTGGGCGAGAGCATGTGGGAGGGGGGGGCGGGGTTGTGCATGCACGCGCTCATGTGCCGTAACCAAGTCTGTGTGTCAAGTAATACTGCTTGTTGGGTTTTCTTTTAAATAGTTGCTATGTTTAATTTGTATGGTTTGCTGGTGTTTCCTGCAATAATGTAACAAAATTATCTCTGAGACTGTCTTATTTTTTGAGATACAGCCTTGATGGTATAATCCAGGAGAAAATATTAAACTTGATTAACTCAGGTTCATAAGGATAAGGGACTGAGGGACTCAGTAGGGACTGAGGATGGGAAGTTAATAAAATGATCTAGTAAGTCTTGTTTTCCTTGTTAGTGCACGGGTCCATTTTGTCTGTTGATTTAGCTACTGGCAACATTTGCTTTCTTATGCTTTTTTTTTTTTCTTTGTATTAACCCCTGTACTCTTTATCCTTAATGACGAAGACCTAATTACCAACTTATCTATGTTACTCGTATTTCCCTATTCCTAGTTCATTTCTTTTAAACACATTTTCAGAAGCTCTTACCAGATAGTCTATATTATTTTTTTATTTCATAGTGTAAGAATTTTTTCATCAGTTCCCAGAATTGATGAATTATTATATCAGTGATGGTTTTAAAGATCGTTTTGGGAGAGCACACTAGTGTTACAGGCGTTTCTTGATCAATTCCATGGGCAGAGTCAGGGCTTAACAAATAAAAATATAATTGCTGCTCTCAGCTATTAAGGACCAGTGTCCAGTTTTTCCCATTGATATTCAGCCTTACTTTCTAGGAAAGGTGGCCACATGACATAGGTTAATCTCTCTCCCTTTTCCACAGGACCATGAACAGATGAAAGAGCCTGCCGATTCTCGATTGTTGTCACTGCTATGTTGACGCCTAAAGTTTAATCTCTAGCCCTCACATTTAAAATTTTTCTCCAGTTCTGTTTACAGAATATTCCTTTTTAAATCTTTTGATGATGCCATCTTTCCTTTCAAACAAGTGTTTGTTTCTCATTTGCCTGATGCCATTCCACCCTCCCAGGCTGTCTTCTCAGCCACACCTGTCTGCTCAAAGACTCACTCACAGTGTGGACTCAGACTTTATTCTCTACCATTTTTTCTACCACCTCCCCTTTATCTAGGCTTTGTCTAGATCTGGCTAATCCTACTTTCTTCTGATCCCGTTCAGAATTTTTTGTCATTCTAGAACTTAATATTTCTTGACCACTGAAATATTGCCAATTGTAAAACTTGTTTTGCATTGTGTTACCGTGTGTGTGTGTGTGTGTTTGTGTTTGTAAAGTTCTGATTGCTAGAACCTAAGTATGAATTATCCTTTTCTACTTTTTTTTATTCTCTCATTGCCTTTCTTATATTTTCTTTCTCCTCTAGTATTTATAGGGGGTGGGCAATGAATACTTACTAAATGAGTTAATTTGAAATTGCTTTCCAATAATCACTTTTTAGGTTTTTGAACGTGAGAGCATCAACAATCATCATTCAGAGAAAATGGAGAGCTGTACTTTCTGGAAGAACAGCTCATGAGCAATTCTTAACGACAAAAGTAGGTGTTAAAAAAACAGTTCATATGTAAAGAACTACTTTAAAAAACAGAAAACAAAAAATGATATAAAGATCTAGCTATACATTTGCTTTAAACACATCATTGCAGTCAATTAAAAATTATATTCACTCGGGCTTCCCTGGTGGCACAGTGGTTGAGAGTCCGCCTGCCGATGCAGGGGATATGGGTTCGTGCCCCGGTCCGGGAAGTTCCCACATGCCGCGGAGCGGCTGGGCCCGTGAGCCATGGCCGCTGAGCCTGCGCGTCAGGAGCCTGTGCTCCACAATGGAAGAGGCCACAACAGTGAGAGGCCCGCATACCGCAAAAAAAAAAAATTTTATTCACTCATAAAAATACTATTTGTATTTTTGTTTGTGTATCTGTTTTTATAACATATTCTCAAACCCAATTTGAAGTGATTTATTTGAAGAAAATCGTAATAGATGTAGCATATCCTGTCTGTATGAGTCAACACATACTCTTTAAGCCACATTTGGTAATCTATTTAAAATATTTAACATTGGTTCTAGAACAGTGGTGGTACCTATGGTCTTTTATTAAGGAAATCAAAATTAAAATTTTACTTGTAAATTTTGATGTTCATATTCACTATGTATGATTATATACACACTATTATTATTACACCTTCTATTATATATTTACTAACTAATCAGATCCTCATGATAACTCTGTGAGGCAGCTATTATCAGCATTCCCATTTTATGGATGAGTAAACTGAGGTCTGGAGAGATAATGGGGTTTGCTCAAAGTCACTCAGCTAGTAGGTGGGGGGGTCTATGTTGTAAAACAAACCTAGTTTTCGTTTCAATCCAGATGCTTTATGTGTCTTGGAATTTGATTGTCAGGATGTTCTAGAATTGAGGAATCTAAGATGTGCTGGGAGTACACTGGTTCTTGAAGCAGCAGACAGCTTCCCTCACAGCTGCTTACAATGCCCATTCTGTTCTCTAGAGTGTAGCTAGCTTTTGTATTAAATGCATTTGTCCTGTAGTAATACTAGTCCTTTGCTCATTCACAATGAAAAGTATCAGGAGGAAGGGAGGGAAAAAACACCAGGTATCTATGGTCCATGGTTTGCACCTTCATAAAAGCTTCATTTTTAGCTGTAGCCCTCTGTGGGTTTCAAAATCTGTGAAATATGACATTCTTAAACTAAAAATGTAAAAAAAAAAAAATCATAATTATACCATCTTATTTTTCATTGAGAAATTCCAGAACCTCCAGTGGGTTGAACTATTATTTCTATCTATTAGTGTCACTTGCAAATTTTTCCTTATAGAGATTTCAAGCTGCTTGTTTGATCCAAGCAAATTTCAGAGGATATAAAGGAAGGCAGGTCTTTCTCCAGCAGAAATCAGCTGCTTTGACCATACAAAGATACATACGAGCCAGGAAGACTGAGAAGTCTGAAAGGAGAAAATATGTTGAATTAAAAAAATCTACAGTTGTTCTACAAGCACTGGTGCGTGGTTGGTTAGTAAGAAAAAGGGTAAGTATTTTTAAGTAGGATATCTCAGTCTTATGAAGTGGAAATACCTGATGTTAAATTGTGTTAAGAAATTTGAGATTTTGGAGAATAATTTCAGAACTGATATAGCCATTAACTAGAATTTATTCAGCTTCTGAAGAGCCCCATGTAACAAGATCACTGGTTGCCATAGATTTTTGTTCTGTGATCCTATTTCCCATAGATGCTCACCAAAAATGCAAAATAACTTTTCTCATGTAATAAATCTTAACAAAGGAACTGAAGTATGAGGAGGGCTCCACGTGTGAAGGAGTTTTTTTTTTTTAAGTTTTTAACATCTTTATTGGAGTATAATTGCTTTACAATGGTGTGTTAGTTTCTGCTTTATAACAAAGTGAATCAGCTATACACATACATACATCCCCATATCTCCTCCCTCTTGCGTCTCCCTCCCACCCTCCCTATCCCACCCCTCTAGGGGGTCACAAAGCACCCAGCTGATCTCCCTGTGCTATGCTGCTTCTTCCCACTAGCTATCTGTTTTACTTTTGGTCGTGTATATAAGTCCATGCCACTCTCTCACTTTGTCCCAGCTTCCCCTTCCCCCTCCCCACACGTGAAGGAGGTTGTTATTCAAGTCACCTTTTGCTACCACCAAGCAACTCTCTCAGGGGTTGTAGGACCATTCTGTTGATAACTTCCACACCTTCAGCAGGAGAGAATCCTCCCTAGGGAATTCTTGACGTTCTGAGCATCCAGTACATGAAGCAGTGGTAAACAGAAAATAATTAAATTAAAGGAGAAATCTTTTGTGTTTTGTTCACTGAGTATAAATTGAAACTCTGAAGGCCAAAGGCCCCTCCCTGGAGGGAGCTTCTGCTGCAGAAGTCTTGTGCTGGATGTGGCGAGACCACTACTGGAGAAGTCGGGTCAAATGTTTGCCCGATTTAACGTCACCATCTTCAACGGTTCTGCTTGGAGCTCTCTAACCCTTTCTCAGTTTACTATTCCTAGACTTCTCCCATTATAATTAGTACCTTCAAAGCCTTATCTAGCTGCCCTTGGGTAGTCTAGTTAAATTCTGCAGTGAAGTGCCCAAATATAATTGTGCTTTCTATATCCTCAGTTAGGGGTTACACCATTGAAAGTGTTGTACAGTAAAGGAGTATAATTACTTCAGGTTACAATGTAGATAATTTTAATAGTTACAAGTTAGTTTACTGTTGCTAATTTATATAATTTGGTATTAAGGATATACAAAAATAAACATTGGTTGATTGTCTTAAGAGTCAACTATTTGGTTGTTAATCTTTTTTTCTCCTTTAGATTTTAGAACAGAGAGCCAAAATTAGGCTTCTTCACTTCACAGCAGCTGCCTTTTATCACCTGTCTGCTCTTAGAATTCAAAGAGCCTACAGACTTCACAGGGCTCTGAAGAATGCTGATGATAAACAGGTTAACTCAGCCATCCGTATTCAGGTTAGCTTTTCCTTTGCAGTAAAACTATGGCCTAATTTTTGTTTGAAACTTTTTAATATTTCATAAACAATTTCCAAATACCTCTGCTAAAGTTATGTAGTATTTAGCTTTTGCCATGTGGCCATCAGGGTGGTTGGCCGGCTTAGAGGTGAGTTGCGTTTTATGGCTCAGGACTAAGGCTGTGGGTTATCCTCTGGCGCATTGTACGCATTCACCCCTCATGTAGCGACACCCAGGGCACCTGTCTCTCTCTCGACCTCCTTGCCAACCCGTGACATTACAAGACTTTGTGATTTTGTCATTTTGATGAATGGCAAATTACATCTCATATTTGGTTTGGATTTCCTATGATTGCTAGCAATTCTAAAAAATCTTTCCTCTGTGTTGGTTATTCAAATTTTTATCTGTGTACGGTATGCTTTTTAAATTTTTTTTCCACATACTTTGCTCATTTTTCTTTTGAGTGTTTTATTTTTCTTAATGATTATAGGAGTTCTTTATGTATTCTGGATAAGAATCCTGTTTGTACAGTATATGTTAATATACTTACATATAAAATATTGAGTAAAGAAACAAATTGAAGAATAATATACAGCTTGATAAGATTTATATCAATTATGAAATGAGGAACATGTTGTGCAGGGTTAAATTCTCAGACACACACACACACACACACACACACACACACACACACACACACACACTTAAACCCACTGTGGCCTGGAATTTTCTGCACCAACTAGAGTGGAGTGTAATGCCACTGGGGAGGGTTGAAAGATATTTCAATAAATGTTCTGTTTATTTCATTAAGAAGCCTGAAGTAAAAAAACTATTCGTATGTTTTAAACAGAGATGGTTTCGAGCAAGATTACAGCATAAGAGGTTTCTTCAGAAACATCGCTTCATGAAAATTCAGAATGAAGCTCAAGAACGTATAAGCCAGCAAAATAGGGCTGCATCAGTAATACAGAAAGCCGTACGCCGTTTCCTCCTCCGTAAAAAGCAGGAAAAGCTTAATAATAGAGTCACTAAAATCCAGGTAACCGAAAATATTATGATTTTAGTTCAAGACTTTGGTTTGCAATTCATCTACACGATATATAACATTTTATTGAATTTTATTTTTATTTATGTATTTTATTTCTTGGCTGCGCCTCACTGCTTGCGGGATCTTAGTTCCCCAACCAGGGATTGAACCCGGGCCACGGCAGTGAAAGCGGCGAGTCCCAACCACTGGACCGCCAGGGAATCCCCAACATCTAACATTTTAAAAAGCACAGTCATACTCATTTTAAAAAGCTGTGATTGGCCAATAGAATAATTCATATGCACTATGCTACCATAATTTCATTGTTAAGCCCTTTATTTTCACATTCCAGAGAGGAAGTTGATGACTGAAAGATGCAAAAGCATTTTTGCCTTTTGAATCGATTTAGCCGTCTTTGGCCAGTGAATGATGCTTTAACTTATATACAGGAATATTATATGTATTTCTTCCTAGAAAAATTGCTTTTGCTATTTATTAGAACCTGAATTGAAGTTGTAGTTGCAAAGTTGCAAAGATCACATCATATAATTTTACTGAAAACATTTACTTTGTGGAAGTAGATGTAGATGTTAAGTCCACAACATCAGAGGTTGTAATCTTAAAGTTACTGGTTTGTCTCTTTAAGGCGTTATGGAGAGGATATTCTTGGAGGAAGAAAAATGATTGTTCAAAAATTAAAGCCATTCGACAGAGACTTCAGTGTGTTAACCGGGAGATTCGAGAAGAAAACAAGCTCTACCACAGAACCGCACTTGCCCTGCACTATCTCCTGACATACAAGTACCTTTCTGCTATTCTTGAGGCTCTAAAGCACCTGGGTTAGTTTGTTTTAACAATATCT
This sequence comes from Grampus griseus, assembly GCF_964374135.1. Classification (NCBI taxonomy): domain Eukaryota; kingdom Metazoa; phylum Chordata; class Mammalia; order Artiodactyla; family Delphinidae; genus Grampus; species Grampus griseus. The sequence continues at coordinate 5,422,410 of NC_139017.1, forward strand.
TGTATAAGGTTAGAAATGCGTTTTTACCCTTGAGTCGTACAAAGAATATAATAATACGATACTGATTTTGTTGCTGTGAATGTATCTCTTTTTTTTCCCCCTTTCAGAGGTAGTTACTGGACTGTCTTCACTTTGCTGTGAGAATATGGCCCAGAGTGGAGCAATTTCTAAAATATTTGTCTTGATCCGAAGCTGTAACCGTAGTGTCCCTTGTATGGAGGTCATCGGATACGCTGTGCAGGTCTTGCTTAACGTCGCCAAGGTAGTTTCCGTCTTGATAATGAAGAGTTCCTTGGTCAAGAAACCTCCCCTAGCAAGTTGGGTTTATGCTTGCTCATCACTAGAACTCAGATCCCCGAGTTAAAGTTCATTTACTATGTGCCAGAGTCTTCGGGGGGGAATGTTTACTCTGTTAACATAACTGTACATAGAAACTATAATTTTTTATGATTTATTTCTCCTGTTTTTATAATATTAATAACAGCAAGTTAGTTAAGGCCTTGCTAACTATGTGCTAGTTCTTTTCATGCATCATTTAATTTAGTGCTCCCATTCATCCTCTAAGATGGTTCTTATGGTATTATCCTTCCCATTTTGTAGTGAAGGGATAATCGTCTTTACAGGAGGTAAGGTCCTCGCCCGAGGACCAGCGTGTGGTCAGTGGTGGAGGGTTCATGTCCATCTCCCTCCGGAGCTGACAGCCTGTACACTGCGCTGTATCAGAACAGCAGAACCTCTTCTGATCACGTCTGGCTTCCTTTTTGGTTGGTGTTTCTAAAGTACTGGGTTGGCCAAAATGTGCCTTTGGTTTTTAAGTGAAAATAAAGGACACATTTTTCATTTTCACCAAGAGGTTTATCGAACAACGTATTCACCCTTTTGTTCCACTACCTTCTGCCATTTTTCAGGCAACTTCATAATTCTGTCTTCCCAAAACTTTTTATCCTTTTGAGCAAAGGACTGTTCTGGGTGCCTTTTACAGTCTTCCAGGGAATTGAAATTTTTTCCATTAAGAGAATTTTGTAAAGACAGAAATAAATGGAAATCCAAAGGTGCAACGTCTGGTGAACACGGCGGATGAATCAGAACTTCCCAGCCAAGCTCTGACAGTTTTTGCCTGGTCACCAAAGAAACATGTGGTCTTGTGTTATCTTCACGGAAGATTATGTGTTTTCTGTTGACTAATTCTAGATGCTTTTCGTCAAGTGCTGCTTTCAGTTGGTCTAATTGGGAGCAGTACTTCTTGGAATTAATCGTTTGCTTTTCTGGAAGGAGCTTATAATAGAGGACTCCCTTCCAATCCCACCCTATACACAACATCGTCTTCTTTGGATGAAGACTGGCCTTTGGTGTGGTTGGTGGTGGTTCATTTCACTTGCCCCACGATCTCTCCCATTCCACATTATTGTACAGTATCCACTTTTCATCACCCGTCACAATTTGTTTTAAAAATGGAACGTTTTCATTACATTTAAGTAGAGAATTGCATGCGGAAATAGAGTCAAGAAGGTTTTCTTCGCTTAACTTAACGTAGACCTAAAGCGATGAACATAACCAAGCTGGTGCAAATGATATTCAGTGCTTCATTTGGATATTTTGAGTATGTCAGCTATCTCCCACGTGTTATAACACTGATTGTTCTCAATTAATGTCTCGATTTGATCGCTATCAACTTCAACTGGCCTACCCGACCGTGGAGCATCATCCAGCAAGAAATCTCCAGCACGAAACTTCACAAACTACTTTTGACACGTTTGATCAGTCACAGCACCTTCTCCATGCACTGCACAAATCTTTTTTTTGCATTTCGGTTACATTTTTACCTTTCTTGAAATAATAAAGCAGAATATGCTGAAAATGTTGCTTTTTTTCTTCCATCTTCAATATTAAAATAACTACACAAAACTTCATCAATTTTGATTAGTCTTTTTTTAAATGCACGCTGATATGACAGCTGCCATATACAATCTAACAAAATTGTTTTGAATGAAGTTAAAGAAAACTGATACTACTAGATCCATCTTACGGAAAAAACCGAACGAACATTTTGGCCAGCCCAGTATCTGTGTTTATTATAATTTGTAACTTGGTTCTGTTCTCTTCCAGTATGAGAAAACGACTTCAGCAGTTTACGATGTAGAAAACTGTGTAGATACACTGCTGGAGCTTCTGCAAATGTACCAAGAAAAGCCCGGTGACAAAGTTGCAGACAAGAGTAGAAGCATTTTCACAAAAACTTGTTGTTTGTTAGCTGTTTTACTGAAGAGGACAAATCGAGCTTCTGTAAGTATTCATCAGTTGTTTTCCTTTGAGGTTATCTCTACATGTTCTAAGTCCAAGACTTTTAAGCAGTTATCACAACTTAAATAGGGCTTTGCGTGTGTTCACACCTGCTCTTTGTGCTGATATGAGTTGTTTCTTATGTGTCAGAGAAGCTGAATTCTAGAAGTAGAATTTATCACAGCCCTAGGAGCAACCAGCTCCCATGTACTTGAGAGAAGCAACAGCTGTCCCAGCAAGGTAGAAATCCAGATGTGCACAACTCCTCACCCCCTGCTGTGACATAAAGACGTGACAAGCGTTTCTCCGGTGAGGCCTCTGAGCATCCTCTCCAGGAGTTACAGTCAGCAGGGGTGACTGCAGGCCATGATAGGACTGTGGCCTTTATCCTGAGAACAGTGGGAAACCACTGAAGGATTTTAAGCAAGGAGATATGTTCCAGTTTAATTTTTAACATCACTTTGGCTGCTGGTCGAAGAATGGATTTGGGAGATCGTGTGGGTATAGGGAGACCATTAAGGAAAGAGGCACGTGTAGACACACAGTGGTCTGGGCAAGAGACTGTACTTGACCTGCGGTCGCATCAGGCAGAGGTAAGTGGGTAACGCTGGAAACTTTAAGAAGGTAAAATCCGGGGCTTCCCTGGTGGCGCACTGGTTGAGAATCTGCCTGCCAATGCAGGGGACACGGGTTCGAGCCCTGGTCTGGGAGGGCCCCACATGCCACGGAGCACCTAGGCCCGTGAACCACAACTCCTGAGCCTGCATGTCTGGAGCCTGTGCTCCGCAACAAGAGAGGCCGCGATAGTGAGAGGCCCGCGCACCGCGATGAAGAGTGGCCCCCGCTTGCCACAACTAGAGAAAGCCCTCGCACAGAAACGAAGACCCAACACAGCCAAAAATAAATTAATTAATTAATAAACTCCTACCCCCAACATCTTCTTAAAAAAAAAAAAGAAGGTAAAATTCACAGGACTTGGTAACCATGTATAATAGGTATATTTACTTTAATGTTTGCTTTTTTATTTAGTATGGAGTTAAGTGTACAATTTTTGAATATTTGCCTTCTTCGTAATTGTCTTATAAATTCATAATTTAAACCAATCTAACTGCTGAACTTGGAGAGCTCGGCTTTTTTATTGTTAAAAGCTCTTAATTTACTGCATAGTGTTTGTATACTGTGATTGATTTTGCTAGCATAGAAGGGATATAGAATTCTTATTAGTTTAATAAATGCACATTTTCTTTTGTAGGATGTTCGAAGTAGGTCCAAAGTTGTTGACCGTATTTATAGTCTCTATAAACTTACAGCTCATAAACATAAAGTGAATACTGAAAGAATCCTTTGTAAACAAAAGAAGAAATCTTCTATGAGCATTTCCTTTATTCCAGAAACACCTGTAAGAACCAGAATGGTTTCAAGGTGAGCAGTAAATGTACCCTATAGTTTTGTGTCACCATTCATTCATTCATTCATTCATCCACTTAGCAAACATTTATTGAGCACCTACTATGAGCAAGAGACTGTGCTTGACAATGGAGAAACAGCATGTGAACAAGAAGAAAATCTTTGGTAAATCTAAAGGAGACGATCTCAGCAGTTAATGAAGTAATAACACTGCAGCCAAGAATATTTAGTAGTTATTGGGTAAATTCCTGGTTCTAACAAGGTACGTGCTAAGGCTGATAATTAGCTCTGAATAAGCTTTGCCGTATCATTTTTTCCCTTCCATGTAGGACAAGCTGCACTACTGGGGAGGTGGCGAAGGTCTCTGGTGGCCAAAACGTCAACCTCCAACTCCTTGCATAATCACCCCGATGCCTGAAATTTCTCCTCCTAGAGAAGTTCTTTTTGACCTTGTATTAGTTACCTAGCACAAACTTAGTGGCCTTAAACACCAGTAACTTATTCTCTCACAGTTCTTGAAACTGAGTTTGAAATGCAGGTTGTCAGCAGGGCCTCACCTGGTCTGAGGCTCTGAGGTGTAATCCTTCCCTGGCTCGTCCAGTTTCTGGCGGCTAAGTGTCCTTGGCTTGTTGCTCGATAGCTCTGTCCTCCGCCTAAGTCTTCACAGGGCTTCTTCTCCCTCTCCCTCCTCTGTGTTTCTTGTAAGGACATTCGTTGTTGCTCTCTGGTTCTGGGCAGAAGAAACAGTCTAGAGATATAAATTAGGGAAATGGTCTAGAGATATAAATTAGATGCAGGAATCATTAGAACCCCTCCCTCTCTCTCCCTCTCTCTCCTTCCTTTCTATGACTGGACAATTGTCTACTAGGTATAAATCCTGCACCACTGACAATGCACTATTTCTTGACCTGGGTTATACAGCAGTTAGCTTTATAATTACTCATAATTATAAACTGTATAATAGTTGTAAATTGGTTTTACTCTTGCATGTTTTACAGTATAACATAAAAATAGTCTGCTTAAAATTTATTAATGGGAACTATTTCTACATACGGTTTTTATTTAAGGACTTGGCATATTATAATATGAATTACGTTGTAAAACTATTAACATATGAATGAGTAGATTCTTTTTTTTTTTTTCTCCCCTTTTGACACTGTCGGGGTTTTTTGAAGTAAAACTCCCAACAGTATAAATGTACCCTTTATTTAGGTATGCAATTCAATGAGTTTTGACAAACGTATACAGTTGTGAAACCACTACCACTGAGATAAAATATTTCTGTCACAACAAATTTCCCTTGTGCCCCCTTGCAGTCAGTTCTCTCCCATTAACCCCTAAGTTCTGGAACCTGCTGATGGGAGTTCAGTACCTTTAGTTTTGCCTTTTCTGCTTTGTCCCATAAATGGAATCACACAGAGGTAGCTCCTTGTGACGGGACTCTTTTACTTAGCGTAATGCTCTTGAGGTTCATCCATGTCGATGCATGGCTTATATTGCATCTCTTTCTTCACAGACTGCTGTTCCACGGTAGGGGGATATATACCCGCTCTGTTTGACCACCCCCCAATTCATAGATGTTCGGAATTTTCACTGGAAAGAACAGGAAGATGGAAGTGCATATAGTGGTAGGGATTCATGTGAGGAAGGTGGCTGTGATGCCGTTTCCTCAGTGAAGAAGGAGATCATAAACATTAGCTCAGAAGCAGATGGGGGACGGTGTGGAGGGGACATTTGGAAAGAAGAAAACAGTCATCTTGGGGAAAGAGAAAGGAAGCAATTTCTAGGTAATTTCAATCATTGGCATAAAATCAGCCAGCCTGGTTGTGCAGGTTTTCTTTAGCAACGTCCAGCTGTGCAGGAATGGAGAAGGCAGATACCTGGATTCAACTTGGAATCCACATAGAGCTTTCCAGTTGCATTCAATAGGGAAGAGCACCAATGGCGTTAACGGCATTTGCAATGGAGATTATACTGAGGGACCCAAGCTAGATGGGAGGGAAAGGAGACCAGCATTGTGCTGGGTGACAGGCACGTGCTGAGGTCCCCTGAAGTGGACACCACAGTGGGAGGAAGCTGTGAGCCGTGGAAGTATTAAGTCAAAGGGCGTGGATGAACCCCAAGAGGTGGTTCGGGCTGGAAGGCTCAGGCTGAGCAGTCGGTGGCCGGGCACTCTCTGAGGGTGACAGCGGCTGTCTTGTGATTGTGTGACGGGGGGTGTGCTGAGTGGACCCAAAGGAAAGGGGGCAGAAACGGAGAGATGAGGGGTCGGCTCTTTAGCTACAAGGCTGCTGAAGTTCTGAGATGGGGCAGGAGTTGAGGGAAGACCAGGAACCAGGTTTACAGACAAAACGCTGGGGTTTGGTAGCTGAATAGCCTGAGCTTCAAAGGAGCCAGGATCATCCTTCAGGGAAGATGGAGAGAAATAGTCTAAAATCGTAAACGGCCATAACATGAAGCCTCCCACCTGTGTGAGGGCCTGTGAGGGAGGTGATATGTCTAGGAGGGACCACATTTCAGTTAAGACAAAGCGATGGACGTGAGTCTTCTAAGAGAGGAACTGGGTTAATGCAAGGTTTCTATTCTTCTCACAGACTTAAACAGGATTGGGTGTTGAGAAGAGATAACTTGGAAGAAATCGTGAATCCTCTGAAAGCTATTCAAATGGTGATGGACACACTTGGCATTCCTTATTAGCAAAGGCAAACGTCTCAGTATGTACAGGAAAAGAAATAGGAAAGCTGATCACATGTATGGAAAGTGCTTTTGGCTTGCTTTGTACAACTTTTAAAATCTGACTTTGTATTAAAGTTCAAAAGAGGTATGTAACAAATAAACTTTTTATATTCTTCGTTTCTTTTATTTAATAGCTTTATGCAGATAACAAACTAATGTCATGACATGATTCCAACACTGTTATCTATGTCTGTTGTCTTAAAATATTATATTAGTTTGAATATAATCATATTCCTAAAGGGAAAAGATTAGCTTATTATTCCTGTTTTATAGGTAAATTGAGGCATTTATCTAAAACAAATGTTGAAAATTTAAGATTCTGCCAACTCACGTAGAAGTGAGGATAAAATAATCCCACAAATGCCATAGACAGCACCCCTGTTTCCTGACTGACGGGACCATCAAGATGGGCAAATGAGCCGCTCTGAGGAAATTAGACAAATTCAGCCTACCCCTTCATATATTAAAAACTCCTGACTTTGAACTGAGTGGGGCTGTAATTTGACCTGGGAAGAGCAAGGTATTGCTTGTAGTAGAAACTCATTGTCTAGTCACTGAGCACAGACCTGAAGATGATTCAGGTGTTGAAACATGACTTGTTATTTTCAGTAGCTTTGGGTCACTGTTACCAATACTGAGCCAGTGTGATTCCAGAGCCACAGAAGGCTAATTCCAGTGGCTGTCTGCAGTCTGATCTGGTCCCAAAGACTGTCTAGCTATGGGGGCCAGGACAGCTTTAAAGTGCTTGAAATAAATCATTAGTAGCTAGAAATGGAGAGACCATTTAACTACTTAACTTTATTATTTTGTTGGAATGAGGATTAAACCTAGTCAGAGACTGTTGAGATTTGGTTAGAATAAAGACCATATTGACATATTAAAGAATATATTGAAAGTAACTAGAAATTTTTGGATTTTTTTTTTCTTCCAATGAAGTGTTTGGAGTTTGGAGAACTCTTGTTACTTAGAATATGCCAAATACTATAGTTTTTGTTGACTCTCCCAAATGGTTCGTTTTTCTCTTTCATTTAACAGAATTTTAGTGTAAGCAATTTATTTACTTGGTAAATTATACCACTAGGATATAATCAACATAAAATGTTATTGGTGTTAATTTCCTCTAAGATGGTTATAACCAATTAGTATTTGCACAAGAAATATTTCTATGAAGTTATACGTGAAAGGTGAGTTCTAGATGTTCAGTTTTTCTATTGTTGGAACTCAGACTAAAAGTTTTTAAATTTTACATAATATTCTATTTTCATGTGAAGGATATTCCTCTTAAATGTATGTGATAAATCCATATCAGGATTCCAAGGCTTCCTGAAGGCTGGAAGGCTTGTGTGTATGTGTGTGTGTGTGTGTGTGTGGTTGGAAGGAATGGTTGAGGGGTAATTAAGCCTTTTTCTTTAGAAGTTGCTGTTTCCTACAGAGAGATTACATTGTATTAAAGAAGGAATATAAATACGTTAACTCCAATCTAGTTCTGTGTTAGGTGAGTTTATTACTGGTGAAGTTAGGTGAATTTTATTCACCTTCTTGTCTGTAATTAACCCAGATTTCCAGTAGATGTCATTATAACCATAGAGTGTCATTTTTAATTTAGTGGGGTTTTTTGGTTGTTTTGTTTTGGTTTTGGTTTTTTTGGCCGTGTTGCAAGCCACGTGGGATCTTAGTTCAGTTCCCAACCAGGGATCGAACCCGTGCCCCCTGCAGTGGAAGCACAGAGTCTTAACCACTGGACCGCCAGGAAAGTACCTAATTTAGTTTTAAATGTATACATATATAAAGTTACATAGTTATGATTTTCGCAAAAAAAAAAAAAAAATCCATACTTTTACAACCTTGGAAAATTTTATCTATCCCTCATATAGCTTGTTACCCATACCATATTTTGGCTTCATGCTTGAGAGGAAGAAATTCACATTGTGCAATCTGTTACGCAAAACTGTTGAATTTTTCTCAATAGGTGATTTTTTCCAGGTTTTATTATCTTTATAACTTCTAATTTTTCATTGTAGCAATGAAAGCCTAGAACATTTAAAAATCTTTGCGGATTAAGAAAATACTGTCTTTTGGATTACTTTTTGCTAGTAGCTAAGCTTGCTAACAGGCTTGCTTTTAATTTTAATATTGTTCAGCTGCCACTGTTTCTTGGTATAAAGAAAGAGTGATAAACTATTGTAGTTCTGCTTTCAACAAAGGAAGAATTCCAGTGAAATTCTTACACAGGAGGTAAGAGTAATGCAGATGAATATTTATTTACAATTTACATTTGAGGGCGTGTGTATTTGTGGGTGTGTGTAAAAATTTCCAACCTATATAGAGGAAGAAGGAAATGGTCCAAAAACCTGCTTATTTCTAGGAATACTTAAGGGGGGTCTACATAAAGCAGTGCTTCTGCATCTTGCATAAATTATGGACCCTTTTTTCCTCCAATTATACAGAAGCCTATTTCAGAAACCAGTCTTAGAGAGTAGAGTTTTATTCTATGAATAATATTCCATTATTACTGCAGATAACTTTTGTATTTGGAATAGTGATGGTTTATTTTGAATTATCTAAATGAGACCAAAATGAAACTTGATCTAAACTTTGCCCTTGCTTTGCCAAAGCATCATTAATTTTCATACCTGCTGAACATTGTTGGAGTATTAGAAACAGGCTCTTCCTGCCGTCAGTAATTGTGATGGATCTTTACTGAGGTACATTTGAAGAACAGTCCGGTGACATTTATATTCACCTTAACAACGTTATTAAAGACATAGGTTACTCAGTGTCTTCCTTCTACTGTTACTGTCTGTCTGAGGCTGTCTGGGTTCCATGGCCGCTTTCCTACAAGATCTTTCAATTCCATGTGTGTTCCTATCTGCTCTAAAATAAGTGCTGACCTACTGGACAGGTAGCAGTGATCTGCTTCCCTCACACCCAGTCAGCTTTCAAGTGAAAATCCATCCTGATTTGTAGCCTCGCTCTCAGCATGTAGGTGTTTGCTCTTCAACAGCCTCCGTGAGGTGTGTCTGGACCACATTCTTCTATTTGTATATCACATAATTTTGTCTTGTATCCTAGACATATTGAATGTTATATTGTGGAGGCTCTGGATTCTCTTCTAGTCCTCCAAAAAATAATGTTTTTAACAACTTGGTCGGCTCAAGCTGAACACTGATTTTGGGGTGGCAGCTCAAATCTTATTTCAATTATTTTTTATTCTTATCTGAGTTACTTTGAATTTGCCCAATACATAGATATCCAAGAGTCATTTAGAGATTTATGTAGAATTTACACACGAAATTTGGGGCCCTCTCTTTGCTCTCACTAGTCTGATCTACCCGTCCGCCTCCTTTCTCAGTGGATGTGACTGCCCCACACCCACTTCACTGGTACCTCTGGCTAGAATGCTGTGGGCTTTTTCTTTTAGTCCAAGGTTTAACTCCATTGCAAACGTGTTGATTGCAGAGCTCTCTCAGGCAGTAACCTGTAAAAATGGGTTACTGCCTGAGAGAACTAGCTCCATTACCTTCTTTCAGCTGAATCCTCCCGTCCACAATCTGCTATTTTCCATTCTGCTGTGCATCCATGTATTTGGTTTTCTGTTTGGGGTTGGGGGTTAGTTTGGCTTTTGTTCAGAGCTTATAGTTGTTATCTCTTAGAATTTTACTTGTGCGTATTCATAGCAGAAGTTGAAGAGGTTGTTTATCATCTGTTGTATTCTCCTTCAAAAAATACAATTTTACTTTTAAAAAATTAATTGAGGACATTAAATGTGAAAACTCAGATACAATGCAAGGTTGTGAATGATGTCATCTTCTCCAGAGAGTTTATTGTGCTCCCAGCTGACAACTAGGCTAGAAACACCAGCTACCTCACATCACCTTTATCCAATTTAGGTTGAGACAGTTTCGAGATGGATTTCGGTCCCTAGGCAGGCTAGTCTATGTCTACTTCTCACCTACTCTTATTTTTCAAGGCCCTAGAGTTTCCTGTTCTCTTACAGACTCTGAAAACCACTGTTCGGTTTTCTAAACCCCAGGGTCTGTTGATAGCTCTGCTCATCTTACTCTTCTTTTTTTTTTTTTACATCTTTATTGGAGCATAATTGCTTTACAGTGGTGTGTTGTTAGTTTCTGCTTTATAACAAAGAGAATCAGTTATACATACACATATATCCCCATATCTCCTCCCTCTTGCGTCTCCCTCCCACCCTCCCTATCCCACCCCTCTAAGTGGTCACAAAGCACGAGCTGATCTCCCTGTGCTATGCAGCTGCTTCCCACTAGCTATCTATTTTACATTTGGTAGTGTATATATGTCCATGCCACTCTCTCACTTTGTCCCAGCTTTCCCTTCCCCCTCCCCGTGTCCTCAAGTCCATTCTGTACGTCTGCGTCTTTACTCCTGTCCTGCCCCTAGGTTTCTCAGAACCATTTTTTTTCTTTTTTTAAAAAAAAAAAAAAAAACACTGTAAGCATCTCATTTCGGTCACTGACTTCCGGCATCTTTAATTTGGCGGACAAAGGCCTTCCCTCCTTTCCGCTCAATCCAGTATGCATTTTTATTAGCTTCTTGGAAACACCATGCTCTTTGCTGTTTTCTACGTGTTCTTTCCTCTACCTGAAATGCTTTCTTTTCTCCCTTCAAATAGCCTCCGTATTACCTCCTCAGAGGAGCCTTTCTTGGGCATCCAGGGCTAGGTTGTCCCTCCTGGTCCTTGCTGCCTAAGACAGGATCTTTCCTGACACACTGCATCTTGTAATGGTTTGTTTAATATCTTTTTTATCTACCTGGAGCACAAGCTCCTAACAGCAGAAATAACGTGTCCTATTCAGTGCTTTACCTCCAGTGTGGAGCCTCAGGCCTGGCACATAGCGTGTGCTCAGTATTTGATTCTGTGTGTGCCATTCCTTCTACTTGGAATGTCTTCCCTAGTCTTGTAAACTTAATTTTTTCCAGGAATCTTCCTACAGCCCAGTTAATACCAAAAAAGTTAATTACTGCTTCCTCAATGCCACTCCTTTTACATGCTCCATCGCTGCACTTTTCACACTTTTATTGCTTTAGCATTTGGAGTTTACAAATTGGCTGCTAATGAGCCACGATGAGTCACAGATTTTTTATGCACCCCCTCCCCATATAAAAATCAGTAGATTTCACAATTAACAAACCAGAAGATACGGCAATGCTGGATACAACATTCCCACATGACAGTTATCCTCCCTGAGCGAAACTTCTGTTTCCTGGGATAAAGCAGGTACTCAACATCATTTATAAATGGATTCATTGATGAATTAATGGAAAAAGATTAATACCTTTTTTCAACTTACAAAACTTTACATACCATTGCTAAATTACTTTTAAAATGCAGAAACCCACATTTAAAAACTAAAATCAGGAAGCTAGCAAGCTACCCAGGTTAAAGAGAGCATGCCGTGAGCAGTTCCCCAGAAATACCACTAGACCTGCTTCACCCATCCACGTGTTGTGCCTGTCCCCAGGCATCAGAGTTTATGACCAATAATACAAGTTTAACTCTTTTCCTAAACTAAGTAGTTCATTATTGTGAGTTCCTTGAAATAATGAGCTGAATTTTATTCATCTCTGAATCCTGCATTACCTAACATGTTTCCTGGGACACCACACCTGATCAGTATCATTTCTTAATGGATTGGTCGAATTAATTGGAAAGGATTAATACTTTCCTATTGATATTTCAGTCAAATTTCAATTTTATGAGATCCACTGTGAAAAACTACTCTTGGAGATTAATTGAAATAATGCATATGAACTCAAGGAAGGACAGTTCTAAAACATACATGCTTGAACATTAAATGAATTCATGTTTAATCCACAGAGCTAAGTCCAGGTGTGGCTTCATTTCCAGAGAAACTCTCATAGCCCAGGAGCAGGAATTGTACGTTGGGGTTTGAAGAATGCCATCATACTGGGAAAATAAGGTCTTGAGTTAGAAGAACTGAAGACCTTCTAGGGAGGAAAAATGTGCTGTTCTGGGAACAACAACTGGTCCTAACAAGGGTACTAGAACCAGGTAGTGCTTATGAATGAGCCGTAATAACAACTGGGTGAGTAACTCTCTTTCACACTGAACGCAGTATTTCAGGCCTCTGACAGGCCCTAGTATTATTGACACACCCTTTTTTTGGTGCTTGAAGGTCTCTCTGACTTCAGGTTTTATTTTTCAGAATCTGCATGATTCCATTAATTACCCAATCTAAGAAAAAAATTGACGGTGTATAATATAAAAAGAGTAAGGGTTGTTCTTTTTTATAGCTGTGTTCTTTGGGCAACATTTAAACATGTGGAAGGTTCACTAATTCACAAACCATTTGATTATTAACAAATGGTAGCTAACAGTACAGTTAATTTTAAAAGTTCTTTACACTTAGAAAGTCTGAAGGGCAGTCTCGGCTCATTTAATAAAGTAAATCCTCTAACATGATGTATAGTTTCTCAGCTCTAGTGTGCTGGTTCTTTTGAATAAATATTGACCTCAAAGTAACAGAAAACCCTGATATTAACAAAGACGATTAAAGACATGTGTGAATTTTTGCACATATATTGAAGACAGTATAGTCCAGTGAACTGGCATTAGGAACCAGAAATATTTTGATGTGCAGATTGATGTTTTAATAGATGAAACATGCAGCAAAGATGAGGTCACATGTCAAGTCATCCAAACCAGAAGTGAAACAATAGCATGTGTAGCTTTTATTTATAAATAAAGAAAATGTCCAGCGTAAACAGTTTAGATTCAAATCTTCATGCAAGTAAAAAATCAGAGGTTTTTAATTCAACATTTTTCTTCTAACAATTATGTTTTATAAAGGATTTTATGATGTGTCAAAATGTTATTCTTCTTTTTGCCATTCATTTTCATGTTCTTAAGCGTTCTTGATAAGACAACATCCTTGATAAGAAAAAAAGAGAGAGAAGGTGGGGGTTGAAATAAGCATCATTTCTGGTCAAGTATTTATTACAGTCTTAGCCCTTCAATATTTCATATAACTGGTCCTTGTTTTAATGAGGTACTGATAAAAGCAAGTAACCATCCCTGGTAAATTATACCACCAATTTCTTTTTAAAAACTCAATGTCGTTAACTACACTAACACCATTTTCTCCATTTTTTTTTCTAAGTTACTTATTCCTTTTTCTCTTAGAAATAGGAAATGCAAGATATAATAAAAAATTTAAATAGCACATACATTTTTCTACTCTGATTTTTCACTGCAATTAAAAATAAAAAAGTTTTCCACTTGTGTGTCTTATGAATTTTTTTTCTAGAATGTTCCAAGTATCTAAAAAACTGTCCTTATGTAGTTCATACAGCTCATTCTTTATAACCATTAGAAGAGTACCACATGCACTTTTAAGTCATTTAAAAATGTTCTTAGTTGAACCTAGAGTATAATTCCCATTTTATAATGTATCTTCAAAGGGGGCAAAACTCTGACCCAATAAAATGAATTACATTATTTTATTGCATTCTTTTAACATTTCTCTAAGAAAAGAACAGGATTGTTTTCCATTGATCAAGTAGTAGAAAATATATGTTAAAAATTGCTATATGAGAAAACACTTCAGAAATAACTTCCAAATTCTTATATAGAACCGTGTTCCTGAAAACAAATACCATAATTTTAATCTTTGTTATTGACATGCTCTTCCCTCAGTATCAAGTTTGTAAAACTGTGTTTCCCATCATTATTACGAACCTCTAATGAGAAATGGGAGAAAATGTGATTTTCTCTTATCTCAGAACATGTAGGTTAATTTTTCCACATTTAAATATTGCTCAAATTGATTTATTTACCTGATTGCCAAAGAGTCATAAATATCCAATAGCAAACAGTGCTTTGACTTTAGACCACTCAGAAAGCTTGTTGAATTAGTTAATACGTCTAGGAGTTGTCTTGGTTTTAAAAAATAAAGACAACGTGATTTTTTTCCCTTTATAATGACCATAAAGTAGGACTGTTGTAGAACCTAATGTTTCTAAAATTTATAACATAATGAATCTCATGAATAACAACCTGAACAGAAAAAAAAAATAGTTGCAGGTACAAGCCTCTCCTTACCTTTCTCTTTGAATACATGTTGGATATTTTAACTGCCCTCTGTCACATTGCACTCTCAATTTCGATCCGATAATAGGAAACTCAATGTAAGTATCTCTCTTACAAAGAAACTCAATATACTCGCCGTGCAAAATATATGGCCTATTGTCAAAACTCCATTTCAGGAGCAAATTATTACTTTCCATTGTATCAAAAGATAATGTGCAAGGCTCTGAAAAAAATAAAAAACAAAGAAAACTATCTTGATACCTCTCAGTATTAACAGGAACCATTGTGTTGCTTTCTCATAATAACCTTAAAATTCCCAGGCATTAGAGCAGCAAGTAAGTTAGAATTCATATTCAAGTCAGAAAATATGTTCAAAGCTCACAGAAAACAGCCTGCCATTTATCTCTGTTGCCCTGAATTTGGAAAAAGGGTATGTCCTGCCAGTTACTGAGCTTTTTGCCATTAAGATTTGCAAAGACAGAAGGCAAAAAAGGTGTTTTTTAAAAAACATTGATAGTTAATAATAGTCATTGAAATAGTGTTCTTTTTCTTTTTTCTTCTTCAGAAAGTGCAAATAAAACACCCATGAGACAAACCATTGATGGTTGGATAGATAATATTTTATGGAAATGTAGAAACAAGCTAGAGTTTCGACACTGACTCAGAATTTATGACCTGATGTATAAAGTATATCCAAAGTAATTAACAGTTTCTTCTCTTTTAAATTTCAGTTATTAAGGATTATTAAGATTGGATTGAGATGCTTTAAATTTTAAGCGTTGACAGTATTATTGTGTCCTTCTCCTTATGCATTAAAACAAAACAAAATAAAAACTTAAGATAAGAACTAGGATACCCAACAAACTTCTCTGGTTTCTTTTCCTTGATAAAAACATTGGTATTTTTAAGATACCAAATGTCAAATCATGTCAGAAAATGGGGCTGCTTGTGTTCATATTTGCCTCCTGGATGACTGAGCGCACCAAGCAGTTGCTTCTGAGATAAATAAAAAGGTCCAGAGTTGCTAACAGAGCAAATCATACAACTGACACGCTAAAATACTTCTTTATTCAGTCGTTCTCAAGTGAAGGCCTGTGTGTCAGATGTCATCCTAGAAACGCTATAGATAGAAAACAAATGGCAGGAATGATTAGAAAGAGTCTAACAGGATCTTTATAGTCACTGAAAAATAGTTTTGAAAATGAGGTCAAATGGTACTATTGTTTAGAATGTTCTACAAAACATGCAATTTAAATTAGAACGAGTTCAAAATTGTTTCACGGAACTTCTGCTCTCAACCATGACAGAGTAACCTATATCAGACCAGCACTTCTACTAAGAACTAGAAACTCTGAAAACAGACCCAAAGCAAGTATTTCAAGGGATCAGAGAATTTTCAAGGCAGGCAGTACTCCAGAGGCTAAGGGTCTGGTAAAAGCCCATTCAGATGAGTTCCACACTCTGTGCCATTTTTCTCTTGGGGCTTTGTTGATTTTCAGCGCAAGCTGAGAGACTAGATACAGATGGGCCAGCGACAAACACAGAGCCAGAAGAGCTGCTGGAAATCCCACGGGGTTGAGGATAGAAAAGTGGGTCAGCCAAGACAGCCAGGACTTGACGTGTCAGAGCCCAGAGAGATGGGAGGTAGGATGAAATGAGCTTGATACTCTGCCCTGGCTTTGCCAGGGGGGCATCTGCCTATTCTTGATTGTGCAGAGAGAGAATGAGGAGCTCAACTTGAAGTGAACGGAAAGCTACAGTGAGCAGTGGCCATCTCCCAGGAATATCAGAGCCAGGCAGGAAGGGGGACCTTGGTATATACACCAAACTCTAGTGAAGAACTCTGCAGGGTACATTCTATGAGCAGGAGCAAACAAAGTTCTGAAAATAAGCTTAGAGAAAGCTTTGTCTCTCACTGAATAGAGAATAAATTTCCCTACACTATCAGCCAGAAGATGGGATGAGTATTGTCTGGAATAAGATGGCATCATTGTCTCAAGATCCTAAAATTTCATCCACACATAAATATTTGATATTCAATCAACCATTAACAGAAATAGCAAGAAATGGATCTAGAAAATAGATATAGCTTACAGATGATCCAGATATTGGAATTTGCAGACAAGGAGTTAAAAATAAATAATTGCGACTAATATGGTCAAGAAATAGATGTTAAGATGAAGTCTTTCATCAGACAACTCAAATCTACAAAAAAATATGAAATGGATATTCTAGAAATGCAAAGATAATAGTTGAAATTGAGAACTCAGTATACAAGTTTAAAGCAGACTGTACACATCTAAAGAGAGGATTCATGAACTGGAAAATATATCAGCAGAGAATTACCAAACTGAAACAATGAGAAGATAAAAGGAAAGAAAATATTGATTTTAAGAGACAGGGGACACTGGAAAAAGATGTAACATGTGTTTTATGGAATCACAGAAAGAGTGAAAAGAGAAAATGTTAAAAATATTTGAAAAGACATTAGCCAAACATTTCCAAAACCTATGAAAGATATCAAGTCACAGATTCAAGAAGTCCTACCAACTAGGAGAATAAAGTGCACAAAGAAACCAACATCTATGTCGAACCAAAATAACCTACTGAGAAGGCAAAGAGAATCTCAAAGGCAGCAGAGTAAAAGATGCTTACTTTCAAAAAAGTACTATTAAAATGATCTTTGACTATTTAACAAAAAGTACAAAAACAGAAAAGGATGAAATGACATCCTTAAAGCATTGAAAGAAAATAATGGACAAGCTAGAATTCTATATCAGGCAAAAATATTCCTCAAAGGAGAAAAAAAATAAAGAGATTTGCAGACAAACACAAACTGAGAAAATAATAAAGAACTAATTTTTTCAGGCATACAAAAAATGAGAAACAGAGAAAAACAAGAAAAGATGAGGTAGATAGCCTCATCCACCAGAGGGCAGACAGCAGAAGCAAGAAGAACTACAATCCTGCAGTCTGGAACAAAAACCACATTCACAGAAAGACAGACAAGATGAAAAGGCAGAGGGCTATGTACCAGATGAAGGAGCAAGATAAAACCCCAGAAAAACAACTAAATGAAGTGGAGATAGGCAACTTTCCAGAAAAAGAATTCAGAATAATGATAGTGAAGATGATCCAGGACGTCGGAAAAAGAATGGAGGCAAAGATCTAGAAGACGAAAGAAATGTTTAACAAAGATCTACAAGAATTAAAGAACAAATAAACAGAGATGAACAATACAATAACTGAAATGAAAACTAGACTAGAAGGAATCAATAGCAGAATAACTGAGGCAGAAGAACGAATAAATGACCTGGAAGACAGAATGATGGAATTCACGGCTGTGGAACAGAATAAAGAAAAAAGAATGAAAAGAAATAAAGACAGCCTATGAGACCTCTGGGACAAAATTAAACACAACAACATCCACATTACAGGGGTCCCAGAAGGAGAAGAGAAAGAGAAAAGACCCGAGAAAATATTTGAAGAGATTATAGTCGAAGACTTCCCTAACATGGGAAAGGAATAGTCAACCAAATCCAGGAAGCTCAGAGAGTCCCATACAGGATAAACCCAAGGAGAAACATGCCGAGACACATAGTAATCAAATTGGCAAAAATTTAAAAAAAAGAAAAATTATTGAAAGCAGCAAGGGAAAAACAACAAATAACATACAAGGGAACTCCCATAAGGTTAACAGCTGATTACTCAGCAGAAACTCTACAAGCCAGAAGGGAGTGACATGATATACTTAAAGTGATGAAAGGGAAGAACCTACAACCAAGATTACTCTACCCGGCAAGGATCTCACTCAGATTCGATGGAGAAATCAAAAGCTTTACAGACAAGCAAAAGCTAAGAGAACTCAGCACCAGCAAACCAGCTCTACAACAAATGCTAAAGGAACTTCTCTAAGTGGGAAACACAAGAGAAGAAAAGGACCTACAAAAACAAACCCCAAACAATTAAGAAAATGGTCATAGAAACATACATATCGATAATTACCTTAAACGTGAATGGATTAAATCCTCCAACCAAAAGACACAGGCTTGCTGAATGGATACAAATACAAGACTCATCTATATGCTGTCTACAAGAGACCCACTTCAGACCTAGGGACACGTTCAGACTAAAAGTGAGGGGATGGAAAAATATATTCCATGCAAATGGAAATCAAAAGAAAGCTGGAGTAGCAATACTCATATCAGATAAAATAGACTTTAAAATAAAGAATGTTACAAGAGACAAGGAAGGACACTACATAATGATCAAGGGATTAATCCAAGAAGAAGATATAACAATTATAAATATATATGCACCCAACATAGGAGCACCTCAATACATAAGGCAATGGCTAACAGCTATAAAAGAGGAAATCAACAGTAACAGAATAATAGTGGAGACTTTAACACCTCACTTACACAATGGAAAGATCATCCAAACAGAAAATTAACAAGGAAACACAAGCTTTAAATGACACAATAGACCAGGCAGATTTAATTGATATTTATAGGACATTCCACCCAAAAACAGCAGACTACACTTTCTTCTCAAGTGCACACGGAACATTCTCCAGGATAGATCACATCTTGGGTCACAAATCAAGCCTCAGTAAATTTAAGAAAATTAAAATCATATCAAGCATCTTTTCTGACCACAACACTATGAGGTTAGAAATCAATTACAGGGAAAAAAGCAAAAAAAACACAAACACATGGAGGCTAAGCAATATGTTACTAAATAACCAAGAGATCACTGAAGAAATCAAAGAGGAAAGCAAAAAATACCTAGAGACAAATAATAATGAAAACACGACAATCCAAAACCTATGGGATGCAGCAAAAGCAGTTCTAAGAGGGAAGTTTATAGCTATAAAAGCCTACCTCAAGAAACAAGAAAAATCTCAAATAAACAATCTAACCATTCACCTAAAGGAACTAGAGAAAGAAGAGCAAACAAATCCCAAAGTTAGCAGAAGGAAAGAAATCATAAAGATCAGAGCAGAAATAAATGAAATAGAAACAAAGAAAACAATAGCACAGATCAATAAAACTATAAGCTTGTTCTTTGAGAAGATCAACAAAATTGATAACCATTAACCAGACTCATCTAGAAAAAGAGGGCGAGGGCTCAAATCAATAAAATTAGAAATGAAAAAGGAGAAGTTACAACAGGCAGCGCAGAAATACAAAGCATCCTAAGAGACTACGAAAAGCAATTCTGTGCCAATAAAATGGACAACCTGGAAGAAATGGACAAATTATTAGAAAGGTATAACCTTCCAAGACTGAACTAGGAAGAAATAGAAAATATGAATAGACCAATCACAAGTAATGAAATTGAAACTGTGATTAAAAATCTTCCAACAAATAAAAGTCCAGGACCAGATGGTTTCACAGGTGAATCCTACCACTTACAGAAGAGCTAACACCCATCCTTCTCAAACTCTTCCGAAAATTTGCAGAGGAAGGAACACTCCCAAACACCTTCTATGAGGCCACCATCACCCTGATACCAAAACCAGACAAAGATACTACGAAAAAAGAAAATTACAGCCCAATATCACTGATGAATATAGATTTAAAAATCCTCAACAAAATACTAGCAAACAGAATCCAACAACACATTAAAAGGATCATACACCATGATCAAGTGGGATTTATACCAGGGATGCAAGGATTCTTCAATATATGAAAATCAATCAGTGTGATACACGATATTAAAAAATTGAAGAAGAAAAACCATATGACCATCTCAATAGATGCAGAAAAAGGTTTTGACAAAACTCAACACCCATTTATGATAAAAACGCTCCAGAAAGTGGGCATAGAGCAAACCTACCTCAACATAATAAAGGCCATATACGATAAACCCACAGCAAACATCATTCTCAATGGTGAAAAACTGAAAGCATTTCCTCTAAGATCAGGAACAAGACAAGGATGTCCACTCTCGCCACTATTATTCAACATAGTTTTGGAAGTCCTAGCCACGGCAATCAGAGAAGAAAATGAGAAAAAGGAATACATATTGGAAAAGAAGTAAAACTGTCACTGTTTGCAGATTACATGATACTATACATAGAGAATCCTAAAGATGCCACCAGAAAACTACTAGAGCTAATCAATGAATCTGATAAAGTTGCAGGGTACAAAATTTGTGAACAGAAATCTCTTGCATTCCTATACGCTAATGATGAAAAATCTGAAAGAGAAATTAAGGAAACACTCCCATTTACCATTGCAACAAAAAGAATAAAATACCTAAGAATAAACCTACCTAGGGAGACAAAAGACCTGTATGCAGAAAACTATAAGACACTGTTGAAAGAAATTAAAGATGATACCAACAGATGGAGAGATATACCATGTTCTTGGATTGGAAGAATCAATATTGTGAAAATGACTATACTACCCAAAGCAATCTACAGATTCAATGTAATCCCTATCAAATTACCAATGGCATTTTTTACAGAACTAGAACAAAAAGTCTTAAAATTTGTATGGAGACACAAAAGACCCCAAATAGCCAAAGCACTCATGAGGGAAAAAATGGAGCTGGAGGAATCAGACTCCCTGACTTCAGACTATACTACAAAGCTACAGTAATCAAGACAATATGGTACTGGCACAAAAACAGAAATATAGATCAATGGAACAGGATAGAAAGTCCAGAGATGAACCCACGTACCTATGGTCAACTAATTTATGAGAAACGAGGCAAGCATATACAATGGAGAAAAGACAGTCTCTTCAATAAGTGGTTCTGGGAAAACTGGACAACTACATGTAAAAGAATGAAATTAGAACAGTCCCTAACACTATACACAAAAATAAACTCAAAATGGATTAGAGACCTAAATGTAAGACCGGACACCATAAAACTCTTAGAGGGAAACATAGGAAGAACAGTCTTTGACATAAATCACAGCAAGATCTTTTTTGATCTACCTCCTAGAGTAATGGAAATAAAAACAAAAATAAACAAATGGGACCTAATGAAATTTAAAAGCTTTTGCAAAGCAAAGGAAACTAAAAACAAGATGAAAATACAACCCTCAGAATGGGAAAAAAATATTTGCAAATGAATCAACAGACAAAGGATTAATCTCCAAAATATATAAACAGCGTATGCAGCTCAATATTAAAAAAAACAAACAACCCATTCAAAAAATGGGCGGAAGACCTAAACAGACATTTCTCCAAAGAGGACATACAGATGGCCGAGAAGCACATAAAATGCTGCTCAACATCACTAATTATTAGAGAAATGCAAATCAAAACTATAAAGAGGTATCACCTCACACCATTTAGAATGGGCATCATCAGAAAATCTACAAACAACAAATGCTGGAGAGGGTGTGGAGAAAAGGGAACTGTCTTGCACCATTGGTAGGGATGTAAATTGATACAGCCACTATGGAGAATAATATGGAGGTTCCTTAAACAACTAAAAGTAGAATTACAATATGAGTCAGCAATCCCACTCCTGGGCATATACCTAGAGAAAACCATAATTGAAAAAGACACATGCACCCCCAATGTTCATTGCAGCACTACTTACAATAGCAAGGTCATGGAAGCAACCTAAATGCCCATCGACAGACGAATGGGTAAAGAAGATGTGGTACATATATACAATGGAATATTACTCATCCATAAAAAGGAAAATGGGTCACTTGTAGAGATGTGGATGAATCTAGAGACTGTCATACAGAGTGAAGTAAGCCAGAAAGAGAAAAACAAATACTGCATATTAATGCCTATATGTGGAACCTAGAAAAATGGTACAGATGAACCAGTTTGCAGGGCAGAAATTGAGACACAGATGTAGAGAACAAACGTATGGACACAAAGTGGGAAAAGCGGTTGCGGGGGGTAGTGATGGGATGAATTGGGAGATTGGGATTGACATGTATACACTAATGTGTATAAAATGGATGACTAATAAGAACCTGCTGTATCAAAAAATAAATTAAAAAAAAAGAAAAGATGAGGAACAAATTACTAATAAATATATGGGTAAATCTAAAAGAATATTGTTGGACAACATAATATTAATATATCTTTGGGACTTAAACTATATGTACAATGAAAATGCATGACATAATAATACAAAAAGTGGGAAGAGTAAATAAAGTGTTCTGTGTCCTAGAGAAATGGTAAAACTACGAATTTGTACTCAATTGTAATAAGGCCATTTTGCATTATGAAATCTCTATGATAACAGCTAAAAGAAGTCTGGAGGAACGTATAATCCACAAGCTATGAGAGAGTAAAATGGTATAACAAAAAATTTGATTTGCCCATGAGAAAACAATAAAAAAAAAAGAGAGAGAAAACAGAACATAGAACAGATAGGATATATATCTAGTATAGTAAGGTAGTAGCTATAAACCCAAACATATCAGTAATCACATTAGTATGTAAATGGACTAAATAATCCATTGTAAAGGAAATGATTGTCAGACTGAATAAGTATAATTTTACATACACTAACTATATATTGCTTGTAAGACATACACATTACAAGTAAGAATCCAGAAAGTTGAAAGTTAAAGGATGAAAAATTGTACACCTTGTAAATACTTGGCAAACGCCAGTTGGTACAGCTAAAGTAGATTTTACGGCAAAACCAAACAAAAACAAAGCATTACTATAGGTAAAGAAAGACTCAAATTATACAGATTCAACATGTTTCAATCTGTGTGCACCTAATAAAATAGCATCAAAATACATAACCAAAATTTGACAGAACTAAAATGATAAATATTTTTAAATGTACCATGTGAGAGAATTTAACACACTTCTTTTGATAATTGGTAGAAAAATAAACAAATAAACAAACAAACATAAATCTGGACAGATAAGAATGAACTTAGTAACATGAGAAACAAAATTCAATTCAATTGATATGTATGTAACAACAGTGAACCCAACAAGGACAAAATTAATTTATTTCCAGTAAAAAGGTTTACCTGAAACAAGTATATGCTTGTAATAGACTAAGTATCAGTGAATTTCAAAGAACAGATATAATTCAAAGTATGTCTCAATGGATTTAGACTAGAAATCAACAACCAAAAGAAAACTAGAAAATCCTCCAATGTTTAGAATTTAAAAAATAAACTTCTACATAACTCAGAGTGCATAGAAGATATCAAAATGGGTATTATAAATTTTTAGCTGAATGATAGTAAAAATCAAAAATATAAAAATGTGTGGGATGAAGCTGAAGTTATGCTCAGTGGGAAATTTATATCCTTAAATTCATTTTTAGGGAAAAACATAAAGGATGAAAATTAGTACTCTAAGTATACATCTAAACAAGCTAGGAAAAGTATAATAAAATAAATCCAAGAAAGTAAAGAGAGGAAATAATAAAGACAAGAATATAAATTAATGAAATAGCAACATTTGATGAAAGGATCAAAAAATGCAGATACTGATTGCTTGTAAGGACCAATAAAATTTACAGACCCTCAGCAAGATATATCAGAAAGACATACTTCTTCACAGTAGTATAACAAAAGACACATCACTAAAGGCATTAAAAAGACCATTAAGAGGATGTCATGAACGTTATGTCAACAAACTTGACAATTTAGATATAATGGACACATTCTTACAAACCACTTCCTACTGAAACGGAGAGAAGAGAATAATAACCTAATATCTATTAAACAAATTGAAGTTGTCATTAAAACCTTTCCTCAAAAAAAACCTCAAGGCCCAGGTGGCATCTCTGATGATTTCTTACAATTATTAAAGAAGAAATAGTACCAGTCTTAGACAAAATCTAGAGAATTGATAAAAAGGGAATACTTCCCAACCCATTGTATGAAGTTAGCAGAAACTTGATACAAAACCCAAAAGGAAAATAACAAACCAATCTCCCTCATGAAAATAGTTGCAAAAATCCTACGTAGAGTATTAGCAAATAAAATTCAACAATATATAAAAAGCATAATTCATCACAACCATGTGGGATTTATTACAGAAATACAATCCTGCTTTAACATTCAAAAAAGAAGCAATGTAATTCCAGGGAAAAAAAAATAAATGTAATAATCATATGATTGTTTCAACAGATATTGCTAAAATTAAACTCACTGCACTGAAGGTTTTTTTAAACTCTTAGCAAAATAGAAATAGGTGGTTTCTATATCTTTATTTTGATTTTTTTAACGTATTTGTAACACCATATTTAAAGATGAATTACTGAAAGATTTAGTTATGAGATCAGAACACAGATACCCAACACTTATACTCAGCATTATACTGAAGTCCAAGACAGTGAAATAAGATAAGAAAATAAATGAAAGCCAGATATAAACACAAAGAAATATTTTCTTTTTATTTAAAAATATGCTATTTTATGACTCCTGAGAATTTTGGGAGATAGTGTTACTTTTATTAGGATGCCTCATCAACAAGGCATTATCATCTTTCAGATTGAGGGGACGATTCCTATATCTGTTTCCCGCTGTCCTCGTGTTTTCTAGCACAGCACCAATAACACTGAATGACCACTGTTAGACTGGTTACCCACAGCACACAGCTTAACCATCATATAGGTCCTACCAACCCAGTACCTCATGTATGGTTTGTACTTAAAAAGTACTTGTTAGAATGAGCTGGATTCTAGTTATTCATGATCTAGAGGAAAGAGTAGAAACCAGTAATTCAACAAGCACACTAATAAAATAACAAAAATGCAAAATTTAAATTTTATATTAGAGCTATATCAACTCGAAGAGACGAGGAAGTGAAAAATATGGTTTTATTTTAATAAATAGAGACATATGTGGCAGTACTTACCCAAACACAATGGTGGTGTAGTCCACACTCCCTCTAAACAATAGGACTCCTTAGACCCTTGTAGGAAATGGTGCTCGAAACATCTGTATTCCACTGAGGAACCATTTTCATAGGTCCTGACTGTTGAACTCTTAATAACTCCATTTTTAATAAATGGGGGAGATGCACATGTTCTTTTAGATTCTGCAAATATAATAAAGTCTGCAATGAATTGCTACAATAGGCAGCCAGTGTTTTTATAATCTCTACAGAAATAAAACAATATATTTCATGTAAAAGCATTTTTAAGACATCTCTCAAGTAATTTTTAAATATCAAAAGCATTTCTGCAATAACTTCATACATAAAATTTATGATTGCCATTAGAATATCATAATATTAAATACATGTTTAAAACTAGCAAAGTATTAATTATTGGGATTTTACTTTTCCCCTTTCTGTTTGCCAAAAGTGAAAGCATATAAGATCCGTCTTGAGGCCATGCTTTCTGTATGCATTCTCTTCCTGTTTCTTTATTAAAAGTGACAGTCCCATGCCCAAGGAGTACACAAAGTCTCTCACTCTACCTTAAGCCCTCTTCTGAGACAATGCTCCCCTGCAAACCCTGAGGAGAGCAATGCTTTACAGGGTTGTTGATTGCTCACAAGAGGGTGATCCATCCTCTGAAAGTCTGGTGATATGTACAAAATCTCATGATTTCTCTCTTTATAAAACTGACTTACAGAATAAAAAGATGTCAGCATAGATCCTATTTAAGGGTATGTGCTGATTGGAAATTGATCAGGTTATTCCCAATTTTATAGATTAGATGATGAGGGTGGTGGATTGCTTAGGGTCTTATCCTTTGAACTCATACTGATCACCTGTGATACTGGTCACCCAAGAAATTGTCAGGAAGCACTACTGTTTTACCTTTTCTAATACATGAAGGATATTTCACTTCACCTCTGTTGCACTGCACCGATAATTCAGAGGGTGCAGTTGATGGAGACAAGTCATACCCCTGTTTACATACAAAATCTATTAAATCTCCATGTAGGATCTTTCCTTCATAATTCCATTTCATCTCTAGGTTATTTCTGCTCATGTCATCCATGTTAACTGTACACGGCTCTGTAAAACAAAGGGTCTTTTCAATTCTTTACTCATCTCACAAGTATGAAAGTGATATATTTTTACAAAAAAAATTATGACAGGCATCAAAAGCAGTATTTTATATTTACCATTTATCATTATTAAAGCTCTTCACACATATACATGATAAAGGATACACTTTATTGCTGTCAAATGAATTTATATATTTTGTATTATCTTCAATATATCATAAATTAAAACCACTTAATTTGAAACATTAAAAATATTGTTTAAGGCAACAACCACTTAGGTTCATCCTGATTTCCTTCCTATAAAATAAAATCTTCAAATAGAAAATGTATTAACTGTGTAATATTTGTGGGACACTTACCACTTGATATTCGTCGGTGAATAAAACAAAGATCCCTGCCCTCATGGAGATTACCTTCTAACTGGGAGACACACACACACAATCAACAATAAATGTAATAAATATATGGATCTTATAATTTGGGGCCATCCTTAAACTACATATAATAAGTGCGATAGGAAAATTAATAGTGGAGGCGTGGGGGAAGGGGGGCTGTGCTTCTAGGTAAGGTGGTTGGGACAGGCTTAAATAAGTAATCTTTGAACAGACTTGCAGAAGGCTAAGGAGTGAACCAAGTCATTTCCTCTCATTGTTGTGGCCTCTCCCGTTGCGGAGTACAGGCTCCGGACGTGCAGGCTCAGCGGTCATGGCTCACGGGCCCAGCCGCTCCGCGGCATGTGGGATCTTCCCGGGCCAGGGCACGAACCCATGTCCCCTGCATCGGCAGGCGGACTCTCAACCACTGCGCCACCAGGGAAGCCCCTGAACCAAGTCATTTTTTGAGGGAAGGGCATTCCAGGCACAGGGAACTACCTTGAGGTGAGAGCACACCTGGCTTACTTGGGGAGGAGTAATGAGACTAGACTGGCTGAAGTAGGATAAGGGCAGGGAAGACCAGCAGGGGGGAGGTTGAGAAGTTCATAACATCTGGAATAATTCACAGATGGGAATTATAGCACCATCTTTCCCATTCGTAGTGAGAGTATTTTCAGTCCCACAGGACAAGTAAGATGTACAAAGCTCTCTCCTCTTGCCCTGATGACAATAAATGATCTTCACTCAGTATTTGCTTTAGGCTGTGGGCACCAAGCCTAAATGTCATGAGGCAATTGCTCCAGACAGAAAATGATAGGTTTCCTTAAACCTTATTGTTCCCTATGGGATTGTTCCATTACTAGCTTTTCCTTTACAATTTCGGTCCAGTCTCTATCCTCAGAGATGACTGTACTTCCATTCAATGCAATATCAATCACATCATCAAAAGCTTAACATCAAAATCATTTATGAAAATATGAGAGCAATAGAAAAACTACAGGTGAAGATATATCTGAATGTGAATGTGAACAGCAAACTAAGAATGACTTGAAGGAGAGAAACCACAAAGGAGATGCTGAAAGAGCTGACTTAAAACTTAAATTTATGTATATTAAAAACACTATAAATAAAAGGAAGAGGAAAACAAAAAATAGCTGCAATATACATAACTGTCAAATGGATAATTAATTTATATAGATAAAGCTCTTATGGGTATGGAAAAATCGCTAAACTATGAACAATCAGTTCATTGAAAAACCACCTATGGCCATTAGAAATTGAAAAATGTCAACTGTTTAATACCCAAATAAATCCAATTAAAGTAAGTTTAATTGCTTAATTAACAATATGTAAAGATTAAGATATTCAAGTTCACAAAGATTAAGAAACTACTTCATTAATTCACTGATGCTAGGATCATAAATCAGAATAAACTTTATGAAGGGCAGTTTGGAAATTATCAGAAATTTAATTAAAATTCCAGATCTCTTTGATCCAGAAATTCCTCTTCAGATAATCTGAAAACAAAAACAAAACATGTGAAATAAATAGAATTAATTTTATTTTATTAAAAAATAAAGATTATTTACATGTACAAATATTTAGTACAAGATGTACTGTGTGGAATATAAAAATGTTGAAAACACACTAAATGTCCATCAAAAAATAATTAAATTATGGCATATCTGCATTAAGGAAAACTGTATAGCCATTAAAATATAATGTAGAAATATAGCAAACCATGTTCATAATATAGTTTAAGTGAAAGAAACAAGATTCATAGCCTCTTCATGATATCATAAAGTTTTGTGAATATGTATGTTGGAAGCTGGTGTAGAAAAAGGTGTAAAAGACCATTATCTAAGTCACTGACGTTTCCGGCAAGGTTACTGATATTTTCTGTTTTCTTCTAGTTTATTCTGTATGTTTATTAATTTTCTTGTAGATAACAATGATTTGCTTTTGTAGTTTAAAGGGCTAATATTTTTAACTAAACGTCTTTTTTAACTTATAGGGAGTTTATCATGCAATTTTCTATTTGTAGAAGTCACAATGTAAGAAGTTCTTTGCAACTGTAGTGACCAGGTACGTTACTTTTAAATGTAACTCTGACTAGCAAAGTTAAAAAATGAGGCAAATCTATAGGCTTGAAATGAGAGGTGAATATTGTTTTCCCAAAGTAATTTCAATTTAGGTAATTATTTAGATAGCTGCCTCAGTTTTCTACTTGAAAACATTAACATTAATTAATCCATGCCTTAATCCAAAATATAGAGTAACTACAAACATTTTTATCTGCTCAACAAGATAAAACAAAAGTGAGGAAGCAGTGGCAAAGAAAGCTATAAACGACATGCTCTTTCAAGGAAAGAATTGGATTGATTATTCTTCTGTCCAAATGACATTCTGAGGACAATAAGAGAGACAACGAGGAATATAAACAACCAGGGGAAATTCCAGTTAGGAGAAAGACAACACAAATGTAATCAGACACACAAATGTGATTATGTTTAATGCCACTGAAGTGGACACTTAAACATGGTTAAAATGGTAAAGTTTTGTTGTTCTTATGTTACCACATTAAAAAAAAAAAAAATGCAGTGGGGTAAGAACGAGTATAGCCTAAACCCTAAGATACTAGGGATGTTTTCTGCTGACAGAAACGATAAGGTAAAACACTTGAAGAATGAAAGATATATACAAAATTCTCTTTTCCATGCTATAAAACATTATATGAAAATCATGTAAGAATACAAACATAAGGGTAAAACAAATTCAATGTGTCCTGCTATAAGCAGAATAAGTTCCAGGGACCTAATGTACAAAACAATATATAAAAAAATAAATAAGATAAAAGTAAAAAATTTTAAAAAAACCACCCCAATGTTGTGCACTTAAAAGTTGCTAAGAGTGGATCTTGAATGCTCTCATCATAACAACAACGCCCAAAATTACATGAGGTGAAGGATAAATAAACTAACCTTATTGTGGTAATAATTTCACAATGTATTTGTGTATCAAATCATCACATTATACACCTTAAACATACACAAGGTTATATGTCAATTGTATCTCAATAAGGCTGGGAAAAATTTTTTTAATTCAATGTGTTCTCTATCTTACCTAAGCAAACAGGTGGGGATGACCATTTTCCTTGTTCACAATGAGATATTTTTGCTCCTCTCAATAAGTAATATTCATTGCATCTATATTCCACTGAGGATCCTGTTGGGTAGCTTGCTAATAATCCACCAATAACAGCTCCATTTATTACATCAGGTGGAGAATTACAATTCTCAGTATTTCCTAAGAAAAGAAGTTATTTTTAAATTAATACAAACATAACAACATAATGATATAATACAGCTGCGCATACAATAGTACTTTAATATTTCACTATGTAATTTAGGACAATTGATCTCTCAGTGTACCAGAATCAGAGAAACTTTATTCAGCTAAGTATTGTTAAAATTTACTAAGCCAAACTAAAGAGCAAATGTTTTGCTGAAGGACAAGTATGCAGCGGATTTTTCACTTTTCTTACTTCTGAAGGACTCTTGCTATAGATACTCTTAAAATGTACAGAAAGGTAAACAGTGTTCTTTAACCTAACGATTATGGTCCATTTAAAAACTGACCTTTGTTATTATCCATTTTTATTTTTTCCTTCTCATCTCTCTTCATCTCAGATCTCAATCAGCCCATGGATGAAAATTTCCATTTTTCTCTCTGTCTTCAGAGTCTTTCTCCTACTCGGCTAATTTCTCTAGCATCTTTAATAGCTTTTCTCTTACACAACAGATATCCTCAGTAAACATGTCTGTGGTCTCTCTAGGACCTGATCAAGAAATGAGGAGAGGGCTTCCCTGGTGGCGCAGTGGTTGAGAGTCCCCCTGCCGATGCAGGGGACACGGGTTCGTGCCCCAGTCCGGGAAGATCCCACATGCCGCGGAGCGGCTGGGCCCATGAGCCATGGCCGCTGAGCCTGCGCTCCGCAACGGGAGAGGCCACAACACTGAGAGGCCCGCGTACCGCAAAAAAAAAAAAAAAGAAAAAAAAGAAATGAGAAGGATGGCAGGATGGGTAGCACCAAGGAGTGGTACCCTGGTTGTGCCCTTCAGTGAGATAAAAGAGCAGGTATATGGCTCAGAGGGTGGAGGGCTCAGAATGGCCAGATGCAAAAGTACTATCATCAAGATGTTAAAAACTTGTTTGTTTCCCAATTCTTTATATCCAGTTAAATTCTACAGAGAGCTCCATATGCTCAGGAAAAATAGCAGAGTAAGTGCTCTATCTGTGTGTTTCAAACTCTTCTAAGCAATGGACCGTTGCTGTAAGTGTGTGAATTAAACAAAGGAAAATGTTACACACTAGGCTTAGCTCTGGATGTGAAACGCAGCACACATACCAACACACTCAGGGGGAAGGGTCCATTTTCCACGTTTACAAGTTATCTCTTCTGGTCCCCGGAGGTGATACCCTCTTTCACACACGTATGTCACTTTATCCCCATTATAATAGACCTTGGAGGATAGGTTTGCTGCAGCATTCTCAACCAAGGGCGGGTCCTCACAGCCCATCCTCTGCTTTTCTTCTGAAAAGGGAAAATTGAAACAGAAGAGACCATTTAGCTCCACATGCACGCAGGTTGCATTTTAGGGAAAGCTCATTTGAGGTGCTGCTAACCAATGCATTTGGGAGGTTCTGTCCATTTTCCATTTTCACAGCGTATCTCTTCTGATCCCTGCCTCTCAAAGTTAAGTCCACACTCTATACGCACTGTTTCTCCGTGACGATAAGTGGTGGAGTACCTTTGGATTCTGGAGGTCAGAGGCACAGGGGGAGGAGGACATCGATTTCTTCTTCCTTTTATGGAGAAACATCAGTATATTTAGTCATATAATTACCAAAAAATAATAGTTAAGATTTCATAAGCACATTCATTGTGCCAAGGACCCTAAGAAGTATGGCAGACAGACTGGGGCCACCCCCTGGATCCCCACATCCTGAGGCTGACTTCCTTGAGTCATGCCCCTCCCCAAGAACAGGAACTGGGACTTGCTTCTAAGCAATGAACACAGCCAAGATGATGGGATGCATGTGACCTGTTTAAACACAGCCACAAGGATGGATGCGATGACCATGCACACATACTCTCGCAGCACAGTATGGTAAGGCCGTTCTTGCCGAGCTCTTTCGCAGCTGATCTGGAAGAGAAGCAAGCTGCTTCATCGCGAGCTTCCGAATGGGGTGGGTCAGAGGGCAGGGGGCACAGGGCTGCCTGCAGGGGCATCCAGGAGGAGACTGAAGCCCTCTGCTCCGCAGCCTGCCAAGCTCCAAATGCTGCCACAAACCACAGTGAACTTGAAAGCAGGTTCTTCCCGAGCCCAGCCCCAGATGACACCGCAGTCCCACCTGACACCTTGACTGCAGCTTTGTTAGACACGGACACAGAGCCAGGTCAGCTCCACCCAGAATTCTGACCCACAGAAACTGTGAGACACAGGTGTGTGGTTTCAAGCTGTTAAGTTCGTGCCAATAGAAAACTAAAAGAGCCAGCACATTACATTCATTATCTCCTTTAATCTTAAAATAACTTTAAGTGGGGACTATTACATCTCCCATATTACAGACAAAGAAACTAAAACTTATAAAGTAAGTAAATTATTAGTAAGTGGTGGATCTGCTCCTAAACCCGTGTCTATCTGAATTAAAATCTCCTGCTCTTAACTATTCTAAAATACTGACTATATTAATTTCCCATGGCTGCCGTGACCAATTACCACAATGGAGAGGCTTAAAAAATAGCACACCTTTATTCTCTTACATTTCTGGAAGCCAAAGTCCAGAATCGGTTTCACTGGGCTGAAATCAAGGTATCAGGAGAGCTGTGTTCCTTCTGGAGCCTTTAGGAGACAAGCAGCTTCTTTGCCTCTGCAAGCTTCTGGGGGCTGCGTGCCCTCCTTGGCTTATGACCCCTTCCTTTTTCACTCCAACCTTTGCTTCCATCGTCACATCTCATACTTGATCTTCTGTAGTCAAATCTCCCTCTGCCTCCCTCTTATATAATTATGATGCTTATGATTACATTTGGGGCCCACATGGATAATCCCAGATATTATTCCTCTCTCCAGATCCTTAATTTCATCACATCTGCAAAGTCCCTTTTGCCCTATAGGGTAACATTCACTGGTTCCAGGGACTTGAATATGAATATTTTCTTTTGGGAGGGAGGGAGGCATTACTCAGACGACTACACTGCCCATCCTACATCTAAGGACTGTTTGCTAGAAAACGATAGCAGGAATGTTGGCACCTGACTTAATTTGGTGGGAGTGGGGCGAACAGGTGATAAGTAGGTAGGGGTCTGCCATTTCATTTTGAAATAATATGCTACAGGTAATTTGCTAACAATCTTCCTCTCTGCTGTTAGAGCAAGGCTGTTGGGCACCACTGGAAAGTTTTAAAAAGAATATTTCTAACAAAAAAAATTAAAGTCATTGTTTAGAGAATTTAGAGGATGAGCATTTAGAGAATGATGGCAGCATTTAGAGAATGATGGCAGTTCTGGGAAACCCCACTGCATAACCCTGGTGACCCCTCTTTCGTTCCTCTCAGCAACTGTTTCAAATCTTCACTACTCTCTTCCAAGTTTTCCTTTCCTGTCTTTCTCCTGCCTGTTAATAATGACACTATTTCCTACATTACAGAGACAATAGAGGCTATCAAGCCCTTTACCTCTCCCCATCCTTCCCAATCCTCCAAGTCCTATTTATCTTTTAAGGCCCAGTTCAGACATTATCCATCACCTCTGTAAACACTGTCCCACACCATATCAATCAGAACCTTCAGTGTTTGTTCAAACACCTTATGCCTGACTTTATTACACCAGTTGTCA
Source organism: Grampus griseus (assembly GCF_964374135.1). Classification (NCBI taxonomy): domain Eukaryota; kingdom Metazoa; phylum Chordata; class Mammalia; order Artiodactyla; family Delphinidae; genus Grampus; species Grampus griseus. The sequence goes on from NC_139017.1 coordinate 5,456,114, forward strand.
CATTGTACCAATGATTTGTATCTGTTTCCTCTGCTAGACCAGGACCTCCTTCATATAACACTGCAGGTGTGATTATATGACTATTGAATTGATGTCTCTTAACAGATAATCATACCACCTGCTTGAACACAGCCAGTGATATAAATGGAACCACAGACGTCCCATTTGACAGTGGCTCTTACTGGATGACCTCAGTTTTCATTTTCAATCTGGGTAACATTCTGCTGCTTTTCCTGCTCTTTACCCCACTGTTCTGAAGACTGTATTTTCACATCAGGGAATATGTGGCTAAGTAATAAGAAAGTACCTCCACAAAGCTGCCAACTTGGGACAACTGGATCTAGTTAATTCCCAACAACAACAATTATTCATTATAATGAGAGATTTACAATTTATAATAGATTTTTAAAAATATATTTAAAAGATATATCCACTCTACAAACTAATGTAAAAATTAAGATTTCTTCAGATTAAATGTATTAAAGACTGTTGAAAATAGCACTGATTTAAAAGACAATATTTATTTAAAAAAATAGCACTCTGGAGAAGAATTAGATATCATCAGAGACTTTTTTCCATAGAAATTAAAGAAATTAAAGCTGATTCAGACATGATATTTTATTTGTGTGAGTATGAAATTTTAAAAATTACCTTCACAGACAGGAGATTCTGGGTACCAACCAAAGTTATAGCACTGAATTAAATCAGATCCACTTAGATAATAATTTTTATGACAGAAAAACTGAACTACGTCTCCTTCTTCATAGGTTTGCTTCACAGGATGAAAATAACCATTTTCTATTGATCTTAAAGAAGAACATATTAATTCTAAAAATGAAAGAACAAATAAAAAACAAAGAAGTGTTATTTTTCCTGCTAGAACAAAATTCACCCACTACTTACCTGCCATATCTGAATTAGAAATCAGCAACTTTGCCAAATTTTGTTATTCCTAGTAAAAGCTTGCCAATTTATATATTTATTGAATATCATTAAACTTATTTTAATTTAAGTATCTGAGCTAAAAGGATTTTTCCCTCTTTGAGAGCTTGAAATGATGAAAGCCTACTGTCAACATCATTAAAACCAGAAGCAAAAAAATATGAAAAAAGGAACATAATTCGCATAACAACTTGTACCCATTTCTGAGAGGGAGTTTTCAAAGTGAAAGTAGTCGTCTTCAAAGTGAGAACCTACTGGCACATCGTGGGGTGAGGGCCCATCCGTACGGGTGACACTCCACCTCCTCTGTCCTCTTCCCGGAAGCTGTGTGGTACCCAGAGGCACACTCATATCGTATTTTGTCCTTCACTTTGAACATCTTCTGTGTTGTGGAATAATTTCCGTGATGTAATTCAGGGGCCAAACATGTTTCTAAAAAAAAAAGAAATTAAAGTCATTTGTTTTATGAACTCCATCCCTAAACCTAGAATATTAAAAGGAAATCTCAAAAAGTATTTTCTATGAATTTTAACAATATATGACAGAATCAGCTCTTGGCAAAATTGAAAAATAATCAAAGTTTGCCTTTGTCTCTGGATTCCCTTTCTTCATGCACCCTGAATCCTAGCTCTACCTGTCTTCAGTCTTTAAAATTCTACTCTAGTGTATTTGGCCAAAGGTCACAATTCAATAGAAAACTTGTGCAGTAGCGATTTTTTGATGATGTCCCATCTGTGGATTTGTATAATTTAAATAGATAACACCACACTAACTATATATATACATATATATATATACAAATAAGTGGGTTATTTTTAAAATAAATTTATTATTTATTTATTTTTGGCTGCGTTGGGTCTTTGCTGCTGCACGTGGGCTTTCTCTAGTTGTGGTGAGCTGGGGCTACTCTTCGTTGCTGTGCACAGGCTTCTCATTGTGGTGACTTGTCTTGCTGCAGAGCATAGGCTCTAGGAGCGTGGGCTTCAGTAGCTGTGGCATGCGGGCTCAGTAGTTGTGGCTTGCAGGCTCTAGAGCGCAGGCTCAGTAGCTGTGGCGCACAGGCTTAGTTGCTCTGCAGCATGTGGAATCTTCCCGGACCAGGGCTCGAACCCATGTCCCCTGCATTGGCAGGTGGATTCGCAACCACTGCGCCACCAGGGAAGTCCCTGATTGGGTTATTTTTAAGTTTATCTGATATTGGTTTGAGGTATAAAATAATGTGCATTATTTCAAACTCTTCTCTAATGAAGGAAATACTAATTTATGTATGTTGTGACAGAAAGTTTCATTAAGGGTCTTTCCTTTTATTCCACTCCAATTCTTTGTTTACTAGTAAAAAATAGGAACTGCTGGAGTAGGTGTGTGGTAGAGGTTGGGAATCCTTGGATTAAGGAAACACCCAGCATTAGAGGGAAACAATATAATAACTTCCTGCATCGAGAGACATAATAAAATAATTATATTTAAACAAGAATGCCTACCCATATAAGAAAGCATTGAACTCACAAGCTCTTACCTTCAGATTTAGGAGATAATTCTTAAACACATACCATGTTCCTTCCTACAGGTTGGCTGAGAAGACCATCCAACAGGGAGGCATTGAACCACTCCTTCATCCTGCCCTGTTGTGGTTTTGTACCCTGATGCACAATGATAACGCATGTTCTCTTGAATTTTGTAAAATAATTTTGTGTCAAAGACGTAACCGTTCCTCAGGTCAGGCTTAGGGCATTTTTCTGTGGGGAAAAAATATTTCTGTTCTAAATTGATGAAATTAAGCTTGTTCTTTACTAAGCTGTAAAACTAACAATGCAAAAGTTTAATATTATTCTTGGAATTTTAAGGAGAAAGAAAAATGTTCACTCCACAATTCCTTGATTTAATTTAATTTTGGAACTATCCTGCTTGCTCTGCATCAAATTTCTTTAAAAGTTGATTCAATTTGACAATAAAATTCTTGGATGTACTAACTTCAGTTCTCACAGTCATCCCACCCCTACCTCATCTACGTTAGAAAATATATCCAGGGATCTTCTTCTAACTAATTGTCATTAATGGAAAATAGAAAGAATTTCTTTTGGGTTTACTTCCTAATACTTTTGAGGCCACTGCATTTGATAATTTTTAACATGATGTAACTAAAGCACATATACCTACTCTATGCATCCTTAAAGAATCATGCAGACAATTTAATGTGAAAACTGTGTTCATTTATTTTTTAAGCCTCTGATCACCTACCTGCACAGTAAGACTCCATAGTCAGTCCATGTAAACTGTGACTGAGTCACAGACAGGCTACTCAAAACCTTGGAGTTCACAGAGCTAATTTTTACTAAATACTTGGAACTGTGATGTGTTGGACAGTACATTTACCTTAGCATTGTATGGAGTTTAATCATTTTTTAAGCCTCATTAATGGACCCTCATAACAAACCAATTCAGAAAGGCGAAGAGACTTGTCCAAGGTTAATATTAGTTTAAATATATGTTGTACTTGCTGTGTGGCGAGCCCTTTATAAAGATGATCTCATCGAAGCTGTATGATTTGCATTTTATAGGTGAGAAAGTCCAGCTTGGAATGTTTAAGCCACTTTTCAGTGTTGGAGCAGTATTCACAGGCGGCAGTCTGGCCACAGAGGGTGTCTCAATCCTGACACTGCAATGCTAACCCTGCAACATCCTTTTCTGGGTCCTACTTCACTGCTCTCACATCATCTCATCTAAGATGTTTAATTTACTTTTATGCTCTAGTTATGAGTGAGATGTATTTATTACAGTTAATCTGTGGTCCATGTTAATACTAAAAGTGCAATGCTTAAATTGATGCTCCGTCCACAAGTCATGGAGTGGATAATTATCCCAAATAGATATATTCACTGGACATATCGACCACCATAAGCAACATACCCACTTCTTCTGAATGAAACTGACTCAACCAAAGCGCCTTACTCTGCAAAACAGAGCCTGGGGAATGTGTCAATCAAGAGAGGTAACCTGACTCCATGGAAGCCAGCTGATAGTTTGACTCTAGTGTAGCCTCACATGAAATATTGAGATGAGCCGATCAGATTTCCTTTTCACAAATTTGAACTCAAAAAAACACATTTTTCAATGGATATTATGTGAGAAAAAGTTGTCATACAAAGGAGAGTCTTTCAAATGATAAAATACTAGAGTAACAACCCTATATATGCTTCCTAAGGCCAATGTCAAGCATTTTTCGGTCTCCTGCAGAACTCTCTGTAAAAGCCCCTCATTCTTTTTTTTTTTTTAACATCTTTATTGGAGTATAATTGCTTTACAATGGTGTATTACTTTCTGCTTTATAACAAAGTGAATCAGTTATACATATACATATATCCCCAAATCTCTTCCCTCTTGTGTCTCCCTCCCTCCCACCCTCCCTATCCAACCTCTCTAGGTGGTCACAGAGCACGAGTTGATCTCCCTGTGCTATGCGGCTGCTTCCCACTAGCTATCTATTTTACATTTGGTAGTGTATATGTGTCCATGCCACTCTCTCACTTTGTCCCAGCTTACGCTTCCCCCTCCCTGTATCCTCAAGTCCATTCCCTAGTAGGTCTGCGTCTTTATTCCCGTCTTGCCCCTATGTTCTTCATGACCTTTTTTCTTTTTCTTTTAGATTCCATATATATGTGTTAGCATATGTTATTTTTCTCTTTCAGACTTACTTCACTCTGTATGACAGACTCTAGGTCCATCCACCTCACTACAAATAACTCAGTTTCATTTCTTTTTATGGCTGAGGAATATTCCATTTTACATATGTGCCACATCTTCTTTATCCATTCATCTGTTGCTGGACACTTAGGTTGTTTCCATGTCCTGGCTATTGTAAATAGAGCTGCAATGAATATTGTGGTACATGACTCTTTTGAATTATGGTTTTCTCAGGGTATATGCCCAGTAGTGGGATTGCTGGGTCATATGGTAGTTCTATGTGTAGTTTTTTAAGGAGCCTCCATACTGTTCTCCATAGTGGCTGTATCCATTTACATTCCCACCAACAGTGCAAGAGGGTTCCCTTTTCTCCACACCCTCTCCAGCATTTATGGTTTGTAGATTTATTGATCATGGCCATTCTGACTGGTGTGAGATGATATCTCATTATAGTTTTGATTTGCATTTCTCTAATGATTAATGATGTTGAGCATCCTTTCATGTGTTTGTTGGCAATCTGTACATCTTCTTTGGAGAAATGTCTATTTAGTTCTTCTGCCCATTTTTGGATTGGGTTGTTTGTTCTTTTGATATTGAGCTGCACGAGCTGCTTGCAAATTTTAAGAGATTAATCCTTTGTCAGTTGCTTCATTTGCAAATCTCCCATTCGGAGGGTTGTCTTTTTGTCTTTTTTATGGTTTCCTTTGCTGTGCAAAAGCTTTGAAGTTTCATTAGGTCCCATTTGTTTTTGTTTTTAATTCCATTTCTCTAGGAGGTGAGTCAAAAAGAATCTTCCTGTGATTTATGTCATAGAGTGTTCTGCCTATATTTTCCTCTAAGAGTTTAATAGTGTCTGGCCTTACATTTAGGTCTTTAATCCATTTTGAGTTTATTTTTGTGTATGGTGTTAGGGACTGTAGTGATTTCATTCTTTTACATGTAGCTGTCCAGTTTTCCCAGCACCACTTACTGAAGAGGCTGTCTTTTCTCCACTGTATATTCTTGCCTCCTTTATCAAAGATAAGGTGACCATATGTGCGTGGGTTTATCTCTGGGCTTTCCATCCTGTTCCACTGATCTATATTTCTGTTTTTGTGCCAGTACCACCCTGTTTTGATTACAGTAGCTTTGTAGTATAGTCTGAAGTCAGGGAGCCTGACTGCTCCAGCTCTGTTTTTCTTTCTCAAGACTGCTTTGGCTATTCGGGGTCTTTTGTGTTTCCATACAAATTGTGGAATTATTTTGTTCTAGTTCTGTGAAAAATGCCAGTGGTAGTTTGATAGGGATTGCATTGAATCTGTAGATTGCTTTGGGTAGTAGAGTCATTTTCACAATGTTGATTCTTCCAATCCAAGAACATGATATATGTCTCCATCTATTTGTATCATCTTTAATTTCTTTCATCAGTGTCTTATAATTTTCTGCATACAGGTCTTTTGTCTCCTTACGTAGGTTTATTCCTAGATATTTCTTTCTTTTTGTTGCAATGGTAATGGGAGTGTTTTCTTAATTTCACTTTCAGGTTTTTCATCTTTAGTGTATAGGAATGCAAGAGAGTTCTGTGCATTCATTTTCTATCCTGCTACTTTACCAAATTGATTGATTAGCTCTAGTAGTTTTCTGGTAGCATCTTTAGGATTCTCTATGTATAGTATCATGTCATCTGCAAACAGTGACAGCTTTACTTCTTCTTTTCTGATTTGGATTCCTTTTATTTCTTTTTCTTCTCTGATTGCTGTGGCTAAAACCTACAAAAGTATGTTGAATAACAGTGGTGAGGGTGGGCAACCTTGTCTTATTCCTGATCTTAGTGGAAATGGTTTCAGTTTTTCACCATTAAGGACGATGTTGGCTGTGGGTTTGTCATATATGGCCTTTATTATGTTGAGGTAAGTTCCCTCTATGCCTACTTTCTGGAGGGTTTTTTATCATAAATGGGTGTTGAATTTTGTCAAAAGCTTTCTCTGCGTCTATGGAGATGATCATATGGTTTTTCTCATTCAATTTGTTAATATGGTGTATCACGTTGATTGGCTTGCGTATACTGAAGAATCCTTGCATTCCTGGGATAAACCCCCCTTGATCATGGTGTATGACCCTTTTAGTGTGCTGCTGGATTCTGTTTGTTGGTATTTTATTGAGGATTTTTGCATCTATGTTCATCAGTAATATGGGCCTGTAGTTTTCTTTGTGACATCTTTGTCTGGTTTTGGTATCAGGGTGATGGTGGCCGTGTGGAATGAGCTTGGGAGTTTTCCACCCTCTGCTATATTTTGGAAGTTTGAGAAGGGTAGGTATTAGCTCTTCTCTAAATGCTTGATAGAATTCTCCTGTGAAGCCATCTGGTCCTGGGCTTTTGTTTGTTGGAAGATTTTTAATCATAGTTTCAAATTCTTTGCTTGTGATTGGTCTGTTTATAGTTTCTATTTCTTCCTGGTTCAGTCTCGGAAGGTTGTGCATTTCTAAGAATTTGTCTATTTATTCCAGGTTGTCCATTTTATTGGCATATAGTTGCTTGTAGTAATCTCTCAAGATCCTTTGTATTTCTGCAGTGTCAGTTGTTACTTCTCCTTTTTCATTTCTAATTCTATTGATTTGAGTCTTCTCCCTTTTTCTCTTGATGAGTCTGCCTAATGGTTTATCAATTTCGTTTATCTTCTTAAAGAACCAGCTTTTAAATTTATTGATCTTTGCTATTGTTTCCTTCATTTCTTTTTCATTTATTTCTGATTTGATCTTTATGATTTCTTTCCTTCTGCTAACTTTGGGTTTTTTTTGTTCTTCTTTCTCTAATTGTTTTAGGTGTCAGGTTAGGTTTTACATTTCAGATGTTTCTTGTTTCTTAAGGCAGGATTGTATTGCTATAAACTTCCCTCTTAGAACTGCTTTTGCTGCATCCCACAGGTTTTGGGCCGTTGTGTTTTCATTGTCATTTGTTTCTAGGTATTTTTGATTTCCTCTTTGATATTTTCAGTGATCTCTTGGTTATTAAATAGTGTATTGTTTAGCCTCCATGTGTTTGTATTTTTTACAGATTTTTTCCTGTAATTGACATCTAATCTCATAACATTGTGGTCGGAAAAGATATTTGATACGACTTCAATTTTCTTAAATTTACCAAGGCTTGATTTGTTACCCAAGATACGATTTATCCTGGAGAACGTTCCATGAGCACTTGAGAAGAAAGTGTATTCTGTTGTCTTTGGATGGAATGTCCTATAAATGCCAATTAAGTCCATCTTATTTAATGTATCATTTAAAGCTTGTGTTTCCTTATTTATTTTCATTTTGGATGATCTGTCCATTGGTGAAAGTGGGGTGTTAAAGTCCCCTGCTATGATTGTGTTACTGTCAATTTCCCTTTTTATGGCTGTTAGTATTTGCCTTATATATTGAGGTGCTCCTATGTTGGGTGCATAAATATTTACAATTGTTATATCCTCTTCTTTGATTGATCCCTTGATCATTATGTAGTGTCCTTCCTTTTCTCTTGTAATAGTCTTTGTTTTAAGGTCTATATTTTGTGATATGAGAATTGCTACTTCAGCTTTCTTTTGATTTCCATTTGCATGGAATATCTTCTTCCATCCCCTCACTTTCAGTCTGTATGTGTCCCTAGGTCAGAAGTGGGCATCTTGTAGACAGCATATATATGGGTCTTGTTTTTGTATCCATTCATCCAGTCTCTATGTTTTGTTTGGAGCATTTAATCCATTTACACTTAAGGTAATTATCGATATGTATATTCCTATTACCATTTTCTTAACTGTTTGGGGTTTGTTATTGTAGGTCTTTTCCTTCTCTTGTGTTTCCTGCCTAGAGAAGTTCCTTTAGCATTTGTTGTAAAGCTCTTTTGGTTGTGCTGAATTCTCTTAGCTTTTGCTTGTCTGTAAATGTTTTAACTTATCCGTCAATTCTGAATGAGAACCTTGCTGGGTAGAGTAATCTTGGTTGTAGGTGTTTCTCCTTCATCACTTTAAATATATCCTGCCACTCCCTTCTGGCTTACAGAGTTTTTGGTGAACGATCAGCTGTTAACCTTATGGGGATTCCTTTGTATGTTATTTGTTGTTTTTCCCTTGCTGCTTTGAATATTTTTTCTTTGTATTTAATTTTTGACAGTTTGATTAATATGTGTCTTGCCATGGTTCTCCTTGCATTTATCTTGTATGGGACTCTCTGTGCTTCCTGGACTTGATTAACTATTTCCTTTCCCATATTAAGGAAGTTTTCAACTATAATGCCTTCAAATATTTTCTCAGTCCCTTTCCTTTTCTCTTCTTCTTTTGGGATCCCTATAATTAGAATGTTGGTGCCTTTAATGTTGTCCCAGAGGTGTCTGAGACTGTCCTCAGTTCTTTTCATTCTTTTTTCTTTATTCTGCCCTGCAGTAGTTAGTTCCCCTATTTTATCTTCCAGGTCACTTATCCGTTCCTCTGCCTCAGTTATTCTGCTATTGATTCCTTCTAGAGAATTTTTAATTTCATTTACTGTGTTATTCCTCATTGTTTGTTTACTCTTTAGTTCTTCTATGTCCTTGTTAAACGTTTCTTGTATTTTCTCCATTCTATTTCCCAGATTTTTGTTCATCTTTACTATCATTATTCTGAATTCTCTTTCAGGTAGACAGTCTACTTCCTCTTAATTTTTTAGGTCTGCTGGGTTTTTACCTTGCTCCTTCATCTGCTGTGTGTTTCTTTGTCCTCTCATTTTGCTTAACTTACTGTGTTCAGGGTCTCCTTTTTGCAGGCTGCTGGTTCATAGTTCCTGTTGTTTTTCGTGTCTGTCCCCAGTGGGTAAGGTTGGTTCAGTGCGTTGTGTAGCCTTCCTGGTGGAGGGGACTAGTGCCTGTGTACTAGTGGGTGAGGCTTGATCTTGTCTTTCTGGTGGGCAGGTCCACGTCTGGTGGTGTGGTTTGGGGTGTCTGTGACCTTATTATGCTTTTAGGCAGCCTCTCTGCTAATGGGTGGGGTTGTGTTCCTGTCTTGCTAGCTGTTTGGCATAGGGTATCCCACACTGTAGGTTGCTGGTCGTTGAGTGGAGCTGGGTCTTAGCATTGAGATGGAGATCTCTGTGAGAGCTCTCACCGATTGATATTATGTGAGGCCAGGAGGTCTCTGGTGGTCCAATGTCCTGAACTTGGCTCTCCCACCTCAGAGGCACAGCCCTGACGCCTGGCTGGAGCACCAATAGCCTGTCATCCACACAGCTCAGAATAAAAGGGAGAAAAGAAAGAAAGAAAGAAAAGAAAGAAAGAAAGAAAGAAAGAAAGAAAGAAAGAAAGAAAGAAAGAAAGAAAGAAAGAAAGAAAGAAAGAAAGAAAGAAAGAAAGAAAGAAAGAAAGAAAGAAAGAAAGAAAGAAAGAAAGAAAGGAAAGAAAGAAAGAAAGAAAGAAAGAAAGAAAGAAAGAAAGAAAGAAGATAAAATAGTTATTAAAATAAAAAATAATTATTTAAAAAAGTTACTTAAAAGTAATAAAAAAAGAAAGAAAGAAGAGAGCAACCAATGCAAAAAACAAATCCACCAATGGTAACAAGCGCTAAAAACTATACTAAAAAACAAACAAACAAACAAACAAAAAAAGGACAGACAGAACCTAGGACAAATGGTAAAAGCAAAACTATACAGAGAACATCTCACACAGAAGCATGACATACCCAGTCAGAAAAAGAGAAAAAAGGGAAAAAATATATATACATATCATTGCTCCCAAAGTCCACCTCCTCAATTTGGGATGATTCCTTTTATATTCAGGTATTCCACAGATGCAGGGTACATCAAGTTGATTGTGGAGATTTAATCCGCTGCTCCTGAGGCTGCTGGGAGAGATTTCCCTTTCTCTTATTTGTTCGCACAGTTCCTGGGGTTCAGCTTTGGAATTGGCCCCGCCTCTGCGTGTAGGTCGCCTGAGGGCGTCTTTTGTTCGCTCAGACAGGATGGGGTTAAAGAAGCCGCTGATTCGGGGGCTCTGGCTCACTCAGGCCGGGGGGTGGGAGGGGCATGGAGTGTGGGGCGAGCCTGCGGTGGCAGAGGCCAGCGTGACGTTGCAGCAGCCTGAGGCGCGCCGTGCGTTCTCCCGGGGAAGTTGTCCCTGGATCCTGGGACCCGGCGGTGGCGGGCTGCACAGGCTCCCGGGAGAGGAGGTGTGGATTGTGACCTGTGCTCACACACAGGCTTCTTGGAGGTCTCTTGCCTCTTCGGCAGCTCCAGACCTTTTCCCAGAATCCCTCCCAGCCAGCTGTGGCGCACTAGCCCCTTCAGGTTGTGTTCATGCAGTGGTGCCTCTCTTCTTTGCAATGTGATAATAACAATTTCAATAACTATCAGTATTCTCTTCACAGGGTAATATTACAAACACATAAAGAAGATAACATTTTAATGAAAGACGTGATTTACAGAATTACAGTATATGCTTTCATTTTGTAAAAAAGACAGTTGGCCAGCAATTTTGTTCTTATCTACCAAAAGGTTTAGACACCTGCCATATCTTAGGGGATGCTAGTTTTACAAGCTCATTTATTTCCGTGTTATCACGTGATGTTGACCCCACCACTGACTTACTGAAGCACCGTGGTTCTGGGGACCATCCTGCTGCCGTACACGTGGTCTGGGCCTCTTGTTTCCCAGTTTCAGTTGTATAACCAGCCAAGCAGGAAAATGACAGATTTTGGTTTATGCTCATTGGAAAGTAATAACTTTCAAAAGTATAGTAATATTGGGCAATCCTTCCATTTTCCACACTTGGAAGACCACAGGGTTTCTCTGAAATGAGAAAATATCAAGCTGAACACTGAAAAATATATTTAAAACCATACAATTTGTGATGAAGTGACAATAGGTTTTTAAATTCAAAGTGTTTGCAGACACTTTGTACCCATAAGTACCCAGTACTTATTTTTATTACTTAACATTTTAGGGTATTTTTTGCCAATCCTTTTCAATCAGGAAGTAATCTGCTAGCAACCACAACACCCAAGAGTCAGAACAAATCTGGGCAGGCCAGTTCCTCAGAGAAGCCTTTCCTAACTTTGTCAAACAGTACGTTCTAATAGGAACACAAGCCATATATGTATATTTAAATTTCTAGCAGGCACATTAATAAAAGGAACAGTTGAAGTTAATTTTAATAACAGATTTTATTTAACCCAATATACTAAAAGCATATTATTTTTTTCCTACTAAGTCTGAACTCCAGTGTGTATCTACACTCATGGCACACCCCAATATGGACTAGTCTCATTTCAAAAGCCACATGCGATTACTGGCCACTGTATTATTGGATGGGAAAGTTCTAGATTAGATGAGGTTCTCCTTAAGATACGCAGTTACAAGTTTTCATATGAATGGCTTTTGTCTTGTTTTGTTTTTTAAGAAAAAGACAGACAACCAACTGAAAAAATAAAAGACTTGAGTGAGAACCTTACATTAAACGGTGAGAGGTCTAGCAAAGAGGACTCAGCTTCATCAGTCACCAGGGAAAGGCAAATTTAAATCACTGTGAGATAGAACCATACATCCAGAGGAATGACTGACCTGGAAGAGACTGACTACCCCAGTGGTTGGGGCGGACATGGAGAAAAGGGAGCTCAAGACCACTGCAAGTAAGAGTGTAAACAGGTACGACCTCTCCTGAGAAAACAGTACGACAGAATGTGTACAAACCACGTTGAAAGCACATCTCTGTGCAGCCACATGTGTAAGAGAGTGTTCCTGGCAAGTCTCTGCATGTGGTACCAACTGGAAGCAACCAAGTGCCCACTGACAGCAGAAAAGACAAACACACGCCTGACTATCCACACAAGGGATATTACACAGCAACATGAGTGTTGATGCTCATGGTGAACCTCACAGACCTATGATTGTCTCCGCCGTGCCACCTAATTTCCTACTGAGTCCCCTCCTTTTTCTTTCTGCCAACCTCACCACCTCCCACCTTCCCCACTTGTGCCACTCCTGGAAGAAGGAGCCCCTCCCCCACTCATTCAACCAAGCCCCCAGCCACTCCGCCTGGGCCCTTGTCACCTCACTGGAGAGCTCAGTCATGGACCTGCTCCAGGTCCAATGCCCATCTCTCATCAGATATGCAGGCTGCCTGTGGGTACACTTGCCTGGAACCCCTCCATCAGGTGCCAGCTGGGTTCTTACCCCTCAGGAGGACCAGTCCGTTCTGGAAGCTGCCACGGCTGTCAGGCAGAGAGAGCCAGGAGAAATGTAGTAAAACGGGAAGTGAAGAACTGGCCCCACTGCAACAAAAGGTTGAAGGCAGGGATCGGTGCCAGTGGCAGAATGTGAGGGATGGATGGTTGTTCTCAGGTTCTCAGACTGCATGGTGGGAGGTGCTGTTGCAGACACATCAAGCGACCCTACACCCAGACTTGAGGTCCTAGGGTGGTTGGCGCTTTATCTTCTCAAGAGTATCGTGTGGTGGCAGCTCAGAGGATGAGCCCAGCGTCCGCCTCCTGTCCCATCAGACCTCCGACCATCAGGGTGAGGGGCGAGGGTCAACCAGGAACTCAGCAGAGATGGCCGAGAAAAATCAGGCCCAGGCGTTCTGCCCTCAATCCCAACAGGCACTGATGAAACACAGACCTTTACCCAAAGCGGTGGTTGTAGCCAATGGCAGCCTGGCGTCCGTGGGTCCTGACCCAGGCCACTACCCCTAGGCTCAGAGATCCTGGTGGCATCAAGCTCGGACACGCAGGCCAGAGGCGCCTTCCCAGAGCAGAGGCCACTATCATCACAGGCACCACCTCCTCCCACCTGCCTTCCCGTCTTCTGAAAGGCGCCACCACCCAGCTGCCGTGGGTGAGATGCCGCGGGGACGGAGCACGTGGAGGACCTGAGACCCGTCGGCGGTGCCAGGTGTGTGGGGGCGGAAGGTTGACTCGTGGACATTCAGGAGAGCCAGTGCCTGGATGGTCGTGCTGCGCTCCTGCTTGGTGAGCACCCAGGTGCCCTGAGCATCCTTTCTTCGCACGAGGCCGGGTGGGTCCTCTGGCAGTGCTGGGCGGACTGCACCGCTCTTGCCTCGGCTCCACCAGCGGCCACAGGTGGGGGCCGTCTGCATCTCCATCAGTTTGCAGAGCTTGAATGGTAACTCGGTTTCTCAGGCCACCTGCCAACCTGAGAAAGGCCAGAGGACAGTCTTGGGGTCCAGAGAGCAGTGTGACCGTGAGGAGAAGAGCCTGCCCGGAGCTTCCAAAGACACAGCGCGCGAGGCGAGGAGGCCAGGCTACGCGCCCGGGTCCCTGGCTCATCGTGCAGGAGGTCAAGCCAGGCAGCCGAGGGCATCCGTGCAGGGAAAGGAACCTCTCCCACCAGGACTGGGCTTCACCCAGAGCCGGCCTCGCCAGGAGCCGTCAGACAAGGTGCACACACCCCGCTGTGAGACCCGGAGAGGGAGGCCTGGAGGCTGCCTCCGAGGTTGGTCCCTTGCTCCTGATCCCAGGACCTCCCGTCTGGACAGCCCAGGGGGCCGTGATGGGAGAAGCAGTCCTGGGCCAGGAAGGATGGGTGCTCGCAGAGTGAGAAACGGTCTACACCGCAGGGCCTCCCTGTTCTTTCGTCTCCAGCCCTCGCTCCCACAAGGGGAGAGTCAGGCTTTGGGAGCAAGTGGCAGAGGTCAGAGGGAAAGAGCCAAAGATGACGGCCCTCAGCTGCAGGAGCAGTTCCGATGTCTGAAGGACTTTTTCTTTTTGTGGTGGGAAGGCAGGAGGCCCCCTGGATATAAGAGGGTCCCCCCAGATTCTTCTTTTGGGTGCTTGTCGCTTTGATGTGTGGTTCTGTCCCAGGGTCCATGGCTGGGCTGGGGGCAGTTCACCCCCATCCACCAGCCTCTGCTTGATCCTCTGCCTCAGCAGTTCTCACGCCCCTTCACCAAGCCTCCCACCAAATAACTAACGTTATTTACCTTTGGATGGCTTCTGGAGAGGGTGGGGCTGGCAACAGCCTGGGCTTCACATGCCCTCCTTGGACCTGAGGCAAGGACCAGAACTGAGGCCAAACCCAAAGAACTCTACAGTCTGGGACCATGTCAGTCGTTCAGGGGAGAGTGCCACCTCCGGAGATGCATGTTGGGAGGCCCAGGCCCTGGCTCTCATCTTCGGCAATGCTGTTGCTGCATGATTGGCAGCTTTCAACCTCTGCAGATGGTCCTCTCCTGCTTCCCTGTGGTGAGGATGGGAGGAGAGTGCCACGGGGGAGAGGACGATGGGAGGAGGGTGCCACGGGGGAGAGGATGATGGGAGGAGGGTGCCACGGGGGAGAGGAGGATGGGAGGAGGGTGCCACGGGGGAGAGGAGGAGGGGAGGAGGGTGCCACGGGGGAGAGGAGGAGGGGAGGAGGGTGCCACAGGGGAGAGGAGGATGGGAGGAGGGTGCCACGGGGGAGAGGAGGATGGGAGGAGGGTGCCACGGGGGAGAGGAGGATGGAGAGGAGGGTGCCACGGGGAAGAGGAGGATGGGAGGAGGGTGCCACGGGGGAGAAGATGGAGAGGAAGGTGCCACAGGGAAGAGGAGGATGGGAGGAGGGTGCCACGGGGGAGAGGAGGATGGGAGGAGGGTGCCACGGGGAAGAGGAGGATGGGAGGAGGGTGCCACGGGGGAGAGGAGGATGGAGAGGAAGGTGCCACGGGGAAGAGGAGGATGGGAGGAAGGTGCCACGGGGGAGAGGAGGATGGGAGGAGGGTGCCACGGGGAAGAGGAGGATGGGAGGAGGGTGCCACGGGGGAGAGGAGGATGGAGAGGAAGGTGCCACGGGGAAGAGGAGGATGGGAGGAGGGTGCCACGGGGAAGAGGAGGATGGGAGGAGGGTGCCACGGGGAAGAGGAGGATGGGAGGAGGGTGCCACGGGGAAGAGGAGGATGGGAGGAGGGTGCCACGGGGGAGAGGAGGATGGGAGGAAGGTGCCACGGGGGAGAGGAGGATGGAGAGGAAGGTGCCACGGGGAGAGGAGGATGGGAGGAGGGTGCCACGGGGAAGAGGATGGGAGGAGGGTGCCACGGGGGAGAGGAGGATGGAGAGGAAGGTGCCACGGGGAAGAGGAGGATGGGAGGAAGGTGCCATGGGGGAGAGGAGGATGGAGAGGAAGGTGCCACGGGGAGAGGAGGATGGGAGGAGGGTGCCAGGGGGAGAGGAGGATGGAGAGGAAGGTGCCACGGGGGAGAGGAGGATGGGAGGAGGGTGCCACGGGGGAGAGGAGGATGGGAGGAGGGTGCCACAGGGGAGAGGAGGATGGGAGGAGGGTGCCATGGGGGAGAGGAGGATGGAGAGGAAGGTGCCACGGGGGAGAGGAGGATGGAGAGGAAGGTGCCACAGGGGAGAGGAGGATGGGAGGAGGGTGCCACGGGGGAGAGAAGGATGGAGAAGAGGGTGCCACAGGGAAGCTGGTGGCCCAGGCCAGTCCCACAGCTCTACTGGGGCTCCTGTGCTTTTTCTGGGGATGTGTTCAAGCTCAGGGGGTGGGTGAAGGCTCCTCCTTTGTCTCTGGGGAGTTGGAGCTTGGCAGCACTGGCTCCTGTTCCAGGATGGCTCTGGAGAGCATCCCTTTGGAAGCCTCTTCCACCCACCTCTGGCACGTCACCCTCGTGCCAGATAAACCATGGTCAGAGAAGTCAGGATGGTTACCTGAGGTTTAGTCCTTTAAAAAGGGACATTTAGGGGGCTCCCCTGGTGGCGCAGTGGTTGAGAGTCCGCCTGCCGAGGCAGGGGACACGGGTTCGTGCCCCAGTCCGGGAAGATCCCACATGCCGCGGAGCAGCTGGGCCCGTGAGCCATGGCCGCTGAGCCTGCGCGTCCGGAGCCTGTGCTCCGCAATGGGAGAGGCCACAACAGTGAGAGGCCCGTGTACCACAAAAAAAAAGGGACATTTAGGAGGCTTCTGAGTGCCGATCAATGTTCTATTTGTTGATCCGGGTGCAGTAAAATTTAGTAAACATTTATAGAGGGGCATCCTATGATTTTTTGCATTTTTCTGCATACATTATACTCCAAAGAAAACATTTATTTTTAAAAATCTGTCCTTACGTTGGAGACTTTAAAATCATAAATACACTTAAAAGAAAGCAGTTATTGAGCAGCCCCTAGGGTTTGTGTTGGGAGGAAGTGGCAGGTGTGTAGAAGACCCGGGCGGATGGGATTATTTTTCCTTCAATGCCTTGGGGACGACAGTCAACCCTCTTGCTACCCTGAGACATAAAATAATAGCAGTGCCCTCCCAGGGCTGAGGGAAGTGGGCAAGGAATTATGAGTAAAAGAAACTTTCCAGAGTCTGATGGAAGGAAGGAGCAGATAAAAACATGCGCAGGGGAGGTCCCGTCGCCTGAGAATTCTCACAATTTTCCATACCCATACCACCAGGGATTTACAAAGAAGACTCTTTAGAACTAGCAGAAACTATAGGCAAAAGTTCATGAATCTGATTATATGAAAATTGAGAATGTCTTTCCATGAAAAGTACTGTTGACAAAACACACACATCACACTTTGGAAGAAGGAATTTGCAATGTCTAAAAGTGACAAGAAGTTAAAATGTATTGTCTGCAAAGAGCTCCCACAAATCAGCTCTTTAAAAGGCAGAAAGCAGAGGGAAATGCTAATCTGTTATAAATCAGGAAACAAAGAAAAGGAATTGAGCCCATAGCCCTACATGGGAGATATATACAGGCAAGAGAAATCGTCACAGAGAAATAAGGTGATTACATGAAAGCACTCATTTCAGAGTTACTTGAGGTTAGGAGGAAACTATGTGTCCATCCTTAGGAGAGTGGATAAGTAAATATATGAAGATAGGTAGCACTAAAGGGCAACAAACTAGATTCAGCAACAAGGAAATACGTTTAAACAGTAGCAAGTAAAATGAAACAATAAGGAGATAAAATCTATGGCAAGCTTCCATTTATATGAATGTAAAACACACAAAACCAGACATAGTTTACAAAGATATTTGCATATTTAAGGATATATCAAACATTATAGTACGTCCCAACAGTTGGGTTTTCAACAGTTGGGTTGAAAGGGAAATGGAATTCAGGGTCAGGAATGAAGAGGGAAAATGTGTAAATAAAACAAAAGTGACACTTCTCATAGGCCAGTGATGGTCACATGAAATGAGGAGCATAGTTAACTTGATCTTGCCCCCAAGATTCCAGATGGGGGTGGGGGAAGCATAGGAATATGAGGTCATGGTCCCTGTCTTCAGGCAGCTGACATTTCTTTGTTTGTGTGAAAGAAGATTATAATTACACAATAATTAGAAAATTAGCTAGAATATTGCAGTGTTTTCATGGTATAGATAATAGACAATTATATCAGCTGTTTTTTCCCTATTTAGACAGAAAAATAAAAGGAAACTTCACGCAAAAATTATCTTATTGTAGAAATAAACGTGTAAGATGAATTCTATTAATTTCACTTTCATAATTTTAATTGCAGAGCCTCTTCTGGCAGAAAATTTGTAGTAAACTATTCAACTAAGGCAATTATATATAATCTGTCAGATATTTTATTTCAAGAAATTTCCTAAGGTGTTTTAAAAGAGGCTTATGGCTGTGGTTTCCTACTTTGTCTACTACTCTTGCTGATACTTAATGACTTGCCTGGCTTCTTATCCCTACAGCCCAAGAACATCGTTAACTCTTCCTAAATAACCCACACTTGCACACTCACATTCACCTCACACATGAGGCAGTCTGGGTAGAAAGATTTCTAACAGTTAGGGAGTCCACAGGTATTGCTTGTCTGGACAGTACTGATTTACCCCTGCTGTCCCATTTGAGTATTAATAAAACCTGCTTTCACCCTGAGGCATGTCCTCATTTACATAAAGAATCATATGGTCCTCCTACTAATCATTACTTACCGTCTTCAACCAAAGAATAAAAATTAGGATAAAAATCAAGGTGTCAACAGTCAAAGATCTTGCTGATGATTTATCGTTCTTTTTAAAATTTCCCACATGAAAGCTCTCTCTTTAAGAGCAAAGAATTAAAATTGTACAAGCTGTGCAGTGTTAGGAATGAATTCTGGTCTGAAATTAGAATTAAGGTTAACTTACAGCTTCAAATGGTGGTACCGTTAGCCTGTTAGCCTGAAAACACTTTGAAGTCTTTAGATCCTGGTTTCCTATACCCTCAAAACTAAAGATGTAAAAGGTTTTTTTTTTTTTGTCTTGTTTTGGTTTTCTAAGCTATGTTACTCTAAGAATAGTTTAGTAGTTTTTCTCAAAGGAAAAAGTCTGTCTAAATATTATAACAAATTATATTTATAAGTATCTTTTTTATAAAATTGGTACATAAAAATGAAAGACTATATTAAAAGCTCAAGAGAAATAATGTTAGAATTTCCCTTTATAATTATTAAAGAATAAAGAATATTTAAAGTTAACTTTACCTTCTGCACTGAGTTCTCCTGAGATGATTAATATGATAATCAGAGCCAAGCCTTTCGACCTCATCTTCTATGGTGTGCTTAATAAAGGGTTTAACCATTCTAAAGTACTAGGGACTCCTCATTAAGTACACAATACGTCTCCTGAAAAAAGTTAATTATTTACAACATCTAAGTCCCTTTGTAACAAGCCTTATATTTGATTTAAAACAGTTTAGAAAAACACTAAAAATACACAACTACATTAATTGACAGTACTTTTCACGCCACAGTCCAATAAGAACATGACCACCGATGAGGTCAACGATAACAGCAGCAAAATAATTAACTCAGGCTGCATAAAAAACAGGGTAAATTTTCAATGTTAATTTCCCAATGTAAGTCCATGGAGTAAAGTTCATTGGTGGCCATTGATTTCTTTACCACTGTAGATCAAATGAAGGGATGAACTTAGGTACATGAATTAATGGATCCCTGATATGAAAACAGTGTTGTCTAGACTGCACTGCTAAAGGGAAAAGTGGCCTTAATTGTCTCGAGCAGTGATAGAATAATGTTATTGACTGTAAAGTCTAATGTTGAGAGAGGTTGTATGCTGTGGCAGGTGATTAGAGAAGCACTGTGCTGAATTATCATTCATGAAAAATGCTTCGACTATCTGGTTTATATCAGGACATGCTCTAGTCTTGGGTTTATGGCAGTGAAAAAATAGATTCCAATGACTGTCCTCATGGAGTTTACATTCTAATGGGTTTTAGTTTAAACTACAAAATAATACTGTGAGGTGGGAACTATTATTATTTCAGTTCAGGAACTTTTTATTAAAATGCAACATATTAAGAGAAAAGTGCATGTACAATTAGTGCACAGATCAATGGATTCTCACTAACTGAACACATCTGTGAACCAGCACCCAGAACAAGAGGATACACTAGTTCCCAGAGTCCCCGCTCCGGGTCATTGGCAAGGTCTACTCCCAGTATAAATACAATCTTGGCTTCTGACAGCATAGGTCAATTTTGCCTGGTTTTATTCTACATAAATGAAATCCTAGAGTTTTTTGGTTTTTTTTAAAATATCTGGCTTCTTTTGTTTAACATTTTGCTTGTGAGATTCGTTCTGGTCTTGGGCTGTAGAAGGTAACTCCTTCCCTGCAGTTTTCCACTCTGCTAATATGGCGCGAATTACCCACCCATTCTACTCTTCATGGACATTTGGGTGACTTCCAGTTAAGGAATATAAGGTGGCCTCTGCTTATTTTCAAAGATTATTTTTTAATTTGAAAATTTTCAAACATAACCTCTCCCTGGATTCTACCGTTCACATTTTATTATACTTTTTAAAATCATGTACTTATTCATCTATCCATCTGTCCTTTTTTGACGCATTTCAAAGTAAGTGGTAGGTATTTGTGTGTGTGCTCCTCTAAAAACTAAAGCAAATATATCCTTAACCCAGTAATTTTAAAGATTCTTTTGCCATGAAATTTACAAAGAAATGCAGAATTTTTAAGTGTACATTCTGAGCCTTGAGCAAGGCATACAACGGGATACTTCAAACCGCTGACGTAAACAGCATCTCTAAACGTGGAGCACAGAAGTTGCTGAAGAGCAAACACCTGCACGCTGACAGCGAGGCTACAAATCAGGATGGATTTTCACTCGAAAACTGCCTGGGTGTGAGGGAAGCAGATCACTGCTACCTGTCCAGTAGGTCAGCACTTATTTTAGAGCAGATAGGAACACACATGGAATTGAAAGATCTTGTAGGAAAGTGGCCACGGAACCCAGACAGCCTCAGACAGACAGTAACAGTAGAAGGAAGACACTGAGTAACCTATGTCTTTAATAACGTTGTTAAGGTGAATATAAATGTCACCGGACTGTTCTTCAAATGTACCTCAGTAAAGATCCATCACAATTACTGACGGCAGGAAGAGCCTGTTTCTAATACTCCAACAATGTTCAGCAGGTATGAAAATTAATGATGCTTTGGCAAAGCAAGGGCAAAGTTTAGATCAAGTTTCATTTTGGTCTCATTTAGATAATTCAAAATAAACCATCACTATTCCAAATACAAAAGTTATCTGCAGTAATAATGGAATATTATTCATAGAATAAAACTCTACTCTCTAAGACTGGTTTCTGAAATAGGCTTCTGTATAATTGGAGGAAAAAAGGGTCCATAATTTATGCAAGATGCAGAAGCACTGCTTTATGTAGACCCCCCTTAAGTATTCCTAGAAATAAGCAGGTTTTTGGACCATTTCCTTCTTCCTCTATATAGGTTGGAATTTTTTACACATACCAACAAATACACATGCCCTCAAATGAAAATTGTAAGTAAATATTTATCTGCATTATATTTACCTCTGATAAAGAAGCTATAAATATTTCCATCGGAATTCTCCTTTTTTTTTTTTTTTTTTTTTTGCAGTACGCGGGCCTTTCACTGTTGTGGCCTCTCCCGTTGCAGAGCACAGGCTCCGGACGCGCAGGCTCAGCGGCCATGGCTCATGGGCCCAGCCGCTCTGCGGCAAGTGGGATCTTCCCGGACCGGGGCACGAACCCGTGTCCCCTGCATCGGCAGGTGGACTCTCAACCACTGCGCCACCAGGGAAGCCCGGAATTCTCTCTTTTTGGTGAAAGTAGAACTATAGTAGATTAATTATCACTCTTTCTGGACTGAGTGAACAATATAAAAATTAAAAGGAAGCCTGTTAGGAAGCCTAGCTACTAGCAACAAGCAATCCAAAAGACAGTATTTTCTTAATCAGCAAAGATTTTTAAATGAATTTTAAAAAGAATTTTAAATTTTAGATAAGAGAAACGAAGAATAGAAAAAGTTTGTTTGTTACCTATACCTTTTTAACTTTAACACAAAGTCAGATTTTAAAAATTGTACAAAGCAAGCCAAAAGCGCTTTCCATACATGTGATCAGCTTTCCTATTTCTTCTCCTGTACATACTGAGACGTTTGCCTTTGCTAATAAGGAATGCCAAGTGTGTCCATCACCATTTGAATAGCTTTCAGAGGATTCACGATTTCTTCCAAGTTATCTCTTCTCAACACCCAATCCGGTTTAAGTCTGTGAGAAGAATAGAAACCTTGCATTAACCCAGTTCCTCTCTTAGAAGACTCACGTCCATCGCTTTGTCTTAACTGAAATGTGGTCCCTCCTGGACGCATCACCTCCCTCACAGGCCCTCACACAGGTGGGAGGCTTCATGTTATGGCCGTTTATGACTTTAGACTATTTCTCTCCATCTTCCCTGAAGGATGATCCTGGCTCCTTTGAAGCTCAGGCTATTCAGCTACCAAACCCCAGCGTTTTGTCTGTAAACCTGGTTCCTGGTCTTCCCTCAACTCCTGCCCCATCTCAGAACTTCAGCAGCCTTGTAGCTAAAGAGCCGACCCCTCACCTCTCCGTTTCTGCCCCCTTTCCTTTGGGTCCACTCAGCACACCCCCCGTCACACAATCACAAGACAGCCGCTGTCACCCTCAGAAAGTGCCCAGCCACCGACTGCTCAGCCTGAGCCTTCCAGCCCGAACCACCTCTTGGGGTTCATCCACGCCCTTTGACTTAATACTTCCACGGCTCACAGCTTCCTCCCACTGTGGTGTCCACTTCAGGGGACCTCAGCCCGTGCCTGTCACCCACCACAATGCTGGTCTCCTTTCCCTCCCGTCTAGCTTGGGTCCCTCAGTATAATCTCCATTGCAAATGCCGTTAACGCCATTGTTGCTCTTCCCTATTGAATGCAACTGGAAAGCTCTATGTGGATTCCAAGTTGAATCCAGGTATCTGCCTTCTCCATTCCTGCACAGCTGGACATTGCTAAAGAAAACCTGCACAACCAGGCTGGCTGATTTTATGCCAATGATTGAAATTACCTAGAAATTGCTTCCTTTCTCTTTCCCCAAGATGACTGTTTTCTTCTTTCCAAATGTCCCCTCCACACCGTCCCCCATCTGCTTCTGAGCTAATGTTTATGATCTCCTTCTTCACTGAGGAAACGGCATCACAGCCACCTTCCTCACATGAATCCCTACCACTATATGCACTTCCATCTTCCTGTTCTTTCCAGTGAAAATTCCGAACATCTATGAATTGGGGGGTGGTCAAACAGAGCGGGTATATATCCCCCTACCGTGGAACAGCAGTCTGTGGAGAAAGAGATGCAATCTAAGCCATGCGTCGACATGGATGAACCTCAAGAGCATTACGCTAAGTAAAAGAGTCCCGTCACAAGGAGCTACCTCTGTGTGATTCCATTTATGGGACAAAGCAGAAAAGGCAAAACTAAAGGTACTGAACTCACATCAGCAGGTTCCAGAACCTAGGGGTTAAATGGGAGAGAACTGACTGCAAGGGGGCACAAGGGAACTTTGTTGTGACAGAAATATTTTATCTCAGTGGTAGTGGTTTCACAACTGTATACGTTTGTCAAAACTCATTGAATTGCATACCTAAATAAAGGGTACATTTATACTGTTGGGAGTTTTACCTCAGAAAACTTGCTTATGTCAAAAGAAAAAAAAAAAAGAACCTATTCATTCATATGTTAATAGTTTTTACAAGATAATTAGTATTAAAATGTACCCGGTCCTTAAATAAAAATCATATGTAGTGATGGTTCCCACTAATAAATTTCATGCAAGTAGACTATTTTTACCTTATACTGTGAAACATGCAGGCACAAAACCAATTTACAACTATTACACATTGTATAATTATGAGTAATTATAAAGCTAACTGCTATATAACCCAGGCCAAGAAATAGGTCACTGTCAACACTGTTGGATTTGCACTAAGTAGAGAACTGATGAGTTGTAGAAAGGAAGTAGGGAAAGAGGGAGAGAGAGGGAGGGAGGGAGGGAGGGAGAGGGAAGGAAGAAAATTAACATCATGAGTTAATCTAGTTCATCAAAATCAATTAAATCTTTTTGTTAATAAGCTAAAATCAATTAATCATTTTTAAATAAAATTTAACTGCCTGAACAAAATGTAAAGTCACAGCTGGAGTTCAGTAATGGAGAATACACCAACAAACAAACCATACAAGTTAAGCATAGCAACTATTCAAAGGAAAAACCAACAAGCAGTATTCTTTGATATACAGACTTGGCTACCACAGGTACACCCTGGGTTTTGTGCCCATCCTGCTGCAGAATCCTGAGGGCATGCATCTCTCTGAGGACCATCAGATTTTCCGACATGACAATGGTAAAAAAAAAAACTAAAGAAAATAGAAGAATGCACCAGTTAAAGACTAAAGGAAATGAAAACATTGAGGATTTTAATAAAAGATTAATTTTTTAAAACAGTCAACTCCTAGTGGTTTTCTTTTTTTTTTTTTTTTTTGCTGTACGCGGGTCTCTCACTGCGGAGCACAGGCTCCAGACGCGCAGGCTCAGCCGCTTTGCGGCATGTGGGATCCTCCCGGACCGGGGCACAAACCCGTGTCCCCTGCATCGGCAGGCAGACTGCCAACCACTGTGCCACCAGGGAAGTCCCCGGTTTTCTTTTTTGAAATATATTTTTATTCATTTATTACTTATTTATTTTTGGCTGCTTTGGGTCTTAGTTGCGGCACGCGGGATCTCTTCATTGCGGTGCGCGGGCTTCTCTCTAGTTGTGGCGTGTGGGTTTTCTCTTCTCTAGTTGTGGTGCGCAGCCTCCAGGGCATGTGGGCTCTGTAGTTTGCAGCACGCAGGCTCTCTTGTTGAGGCGCGTGAGCTCAGTAGTTGTGGCACGCATGCTTAGTTGCCTTGTGGCATGTGGGATCTTAGTGGCCTGACCAGGGATGGAATCCATGTCCCCTGCATTGCAGGGAGGACTCCTTACCACTGAACCACCAGGGAAGTCCCCCGAGTGGTTTTCTAATTCAGTTCGTTTTAACATTCTAAATATTATTGAACCATGCACCATGTGAAAAACTCAAATTCCGATGAACTTTTTATGAGCAATGTTCCATCAAAATGGTTCCAATGGCATCAGATTGCTGTAGATTCCAGTCCCAACCAGTCATTGTCATTCAGCGAGTCACTTAACATCTGAGCTTCTGTTTCGTCAGTGAAGTAGAAATAATAATACATACCTCACTGGGTTTTATAAAAATTTAAACTAGAAAATGTATTTAAAACATCCTAGTATTGTCATTTGTAAATGCTCAGAAAGGAGTTTATTATACTTGTTGTTACATCTAGTACCACATCTTATATATTCAAGAAACTAACAGGAAAATTGCTATATAACAAAATGGCAATAATATATAATGACAGGGTCTATTAACCTAATGAGCATTTATTAAAGGACTTTAAATTTCATACTGAGAGGTCAATTAAGCTAACCAAATGTCTTTATAAGTGAAACCATATTTTATTAAAGAATCTATTAAAAGTATATACTAAAAAAATTATCTTTTTTTTCAAAAATCAAATGGTGACTTACCTTTAGGCTGATTTGTAGCCACAAAGGATTATATGACAACAGCCAGTTCAGGACTTTCTGTCGTTCTCCTGAAATGCAAGTGAAAAGCAAGTAAGCTCAGATCACTAGTCAAATAGAGACAGTAAATAAAATTTCATGGAGAATTCAGTGGCAAAAAAGGAAAGTCGCATACATGAAATAATTTAAATAAAGTATACTTCCACTCTTTAACATACATGACCACATTTAAGTTTGTGAGATTTTTAGACAGCAAAGCCAAACTGTGAAATACAACATTTCTAGAGTATATTTGAAGAATTTAAAGTTTAAAGAATTAATCTCAAGATTTCTGTAATGTTCTTACCCACATCTTTCTTCCAAGAATTAACCGCTTAACTTCAATGTCAATTTCAAGATTTTTCATAGCTTTAACCATTTTTTCAGAAGTAAATAAATGACATGCAGCACAACGTAATCTATTTAACTTGTAAGCTCTGAGAGACACTTCATCCTTGGTAGGAGCTCTCAGGACACTTACACCTGCAAACTGTATCCCAAGTCGAACCACTCCTCACAACCTCTATTGTCCAGGTTCCAACATGATCACCTCTAACCCAGACTAATGGGAGAGCCTCCTAACTGGTTTCTCTGCTTCCACCCCCTTTATAAATTAGAAAGCTAAGCCCTTAAAGAATTTGATTTGTTAAAATTAAATTCTGAAATGCAATTTGAATTTTTATAAAACATTTTCTTCCCTTAGGAAGTTCTCGGTCTAGCACAGAAGTGTAGAAAGAATCACAATACACTACATAAGGAGAAGTACACATGAGGAGTCATGGGACAAGGGGAGGGAGAGCTAAGTCACCTAAACGGCAGGCCAGCCTCCTGGCAGGGGTGACCCTGAGCTGACCCTGCAGTGGACGTGACACACCAGGAACGGGGCCTTCCACTGAACTGCAAAGTGCCCGGAGCCAAGAACACAGATAAGAAAAACAAGACAAAAAAGAGGTTGGAAGAGGTAGAAAAGAATTCAATACTATGAAAAATAACAGTGACAGGTAACAGTCGAATACTTTGTGCCAGGCACTATCAGAGTCTTGTAATTTAGGTTACCTCATGCAGTCATCACTTAAGTTGTTTATTATGGCTGTGATTAGAAATATCCTGAACTGCAGAAAATTTAGGCTGGTTATGGTTTCTTAAAAGTGTAATAAATTGACTTCATTTCTAAAGCTTGGATTTTTCAAAAATAGCTTTTGGAGATTTTGAACCCTGACATTCAGGAATCAAGGTAAAACTTCATTTCTTCTCTCATCTTGAGGAGGTTGTGAGAATTTTCATCTGATGATGGTGATAATTCACATATATGCTGAGATATATATGCCATGTTATCTTTTACACATTGACTTGGGGGTAGAATTGGACTAATTGACTCTGATTCTAGATCCTAATTTAGTCTGTAATTATCATTTATGAAAGAATCTGGACTTAAAATTGTGCAGAAAATCTCATGCACACGTTTTGATTCCAAATGCATAGGCTTTGAATAATCTTTACAAACATATCTGGTGAAAGACATTCCACTAATTCTGGTTCATTATTAGCTACACAGCTATTATTCACAAAAAAATCTGGACTTAGAAAATTTCCTTGGCTTTGTGTGATGTTCAAAGTTGAAAAACAGTTTGGGGGTAAGAATAAGTTTACTATTCTCTTCGCTTTGGCCATTAACATTATCTATGGGGTCAAAGGAAGTTTCAGTTATGACTTTCTCATTAAAATTATATCTTTCAAAATGTTGGGGATGGTTGTATATATGTAATTTATTTAGTAGATTTGAATTATAAACATTACTTAGGTGTATGTTTTGTGGCTGCAAAGGCTTTTGATTTTTAGTTTGTCTATTTTCTTTCTTAAGGCATAAGAAAGAAAGGCCTTCTTTCTTAAGGCCTTTCTTAAGGCATAACAAAATGAAGTGCTAGTCTTTTTATCCTTAATTGAAAGGTTAATCGGCTAATCCAGGAGGAGAGCACATGAGCAAAAAAGATGCTCAAAGTGTTCACTCCATCTTTCTTTTCTCTGCCTTCTCCGCTTCCATCCAACTTCCCATGAGGAAGCCCTTCCATCATTTGTAACAATCTATATAGACTAAGGCACAGAGAGCGAGTCAGTTCTGAGAGACACAAAGGGATTTATGACTGATACCTGCTTTTCAGACTGCAGTGATAGTCTAGCTATAAAACTTCAGCTTTTATGGAGACAAATACCCTCAGAGGTCTAAAAACAGAAATAAAACATAAAGCATTTTACCTTTTCCCTTTTGTAAATCTTTATTTGGTCTCCCCCACCCCCCAACTCCACCCTTTAAAAAAATTTCTTAGGTAACCAAACAAATGAGGGAACAGATCTGTTATACTACTTTCTTTTAAATATGCCTCTATTACCTTCAGTAATGGCATTCTTGGATATGCATCACTGTTAATTTTTTGAACAGAAGCATTGCCATGTGTCTGAGATAAGAATCTTACTATTTTATCTAGATTCTGAAAGACAGCAGAAAGTCAGAATTACAATTAAAAAAGTGGGCTGCATCTCCCTCCAATGGGAAAAGATTAAAAAAATGTTGTCAATCAATAAACAAGATGATCTCTCATAATTCCATCTAGTTCTAAGATTCTGTGGTCTTTGTTTACAAACTTTTTATTAGTGACAAATCAGAAAATGGTAGTTGCAGCCAGTGACAACTGAAGCTGCCTTGTTATTAAATGGATCTGGCCCGCCCCCTTGTGGCCATAAGTGCAATGACCATGACTGTTTGAGAAGCCTGCCTGTGAAGGAGGGAAGAGTCAGGTTTGGGGCTGCCTTGCCAGTCAGTTCATCCAAGTCTCCCAGTCACATCAAATTAGAATCAAACTCATTGCACAATAGACGGGTGGCTTATTTTCTTGAAGAAGTGCGAGCTGCCTCATGTTGGCCTCTACTCGTTTGCAGAGCAAAAGCTCCTATTTCCAGAACTGGCACCAATGAGTCTGTTAAACCATCCAGTTGAGTTGTTCATAACCCTGGATACAGAGATCATTTGAGGGGTTTGTAAAAACTAAAAACACCCCGACCTTCCTCTATGTCCTCCCCAGGAGTGATGCTGAAGCGGGGTCCTGGTACCGGTGGTTTTTTTAAAGCTCACCACTGAGGTACCGTGCAGTCAGGATGGAAACACCACGTAGCTTAATCCCATTCAATAGGATGGCTGGTGATTTTAACTGAATGTTATTTTGAAGACCTAGACCCAAATGACAAACCCCCTACATTACAGCAGTCCTATGCAGATTCTAACACACCAGTATTATTGAAGTTTTAAAAAGAATGACTAGGAGATTAAAAGAAACCCAAAAGATCATTTAAAAAAGTTTTCCTTGGATTGGCCCCAGTAAATCTGCTCTACAAAAATATCCCAAATGACAGTCTTCTGGTCCTCACTCCTTATTAGGCCTAGATACATTGTACTGTAGACCTATTTTTATACTAATTGTGAATTTCTGTCACTATTTGGCAAGTATAACACTTTACCTAGTGGTTCGTTAGATGCCATCTGCGTACATCGAGTTTTCTGCATTTACCCCCAGAAATTCACATCAGTGAGTGTGGAGTGGTGAGTAGAAATCTCCCTCATTTAACAAGCAATCCAGACAAATCTGACGCACGTGGTTGAGGCATCGCAGAGAAACGCTGCTTAGTCATACCGTGACACGCTAATTCACTGAAGGTGTGGGGTGTGTTGTAGTTAAGGGATGTTCTAATATTTATTTTCTACTACAGTGCTTTCCAAAATGTGGTCCCTGGACCAGTAGCAGAGGCATCACCTGGGAACTTCTTAGAAATGCAAGTTCTAGTCCTATTCTACACATATGGAATCAGAAACTCTGAAGGTGGGGACCCAAAAGTACTTTAACCAGCCCTCCAGGTGATTCTGATGCATTCTTAAATGTGAGAACCACCGGTCTCCTCAAAACAACCTCCTTGACAGTTGTTTGATGTAGCTTCTTCTTGTTCTTAGAATTTTTCCCTCAACCTCCTAACATATGTCTTTAGGGAGGAACCATGTCTCACGTCTATAAATCAATATAAGGGAAAGCGCATGGGATTTAAAATTATAAGACCTGGATGGGAATCCCAGCTCTGTCAATTGCTATGAATAAAACCATGCATAAATATTTCCACCCTCTGAGCATATTTCCTCATTAAAAATCAGGAAGAGAACATTTATTCAGGACACAGAGTCCAGACTTTTGCTTGAAGCTTTCTCTCATTTGAGCACCATGCACAGCTGCAGTTGGCATTACTTCCAACCAATGGATGAGAAAATAGACACGGAAGACTCAGAAGAGTGAACTGAGCTGCCTACCCTGATCCACTGGACACAAACCCTTTGACAGTGTTGCCTTATCTACAAATGTGGATAAGGACTCCATGAGTTTGATGTAAGGATTAAATAAGGCAACAGAGTTTAAAAGAATTTGTAAACGGTGAACATTATGTTTGTATGTATTATCTTAGTGGCTTGGTGGGTTAAGTGGAATCAGCACACTCAGACCTGAAGCTGAGGGAAATCAACAGCTAATAAAAGACAAGTTTTGTTTTAAAGCAGAAACCATAACACATCATAAACAATTGGTTTTTAAAAAGAACAGTGAGCTTTTACACTATAAAAGAGTAAATTCTAAAACAAAAGAACAAAACCAAAAAAAAATAACACAGCAAACCTTTAGTTCCACATAACAAAAAAGAATAAGTAAAAAAGTATTACGTAGATAGAAAAAATATATACCTTTCCATGTAAAGCAAGCATTTATAAACTAAAGGGGAAGGGCAGGTTCTTAAGTGTAGCTGAACCACTGCTTAGATACAAGCCCATGGACCTCAGATTAGAGCCTCTTCTCACTGCCTTAGGAAGCTGTTATTTAGACAAGGAGTAAGACTCCCTCAGCTTTTTTTTTTTTTTTTCTTTTCACACTTTCAGAGGTTCTAATCAATGGAAAGACCAGAGCAGTCAAAATAAGGATGTAAATTCTTTGGATTTTGGTGACAGGAATGGGAGCATTGCTCTGGTCAATGCAATGCAGAAAAGCTACCCAGGAAGTTCTGAAACAAAAGTCACAAAATTTGAATCGCCATTAAAATTACACTGCAGGGCTTCCCTGGTGGCGCAGTGGTTAAGAATCCGCCTGCCAGTGCATGGCACACTGGTTCAAGCCCTGGTCCAGGAAGATCCCACATTCCGCGGAGCAACTAAGCCCGTGCGCCACAACTACGGAGCCTGCGCTCTAGAGCCTGCGAGCCACGACTACTGAGCCCAAGTGCCACAACTACTGAGCCCAAGTGCCACAACTACTGAAGCCCGCAGGCCTAGAGCCCGTGCTCTGCCACAATAGAAGCCACTGCAATGAGAAGCCCGCGCACCACAACGAAGAGTAGGCCCCGCTCGCCGCAACTAGAGGAAGCCCGCACGCAGCAACGAAGACCCCAATGCAGCCAAAAATTAAAAAATAAAAAGTACACTGCAGCATAAAGAACTCTTTAAAATAATTTTGATAGATACAATTAATGGATGTATTATTTAACTATTGCATTATTACAGATTACTATTATCACAAAAGCACTGCAATGAAAATTATTCTGTTGATACATATATCTTTATTTCCCCATCTCTTTAGAAAAAAAAAACAAAAACAAAAAACTACACTACAGCAAAGGAAACAAAAGAGTAAAACACTGAAGTGTTCATACTTGTTGAAAACAACCCTGAAGAGGTGTTTTTGGCTTTGTTGCTATAGACATTCAGCTAAAAAGGAGCTCACTCTTTCTCTATGATAAGTATTAGAGTTACCCTCACTCTGTGGAATCAGTTTCCCTATGGAAACTAAAGTGGATATTTAAGATGACTGATGAAAAGCAATTAAAAAACCCTGCTCTAACCAAAGTACTCCTGGCAGTTTTAAATACAGACAGATGGATGGATGGATAGATGGATGGATAGAGAGACAGATGAAAGAATATTAATTTTAAAAGTGCCATCCATTACTCTAGAACCGCAAGTCTTCTCGAGGGCCGAAGCCTATGAAAAACGCTTCTCTGTAACAGAAAGCTAGGAAAGTGCTCCTAAGGATGCTCCGCGCAGGCGCGTGGACGCGCTGTCACCGCCGAGTCCCCGCCGACCCGGCTCCTCTGCCCCGGGGACCAAGGCTCACCCAGAGTTAGAGGGAAGGACCTGGCTTTATCTCCAGGCCTCAGGTCCGCTGCTGCTTGTTCCGAGGCCCCTCCCGGAGCGCGGCGGGGTGACCGCGGAGGGCCCACTCCCCTCCTACCTGCAGCACGAAGGCGCTCGGCCAGACGGTGAAGCCGCACTCGGCGGCCGGGCCACGGGACAACCTCACGGCGGTCGCCTCCTCGTTGGGGTTGTCCAGGGCCAGGGGCAGCGTCCGCGAGGCTCCCAGGAGCACTTCCCCGAAGCAGAGGAAGGACGACCTGCAGAAGTGGCTAAGGGAAAGGACCGGCGGGGAGGCCGCCTCCTCCTCGGCCCGGGGGCCCCGCGGCCCCGCCCGCGGCCTCGGTTCCGGGGGCTCTGCTCACAGCAGTCGCGCCCCCGACGCCTGGTCGCCATGGCGGCCTCTGGGCCCAACAGGCTGCTCCGAGCCGCCCGTGGAGGAACGCCCAACGTGTCCTCTCGGGAAGCTGGGGGAATTGGAGCGAATTCGCCCCCCTTCTCGTGCAATCGCCGGGACCCGGCAAATAAGCGTGGCACAGACTCGCAAACTAGAAACAGGAGCAAACAGCGCAGATTCTTTGCTGTTTAAACTTCCCGCCTCCACTAATGGGATCCCCAGGCCCCGCCCGCCTCCAGGCGGGGCCAATCACCTTTCCCGGCAGCAGCCCCGGCCAATGAGAAGAAGGCGCCTTATTTAAACGTATCGGCGGCGGCGCGTCGCTCTGCGCGCGGAGGCGGTAGTGGCGTCGGGGTCTCGGTGGGCCCCGAGGCCCGGGGTTCAGACTCGGAATTCGCCTTTCGGTTTCGTGAACAGGTTGCTTGAAAGAAAGAGGGTCACAGCACTTCCACCGTAAATGCAGCAGTCATTGCCTTGCTGGGACAGTGATTTCCCTCCCCCAGTATCCCCGCCCAGGGTCACAACCCTGAGCTCCCCGCAGAGGCTTCCTGGGCCCAAATGGGAGAAAATGAGGAAAATTAAATGTATAGTTGTAAGGCCAACTGGCCCGAGGCAGGGGAACACAATCAGATTCACAGGTTGCATCAGAACGAAATTCTCCGGACCACCCAGTTCCAGAAACTGTCCTGGAGACATTCCGGACCACCCAGTTCCAGGAACTGACCTGGGGACTTTGAAACCAGCCCAGCCTTCCCGCCTTTCGAGGGGCGGGACTAACGGTCCCCCAGGATACCCGAAAAGACCACCAAATAAGGAATACCCTGCGCCCTCCCAGATTCACCACACCCCTTTCCCTTCTTCCCCTATAAAGTTTTGCCCAACCCTCGCCCGGGTGCGACTTCTCTGGCCCCTTTCTCTCGGACCAGTGAACCTCGCCCGGGAGCGCTCCTTAATAGAGCTCACTTGAAGCTTTCCTCTGTTTCGTGGTGCCGTTTGTTAAGATCCGACCTTACAATAGTTAGTGTGAACGAGCTGATGTCAGTGCCTGACCCCAGCAGGGCCTCAGTGATACTGGGAGCAAAACTAGGTAAACAAACAAAACCTGAGATTCCCAGAAATTCATAAGCGATGGTCTTGACTGGCATTGCCCTTGACAAATAACTTCCGGTTTTCATTTTAATTGTAGACATCTGATAATAATGGTTATCGCTTACATGTTACTCTTTGCCAGGCATTGTTTTAAGCCCTGCACATATTTATCTCAACCTTCATTTCAACCCTGTGAGGGAGGTGCCATGATTCGTGCTTCACAGATGAGCGAGGCCGGCGTCCAGCCAGCCAGGAAGTGGCAAAGCCAAGAGATGGACACAGGCAGCTCGGCTGGTCTTGCTCTCACCCCTGCACCTACTGCCTCTAAAGACAGGAGAAGACTTTAAAAAATAAGGTGTGGATGTGTGTACGCGTGCATGAAATATATCAGGAGGAGACTTTAAAAAATAAATTGTAGATGTGTGTACGCGTGCATGAAATATATCAAAAGAAATCTCCCTGGGTGGAAAACCAAAATGAGGAAGGTGGGATCTGAAATTATATTCGCTGACACCCATTTTGACCTGATGTTGAACCCGGTTATCTTAACGATACTGAATCAAAAGTGTTCATGGAGGTTTCTTAAAATCCTAATTTAGGATTGATGCACAATGAGACCACTACTCCATAATTTTTTAGCAAAATGTTAATGTGAACAACAATAACCTTCATATACACTTAATTTATATTTATTATTTCATACTGTGAATGTTGTTCATCAAATTAACATTACAAATATAAGCCCTTAAGCTTAAGTCACTGAAATGTTTGTTTCAACCCTTTTTAACATGATAGTAACACATCTTGTTTATCTATGCTCTCCCCTCACAGCTTCTCTTCATAAAGCAAAGCTGTTGACGCACAATTTTAGAAAATCCAGAATGAACTGTATGGATTATTTTTTATTTGCCCTCCACTTCCATCCTCCACCCTTTTCCAGCCTGCTCTTTGCTGTGGGATGCTGGCCTGTGTTCTGTATTTGCTACATCCATAGTTTTTTTTACTCTGTAGCTTCTGTTTTACTCAAAGAGAGAGGTAAGGGTACTTCCCCCATTCCTGCCCCCCTTGGGCTGGCTCCATCTCAACATTAAAATCACAAGTAGCTGGAGAGATGCCCTCTCCTCATGGGTCTCTGGGGATCTGGGTGTGGGGATACCATGGTGTTACTAGTCCCAGGATATGGCACTATTGCTTGTTTCCCTGCATCCCTGTCACATCTTTGCAAATGGTCCCTTTATTAAACTTCCTTGAATTCCACTAAATTGGAGAGGGCCAACTATTTCCTTAGTGTCCCTGGCTGATGCAATAGTGGCCTTAGGAAATTGCCTCTTAAGATCGAATTCTGAATTGAGTTGCTCCTATCTGAGGAGCACAGGGATAAACTCCTGCTGGCGAGAAACATCATGATAATCCACAGGATGCGGTAGCATCCTGAGTCCTCAAATCATCTATCTGTGGCGGCAGCATGAGATGAAGTGCATACGAAGGGCAATTTATTCAAAGATCAGGTGGCCGGGGCACACAGTGGCTATGCCAACACTTTATAAATGATTATAAAGCTTAGAGTGTCACCTGGTTTCACCTGACCACCCTGGAGAGCATACATAGGGAAAAAGAAAATGAAACTCTGTTGAACATCCAAGGGTACCACTAAGAACATATCTTGAGAACAAGAATGTGTGGACGGAAGGCCTGAAGAAGCCCCTCACTTCCTGTGGTCTCAGGGAACACATGGCTGAGGACTAATCCCGAGGCTGCTGGTAAATGTGGCAGCACTGATGAAATGCTCGACCCTACCAGCCCTCCTAGCTAAGGGGAGGGAGGGGGACCCTGGGAAGGAGTACGGTATTTGGGCAAAATTTTAAAGGCTGAGAGCTTGTATTTCTCCCTATTCCCACAAACCTCCCTCACCAGCAGAGGCAGCCCCTCCACCGGTCCGTTATATTGATGACATTTGCTAATTAAATCTGATGAGCAAGAAACAGCTGTCAGGAGCTGGGAGGGTCTGAGACTTACCCCGCTGAAGCTGTACTGGAACACAGAGACACCCATTCCTTTACATGTTATCTATGGCCGCTTTCACACTACAAAGGTGGAGTCGAATAGTTCCAGGAGAAATCATATTGCCTGCAAAGCCTGTACTACTTAGTATCTGGCCCTTTACAAAGAAGTTTGCTGACCTGGGATCTAATCCAAGGAACCAAACAACTGGATGTGACAAGCAACATTCCATTATCAAGTCAAAGTGGTGAACACCAGCCCAGGGCTGAGCAGGCCCCAAGTTCACAAGCTGCACAGACGACACGGGTCCTGTAATATCTCCTCCTCCTACACTGCCTCTCTCAGGCTGTACCTCGGGGAAATCGGGGATCTCCTTGACCATTTCATAAAGGAAGACAAAGCCTGGTTTATGGACGTTTGTGTATGGTAGGCCAGATGTGAGCAGAGCTGCGCTATAGCCTCCCCTCAGGGTAGATGAGAACACTCAGGGAGCAGAAGTTTGGATGGTGCATCTAATCCACTTCCAAGGGGAGAAGACACGTCTCTGCTCTCTGCTGACTCAAGGGCACAGTCAACAGGTTGGGCAGCAGGTCAAGGGTTTGGAAAAAGCAAAATGAAAACTTGGTGACAAGTTAAGTCTGGGGAGGAGAGGTATGTAAAATGACATCTCAAGATAGGGACAGGGGGACTTCCCTGGTGGCACAATGGTTAGGAATCCGCCTGCCAATGCAGGGGACATGGGTTTGAGCCCTAGTCGGGGAAGATCCCACATGCTGCAGAGCAACTAAGTCCGTGCGCCACAACTGCTGAGCCTGTGCTCTGGAGCCCGTGAGCCACAAGTACTGAGCCCATGTGCCACAACTACTGAAGCCTGCACGCCTAGAGCCCGTGCTATGCAACAAGAGAAGCCACCTCAGTAAGGAGCCCGCGCACCACAACAAAGACCCAATGCAGCCAAAAATAAATTAATTAATTTAAAAGAAAAATAGGGACAGGAAATTAAGAAATTTGTGTCCCTAGTAAATGCCATCAGAGAATATCCAAGGCAAAGGAAGAGCTCAAAAATCAGGCAAACAAGACAACCTGTCCTGCTTAGGTGTCAGAACCTCTTTCCTCAGAGACCCCATTCTTATTTGGTGAACCCATGTATGCACTGGCCATGGCCGCATATATGCGGGCTATGAAAGAGCTTAAACAGTCTCCCTCTTTCCAAGGCTGATCGGATATCCCACCATTGAGAGCCTGACCTGTGAACAGAGGCCAAGGAGAACCCCCAGTGTGACTCCACTCCCCAGGGACCAACCAGTTACCTGTGGCATGTGGGTTACATTAAACCCTTTCTACCACAGAAGAGGTGGTATTTTCCTCTCTGGAGTAGATGCATTTTCTGAGTAGAGATTGCTGTACCTGCCCCCACTATCCATGCACAGACATACAGAATGCTTTCTCCAGAACCAATGAATCTGTGGAGGTTTTCAAAGTGTGTCTAAAAATTCTTGGTCACTTCTCCCTTCAAGAGGGGAATCTTAATTTGTGTCCCTTGAGTGGTGTGGACTTAGGGACTCGCAGTGGCAGACGTGATGTGATATCACTTCCTAGATTAGGTTATAAAATATTGCAGCTATGACAGGCTCTTGGTGCTCTGGCTGGTGTCAGGGCTGTGCCTATGAGGTGGGAGAGCCAAATTCAGGACATTGGTCCACCAGAGACCTCCCAGCTCCACGTAATATAAAATGGTGAAAATCTCGCAGAGATCTGCATCTCAACGCTAAGACCAAGCTTCACTAAATGACCAGCAAGCTACAGTGCTGGACACCCTATGCCAAACAACTAGCAAGACAGGAGCACAACCCCACCCATTAGCAGGGAGGCTGCCTAAAAGCATAAGGTCACAGACACCCCAAACACCACCAGACGCAGACCTGCCCACCAGAAAGAAAAAATCCAGCCTCATCCACCAGAACACAGGCACCAGTCCCCTCCACCAGGAAGCCTACACAACCCACTGAACCAACCTTACCCACTGGGAACAGACACCAAAAACAAAGGGAGCTATAAACCTGCAGCCTGCGAAAAGGAGACCCTGAACACAGTAAGTTAAGCAAAATGAGAAGACAGAGAAGCACACAACAGATGAAGGAGCAAGGTAAAAACCCACCAGACCTAACAAATGAAGAGGAAAAAGGGAGTCTACCTGAAAAAGAATTCAGAATAATGACAGTAAAGATGAACAAAAATCTGGGAAATACAAAGGAGAAAATATAAGAAACGTTTAAGAAGGATCTAGAAGAACTAAAGAGCAAACAAAAAATGATGAACAACAAAATAAATGAAATTATAAATTCTCTAGAAGGAATCAATAGCACAATAACTGAGGCAGAAGAATGGATAAGTGTCCTGGAAGATAAAATAGTTGAAATAACAACTGCAGGGCAGAGTAAAGAAAAAAGAATGAAAAGAATTGAGGACAGTCTCAGAGACCTCTGGGACAACATTAAATGCACCAACATTCGAATTGTTGGGATCCCAGAAGATGAAGAGAAAAAGAAAGGGACTGAGAAAATATTTGAAGAGATTATAGTTGAAAACTTCCCTAATATGGGAAAGGAAATAGTTAATCAAGTCCAGGAAGCACAGAGTGTCCCATACAGGATAAATCCAAGGAGAAACATGCTAAGGCATATTACTAAAACTATCAAAAATTCAGTACAAAGAAAACATACTAAAAGCAGCAAGGGAAAAACAACAAATAACATAGAAGGGAATCCCCATAAAGTTAACAGCTAATCTTTCAGCAGACACTCTGCAAGACAGAAGGGAATGGCAGGATATATTTAAAGTGAGGAAAGGGGAAAAACCTACAACCAAGATTACTCTACCCAGCAAAGATCTCATTCAGAATTGACGGAGAAATTAAAACCTTTACAGACAAGCAAAAGCTAAGAGAATTCAGCACCACCAAACCAGCTTTACAACAAATGCTAAAGGAACTTCTCTAGGCAGGAAACACAAGAGAAGGAAAAAACCTACAATAACAAACCCAAACCAATTAAGAAAATGGTAATAGGAACATACATATCGATAATTACCTTAAACGTGAATGGATTAAATGATCCAAACAAAAGACACAGGCTTGCTGAATGGATACAAAAACAAGGCCCATATATATGCTGTCTACAAGAGACCCACTTCATACCTAGGGACACATATAGACTGAAAGTGAGGGGATGGAAAAAGATATTCCATGCAAATTGAAATCAAAAGAAAGCTGGAGTAGCAATTCTCATATCAGACAAAATAGACTTTAAAACAAAGACAATTACAAGAGACAAAGAAGGACACTACATAATGATCAAGGGATCAATCCAAGAAGAAGATACAGCAATTGTAAATATTTACACACCTAACATAGGAGCACCTCAATACATAAGGCAAATACTAACAGCCATAAAAGGGGAAATCGACAGTAACAGAATCATAGTAGGGTACTTTAACAACCCACTTTCACCAATGGACAGATCATCCAAAATGAAAATAAATAAGGAAACACAAGCTTTAAATGATACATTAAACAAGATGGACTTAATTGATATTTATAGGACATTCCATGCAAAAACAATACAATACACTTTCTTCTCAAGTGCTCATGGAACATTCTCCAGGATAGATCATATCCTGGGTCACATATCAAGCCTTGGTACATTTAAGAAAATTGAAATCATATCAAGTATCTTTTCCAACCAGAATGCTATGAGACTAGATATCAATTACAGGAAAAAATCTGTAAAAAATACAAACACGTGGGGGCTAAACAATACACTATTTCATAACCAAGAGATCATTGAAGAAATCAAAGAGGAAATCAAAAAATACCTAGAAACAAATGACAATGAAAGCATGACGACCCAAAACCTATGTGATCCAGCAAGAGCAGTCCTAAGAGGGAAGGTTATGGCGATACGATCGTACCTTAAGAATCAAGAAACATCTCAAATAAACAACCTAACCTTACACCTATAGCAATTAGAGAAAGAAGAACAAAAAACCCCTAAGTTAGCAGAAGGAAAGAAATCATAAATATCAGAGTGGAAATAAATGAAAAAGAAATTAAGGAAGTGATAGCAAAGATTGATAAAACTAAAACCTGGTTCTGTGAGAAGATAAACAAAATTGATAAACCATTAACCAGACTCATCAAGAAAAAAAGGAAGACACAAATCAACAGAAGTAGAAATGAAAAAGGAGAAATAACAACTGACACTGCAGAAATACAAAGGATCCTGAGAGATTACTACAAGAAACCATATGCCAATAAAATGGACAACCTGGAAGAAATGCACAAATTCTTAGAAAAGCACAGCCTTCTGAGACTGAACCAGGAAGAAATAGAAAATACAAACAGACCAATCACAAGCAATGAAATTGAAACTGTGATTAAAAATCTTCCAACAAACAAAAGCCCAGGACCAGATGGCTTCAGAGGAGAATTCTATCCAACATTTAGAGAAGAGCTAACACCTACCCTTCTCAAACTTTTCTATAATATAGCAGAGGGAGGAACACTCCCAAACTCATTCTACGAGGCCACCATCACCCTGATACCAAAACCAGACAAAAATGTCACAGAGAAAGAAAACTACAGGCCAATATCACTGATGAACATAGATGCAAAAATCCTCAACAAAATACTAGCAAACAGAATGCAACAGCACATTAAAAGGATCACACACCATGATCAAGTGGGGTTTATCCGAGGAATGCAAGGATTCTTCAGTATACGCTAATCAATCAATGTGATACACCATATTAACAAATTGAAGGAGAAAAACCATATGATCATCACAATAGATGCAGAAAAAAGCTTTCGACAAAATTCAACACACACTTATGATAAAAACCCTACAGAAAGTAGGCATAGAGGGAACTTACCTCAACAAAATAAAGGACATTATGACAAAACCACAGCCAATATCGTCCTCAATGTTGAAAAACTGAAACCATTTCAAATAAAATCAGGAACAACACAAGGTTGCCAACTCTCACCACTATTATTCAACATTGTTTTGGAAGTTTTAGCCACAGCAATCAGAGAAGGAAAAGAAATAAAAGGAATCCAAATCGGAAAAGAAGAAGTAAAACTGTCATGGTTTGCAAATGACATGGTACTATATATAGACAATCCTAAAGATGCCACCAAAAAGCTACCAGAGCTAATCAATGAATTTGGTAAGGTAGCAGGATACAAAATGAATGCGCAGAAATCTCTTTCATTCCTACACACTAATGATGAAAAATCTGAAAGTGAAATTAAGAAAGCACTCCAATTTACCATTGCAACAAAAAGAATAAAATACCTAGGAATAAACCTATCTAAGGAGACAAAAGACGTGTAGGCAGAAAACTATAAGACACTGATGAAAGAAATTAAAAATGATACAAACAGGTGGAGAGATAGACCATGTCCTTGGATTGGAAGAATCAACATTGTGAAAATGACTCTACTACCCAAAGCAATCTACAGATTCAATGCAATCCCTATCAAACTACCACTGGCAGGCTTCCCTGGTGGTGCAGTGGTTGAGAGTCCGCCTGCCGAGGCAGGGGACATGGGTTCATGCCCTGGTCCCGGAAGATCCCACATGCCGTGGAGAGGCTGGGCCTGTGAGCCATGGCCGCTGAGCCTGGGCATCTGGAGCCTGTGCTCCGCAATGGGGAGGCCACAAGAGTGAGAGGCCCACATACCGCAAAAAACAAAACAAAACAAGAAACAAACAAACAAAAAAACTCCCACTGTTATTTTTCACAGAACTAGGACAAAAAATTTCACAATTTGTATGGAAACAGAAAAGACCCCGAATAGCCAAAGCAATCTTGAGAATGAAAAATGGAGCTGGAGGAATCAGGCTCACTGAGTTCAGATGATACTACAAAGCTACAGTAATCAAGACAGTATGGTACTGGCACAAAAACAGAAATATAGATCAATGGAACCGGATAGAAAGCCCAGAGATAAATCCACGCACATATGGTCACCTTAATTTTTTAAAGGAGGCAAGAGTATACAATGGAGAAAAGACAGCCTCTTCAATAAGTGGTGCTGGGAAAACTGGAAAGCTACATGTAAAGGAATGAAATTAGAACACATCCTAACACCATACACAAAAATAAACTCAAAATGGATTAAAGACCTAAATGTAAGATCAGATACTATCAAACTCTTAGAGGAAAACATAGGCAGAACACTCTTTGACATAAATCACAGCAAGATCTTTTTTACCCACCTCCCCGAGAAATGGAAATAAAAACAAAAATAAACAAATGGGACCTAATGAAACTTCAAAGCTTTTGCACAGCAAAGGAAACCGTAAAGAATATGAAAAGACAACACTCCAAATGGGAGAAAAAATTCGCAAATGAAGCAACTGACAAAGGATTAATCTCCAAAATTTACAAGCAGCACATGCAGCTCAATATCAATAAACAACCCAATCCAAAAATGAGCAGAAGACATAAATAGACATTTCTCCAAAGAAGATATACAGATTGCCAACAAACAAATGATAGGATGCTCAACATCATTAATCATTAGAGAAATGCAAATCAAAACTACAATGAGATATCATCTCACACCAGTCAGAATGGCCATCATCAAAAAATCTACAAACAATAAATGCTGGAGAGGGTGTGGAGAAAAGGGAACTCTCTTGCACTGTTGGTGGGAATGTAAATGGATACAGCCACTATGGAGAACGGTATGGAGGTTCCTTAAAAAACTAAAAATAGAACTACCATAAGACCCAGCAATCCCACTACTGGGTATATACCCTGAGAAAACCATAATTCAAAAAGAGTCATGTACCACAATGTTCATTGCAGCTCTATTTACAATAGCCAGGACATGGAAGCAACCTAAGTGTCCATCAACAGATGAATGGATAAGGAAGATGTGGCACATATATACAATGGAATATTCCTCAGCCATAAAAAGAAAAGAAATTGAATTATTTGTAGTGAGGTGGATGGATCTAGAGTCTGTCATACAGAGTGAAGTAAGTCAGAAGGAGAAAAATACTGTATGCTAACACATATATATGAAATCTAAAAAAAAAAAGAAAAAAATGGTCATGAAGAACGTAGGGGCAAGACAGGAATAAAGGCGCAGACCTACTAGAGAATGGACTTGAGGACACGGGGAGGGGGAAGGGTAAGCTGGGACAAAGTGAGAGAGTGGCATGGACATTTATACACTGCCAAATGTAAAATAGATAGCTAGTGGGAAGCAGCCTCATAGCACAGGGAGATCAACTTGGTGCTTTGTGACCACCTAGAGAGGTGGGATAGGGAGGGTGGGAGGGAGGGAGACGCAAGAGGGAAGAGATTTCGGGATATATGTGTATGTATAGCTGATTCACTTTGTTATAAAGCAGAAACTAACCCACCATTGTAAAGCAATTATACTCCAATAAAGATGTTAAAAAAAGAAAAGTGTAAGCTTCATTGTATGTAAATTATACCTGAGTAGTATCAGATTTGTTTTTTCAGATGTTGAATATATACTTCTTAGCGCTATGATTTCTATTTAAATTAAAATAATTATGTAACCCTTAAAGTAATCTATTTTTATTATAGAAAAACTACATATACCAAACCTCAAAATTTAAAAACCTGCACTTGGAGTTTCTTCTGTCAATCTGTGTACTACATTTTTTATACAAATTTTATATCAACCTCTTAAAATATGGTATTCTGAGTTTTGTTTTCTAATTTCATGTTTGTGAATTACTCAATTAAAATTTATTTTTAAGAGTGATTGTGAAACCATTTTATTTTTATTCTATAGGTTTTCATAATTAATAAATGACCTTATATTAATTTTAATATAGTTTGATTTAATAGTTTTAATATAGTTTGATTTAATAGTTTGATATCTCATAAAGCATTAGTATATATCTAAATTGATTTATAGCTGTTAGACTGGGGATATATCATTCATCATTCACATTTTTATATAAGGATAAGGCGACTTTTCCCCCAAGAGAATTGAATTTCTGTAGGATGTGTTCATTATCCAGTCTGAGGTTTGTTGAGAAAGATTGTCACATTTGCATGGAATGAGATTAATCTATACATTAGTCTAGTTTTTTTTATAATATACCTTAGCAGAAAATGCTTTCTTTATTTTTAATTTTTAAAATTTTTGTATTTTTGTTTTGGCCACCCAACATGTAGGATATTAGTTCCCAGACCAGGGCTCCAACTGGCACCCCCTGCAGTGGAAGTGCTG
Organism: Grampus griseus; assembly: GCF_964374135.1. NCBI lineage: Eukaryota > Metazoa > Chordata > Mammalia > Artiodactyla > Delphinidae > Grampus > Grampus griseus. Next base: position 5,499,588 of record NC_139017.1, read on the forward strand.
AGTCTTAACCAGTGGACCACCAGGTAAGTCCCTAGTTAATATTCAGCTTAGAAAACTATGACCTTTCACTGAAACTTAAAAAAAAATACTTTGTGTTCTTATTGTTCTGGTTCCTTCCTTACATTCTTTCTTTACTCTTTGTTCCAGATTTGCCATCTTCCATGGAGTCATTTTTCCCGGGGTGTTTCACATTGCAGATTCACGAAATATAACTAGATTCTCCTCTCTCACTTATTTAACTTGCCAGATACACAGTCTATTCTCTAGTACCTCAACTAATAATATTTTCTTTTTATCGTTTTCATCTTCTAGAACTACATATCTATAGATACATATATTATTAAATATGTGTTTTCCAAAAGTGCTAGACATCTCAGTACAATTGGGAAAAGACTAAAGAAATTTTTAGTGACTTTTATTTGTAACTGTAAAGTCTCTAGTTAATATTTACCTTAGAAAATTATGACATTTCACTGAAATTAAAAAAAATACTTTGTGTTCTTATTGTTCTTGTTCTTTCTGAAATATTGGTGCAATTGTAAAACAATTCCACTTTTATACCTCCCACCCCTGCACACTAGATACATGGGAAACAAGTTATACTGCACAGCTCTTCTTCTACTTCTTTAGAAATACATCCTTCAAATAAGATTATTCAAAAGCCATCTCAGCTTGGAAATGAATACTCCTCCCTCAATGTAAACAGATGAATTAGATGAATGTGACCCAAAGTTAAATCTTCTCTTCCCTAGCTTACCTGCAATAACCAGGATGACACTGAAAGAAAAACCCAGTATGATTGTTTTCTTATCTTTATACCCAACTAGGTTTACCCAAACCCACCACACTGCATATGTATATATGTGTATATATAGACACATATAAACACACACACACATTGGAACAAGTCAGCCATAAAAAAGTATAAAATTTTGCCATTTGCAACAACATGGATGGACTTGGGGGGGTACTATTCTGAGTGAAATTTGTCGTACAGAGAAAGACAAAGTATGATATCACTTATGTGTGGAATCTAAAAAATATAGCAAACTAGTGAATAGTAACATAGCAGAAAGAGATTCACAGGTATAGAGAACAAACAAGTGGTTACCAGCGGGGAGAGGGAAAGGGGGAGGGACAAGATAGGGGTAGGGGATCAAGAGGTACAAAGTATTATGTATAAAATATATTTTGTATAAAATATATAAGTTAAGTATGTGTAAAATATATAAGCTAAGCTATTATGTATAAAATATATAAGCTACAAAATATATAAGCTACAAGGACATATCGTACAACACAGGGAGTATAGCCAATATTTTATGATAACTATAAATAGAGTACAGTTAAAAATTGTGCATCACTATGTTGTACACCTGAAACTACTGTAAATCAATTATACCTCAATCAAAAAATATTTAAAAATCCAACTATGGGAAAAAATTTCATTTCTGTTTCAAAGGTCTGACAACCAAGAGACCCTGGAAGAAAAGACATTTCAGCAGTATTGAAAACTCCCATCTAGCACGAGTAACACAATTCTTGGGTTCTTAAAACAACTCTTCAATAAAAAGAATCAGACGTTTTGGAAATATAGATGATTACTGGTGTTGGGCATGGGAGGTATATAGTGAGACTGGATTATCGGTGTTGGGCTAAAAAGAAGAGAAATGCTCAAAGACCAACGGGGCTAGATCAGGAGCAATCAGAACCAGTTTCAAGAGGCACTCACTAGCCAAAATTTGGATCATTTTATCTTCAAAGAATGAGTATAATTGATTGTGATAAATTGAATAAATAAAAATGTAGGAATCCATGCTGATACAAACAACAATTTTTTTTAAAGGCAAAAAGTCTTAAAGCCACCATGGAAGGTTACAATTACATCAAGTCCTTCCTCCAAAAATTGGAAATTAATGGGCAAAAATAAAGATTTCCAAAACTTTTTAGGTAAAAGTTGAATGTGAACAGAGTCTGTAAATTAACACTCATCTGTATACAGAATGACAATGAATGAATGCAGAAAAATGAGAAGATTTATCATTAAAATCACGATTTTCTTATCAACAGTGAAATAACCGATTGTAGCCATGTGTCATAAATAGATTCTACAACCATTAGGTGAAGATTTTGGAGAAATAGTATGTACACAAATGTTAACATTAACAGCAAAGATAACTTTCCAATTGTAACAATTTAATTTAAGGATGAGAAAAGCAGCTGTCACCAGTGATTCAGATTTAGATCAATTAGCTCCAATGGTGACAGCCATGCTTCTTATTCTAAGAAGGCCACTTGATTTGACGCAACATGGAGTAACAAGATATCACCTTAAAATATTTTAGCTCAATTATTTATATCCCTATTTTCATGTGAAAATTTTCATGATTTTTAGAAATTTATAATGTTTCTAGTCAACTGATTTAAACTAACTATGCTGTTTGAAATGTATGAACCTAAAGATCACACTTCAGACTCTTGTGGTTGAAAGTTTCCAAAACTCTCTATACCAGCAAAATCATGAAAATGTTATTAGATCTGCAGATCTTTACCAAAGAGGTCTCTACAGTTCTCAACACTGTATGTACTATATGTTGTCTTACCTTGTATACATCTTTATTTTAAAATAACATGCTATGGTTCAAAGGTGATATACAATGAAAATTTTACAATAGTGGTAAGTAAAACGGACTTAAACACCACGTTTTACCCCTATTGTCTCTAAATTCAACTATAGTTATTCTAAATATTCTATTGTAGAATATTCTAAATATTCTAATATTCTATTGTACTTGTTGCCAATATTTGTTCTATAAAAATGTATTCAGTGTTCAAGGCATAGTGTCTTTATATGTGTATGTGTGTTTATACTTGATGTTGGATTTTTTAAATCACTTATATGTCATGTGATTGGTTGCATAACTATCATAACGATAGTTATGCAACCAATTTGATTCTAATTCATCTTTTTTTAATATATTATTATTTTATTGATTTTAGTGTAGTATCTTTAAATATATTTAGTTATTTATTATTTTTGGCTTTGTTTGGTCTTCGTTGCTGCGTGCGGGATTTCTCTAGTTGCGGCGAACGGGGGCTGCTCTTCGTCGTGGTGCACGGGCTTCTCATGGCGGTGGCTTTTCTTGTTGCGGAGCACGGGCTCTAGGCTTACGGGCTTCAGTAGTTGTGGCACGTGGGCTCAGTAGTTGTGGCTGGTGGGCCCTAGAGCGCAGGCTCACTAGTTGTGGCGCACGGGCTTAGTTGCTCCGCGGCATGTGGGATCTTCCTGGACCAGGTCATGAATCCATGTCCCCTGCATTGGCAGGCAGATTCTTAACCACTGTGCCACCAGGGAAGTCCTCTAATTCCTCTTTATGTGAATTATAATGTGTGCTAGATAGGCGTCTTGTAAAAGATCATGTATTTCATTATTGTTTGGTATATTTATCTATTGACGGATGAGCAAAAGTAAGAAATAACTACTTACATGTAATTACTAATATAGGTATTACATAGTTTGCATTTTACATGTTTGTAAAGTGATGTTATTTTGAAAATGGAGACAAGTATTTCTTCCCATTTCTTCTGAAACAGAATCTTAGGAAACCTCAGAAGTTATGGAGAAATCTTTAGAAAGTTAGGAAACTGATGGATGAAAGGAGGTACTGAAGTGATTGCATCTAATTTCTTGCCGTAGATGTTTTATCAACAGGACACGTAGCATTTTGGTTTGCCAAGTTTTAATGAGGTGCTTTTAAGAAGTGATTAGTTGGTCTCCAAGATTATAATTACATCATCCCTATAATGTTTAACATGAAGCTGATTTATGAATAGAGATGAGTTAAACAATACTTGATAAAAAGAAACTGAGAACTGGAATAATAATGAAAAATTCTGAATACATGTACATATTTCAGTTTTACAACTGCACTTTAACGACAGTTTCGGTGACAAGTAGGATATGCCAGTTTTCCCTCCCGACAGGTTGTTCGAAGTGCAGAGCTAGGTGCCTTTGTACAATATCCTCTTTTACACTTAAATTCAACAGTGTCATCTGTTTTAGAATAAAGTTTTTTATCTCTTCTCCATTTTAATTCTATGTTATGTTTTTCCATCATTTCTTCTGAAATTACACATGCATCTGAAGTTAAAAAAATAAACATAAACTGTTAAGTAGTATACAAATATTTTCCACAGAATTTCAGGCTTTCAAGTAGAATCTCTTGCTCTGGTCCAAAAATTCCTTCTCAAAACCTTTTACAAACCAATTCATTGAAAATCCAGTATGTAGTTTCCATCATTTTAAACAGTTAATGTTGTAAGAATGAGGTACTATTTTTAGTGTAATAATTAAATGTTATAATCAAAGATTCATAATGTCAGTTATCATATGAAGAGCTTTCATTAAGGAATCTTTTGTTGCTATTGTTGCTTGAACAGGAAAATTTCAAAATTTATTTCCACACATATTATTAGTTGGTAGTCAAGCATGCAACAGAATGGTTGGTAGTTAATCCATGAAAATTCTATTATAAACAGCTAAACATCATACTCAGTACACCGATTTTCCCAGGATCCACAAGAAGATTGAAATATTTACCTAAGCACTTTGGTGGTTCTGACCACTCTCCATTCTGACATACTATGTATCTGTTTCCCTGAAGTTCATAGTAGGACTGGCACTGGTACTCAACTGTCGATCCTGGAGGATATACTGGTGCCGGGAATGAGGTAATGTCTCCATTGTCTATTGGTGGGGGAGGCCCACATTTTCCTTGAGAGTCTAAAAAATATGTTTGATTTATTGAAAGAGAAAAAACAGAAAAGGAAACCCCACAGTTTAAAATAAAAAGATAAAAATGTAGCCTAGTATGTAATAATCAGGCTTTTGATTTCTGATGACAGAAATGATTTATTGAAGAAATTTGAAATACTTAAACGAAAAGGCACATTTTTAAGTCCCTACTTTTACCCCACAAGAAAGTACACATAATACATTAACAAATATGTCTGCTTTGCAGTGTTCTGGTATTAAAACATGTTTTCTTAGTGAATATATGCTGGACAGATGGATAACTAAGATAAAAAAATATCCTTGTATAAAACATACAGCAGTGTCTATTGAATCTCTAGTCATATTTATTGATTTTCATTTTTATTACAAAATGAACATCAGCCCCAACAGCTGCTTTTATAAAAGTCAAAGAATTACAGATCTCAATAGTGGGAGAGGGAATGCTTTCTTCCTTTTCTGGACAAGATGAGGTAGAAATATTTCTGCTTATTGCATCTGCTCTGTATTATTTCTGCTAACTAAAAATCCTGAACATATTATAATAAACCAACTCAGGAGACTGTGAAAGATGTAGAGAAGATATCTGGTTAGAGACATTGGGATTCAAGGAATTACACTCCAGAGACATGTTTGGGTTTTCCTTTTCCCTTCTTTGTATCCTGGATGGACCACTGAGACTGCAACCCAGAAATGATAGCAAGTTCAGAAAGAAAATTAAAAAAAAAATAGTCCCAAGAAGCACTTGGTCTCTTTAAGCAAAGTCCCAGGAAAGGATCAGCATAGTAAGACAGAGACAGTTTTTACAATCCTGACTTTCTCTAGAAATACACCATAGAACCTAAGACCAACCCATCCCCACCTTGATCAGCAGGGGCCAAGTGAGGAGTCCAGACTTCCACCCACATGGTGAGGGAAGAAGACACCTCTCCCCTTTCTCCAGGAGCCAGTGGAGGCCAGGTGGGAACCCTGGACTTGCACCCTGCATGGCAGTAAGGGAGGTCTGATAAATAAAAGATTTCAATAATGTCCTTAATCTCAATACATAATACCCAAAATGTCCAGAATACATTTGATCATCACTCATCATACCAAGGATGAGGAAAACCTCAAAAGAGAAAAAACAATCAAAAGAAGACAACACTGAGATGACATACATATTGAAATTATTGGGCAATGGTTTTTAAAAATCCAGTCAAATTGATAGAACTGGAAAATAGAGTAATATAACTTTTTAAAAAAACACACTGGATGGGCTCAATAATACATTGCAGATGGCAGAAGGATAAATAAACTTGACTATAGACTAACTTTGAAAATAGACTGAAAAGAAAATGGACAGAGCTTCAGGAACCCATGGGAAAATAGAAAAAGATTGGAGACCCAGAAAATGAAAAGGAAGGGGATGAGATGAAAAAAAAATGTAAAAATAATGGCTGAAAATTTCTGAAATAGGGTATAAGGCACAAATCTACATAATAAAACAGCTAAGTGAATTCCAAACAGGATAAATCCAAAGAAATCAATGTCAAGATACATCAAAATCAAATTGCTGGAAATTAAAGAAAAAGAAAGAAATCTTAAAAGAGCTAGATAGATATTATGCAATACTTATATGGAAAAGGGATTCAAAAACTGGTAGGATTTTCATCCATGAACATAGAACCAGAAAGAAGTGACATCATTTTTTCAGTGCTGGAAGAAAAGAATTGTCAACCCCAAATTCTATATTGAGTGAAATATATTTTAGGATTAAAGGGAGAAAGAAAAATCTTTCCAGACAAAGGAAAACTGAGAGAACTTGTCTCTAGCAGATCTATACCTAAAGAATTGCTAAAGCAATTCTTCAAATATAAAGGAAACTAGAAAAGGGATTGAGACTTTAGGAAGGAAGAAAAAACAATGGAATTGATTTTTAAAAATAAGGGTAAATATAATAAGAATATCTTTTCCCTAATGATTTTGTTAAATTAGGTGTAAAATTATGTCATTTGAAATGTTGCTCAATGTATATAGAGAGAATACTAAAGACACTTATGTTGAAATGTGGGGAGATAAAAAGAATCTAAATGGAAGTAAGGTTTCCACATTTCACCTGAAGTGGTAAAATGTCAATACAAGTAGGGAGTGATAAGCCGCTTATGTGGATCTTAATATTTGGAGCAACCGCTAATAAAAACATGACAAGACATATACTCCAAAGCAATGCAGATGTATAAAAATTAAGTTATTTATAATGTTCAAAAACCCACAGGGAAGACAAGAAAAGGAAATGGGTATGAGAAACCGAGGAAACACACAGAAAACAAAGAATAAAATTGCTGACATTGTCCCTATTATGTTAATAGATATTTTCAATGTAAATAGCCTTAATATATCAGTGGAAAGACTGAAAATGGCAGGGTGGACACATAAACAAGATTCATCTTTATGCTGTCTACAAGAAAATCACTCTAAACATGAAAACATGTTCAAGTGGAAGACTGCAAAAAATACATACCAGGAAAAAGTTAACTTGAAAAACTAGAAGTGGCTAATATATTTCTTGGTTTGGATTCCCTTACTTCCTGAACTCTAAACACTGAAGTGTCCCAGGACCAAGTTCTCAGACTTACTTTTTTTATGTGTATACTAATTCCCTGAATGAGTTCAGCTAGTAACATACCTTTAAATATCACCCATATGCTGAAGATGCCCAAATTTAAGTCACATTCTGTGATCAGGCCCTGGCTGCCTATATTCCATGTCTCAAAGTGGAATTTCTTGGGCTGTCAAATGTACTTATGGTATCGTTAACACATTTATTCACCAGGAAGTAACTGAATGTCTTAATATTTAAGATAAGAAGTGTTCCAAGATTCCAACTGTTCAAATCTGGTCAACTCTTTCAAACAATAAGTATGTCAGATTACTTATTCAGTCCACAAAAGAACTGGATTTTAAGCACCTTCATTTTATTTGCATCAAAAAAGAATTCCATAAGAACTACTTCATTATACATTTATATCAACATATTTTGTCCCTAATATATTCTCTAAAATTGGGGGGGGGGTGGCGGTGTAAGATACTCTACCTTTGCACTGAGGTGCTTTTGTCCAAGTTCCATTTAAACATATCACATCTACCTCCCCAAAAGGGTAGTAAGGCCAGATGCATTCATAATATACTCTCTCACCATTTTGATATCTAGACTTCTTATTTTGTATAATAGCATTTTCCACTTGGGGTGGATTCACACAGGAAACATCTAGATAGAAAGAAAAATAGTATCTCTAATATAATGATCATTATGAACAGCAAGCTACCAAGTGGGATGTCACATATATTCCATATGGTCATTTAAAATCAAGAGTTAATCTGTCATGAAAGACTGCTAATTTTAATAAACTCACATGTAAGTTTGAGGATAAGGAGATAAAGCAATATTTTTTAGTACAAATTAAGCTTCTGTATCTTAAATCTCTCCCCCATCCTTCACTAGAAGGTTGATACACATTTTTTAGGCCAGTGAAAATGAAAGCTTTTCTGGACATCTCTTTCTGAGTTTAATAAATTAAGTGTTATAAATTATATAAATTCAAAATGAATTTATGAACCATAAGAAAATCATAATAAAAGATCATTTGACATCAGGATTCGGTTTATAGTCATCCTGTTTATGAACTGTAACTTTAGGCCCTTAGAAAAATAAACACGTTAGGTAATTCTTTAAAGACTTGATCAAGAGTTAGCATACTTTTAAGAATACCGTAGTTGAAAGAAGATGATTAATTAAAAGATCCAAACAAAGATCTGGAAAACTAACAGAAAAATAAATGTATGTATTTATTAAAATGCTCTTTAATAATATACTTTTGCAAATGCTTCAGTATACAACAATGAGTAATGTGTAATTCATCAATGAGATTCAGGTGGATATAAAGCACAATACACTGTAGCTATGGTTCCTAAACTGAAATGTGCATAGAATCCCTTGGGAATCTTTAAAACAGTTTCAGGGTTCCATCTCCAGAGTTTTTGATACAACAGGTGTGAGTGAGCCTGTGAATCTGTGCTTGCATGTCTAATAATCTTCCAGAATATGCTAAGACTGCTGTGTCAGGGGCTGTGCTTTGAGAATTATTGGGCTACAAGACTGAGCACTGAGTACACAATTCCATCCCTTTTTATGTTCAGGCATAAACCTTCTTTGACTTGACCTGAAAATAATCTGTGTCCATTTTATGATGGTAGAGGCACTTTTCTGTATTATGTTACTTAAGATACTTTAATAAATAAAGTTTTAAAATTTACCAAAGTACCTCTGCATGCTGGCCTTCCTATCCATTTGCTCTTAATACACTGTATGGTATTGGCTCCTTCCAATTGATAAGATGGTAGACATTTAAAAACCACCTGTTCTCCTGACCTATACGATTTCTTCTTCTGGTCTATGAGTACAGCATCATCAAAGCTGGGTACGTTAAAACAATCTGTGTCTGAAAAAAAGAAAAAAAGTATTTCTTTAGTACATCTTTAAAAATAATAGTGGCCAATAATTATATTCTAGAAAAATAGATATACACATATCAAACGAATGAATACTGTACAATATTTCTCTTACAACTTAAAATGTTAGAAGTCTTGACTTAGTTACATTGATTGTGTCTGTATTCATCAAAACTATAACATGGGAATGGTGATACTCAAAGAGACAGGGATGCCTTTGATGTTTGAGACCACACTTCTCACATTTAAATTATTTTTCCCCATCACAGGTCACCTACATTATGGATATGTTTCTTTTTTTTGCTTCTGTCAAACTCTGTTCCCTTGAATTATGTCAAATATCTTAGAAAATTGTATATCATAAAGAAATAACTGATAAATTAACAGTAAACTGAGTGCTGATAAGACTGATGAGCAGGGGCCAGCTATGTTATAGGAACAGAGACCAGAAGTCTGAGAATGTGTATCAGAGGATGTCCAAAGTGTACACAAGATGATGTGATAGTGAGATAATTTAGTTCATGAATCAAACTTTTATTATTACTAGGGTTATTAATTCTCTACCAGAATCCAGAACTTTCCAAAGACACCTTGTTTAATTCTAGAATTACAGCTTAGTTTCATACTTGTGCCATTTATGTCCTGAATTAAAGATATTTATCAGCCTCAGAATAAAATAAAATATACTATACTTATGCATTCCGGTGGAAGGGACCATTTTCCTCCTAAACATCTTATAGATGCAGGTCCATCGATCCCAAAACCTTCAACACAGTCGTATGTAACTTCTTCTCCATCTTGGTAACTGCCTTTCTCATTAGATACAACACCATTCTGAATCAAAGGTGGAAGTCCACAAGGAAGTCCTAGGAATAAATGAAAGAACGATTTCATGTTTCACTAACTCTGAAATTTAATTTGATGTACTGCTTGCCATATTTGATAGTTTTACTTGAAAATAATAAATGATTTTACAGGAACTTCCAACACATTGCAGAGAAATGCACAAATGCACCCAAAAATCACCATTCTGGTGTGTTTCCAGCTGTCCACTTGAACAAGAACTTGAAACTAAAAATACCAATATATTTATGAATGAGACTGTCAGTGCATCTCTAAGCAATTATGATTAATAAAAGAGAACACACTGAGACTTCATCACCTTAAGAAAAGTACTATATATTGTAAGACATTAAAAGAGACATTGTAGGAAGAACGTAAGTTTTTTTTGAAAAAACTTGGTGGCAACGCATACATTGCAACTTATATGAATAAATAGGAATATAAATAGGTTTAAGTATATGAATAGGTAGGTTTACTTTTTTTACACATACAGCGTTAATACAAAAGAAAGTACCAGATTTAAAAGTGATTCTATACTGAACTGATGAAATTAACAGAAAATGAATATACAAAAATCGATTAAATGTATAAAAATATAAATTATATATTAATACATAAATGACCTATAAATATATAAATAATTGATATATTTAGGAATCTAAAGGATTCTGTTCCATGACTTTGATGATAATTGATTAGTAAAGAATGGTACTGAAAATAGAATTTTGGTTTGCATGCTGTCCTCACCTACACAACGAGGTGGAGAACTCCACTTTCCCATGTGGCATGTTATCACATTTTCTTCAGATATACTGAAACCATCTTCACAGGTATAACTTAACTTGGTGCCATGTGCATAAAGCTTGGGCTCAAATGTTTCTCTCCTTTCTTTTGCAGAGCTAGATGAATTAATCGTTCCATGGTCTATTTGAGGTGGTTGAGAACATGGAAGTTTTTCTACATGAAGAACAGAGATCAAAGGGTAAAGTATAAGTGTAATGTTTAAATTAAAAATACATTAAAATAAGAATAATTTGTGGCTTCCCTGGTGGCGCAGTGGTTAAGAGTCTGCCTGCCGATGCAGGAGACGCGGGTTTGTGCCCCGGTCTGGGAAGATCCCACATGCCGTGGAGTGGCTGGGCCCGTGAGCCATGGCCGCTGAGCCTGCACATCCAGAGCCTGTGCTCCACAACGGGAGAGGCCACAGCAGTGAGAGGCCCGCGTACAGCAAAATAAATAAATAAATAAAAAATGAAAATAATCTGAACAAGTTAAAGAATTTTAAAGCTGAAAAATATTTGAAACTTGCAAGGTATTTGTCTCCATAAACACTATGCTGCTATCCACTTGTTCAGTATGCCCCTTCATCCTTTTTTTAAATTTATCTTTATTGAAATATATTTGATATATAATAGTATGTTAGGGAGAGGAGTCAATATGGTGGACTAGGAGGACGTGGAATTCATGTCTCCGCACAATTAGGGCACCTACCAGGCACCATTGGGGGACCACGGACACCTAAGGGGACAGGAGGAACCCCCAGCAACCAGGTAGGACGTGGGTCATGGGGGGAATGAGGGGGGAGGAGAAGTGGAGGTGGGATGGGACTGGCGCCCCTGAGGGGTGGCTGGGGGAGGGGAAGGGATTCCTTGCCCAAAGGGGGAAATTGGGGAACCATTGGGAGGGCAGAGGATCAAAAGAGAGCATGGCCAGGTTTCTCCTGCCCTCTTGGGCCTCCAGGAGGCTACTGAGATCCCGGGACTGATCCTCTGGCAACCTAGGCCCCCTCCAGCTGCGGAGGTCCTGAGCGAGTGGGAGGGTGGGAAGGGAGAGCAAAAGTAAAGCCTGGATCTCTGGGACTGGCACCCTTGAAGGGCGGCTGGGGGAGAGGAGGAGTTCCTACACCCAGCAAGACCCACCAACAGTCAGGGATCCAGCAGGAATGGGGGAGACCCTGGGGGAGACGTGGGGGAACACAGAGGAATGGAAGGGAATGCAGCCAGAACTTTCCCTGTCCACTTAGGCACTGAGGAGCCTGTTGGGCTCCTGGGCCTAATCCACTGCCCTTGGAGCCTCCCTCCTGCGGCTCAGAGCCCAAGCCCCACCCCTACACCCCATCAAGAGCCCTACCTCTATAATTGGAGACCCCCTCTGAGACCCACTCTAACCACGCTGGGCCTAAATCCCACCCAAACACCCTCAACCAGGGCCTTACCTCCAAACTCTGGAACTCCACACTCCATAGGCAGTCCTTTAGACTTGCTGTCTCTCTGCTTCCACTTGAATGATGCCCCACCGAGGCCCCACCCCCAAGGCCTTTTCTGGCTGCGTGGGTCCTGGGTCTAGGCTCTGCCTCATGCTCAAACGTCAGCCTCCCTGCCTAGGTCCCACTCCACCTTAAACCCCGCCCCTGCCTAAGTTCCATCTCTGCCTAAACACCTACTCCCCATAGCCAAGGTTTTTTCTTTCTTTCTTCCTTTCTTTTTTTATCTTTTTTTCTTTTTTCTTCTTTCTTCTTTTAGATTGGGGTTCTGTTTTACCTTGTTGTTGATCCATTTATATTTTTATTTTTTCTAATAAATCTTTTACTTTTCTAATTTTATTTTATTCCTTATACTTTGTCATTGTTCTGCTCCTTCTGGCTTGTTCCCCCACCCCCTTTTTTTCTGTTGTGGTTTTGTTCTACTTTATTGCAGTTGTTTCAATTATATTTTTATTTTTCCTAATATAGTTTTTATCTTTCTAATTTTATTTTGTCTTTTAGTCTTTGTTATTGTACAGCTCCTTTCTTTTATCTTTTATTTTTTTAATTTTTAAAATTTTTTTTGCCTTACCATGTGGCTTGCAGGATCTTGGTTCCCAGGCCAGAGGTCGGGCCCAAGCTCCTGTGGTGGGAGCTCCAAGTCCAAAACTCTGGATAACAGAGAACCTCAGACCCCAGGGAATATTAATAGGAATGAAGCCTCCCAGAGGTCCTCATCTTGGCACCAAGACCTGGCTCTATCCAACTACCTGCAAACTCCAGTGCTGGATGCCTCAGGTCAAATAGCCAGTTAGACAGGAATACAGGCCCACCCATCAAAAAAAAAAAAAAAAAGAAACGACAAAAAGTTATGTTACAGATGAAGGAGAAGGTAAAAACCTACAAGACCAAATAAATGAAGACGAAAGAGGCAACCTACCTGAAAAAGAGTTCAGAGTAATGATAGTAAAGATGATCCAAAATCTCGGACACAGAATGGAGAAAATATAAGAAACATTTAACAAGGATCTAGAGGAACTAAAGAGCAAACAAACAATGATGAACAACACAATAACTGAAATTAAAAATATTCTAGAAGGAAGCAATAGCAGAATAACTGAAGCAGAAGAACAGATAAGGGACCTGGAAAGATAAAATGGTGGAAATAACTACAGCAGAGCAGAATAAAGACAAAAGAAGGAAAAGAATTGTGGATAGTCTCAGAGATCTCTGGGGCAGCATTAAACACACCAATATTTGAATTATAGGGATCCCAGAAGAAGAAGAGAAAGAGAAAGGGTCCGAGAAAATATTTGAAGAGACTATAGTCAAAAAATTCTCTAACATGGAAAAGGGAATAGTCAATCAAGTCCAGGAAGCACAGAGAATCCCATACAGTATAAACCCAAAGAGAAACACACTGAGACACATATTAATCAAACTGTCAAAAATTAAATACAAAGAAAAAAACATTAAAAGCAGCAAGGGAAAAACAACAAATAACGTACAAGGGAATCCCCATAAGGTTAACAGCTGATCTTTCAGCAGAAACTCTTCAAGCCAGAAGGGAGTGGCAGGACATATTTAAAATGATGAAAGGGAAAAACCTACAACCAAGATTACCTGTCAGCGATCTCATTCAGATTCAATGGAGAAATAAAAAGCTTTACAGACAAGCAAACGCTAAGAGAATTCAGCACCACCAGCTTTACAACAAATGCTAAAGGAACTTCTTTAAGCAGGAAACACAAGTGAAGAAAAAGACCCACAGAAACAAACCCAAATCAATTAAGAAAATGGTAATAGGAACATATATATCAATAGTCATCTTGAATATAAATGGATTAAATGCTCCAACCAAAAAACACAGAATGGATACAAAAACAAGACCTGCATATATGCTGTCCACAAGAAACCCACTTCAGACCTAGAGACACATATAGAGTGAAAGTGAGGGGATGGAAAAAGATATTCCATGCAAATAGAAATCAAAAGAAAGCTGGAGTAGCAATATTCATAAATAGACTTTAAAATAAAGACTGTTGCAAGAGACATTAAAGGACACTGCCTAACGATCAAGGGATCAATCCAAGAAGAAAACATAACAATTATAAATATTTATGCACCCAACATAGGAGCACCTCAATACATAAGGCAAACACTAACAGCCATAAAAGGAGAAATTGACAGTAACACAATAATAGTGGGGGGCTTAACACCCCACTTACACCAATGGACAGATCATCCAGACAGAAAATAAATAAGGAAACACAAGCTTTAAATGACACAATAGATCAGGCAGAATTAATACTTTTAGTACATTCCACCTGAAAGCAGAAGAATACACTTTCTTCTCAAGTGCATATGGAACATTCTCCAGAATAGTTCACATCTTGGGTCACAAATCAAGCCTTGGAAAATTTAAGAAAATTGAAATTATATCAAGCATCTTTTACGACCACAATGCCATGAGATTAGAAATCAATTACAGGAAAAAAAAAACAGTAAAAAACACAAATACATGGAGGCTAAACAATGCACTGCTAAATAATCAAGAGATCACTGAAGAAATCAAAGAGGAAATCAAAAATTACCTAGAAACAAATGACAATGAAAACACGAGGATCCAAAACCTATGGGACTCAGCAAAAGCAGTTTTAAGAGGGAAGATCATAACAATTCAAGCTCACCTCAAGAAACAAGAAAAATCTCAAATGAAAAATCTAACCTTACACCTAAAGCAACTAGAAAAAGAAAAAAGAAAACCCAAAGATAGTAGAAGGAAAGAAATCATAAAGATCAGAGCAGAAATAAATGAAATAGAAACAAAGAAAATAATGGCAAAGATGAATAAAACTAAAAGCTGGTTCTTTGAGAAGATAAACAAAATTGATAAACCATTAGCCAGACTTATCACGAAAAAAAGGGAGAGGACTCAAATCAATAAAATTAGAAATGAAAAAGGGGAAGTTACAACAGACACTGCAGAAATACAAAGTATCCTAAGAGACTACTACAAGCAACACTATGCCAATAAAATGAACAACCTGGAAGAAGTGGACAAATTCTTGGAAAAGTAAAACCCTCCAAGACTGAACCAGAAAGAATTAGAAAATATAAACACACCAATCACAGGTAATGAAATTGAAACTGTAACTGATAATTTCCAACAAACAAAAGCCCAGGACCAGATGGTTTCACAGGCAAATTCCATCAAACATTTGGAGAAGAGTTAACACCTATCCTTCTCAAACTCTTCCAAAAAATGGTAGAGGGAGGAACAATCCCAAACTCGTTCTACAAGGCCAGCAGCACCCTGATACCAAAACCAGACAAAGATATCACACACACAAAAACTATAGACCAATATCACTGATGAACATGGATGCAAAAATCCTCAACAAAATACTAGCAAACAGAATCCAACAACACATCAAAAGGATCATACACCATGATCAACTGGGATTTATCCCAGGGATGCAAAGATTCTTCAATATATGCAAAACAATCAATGTGATACACCATATTAACAAGCTAAAGAATAAAAACCATATGATCATCTCAATAGATGCAGACAGAGTTTTGACAAAATACAACACCAATTTATGATAAAAACTGTACAGAGAGTGGACATAGAGGGAACCTACCTCAACATAGTGAAGGCCATGTAAGAAAACCTATAGCAAACATCACTCTCAATGGTGAAAAAATGAAAGCATTTCCTCTAAGATCAGGAACAAGACAAGGATGTCCACTCTTGCCACTATTATTCAACATAGTATTGGAAGTCCTAGCCACAGCAATCAGAGAAGAAAAAGAAATAAAAGGAATACAAATTGGAAAAGAAGAACTAAAACTGTCACTGTTTGCAGATGACAGGATACTGTACATAGAAAATACTAAAGATGTCACCAGAAAACAACTAGAACTAATCAATGAATTTGGTAAGGTTTCAGGATACGAAATTAATGCACAGAAATCTCTGACCTTCCTATACGCTATCAACGAAAGATCAGAAAGTGAAAGTAAGGAAACAATCCTATTTACCATTGCAACAAAAAGAATAATCTATCTAGGAATAAACCTACCTAAGGAGTCAAAAGACCTGTACTCAGAAAACTATAAAACACTGATGAAATAAATCAAAGATAACATAAACAGATGGAGAGATATACCATGCTCCTGGATTGGAAGAATCAATATTGTGAAAACGACTATATTACTCAAAGCAATCTGCAGGTTCAGTGCAATCCCTATCAAATTACCAATGGCATTTTTCACAGAACTAAAGAAAGAAATTTTACAATTTGTACAGAAACACAAAAGACCCTGAGTGGCCAAAGCAGTCTTAGGAAAGAGAAACGGAGCTGGAGGAATCAGGCTCCCTGACTTCAGACTACACTACAAAGCTACAGTAATCAAGATGGTATGGTAGTGGCACAAAAACATAAATATAGATCAATGGAACAGGAGAGAAAGTCCAGAGATAAACCCACGCACATATGGTCACCTTATCTTTGACAAAGGAGACAAGAATAAACAATGGAGAAAAGATGGCCTCTTCAATAAGTGGTGCTGGGGAAAATGGACAGCTGCATGTAAAATAATTAAATTAGAACACATCCTAACACCATACACAAAAATAAACTCAAAATGTTTTAAGGACCTAAATGTAAAGCCAGACACTATAAAACTCTTAGAGGAAGACATAGGCAGAGCACTCTATGACATAAATCACAGCAAGGTCCTTTTTGAGCCACCTCCTAGAGTAAGGGAAATAAAAGCAAAAATAAACAAATGGGACCTAATGAAACTTAGAAACTTTTGCATGGCAAAGGAAACCATAAACAAGACAAGAAGACAACCCTCAGAATGGGAGAAGATATTTGCAAGTGAAGCAACTGACAAGGGATTGATCTCCAAAATATACAAGCAGCTCATGCAGCTCAGTATCACAAAAACAAACCACCCAGTCCAAAAATGGGCAGAAGACCTAAATAGACATTTCTCTATAGAAGACATGCAGATGGCCAACAAATACATGAAAAGATACTCAATATTACTAATTGTTGGAGAGATGCAAATCAAAACCATGGTGAGGTGTCACCTCACACCAGTCAGAATGACCATCATCAAAAACTCTAGAAACATAAGGGGCTTCCCTGGTGGCACAGTGGCTAGGAATCTGCCTGCCAATGCAGGGGACACAGGTTCAATCCCTGGTCCCAGAGGATCCCACATGCCGCGGAGCAACTAAGTCTGTGTGCCATAACTACTGAGCCTGTGCTCTAGAGCCCATGAGCCACACTACTGAAGTCCGCATGCCTAGAGCCCATGTTCCACAACAAGAGAAGCCACTGCAATGAGAAGCCTGCACACTGCAATGAAGAGTAGCCCCCACTCGCCGCAACTAGTGAAAGCCTGCACACAGCAACGAAGACCCAATGCAGCCAAAAATAAATAAATAAATTTAAAACAAAACAAAAAAACAATAAATGCTGGAGAGTGTGTGGAGAAAAGGGAACACTTCTGCACTGTTGGTGGGAATGTAAATTGATACAGCCACTATGGAAAAGAGTATGGAGGTTCCTTAGAAAGCTAAAAATAGAACTACCATATGACCCACTACTGGGCATATATCCCGAGAAAACCATAATTCAAAGAGATACGTTTACTACGATGTTCACTGCAGCACTATTTACAAAAGCCAGGACACGGAACCAACCTAAATATCCATCAACAGATGAATGGAGAAAGATGTGACACAAATTGAGTTATTTGTAGTGAGGTGGATGGCCCTAGAATCTGTCATACAGAGTGAAGTAAGTCAGAAAGAGAAAAACAAATACCGTATGTTAATGTATATATATGGAATTTAAAGAAGCGGTACTGATGAACCTAGTGGCAGGGCAGGAACAAGGATGCACAAGTAGAGAATGGACTTGAGAGCATGGGGGTGGGGGGAGGTTGAGATGAAGTGAGAGAGTGGCATGGACATATATACACTACCAAATGTAAAATAGATAGCTAGTGGGAAGCAGCTGCATAGCACAGGGAGATCAGCTTGGTGTTTTGTGACAACCTAGAGGGGTGGGATAGGGAAGACGGGAGGAAGGCTTGGGAGGTAGGGGATATGGGGATGCGTGTATACATGTGGCTGGTTCACTTTGTTGTATGGCAGAAACTAGCACAACATTGTAAAGCATTTATACTCCAATAAAGGTGTGAAAAAAATAAATTAAAAAAAATATTGTGTTAGTTTCAGGTCTACTACATAATGATTCGACTTTTACATATATTATGAAATGACCAGCAGGATGTCTAATAGCAATCTGTCCCTATACAAAGTTATTATAATATCATTGACCATATTCCTTATGCTGAATACACATCCCCCTGGCTTCTTTAGAGTCTACGTATATGTGAGATCATGTGGCATTTGTCTTTTTCTATCTAACTTATTTTACTTAACCATAATACACCCTAGATCCATCCATGTTTTTGCAAATGGAAATGTGTAATTTTTATGGCTCAGTAATAGTTCATTTTGTGTGTATATATAAAACATCTTCTTAATCCACTCCTCTATCAATGGACACTTAGGTTGATTCCAAACCTTGGCTATTGTAAGTGATGCTGCAATGAACATTGGAGTGCATATATCTTTTCAAATGTTTCTGGTTCCTTTGAATAAATACCCAGCAGTGGAATTGCCAGATCATATGGCAGTTCTATTTTTAGTTTTTAAGGAAACTCCATACTCTTTTCCATAGTGGCTGCACCAATCTACAGTTGCACCAACAGTGCACAAAGATTTCCTTTTCTCCACATCCTCGCCAACACTGGATGTTGTCTTTTTGATGACAGCCATTAAGACAGGTGTGAAGGGACATTTCACTGTGGTTGTGACATGCATTTGCCTGCCTTTTAATGATGTTGAGCTTCTCTTTGTGTGTCTTTTGGCCATCTGTATGTCTTCTTTGGAAAAAATGTCTATTCAGGTCCTCTGCCTATTTTCTAGTTATTTGTTTTTCTGATGTTGGTTGCATTAATTCTTTGTATAGTTTGAATATTAACCCCTTAATGGATATATCCTTTGCAAATATCTTCCCACATTCAGTAGGCTACCTTTTTCATTTTATTGATCGTTTTCTTTGCTGTGGAAAAGCTTTCTCATTTTTGAGTCCCGTTTGCTTATTTTTGCTTTTGTTTCCCTTGCCTGAGGAGACATATCCAAAAAACCCCCCAAAACCCCAAATATTGCTAAAACTGATGTCAAAGAGCATACTGCCTTTGTTTTCTTCTAGAAGTTTTATGGATTCAAGAGTTACAATTAAGTCTTTAATTCATTTTCATTTTATTTTTTGTATATTGTGTGAGAAAGTAGTCCAGCTTGCTTCTTTTGCATGTAACTTTCCTGTTTCCCCAACACCGTTTACAGAGGCAATCATTTCCCCATGATGTTCTTGCCTCCTTTGTCATAGATTAATTGACCACATAAATGTGGGTATACTACTGGGCTCTCTAATCTGTTCCCTAGATCTATGTGTCTGTTTTTGTGCCAGTGCCATTCTATTTTGATTACTCTAGCTTTGTAGTATAGTCTGAAGTCAGGGAGCCTGATTCCTCCAGCTCCACTTTTCTTTCTCAAGATTGCTTTGGCTATTTGTGGTCTTTTGTGTTTCCTTACAAATAAAAAAAAAATTGTTCTAATTCTGTGAAAAATGCCATTGGTAATTTAATAAGGATTGCATTGAATCTGTAGATTGCTTTCAGTAGCATGGTCATTTTAACAATATAAATTTTTCCAATTTGTGAACATGATATCTTTCCATTTGTTTTGTCATCTTCAATTTATTTCATCAATTTCTTATAGTTTTCAGAGTACAAGTCTTTTACCTCCTTGGTTAGATTTATTCCTAGCTATTTTATTCTTTTTGATGCAATTGTAAATGGGATTGCTTTCTTGATTTCTCCCTCTAAAACTTTGTTGTTCAGGCATAGAAATGCAACATATTTCTATATATTAATTTTATATCCTGCAACTTTAATGGATTCATTTATTAGTTCTAATAGTTTTTGGTGGTGTTTTTCTATGTATAGTATCATGTTATCTACAGATAGTGATAGCTTTACTTCTTCCTTTCCAATTTGAATTTCTTTTATTTCTTTTCTTGTTTGATTGCTGTGTCTAGGACTTCCAATACTATGTTGAGTAAAAGTGGAGAGAGTGGGCATCCTTGTCTTGTTCCTGGTTCAGAGGAAATGATTTCAGCTTTTCACCGTTGAGTATGACATTGGCTGGACGTTTGTCATATATGGCCTTTATTATGTTTAGGTATGTTTCCCCTCTACCCACTTCACTGAGAGATTTAACATAAATAGATATTGTTTTGTCAAGAGCTTTTTCTGCATCTATTGAGATAATCATATCATTTTTATTCTTCAATTTGTGGATGTATATCACATTGATTTGCAGATATTGAAACATACTTGAATCCTTCTGAAAAGTCCCACTTGATCATGATGTATGATCCTTTTAACGTATTGTTGAATTTGGTTTGCTAATATTTGATTGAAGATTTTTACACCTAAGTTCATCAGTGATATTGGCCTGTAATTTTCTTTTTTTGCACCGTCTTTGTTTTTGGCCTCAGGGTGATGCTGAACTTGCAGAATAAGTTCAGAAGTGTTCTTCCTCTTCAATTTTTTTGGAATATTTTGAGAAGAATAGGTGTTAACTCTTTTGTAAATGGTAGAATTCACCTGTGAATCTGTCTGGTCCTGGATTTTTGTTTCTTGGGTTTTAAAATTACCGATTCAATTTTAATATTGGTAATCAGTCTGTTCATATTTTCTATATTTCTCCTGATTTATATTTGAGAAATTGTGCATTACATGGAATTTATCAATTTCTTCTTGGTTGTGCATTTTATTGGTGTGTAATTTTTCATAGTAATCTCTTATGGTTCTTTATATTTCTGCGGTATCAGTTGTAGCTTCTCCTCTTTTATTCCTGATTTTATTGAGTCAGACCCTCATCTCTTTTTCTTGATGAGTCTTTCTAAAGGTTTATCAATTATGCTTATCTTTTCAAATGACTAGCTCTTAGTCTCATTGATATTTTCTATTGTTTTTTTTTAAGTCTCTATTCCATTCATTTCTCCTCTGTATTTATTATTTCTTTCCTTCTACTAACTTTGGGTTCTGTTTACTCTTCGTTTTCTAGTTTCTTTAGGTCTAAGGTTAGACTATTTACTTGGGATTTTTCTTCTTTCCTGAGGTAGGCCTGTATCACTATAAACTTCCCTCTTAGAATTGCTTTTGCTGAGTCCCATAGATGTTGGACCATTGTTTTTCCATTTTCATTTGTCTTCAAGTATTTTTCTTAATATTCTCTTTGATTTCTTCAGTGACCCCTTGGTTGTTTTGTAGCATATTGTTTAACCTCTAACTGTTTGCACTTTTGGCAGTTTTGGGTTTTTTTTTCCTGTAGTTGAAGTCTAGTCTCATACATTTGTGGTCAGAAAAGATGCTGGCTATGATTTCAATGTTCTCAACTTTCTTTTGTGGCCAAGACGTAATCTATCCTGGAGAATGTTCTATGTGCACTTGAAAAGAATGTGTATCTGATGATTTTGGATGGAATGTTCTATATATGTTTAGTAAGTCCATCTGACTTATAGTTTAAGTCCAATGTTTCTTCACTGGATTTAAACTTGATTTTCTGTCTGGATGACCTGTCCTTTAATGTAAGTGGGAAGTTAAAGTCCTCTACTATTGTTTTGTTACTGTCTATTTCTCTGTATGTGTTTGTTAGTATTTTCTTTATGTACTTAGGTGCTTCTAGTTTGGGTGCATATATATTTTAAATTGTTGCATAATCTTGTTGGATTGGTCCCTTTCTCACTATATAATGTCTTCTTTGTCTCTTGTTTCAGTCTCTGTTTTAAAGTTTATTTTGTCTGATATAAATTTTGCTACCCCAGATTTGTGTTTATTTCTATTTTCATGAAATGCTTTTTTCCATTCCCTCACTTTCAGTCTGAGTGTTTCTTTAGATCTGAAGTGAGTGATTATAGGCAGCATATATATGCATCTTTTTGGTTTTTTTTTTTTTAAATCAATTCAGCCACTCTATGTCTTTTGATTGGAGCATTTTGGTTCATTTATATTTAAAGTAATTATAGATAGGTAAGTACCTTTTGCCATTTCGTTAATTGTTTTTTGGTTGTGTTTGTAATTCATTTTTGTTCCTTTTGTTCTCTCTTCCTTTGTGAGTTACTGACTATATTTAGTGTTATGTTTGGATTACTTTCTTTTGTGTGTGTGGATCTATTATAGATTTTTTGTTTTGTTGTTACTATTAGATTCATATATAACAACATATATTCATATGGGTTATAAGTTGATAGTCTCTTAAGTTCAAACACATTCTAACAACCCTGCATTTCTATTCCCCACCTCATATTTTACATCCTTTTGTTTTGTGTTTCTATATTAACTACTTATTGTGTATACAGAGGATTTTACTATTTTTGTCTTTTAACCTTCCTACTAGCACCTACTACCTTTACTGTATGTTTGCTTTTACCATTAAGATTTTTTTCTTTTGTAATTTTCTTATTTCTAGTTGTGGTCTTTAATTTTCCTCTTAGAAAGTCCCTTTAGCATTTCTTGTAAAGTCATTTTATTGCTGCTGAACTCTTTTATCATCTGCTTATCTGTAAAGCTGTTGATCCATCCTTTGATAGCCTTGCTGGATACAGTCATCTTGGTTGTAAGTTTTTTCCTTTCATCACTTTGTATATGTTGTGCCACTCCCTTGTGGCACGCAAAGTTTCTGCAGAAAAATCTGCTAATAGTCTTAGAGGAGTCCTCTTGTATGTACCTAATGGCTTTTTCCTACTACTTTTAAGATTCTCTCTTTATTTTTAATTTTTGCCATTTAAATGATAATGTGTCTTGGTGTGGCCCTCTTTGGGTAAATGTTTGGGACTTTCTGATTTCCAGACCTGGAAATCTGTATATTTCTTGTTAGAATGTTTCAGCTATTATTTCTTCAAATACGTTCTCTGTTTCTCTCTGTCTCTCTTTATTTGGGATCCCTATAATGGGAATGTTACTATAGTTGATGTTGTTGCAGATGTCCCTTAGGCTATCCTCATTTTTTTTTTTTAATTCTTTTTTTCTCTTTCCTGTGCTATTGGGTGGTTTCCACTACCCTGTCTTGCAGATCACTGATCCATTCTTCTGAATCCTCTAATCTGCTGTTGACTTCCTCTGGTGTAATTTTTCATTTCAGCTGCTGTATTCTTCAGTTCTGTTTAGTTCTTCCTTATATTTTCTACCTTTTTCTTAAAATTCTCCCTGTTTTCATACATTCTTCTCCAGAGTTCACTGAGCATTGTTATGGTCATTACCTTGAACTCTATTGGGCATACTGCTTATCTTCACTTTGTTTAGAGTTTTTTCTGAGATTTTGTCTTGCTCCTTCATTTGGAATGTATTTCTCTGTCTCCTCATTTTGCCTAATTCTCTGTGTTTATTAATATGTGTGAGGCATGTTCCTGATCTTGGAGGAGTGACCTTATGTAGGAAAAGTCTATGGGACCCAGCAGCATGCTCCCCTCTGTAGGATCTATACACCAGATCTTTATGCTATAAGGGTGCCCATCTGTTGTAGCAAGGCCAATTACTGTGGGTGCACTGGTAGGTGGGGCTGGCCCCCCACCTGGTTGGCTACCAGACTCTGCCTCATGCAGAGGCTGTCAGCCACTGGTGGGCAGGACCAAGTCCTGGGGCAGCTGGCTGCAGGGCCCAAGGGTACCTGCGCTGGTGCTGTCCCACCCAGGAACAGGGCCAGGTCCCATTGTAGGAGCTGTGGGGCCTGGTGGGGCCTGGGGTTGGTGCTGTCGTGGGTTGGTAAGCTTCTGGTGCTAATAAGCTATAGGGAGAACTCCAAAGTGGCACTTGTCTCTTATAATGGCTGGCACCAGTATCCATGTCCCCAGTTGCCTCCTGCCTCTCTGGGAGGTTCACAAAGATCAGCAAGTCAGTCTAACCCAGACTTCTTTCTAATTGCTGCCTCTGCACTGGGACATGGAGCAAGTGAGAATTTTTGTGTGCCTTTTAAGAACAGAATCTCTGTTTCCTACAGCCCTCTGGCTTTCCTGTACACAAGCTACACTGGACTTCTAAGTCAGACATGCTGGGGGAATTATCTTCCAAGTCTGTGACTCCCAGGCTGGGCAGCCCAACTGCCCCTTCATTCTTGTCCTTTTGATCATTAGAAATAAAATGTGCATAAACATAAATTTTATCTTGTATTTACATAGTAGGCCAAAGATTTTGTCTGTATTTACTTCTCACTAGAAGTGAAAGAATGTTCATTAATTTATATACTTAATTGTGATTTACCGTTTCAAGATAAAGTGGAATAGAGAGATCTTGACCTTGCTGATCCATACAAAGCTTAGAGGAGTATTATTCTTATTTAAAAGAATCTTATAAAGCACGTTATGCACTACTGACCAATACAGCGTGGGATTGACTGCCATCTCCCATCCTTGCACACAAGTTCTTCTTCATCTTCAATTAGATAATTTTCTTGACAGAGAATAGATATTTTTTCTCCATCCTGATATGTCACTGTAGTTGTCATATTTCGAGAATTGGGAATCTGAGGTGGGGGTGGGCATGATTGTATTTGTGCTTCTGAAAATATTAAAATTAGATTTCTTGATTAAAAACCATAAGTTAAAAATATTAAAGGAATAATTTTCAATAAATAGAAAGCTCTAATAATATATCATAAATGATTAAACAATATTAGACTCAATTATACTCTTAAGCTTGTTAAGCACTTTAATATATCACACTTGGTTTACAGTGTCATGGTCTTCCTTGCAGGTTCTTCCTTCTGTTATTTCTGTGGTCAATCTTGCATAATTTACATAAAATCGATTTTAATTACTTCTAACCTTTAGAATGTTCTAAGTGAATTGCTCACTCAATTACAGGCACTAAGTAAAAACTGACATCAGGGTATTTTTTTTACACATATTGGTGATCAGATGTATTGGAATCAGCTTAAAATCCCCACAAGATTTTCTCCCAGTGGAAGCAGATTAGCCAGAGGAAAAATTACACTTAGGTAATGATCGATTAATTTGATGCAGAGTCTTGGCCAAGGTAAGAATTAGATATGTTCACTGGGATTTATAGTATACTGTTTACAGTTCAGAACTCTTCTGGAGGTACAATTTACTAGCTTTCCTGTGCTGTTAAGAGATATACAGATTGATGAAATACACCTGGTTTAACGGATTAGACAACCTGGCTTTAGTTACGTGACCAGCAGGGTATAAAAGACCCCTCTGTAAACTGTGTCTGAGTCCCATAAAATTGAGATACCTCAGATATATATTGGCAGTTCATAATTTGAAGACAAAGCCTGTCCTGCTTAACTGAGGGAAGACTCTGCATGACTATACCTGGAAGATTTTGGACCTCTCTGTGACTTCTTGATTTTGTTTTCTCCTGCCATACTGCATTTTTATTTCATTAGAAGCCATATGCAAGTATATACTGGAAAGTCTTGTAAATCTTTTCAATTGTTCAATATTTTGTATTAAATTCAGGGAAATATTTGACTGAATACACTTCATTCATGCTAACTAATATCATCAGATTTTCTATTTTGCTCTACATCAACAGAAGTATTTTATATTTCATCCAAAATATTTTTCTTATTTCTGTTTTAACTATCTTGACATTTTTTTCAACGTATTTTCAAGAATTTATTTTCTTTTGTGTCTGATGTTTAACCACTTTTGTCCTAATAATATTAATCTGTACTTCTTAATAAGTCTTGCAGAAGTTGGTCTATCCACTACATTTCCCTATAAACTGAATTAATATTCTGTAAATCAGCAATTTATGATTTTTTAGTTTATTATAATAATTGATATTTTAATTTTAATTATTCTTTCCTTCTATGTTCTTTGGGTGTATGTTCTTTTCTAGATTCTAGATTGTACTTCCTATTACTTTAAGTTTGTTCCTTGTTTTGTAATGCATGCTTTAAACTACAAATATCTTTGTTTTTGCTGTATCCCATAGATTTCAAAGTATACTGTTTTCCTTTTCATTTTACTTAATTTAACGTATTTTCTGTTAGTAAACCACCAAAAATGGGGTTTTTTAGTTTAGGGATTTTTGACATGTGTGAATAAGATGTGTAGCTAGCTCTCTTTTAATTTTATATTTGCTTTTACTTTAGAGAGAATAACTTGAGGACATTGATTACTTGAAATTTGTTGGGAATTCCTTTATTGTATGAAAGTAATAAATTGTTTTAAATTAATTAACTATATTTAAATAAGCTAATATAGATTTCCAGGCAAGGTGTATTCAAGAGC
Organism: Grampus griseus; assembly: GCF_964374135.1. Taxonomy (NCBI): domain Eukaryota; kingdom Metazoa; phylum Chordata; class Mammalia; order Artiodactyla; family Delphinidae; genus Grampus; species Grampus griseus. Next base: position 5,526,376 of record NC_139017.1, read on the forward strand.
TATAAAGAAACAGTTTATAATTATAAAAAAGTTAATTCACAAGGACTAAGCAATCATAAATGTATAATGTATCTAAAAATATATCAAATAAATGAAGCAAAGATGGACAGAGCTAAAGAAGAAATAGACAAATCCATAATCCTAGTTAACAATACTGATAGCCTTCTTACTCTGACTGATAGAACAACTAGAAAAAAAACATTTTAAGACATAGATAAATTTTTAGAACACTAGGAACCACTTTAACCTGATCTAGCAACTAGATTATACATATGCTTTATATGAAAAAGGAAATACCACAATGATAGGCAATATGCTGTGCAATAAAGAAACAACAAATTTCAAAATACTGAAAAATTACACAGTGTGTTCTGTGACAATTGAATTAGATTAGAAATCAATAAGAATAAATTTTCTATGCAAACACCCATGATACTCATCAAACTGTATACATTAAATATATTCAGCTCTCTATATAAAAATTATACCACAATAAAGCTCTTAAATGGAGAATAAATTATTTAGAAAAACATAAATATTTGGGAATTAAACAACAAACTTCTAAACAATTGCCATGTCAAAGAAGAAGTCATTAGGAATATTAGAAAATATTCCACATAGAACTAAATGAAAGTAAATTGGATGTATTTATAATTTTTTGAGACACAGCTAAAGCAGCACTTAGAAGGGAAAAAGGTAGTTTTACAGGTGTACATTTAGAAAGTAGGATGGCTTAAATCAATGTTTTAATTTTCTATCTTAAGAAATGAGAGAGTAAAATTAAAATCAAGAAAGTATAAGGAAGGAGAATTAAGTCCACAAAAGAGAGAAAATTGAGAAAGATGAATAGAAAAGAGAAAACAGAGAAAATTAACAGAGCTAAAAATTAGAGAAGAGAGGAAATGGAGAAAATTAAGAGTGTTAAAATTGGTTATTTGAAAATAATAATATTGAAAAACAAAACTCTTGGGAGAAGATCAAAATAAAGGAGAGAAACAACTATCAATACCAAGAACGAAAGAAGTGATATCACCAAATATACTGTAGAGTTAAAAGAAAAATAGAATGTTAAGTGACTATTAGAAAGAATTTTACATCAATCAATTTCATAAATTGGGTAAAATGGAGACATTTCTTGAAAAATACAACTTTCACACCTTGACAAAAGACAATATCGAAAATGTGAATAGCACACTTCCTATTGAAATTGAATTCTTCATCAAGGGAAACTTCCAAAAAAGAAAACTACATATCAGATGACTTCACATGTAAATTCAAAATTTTTTAGAACTATAAGTGTTTTACACTTAAGACATTACTGGAAAAATAGAAGCATAAATAAATAAAGAGACATACCATGTTTATGATGTGAATATTCAATATGGTAAAGACGTCAATTCTCCCTAATTTATTTCTCATTATAAAGCCATCCCTTTCCATATACAAAAAAATATTTTATAACAATTAATAAGCTTTCCCTGAAATTTCTATGTTAATGTAAAGACCAGAATAACTAAAACAATTTTGAGTAGGAGGAACATACTTGGAGGCTACATATCAGTCTTCACAGACTTCAAGTCTACTAAAAAGCTAGTTACAAAGGCAATTTGGCAGGAATAAAGACAGACAAATAGATAAATGTACTGAATAGCAAGTCCAGAAATAAATCAACACTTCCATAGTCAATTGATTTTCATTTCAAAGTCTTTTCCACACATATTGCTAAAACAATTGGCTATCCATATATAAAAAAATCAACTTCTATTTTATGCAATACTTAAATGTTAATATAAGATGGATAATATACTTAAATATACATACTAAAACTATAAAGCTTCTAGAAGAAAATGTAGAAGAACACATGTACTTCACTGCCTCTAAATATTATTTGTTTCCTTAAAGATGCAGTTGTGTAGCAAGTTCTCTTTTAATTTTATATTTGCTTTGAGGACATTGATTACTTGAAATTTGTTGGGCATTCCTTTATCATATAAAGTAATAAATTGTTTTAAATAAATTAACTATATTTAAATAAGCTAATATAGACTTGCAGACAAAGTGTGTTACAAAAACTATAAATAAATATTTTATAATTATAAAAGAGTTAATTCACAAGGACTAAGCAATCATAAATGTATCATGTATAATATACAGTACACATTGTATATTGCCATGGCAGTTGTTTAGAAGTTTGTTGTTTAATTCCCAATATTTATGTTTTTCTATATAATTTATTCTCCTTTAACAGCTTTAGTGTGGTATGATTTTTACATAGAGAACTTCATATAAGAAAGAACTACAAGATGTTGAACACTAGATAGTAGATTTGTTTTTATATTGGTTTGAAGTTACTTTCTGTATATTATAGGCTTGTAGAAATTGGTAAAAATATTGAGGATAGTGAGTCAAGGTGTCCTACAGTTAGAGAAGAGAGATAACAGATGTGAAAGTAAAAAACTGAAATGAGCCTATTCAATTGGAATTGGTGGTGTCAATATGATTCAAGACTTTTTAAGATAGCTATAGATACACAAACAGATAAATAGATGACTTGATAGATACATAAATATATATAAATAGATAGATACATAGATTGATACATAAATAGATACATGAATAAATACATAATAGTTCAGCATAGACATAAACACATTTATGTGTAATGTAAGAAATCAAAAGCAATGGTTTTCCCATGCTAATGGCCCAGATGTTAATTTAAAGCCACCAAGGCTCTGGGTGTTGTGTCATATAGCTGACTAATGCACACGATACAATTAATATTTAGAAACAGTGTTTTGGTTTGTTTCTAAATTACCTTTCAGATTGAAAATTATTTGTAATGATAAATAACTAAATTTCCTTGAAAGACACAAAGATACTACTTTTACAAGTTAGAAAGAAATAGAATACAGTTTTGAAAACATTATAAAGAAGAGTTTACCTTCTTTGCAGGTTGCTTCAGGATCCCATCTTCCATTTATACAGATTGAGTGTTTGTATTCTGATTTTCCTCGACATCTGTAACTTATGTTGGTGTTATGGTCAAATTCAATCTTATTCGATGGATTTCCCTCAGATGCAAATACTTTTGACCATTTACACTTCTTAAGTTCCTCTGTCGCTATAAAATGAAAATATTCCCTTGAAAAGACTAATTCTAAGAACCAAATAACAAATACAATAAATAGCTATGAAGTCAGTAATATAATGAACTTACAATTTATGCCTACAAGTTCCACCAACAAAGTTATTACTGATCAAATTGCATGAAATGGACTATTATATATGAACCTGAGTCCTGCATCCAGTTTTTGAAATTTCAGAGAAAATATCCATCCTAAAGACATTCTGCATTTTGGATTGGAACATTTTTGCATGATCTACATAGTGAATAGTCATTGCATGAATAATCTGGTCCCAAACTTGAAACATGTGCAAATGTTCATATTCATTTGTTTTTAGATCTCAAGCATCTCTGCATTGCTTTTAATTCACAATCTTAAAACACTAAAATAAAAACAATTATGTGTGGATATAGAATATCAAGTTGCTAGTTTATATATATTTTTTCAAGAAAAGTAATGAAACATAATAAGAAAAGTACATTTAAGGGTTTTTTAATAGAATCTTAATTTTTAAGATCTTTTGAATGATCACCAAAAAATAACAAATACTTGGAATAAGAAAGTGGGTACTTAAAGTTAAAACTTGTTTTCTGTATATACACGTAGAGTCTTTGAGAAGCTATATTATACACCAGGTCATTCTATGATCCAATATAATGCCATAATAACAATTTTTTTTCTGGCTCCAGAAAAAAAGTTAAATATGGACTAAAAAAGCTTTTTATATAGCAACCTATTTCAAAAATCAATGCAGGTGGAAGTTCTTTTTGAATATGACAAAATATCAGTATAGGTCTTTGGTAGTATTTGTTATGATTTGTTAGTGATAAGAGTCAAGTGAGGATAACAGAATAAATAAAAGTCAAGTAGTTGGCTATCGAAAAGTAATGATTTGAAAATGCAACCCTGAAAAAATAACATGAAATAAGGAGATGAATTCAAAACACACTAGAGGCTTGAGAATCAGCCCTATTTTTAGGATTTGTTCAGAGTGTTGAGGGAGACAAAGCCGATAGTATTCTTCAGGGAATGGTAACCGAAGGAAGATGTATACTCAAAAGGAGCAGTGGTGGCTGCTGTCATCATCCTATGATTGACTGGTTTCTGAAAGGAAAGCAAACTTATTTATTAGGAGAAAATAAATATAGTAAGAAGAATGAAAAGCTAGACTAGACAGAGTTACAAAATAAACACTGAGAGGAGAAAATTGGAATAAGGTCTATTATAGCTGAGAGGGATTATGTTAAACTGAATACAGGTAGAGGATTAACCTTTGCAAGGAAAGCTCTGAGATCAGGGGAGTAATAATTGAAGCACATGTTTTGGTGTAAGGTAGAATGAAAAGTTAATGAGGCGAGGCCATTTGTGGAGATGGAAGAGGATAAAGATGAGGTTTGGTGAAGAACTGGCAATACCTTGGACCGGACTGTGTTTAGTAAAAATGTAGGGAGTAATAAACAATGAAATTTACTGATTAACTTAATAAGCTCCTATTGAATATCTCCCATCTGTCAGCCAGTCTTTTGGTATTGGCAATATATCAGTGAACAAAACAGGTATGAATCCCTGCTCTCATGGAGCCTGAGCCTAAGCTCTACTTTCTTCTTGGAATAATTAATGACTAGAAATCTGATGAATAAATAAGACCGGGCATCCAGGGCTCTCTTTGAATGCAGGACCCAGGAAAACTCCAGGAAAGAAGTCATCTAAGGGAAAAGTGAAGGAAGATAGTCATCAGTCATCAAAGACTTGGTCATCCAAAGGTCAGGATGATTCACTTACAGTGAAATGCATCAGTCAGGGCAGGTTCCTGGCCCCAGCCCAAGGGCCTCCTGTGACTGAGTTACCTACTGACTGGGAGGGCCTGAGCCCACCTTCCCTCCAGCACATTAACTTCTTTTTGCTGCATTTGAAACTGACTGAGAAATCATCATTGTTAGAAGTTTTGCGAGAGGCAAGATTCCTAAAGGAATGCATGAAATGGGTATTTTCTTAGCTATATTTCCTTGTTTTAAAGGTCCTAAAAGAAAGAGTATCATATAAAAACAAAACTGGTATTTCTGCAGAGACAGTTGTATTTTCCTGGTAACTAGTACTCATATTTTAAACATGTGAATATCAGTAAGATTTAGCTTCACACTTGTAAAGATAAACAATGTTAATATCAGGACAGAAAGATTCATAAAATTCTCTTCTAGTTTATACTTTTCCTCTTCAGACATATATTGAATTATAAACAACAAATGTTGGGAATCATAATTTAAGCTGACATTTTCAAGGATAACTCTAAATTTCAACAATATGGCTGCAAATGTTAAATGTCAATTTGAGAAGTGCATTCTCACCAATGCACTGAGGAGGTTGGGTCCACTTTCCACTAATACATGTGACTGATCTGGGTCCAATCATTGTAAATGCTTCTCTACAACTGAACTCTACCAAGTCTCCATGGTGATAGAGAGGGGCAGAATGGTTGACATAGCCGTGATCAAGTTCCGGTATATCTCCACAGGTACTCTTCTCCTCTGGAAAATTTCACAAAAATATGTTCGTCTTTATCATTTAAGTTTGTATAAGAATACAAATAAAAGTGTTGACTTACCTTTAAATATTACTATTTTTAATACTTTACCAATACACACGGGCAAAGCTGTCCATTGTCCATCAACACACTGAATTTTATGAGAGCCCTTCATCAGAAATCCAGGATTGCAGACATATTCCACCACCTCACTGTGTCTATATTCTTCTCTCTGTGTGTCTTTAACTTCCCCACTGAGCAGTTGAGGAGGTGGAGCACACGATTTTACTTGCCCTACAGTAGACATGCTGTGTAAATAATGGTCACGTGGTCTATTTTACAGCTTAAAAATCCAGCTAATGCAGAGATTTTTTTGTTAGTTTATTATTTATTACATAATTTATTTTAGCATTCTTAAACAATGAAAAAACAATGGTGTTTACACCAGACTCTGTTTCCTAGTTCTATTACTCATCCTGAGCTAACATACTGGAAGTCTATGTAAGCCCAGAAGACATGTTCAATAATCCAGATACCCTAAATAGGTATGCAAACCAATTCATAAATATGGGTGTGTAAAATTATAACAATATTCTTATTCCATGGAAACATTGTATCAAAACTTTTGGAAAAAATATTATCCTTTGAAACAAGCATTTGATCAAGTTTTTTTTTTTTTTTTTCGGTACGCGGGCCTCTCACCGTCGCGGCCTCTCCCGTTGCGGAGCACAGACTCCGGACGCGCAGGCTCAGCGGCCATGGCTCACGGGCCCAGCCGCTCCGCGGCATGCGGGATCTTCCCGGACCGGGGCACGAACCCGCATCCCCTGCATAGGCAGGCGGACCCTCAACCACTGCGCCACCAGGGAAGCCCCTTGATCAAGTTTTAACTTTTATTCCAGCCATACATATGATTGAATTGACTATAAGCTACTTGAACATTGTTTAGACACACTTGATGACACTTAAGGTAAGTCCCACATTATATAAAATGTCCAATATTAATGGTGGAATTGTAGGCAAAAGGAAACCTAACAAGAAATCCTGCCAGTGTCAGGTTCCTTATACATATCTGTGGATACTTCCACCACACACTTCAAGAAGCAACTGGAGATTAATTTCTTAAATAAGGAAAACTGTTTTATCTACAACCCAACACTTGTCCATGGTGGGTACACCTCTGGCTTAATGCATTAGATTATAGATGCACTGGAAGCAGACAGAAAATTAAGAGAGGAAAGAAATGGTTGATGTCTAAGGTTTTAACTCTTGTTCAGCAGCTGCAAGATAAATATTTACCTTTACATGTTGGAAGATTAGGGGACCATCCAAAGTGGTAGCACTGAATTGAAACTGCTCCAACCATAATAAGGCCTTGTATGCAGGAGAATTTCAACACATCTCCACATCTATATCTGTCTTTCTTGGGATTAGCATCTAAATTGTTTTCCATTTGTGGAATACTGCATTCTCTTTCTATAGAAAGAGACAAATAATTTAGTGAGAATATACAACTAATCATTGCCAAATAAATATTATATGTGTCATGTAAAAATGAGGTGCTGGGTACTGCATGCATATACAGAGGGGCAGCACATAAATGCTCTTCCTTGAAAAACATTACATATTAGGTTTTATACACCCTCTTCATTCATATGGGGCTCTTTGAGAAATATTAAGGTATTGAACAGCAACGTATGTGTCCTGATAATTTATTTGTTAAGTCAGCTTGTTTGAACTGGATATGATTTTATCACTTACATTTATAAAATTTAATGTTACTTTTTCTGTCTCAAAACGTAAAATGATTCTCTCATGTTAAAGAAAACGAATGCTACAATTTTTAAATTGCACACAAATGAAAAATGGTATTTTTAAAAATATAATTGGGAAACCAGAACACACAAGGGAGACATTTCTCATGTATTTGAGTTACAGGAACATTAAAAATCCCTTAATTTTATAAGTGTGGAAATCAAACTGAAACATGATCAAATTGAAACATGAAACAAAATGAGGAACATGTTCAAGGCCATAGAGATAGGCATATTCTAGGTGTCATGATTATGTATAGGATATACAAGTATCTATTCTTGTTGTACCTGTAAATGATCTTACTATTAATATATTTATAATTATTCTGACTCAATTTAGAAATGTGTAAAATTATACCCCCAAATTTATAAAATGTATGAAATTTGTGACATTGCTACAAATTATGAAAAATTGCATTTTTCTTATTTGGAGTCTTCCTATCTTGTTAATTAATTTATAAAATTCAAAACTGGAATTTGAAAATTAGAATTTCACCAAAATGAAAATTCATACCGTCTGAAAGTCAAGTCTTAACACATAGTCATAAAGTTAGATGTAAGTTAACTACTTTTAAAAGTAATGTCACAAAAAATAACTCAAAAAATAGTTTTCGTTTTGTGTTAATATTGAGTTTTGTAGCTTAGTTGAGAAGGTCACGCTTGATGAGAACAATTGAGATTCCTTTCCGAAAATTCTACTCCAAATTTCCACATAGCAATACTTTTATTGGTATGTGTCTGTGTTTATATATGTTGTGCGTATATACAATTCCTATTTTATCATATTGTGAAAAATGCTGCATTAACAATAACATCGGTTGTAGGCTATTTTCCAACTGCTGTCTTCACATAAAGACAGTGACTTTAAGAATGCCATGATCGTGTTAAGAGCCTCCCCTTTTACTTAGAGTAAGCTCCAAACACTTTACAATCCATTCCTTCCTACACTTCCAATGTCATCTATCTGCCCCTGGAGTCGGAGTCAATACAGAATTTTTAAAATAGGTCAATTTCTTTGCTGCCTCGGCTGTTGCACAGACCCTTATCTCTATGCTGAATGAATGGTTTCCAACTTTTCTTTGCATAGATGTCTTCCTGTAGGAACTAGAGTCTTCAGTCCCCTCCTATTTTCTAAGCGCTTGGATTCTTTTGTTCTTCGAATACAGTTACTTGGAAAATATACTAGAAATATTTTACCTTTTGGTTCATTATTTACCTTAATTATTTGTTGTTTTTTCATAGTGGAATGAAAGCTCTTGAAAGGCAGGTCCGCTGTTTGTATCTTTCACCATTTTTCTCTTAGCCTACTTCTAGGACATATTAGGTGTTTGTTGACAGCCTGAAAAGTGAAATTTGTGCCCAGAACACTGTTGAACAAGCCTGTCTCTTTTCCGTTATAAATTCACTCTGTGTGTCTGTCTGAAATCTCTATTTTTAATCTTTTCTACTCTGCCTAGTGTTCTTTCTCCTCCTTCCCCTGTGCACCACTTAATCTCACATGACTCTGTCTCCTACCTCAAAGGAAAATAGAAACCATCAGCGACTGCTTCTTTTCAGCATTAGATTTACACATCCATTTTCCTTCCTTCCTCCTGATAGGAAGTTGGAAGTAGAGCTGTTGCCACCAAAGCCCAGGATTTTCTCAGCAGCGCGGGCTCCTTTCCCTTCTCCTTCACAGGGAACTTCCTGTGTTCAGTCTCTGCCTGCTCCCCTCTCTAGCATATCCTCTTCAGCGTTCAACACACTCTCATCTTTCCCATGAAAACAATTCTTTATTCAGTGCATAATTTCCCTAGCAATATATCCTGAACCTCCTCTTCTCTGCCACAAGCAAATCTTTTGAAAGAATTATGTCCACATGCTGTGATAAGTTTCTTATTAATCATTTTTTCAGCAGGTTCTATGTAGGTTTTTCCCTGTCTACTCCATCCAAAACCATCTCTGTTGCAGTTTTTGTTGCCCTCTATGTAGCCAAATCCACCACATTTTTACAGTCTTCTAACGGGACATATCTACTGAATTAGAAATATTCACCACTCTAACAATCATAATAATGTAATTAGATGACAATTTCCTTGATTTTATTGTATGGCAGGCATTATGGCAAGAACTTTATATGAATAATTTAGTCCAAAATCCTTTGAAATATTAGAACATTTGTAATTACTAATCCATTTTCCAGATTAGGAAGTGTGAACAAAGCTTCAAATAGGCTTGGTTGTTGCCCTAAGATACATGCCTAGCAAACTGTAGAACTGGAATTAGAACCCATCCAGGCTGACTCCACAGGATTCACCATTAGTTGATCTATTACACTTGCTTTACCTTTACACATTTTCTTCTCCCCACATCTATGAAACATTCATTTCTAAGTTTTTCCCCTAAATTCTCTGGGTCTCCTTTTTCCTATCTACTTTGCCATCTATTCCTCTTTGTCTGACACCTAAATGCTGGAATGCTTCAGGGCTCAGTCTTGATCTCTCTTCTGTTTTCATTTTACATTCTTTCCCAATGTGATATCATTATTTATAGGGTGATGATCTCACAGGTGTGTCTCCTGGTTAGATCCATGTATTCAACTCTGTAGTGGATATATCCAATTCTTATGGTCCATGGGCAGCCCAATCACAATGTGTTCAAGTCAAAAGTTGCCATGTTCTTCCCAAAGTGTTCTCTCTCCTGCCAGTAGCACCTGACAAAGTCATTTCCATTTACCTGCTTGCTTATGAAGCAATGGAGAGCAAGCACGCGAGTCCCTTGACTTTTTGCTCTTTTTGACATCCACCATTTAGTGACATTATCTGTGTTTTCTGCCAACGAAATATATCTCAAATCTACCCTCTGCTGTGCATCTCTTCAGCCATAACCTTATCTAATCCCCACTCTTTCTCACCCTACATGGCTTCCTGAAAAAAAAAAACTTTCAAGAATCCAAATAAAATTATATCATTCCTTTCCTTAAAATTCCTTATGACTTTTCATCAATCATAAAATTAATCCAAATGTGAACATGCCCTGAAGTAACCTGGATAATCTTTCCTTTGCCTCCTATCCAGCCTCAGCTCATAAAATTCTCCCACACCTTGAGTAGAATCCATTAACCTTGGTATTTCCCAAATATTGTTTTGTTGCCAAAGCTTTGCATATACTGTTCCTTTGGCTTGGAACATTCAACATCCATTCAGTTGGCCAGAGATTGAAGCCCTGTTTCTAGCCCTGGAGAAAAGACCGCTGATTGGCAAACATAAAAGACATTCATGTCACTGTCCTCAGAACTTGTCACGGTGGGAAAATAAAGAGCTCCTCTCAGTACCTGCAGAAATTAATACTCAAGCTAGGAGGTATAGAGCAGAAACTCAGGAGCAAAACAGTTGAAGAGGTTGTAAGACACTGTCACTTTGATAATGAGTGAGTCTTTGGACTTCAAAATTTCCCCTCCACCCAGTTTACATTAAAGCGGAAGGAGACATCTTGATTTTAATCATCATGCCTTAATAATAAATTTGACTCTAGATCAGTCAAATTTGGTAAAAATAAAACATTTTTGATGATTATTGTTAATTATGTTCATCTTGAAAAGAATAACAGCTGTAAAGGAGTTCTTACCATAACATGCAGGTCTATCAGACCAGCCATTTTCACCACACACTATGGAGCCTGTGGTGTGTCCACCTCGGCTCTCATGCCCATCAAGGCATTCGTAGTCCAGGCTGTCGTTGAGCTTAAACCATGTGCCATCACTTCTGGCTCTGGCATTCTCAAATACTGGCATATCACAGGATTCTAAGGGATAATGGAATTAAAATATTTCATTTCTAATATTATTTAGTGGGCAATCTGATTAAGTTTCATCTCAAGGGGAAAGGGGGCTTTACCAATTAGTATGTGCTAATAAATTATGATGCAAAAATAATCCAAGAATACCAGTGATAGATCACTGTCCTGGAATAGTTACTCAAAATGAAAAAAGTATGTTTCTGTTATTGTTTTTTTTTTTGTCTGCAACACACGGCTTGCGGGATCTTAATTCCCTGACCAGGGATCGAAACTGTGCCCCCTGTAGTGGGAGTGCAGAGCCCTAACCACTGGATAGCCAGGGAATTCCTGAAAAAATATGTTTCTACACAACATTTTTCTCAACACTTAATGTCTCTGAAATATTTCTTTTATGAACATTTTTCTCAATTTAATTATACTTATGCATTTTTCCCAGGCTAGTAATAAAATAAGCCATTACAGATGTATTGTACTATTTTTGTAACAGCATTTTCTGAATTAATATGCTGAACTTATTAGCAGTTGTGACATATATGCCAGAGAAAAATCGATTAATTGAAAAAAAGAGTAATTTCCAACAAGGTAAGTAAATTTTTAAACATTCTATAGAATTCTACTTTAAAACACACTAATATTTAAAGTCACATGCTGATTTTGCTTTCCCAAATATATTTCTAATGGTTGTATATTCTTTTATATTTATCAAGGTTGAATGCAGAAGTAGTTCTATTATTTATAACAATTTACAAGAAAGTAAAATGTTTCTTTACAAGAAAGTAAAATTGAACAGTATCAATTTTCACTAACACTGTAATAGAGTGATGTTAATAAAGGTTTAAATAATTAATCTCAAATTTCATAATGTGTTATGTAGCCAGCCAGCTTAAAACTTTAAAAAATTAAAGCAAAACTATACTAGTAAAAACAAAAGTAATAGAGAAGTTTTCTCTTCCATGAAAAGAGTGTTAGAATGGAAAATTGGTCGCATATTAGTACGAAGTGAGTTTGATATGGGGGCAAGTTTTATCATTTTCTCTTTGGCTAGTGCCCATATTAAGCATAGACATTGGAAAGAAAAAGAAATAAAATGTAAACAGTAGAAAGCGATATTTTAAATATCCACTTCACTTGAAGTGACTATGTAAAATATCACTTCAAAAATATCATTGTGCAGCTTTGGGGTGAATAAGATAAACTCAGCAAATTTTCCTTAGAAAATCGTCGTAAACATCTGTGTGGTGGGACGGAAAAACCTCTCAGCACAGCAGAATTTGGTCCTATCTAGAAGTGTTTCTGTGTCTCCACTTACTAGATGTTTATGAAGATTTCCTAACAGAGAGAATTTTTCTCAAGTGGATCTACCCTACAGTTTCAAACATATAAATTTTACAAGTTATATTATTTGAAGATTATGCACTATGGACTCATATCTTCACTTAAAAACATAACCTTTAGGCTTAGGAGGAAAGATTCTGACATAAAAGTCTCAAAAAATAAAATCAGATGCAATCGGCATAAAGGATTCAGGTTAAAATAAATGAGTTTATACCAGAATATAGGTATGTCTCCTAGCTAAATTAGTTTATAATCACGGGATGTGTTAAAGTGAAAAAACCTTGAAGTGAAGGATGCAATGATATTCTACCCTACTAGTAATTAATCATAAAAGGTAAAAAATGATACACATTTTAAAATTTATCTTTTCAAATACAGCCATGGGACCACATCAACACCTCATACCACCCCACCCCAGCAAAAAAAAAAAAAGGGTAAAAAGAATGAAGTTAAAGAAAACTTCTCTAGAGTGATCATTAGGATAATGAATACAAAATAATCAATTACTTACTAATGCATACAGGTTGCATTGACCATCCACTTTGCAGACATGTAATTAATCCTGACGTATTACCATCTGCTGTTACATATCCTGATTTACACTTATACATTGTTTGTTTATTTAAAGGATATGTAAAGGTAGCTTCAGAAAAAAATCCGTTCTTAATTTGTATATCTGATTTTGAACATGTTTCTAAAAGGGAGAAAGCATAAAGAAAAGATAAGCGTATATTTGATAAACATTTTATAAGGATGCAAATATAACTATAGAAAAATGGGGAGTCATTTATAAATGTAAACCTAGAAAAATTCTAATCATTTAAGTTCTTGTGTGAGAGAAAAAAATCTACGAGTTTCCAAAGATATTAAATCAAGACACTTTATTCATGTTTTTAGAACAAAGCAAGATTTAAAGTACTCAGAATCCTTACTAGGAAATTATTAGAAATCTGTTTGTCTAATGGATCTGGAATCCTACAGCATGTCAGAACTCTATTAACAATGGGTTTCCTTTCCTGGGACTTGTTCAAAACATTGCTTAGTCTGGATCTCTTAAGCAACCCAGAACACAGTTAACAAATTGGGGTATCTCAGATCAGGTGATGATCTCGGAATCTTCCACCACAGTTACCATAGCCTTTGTATCTGAGAATTTGAAATGTTTGTCATCAAAACTGGGTGCTTAAAGCCATGTCAATATATGGAGTTCAATGCAGATGACAATGATCAACACATGTATTCAGTCTACAAAGGACTAAATGATGCTTCGTCAAACTATGTATAACTAAACTTGAAATAGTAAAGTACATTTCTGTCACTTACTAGGTCTCTTCACAGAGCTCAGCTTCATTTATTAAATAACTCGTGGATAAAGAAGAAATCAAAAGAGAAAACTTTGAATATTTTGAATTGAATGAAAATAAAAACATGATAAGTAAAATTTTATGAGATTTATGAAATGACACGAAAGTGTGCTGAGAGGGGAATTTTAACATTAAATAGCAATAATAGAAAATAATAAAGATTGAAAATCTGTAATAGAAAACAATGATTGAAAATCAATAATTCTTTTTACTTAAAAACTATAAAAAGAAAAGCAAACAAACACAACATATATAAATTTGAAAGAATAGAGTGACATTAGTAAGATGGTGGAATAGGATGCCTCGACCTCTCCCCACAGACACACTGAATTAACAGCTATGCACGTATCAGCTCCCCTTATTCAAAACACTGGTTGAGAGGCTCCTGCATTCAAGGCAAGTGAGAAAATGCTAAAATCCTAACTGTTAGGAAAAACTGAGACACACTCTCACAATAAATCCCACCTAGGCACAGCACCATATAATTGGGAGGGAACCCTCGACTCCCAGCTTCTCCTGGAGGAGCAAAGAGTTTGAACCACAATCTAGGGCTCCAGTTTTCCAACTGCTAGTCCAGGGTCTGGCTTCTAACTCACCTGCCTCTGGGAGGGCCCAGCATTTCCAGTCTCCTGGGACTACTGAGGACAAAGTGGAATGGCTGTGCTAGCACTGCTCACAGGTCATCCCCTACCTTAGTGCAAAGGGAGCAGCTCCCAGTTTCTCCATGGAAGGAGTTAGACTACACATCTAGACCCTCATCCTTTTTTTTTTTTTTTTGTGGTATGCAGGCCTCTCACTGTTGTGGCCTCTCCCATTGCGGAGCACAGGCTCCGGATGCACAGGCTCAGCGGCCATGGCTCACGGGCCCAGCCGCTCCGCGGCATGTGGGATCCTCCCAGACCAGGGCACGAACCCGTGTCCCCTGCATCGGCAGGCAGACTCTCAACCACTGCGCCACCAGGGAAGCCCTAGACCCTCGTCTTTTCTGGCTGCTGCCTAAGGAACTGGCTCCTAACTAACCTCTCTCTGAGAGCTGATGAAGCCCAGAATTTGTTGATGCCTGGGGACTACAGAGAGCAAAAGCATGGTTTGGAAGAGCAGCACAGGGTTTGAAGGAGCACGCAGGCATTTCCACAGCCCTTCTCCCCAGCTCAGTGCAGAGTGAGTGAGGGGATAAAGTCCAGCTCCCAGCTTCAGCAGCTTTTCTGGCTTCTAGGTCACCTGTCTCAGGACATAGATGGGAGTTGGCATACTCTAGACCCCTGGAAGATGCTAGGTACAAAGACAGCAGTTTGGATGAGCATAGAGGTTAGAGAGGCATCCAGAATCTCTGGCCAGGCTGACTGATGAAGGCTTTCTACTTATGAGTCCAGTCTGTGAAGACTAGGAGGTGTGGGTGTTTCATCTAATGCACAGATATCAACACAGAGATTCGAGAAAAATAATAATAGAGAAATACGTTCCAGTCAGAAGAACAAGATAAGTATCTATAAACCAACACTAACTAAATGTAAATCACCTGTAAATCACAGGTGATTTACATTTACAGTGATTTCCCCAACAGAAATTCAAAATAGCAGTCAGAGAGCAAAAAATTTGACAAAAGAGTAAAGCAGAGGTGGTTTGGGCCTGACATATGTCCCAGGTGAGTGTCACGGGCAGCTCCCATGTCCAAGCCTAAGTACTCAGCTTCTTCCCTTGCTTCTGATGTTCGCCCTCTTGTAACTAAAGCTTGTGGGTTTATTACTAGGGAATATTTAGAAATAAAATACATTTTTCAGTGGCAAAAAAACCCCAAAACAAACAGAAACCCCAAAACCCACAAAATAGCCATCATAAACATGCTTACCAAGGACAGGAGAGCAATACATGTACAAAGTAAGAATTTCAACAGAGAGATAGAAAATATAAAAATTACCAAAAGAGAAATGGTAGAACTGGAAAATGTGATAAATAAACTGAAAAATTAAATAAAGGGGTTCAACAACGGACTAGAACAAGCAGAAAAAAGGATCAGTGGACGCAGAGGTCACTAAAAGTAATTGACTCAGAAAAGAAAAAAGAAAAAAACAGTAAAAAAGTGATCATAGGTTACGGCACTTATGGGACACTGCCAAAATGATCACTATATATGTTACAGAAGACTGAGAAGGACAATAGAGAGGGAAAGGGGCAGAAAACTGAATCAAACATATTAAAACAACTGAAAATGCACTAAATCTGGGAAAGGAAACAGACATTCAGATCCACTAAGCCCGAATGAAGTGAGATGAACTGCAAAAAAATACAACCCCCAACCCCGACTGATACACATAATCAGATTGTCTAGAGTCAAAGACAAAGTAAAATATTGAATCAGCAATAGGAAACATCACAAAGAAGGGAACTGTAAAACCACCAGGTGACTTTACAGCAGAAACGCTGAAGGCCAGAAGGGAGTGGGATGATACACTCAAAGTGCTAAAAGAAAAAACTGCTAAGAATACTATACCAGCAAATTGGACCATCACAAATAAAGGGGAGGTACAAATATGACCAGACACACAAATGCTTAGGGAGTTTATCGCCACTAGATGTGCATACCAAGAAATGTTAAAGGCAGTTCTTCAAGTCGAAAAAGAAGGGTGCTAAACACCAGCACAATAGCATAAGAAAGTATGACACTCACTGGTAATGGTAAATATAGAGACAAATATAGAATACAGTGATGGGTAAATAAGTTTTTTTAAAAATAGGTCTTTATTGGAGTATAATTGCTTCACAATACTGTGTTAGTTTCTGTTGTACAACAAAGTGAATCAGCCATATGCATACATATGACCCCATATCCCCTCCCTCCTGAGCCTCCCTCCCACCATCTCTATCCCACCCCTCTAGGTCACTGCAAAGCACCGAGCTGATCTCCCTGTGCTATGCTGCTGCTTCCCACTAGCTATTTTACATTTGGTAGTGTATATATGTCGATGCTACCCTTACTTTGGCCTAGCTCCCCCTCACACCCCGTGTCCTCAAAGTCCATTCTCTATGTCTACATCTTTATTCCTGCCCTGCAACTAGGTTCATCAGTACCCTTTTTTTTAATATAGATTCCATATATATGTGTTAGCATACAGTATTTTTTTTTCTCTTTCTGACTTATTTCACTCTGTATGACAGACTCTTAGGTCCATCCACCTCACTAAAAATAACTCAATTTCGTTTCTTTTTATGGTTGAGTAATATTCCATTGTATATATGTGCCACATCTGCTTTATCCATTCATCTGTCGATGGACATTGAGGTTGCTTCCATCTCCTGGCTATTGTAAATAGTGTTGCAATGAACATTGTGTGGTGCATGTCTCTTTTAGAATTATGGTTTTCTCAGGGTATATGCCTAGTAGTGGGATTTCTGGGTCATATGGTAGTTCTATTTTTAGTTTTTGAAGGAACCTCCTTACTATTTTCCATAGTGGTTGTATCAATTTACATTCCCACCAACAGTGCAAGAGGGTTCCCTTTTCACCACACCCTTTCCAGCATTTATTGTTTCTAGACTTTTTGATAATGGCCATTCTGACTGGTGTGAGGTGATACCTCATTGCAGTTTTGATTTGCATTTCTCTAATAATTAGTGATGTTGAGCATCTTTTCATGTGCCTCTTGGCCATCTGTATGTTTTCGTTGTTGAAATGTCTATTTAGGTCTTCTGCTCATTTTTTAACTGGATTTTTTGTTGTTTTGATATTGAGCTCCATGAGCTGTTTGTATATTTTGGAGATTAATCCTTTCTCTGTTGTTTCTTTGCAAATATTTTCTCCCATTCTGAGGGTTGTCTTTTTGTCTTGTTTATGGTTTCCTTTGCTGTGCAAAAGCTTTTAAGTTTAATTATGTACCATTTGTTTATTTTTGTTTTTATTTCTGTTACTCTAATAGGTGGGTGAAAAAAGATCTTGTTGTGGTTTATATCAAAGAGTGTTTTTCCTCTAAGAGTTTATAGTGTCTGGTCTTACATTTAAGTCTTTAATCCATTTCGAGTTTATTTTTGTGTATGGTGCTAAGGTGTGTTCTAATTTCATTCTTTTACATGTAGCTGTACCGTTTTCCCAGCACCATTTATTAAAGAGGCTGTCTTTTCTCTATTGAATGTTCTTGCCTCCTTTGTCATAACTTAGTTGCCCATATGTGTGTGGGTTTATCTCTGGGCATTCTGTGCTGTGGCATTGAGCTATATTTCTGTTTTTATGCCAGTACCATACTGTCTTGATTACTGTAGCTTTGTGGTATAGTTTGAAGTCGGGGAGCCTGATTCCTCCAACTCCGTTTTTCTTTCTCAAGATTGTTTTGGCTATTTGGGGTCTTTTGTGTTTCCCTACAAATTGTAAAATTTTTTGTTCTAATTCTGTGAAGAATGCCATTGGTAGTTTGATAGGGATTGCATTGAATCTGTAGATTGCTTTGGGTAATGTAGTCATTATCACAATATTGATTCTTCCAATCCAAGAACATGATATATTTCTCCATCTGTTTATGTCATCTTTGATTTCTTTCATTAGTGTTTTATAGTTTTCTGAGTACAAGTCTTTTGCCTCCTTAGGCAGGTTTATTCCTAGATATTTTATTCTTTTTGTTGCAATGGTAAATGGGAGTGTTTCCTTAACTTCTCTTTCAGATTTTTCATTGTTGGTGTATAGGAATGTCAGAGATTTCTGTGCATTAACTTTGTATCCTGCAAGTTTACCAAATTCCTTTATTAGTTCTAGCAGTTTTCTGGTGTCATCTTTAGGATTTTCTATGTATAGTATCATGTCATTTGTGAAAACTGACAGTTTTACTTCTTCTTTTCCAATGTATATTCCTTTTATTTCTTTTTCTTCTCTGATTGCCATGGCTAGGACTTCCAAAACTATGTTGAAGAAGAGTGGCAAGAGTGAACATCCTTGTCTTGCTCCTGATCTTAGTGGAAATGCTTTCAGTTTTTCATAACTATGATGCTTGCTGTGGGTTTGTCATATATGGCCTTTATTATATTGAAGTAAGTTCCTTCTATGCCCATTTTCTGGAGAGTTTTTATCATAAATTGCTGTTGAATTTTGTCAAAAGAGTTTTCTGCATCTATTGAGATGATCAAATGGTTTTTATTCCTTAATTTGTGAATGTGGTGTATCACACTGCTTGATCTGCATATATTGAAGAATACTTTCATCCCTGGGATAAATCCCACTTGATCATGGTGTATGATCCTTTAAATGTGCTGTTGGATTCTGTTTGCTAGTATTCTGTTGAGGATTTTTGCATCTATGTTCATCAGTGATATTGGCCTGTAACTTTCTTTCTCTGTGATATCTTTGGCTGGTTTTGGTATCAGGGCGATGGTGACTTCACAGAATGAGCTTGGGTGTGTATCTTTCTCTTCAATTTTTTGGGAGCATTTGAGAAGGATGGGTGTTAGCTCTTCCCTAAAAGTTTGATAGAATTTTCCCATGAAGCCAACTGCCCTGGACTTTTGTTTGTTGGAAGATTTTTAATTACAATTTCAATTCCATTATTTGTGATTGTTCTGTTTATATTTTCTATTTCTTCCTGGTTCAGTCTTGGAAGGTTGTATCTTTCTAAGAATTTGTCCATTTCTTTGTGTTTGTCCATTTTATCGGCATATAGTTGTTTGTAGTAGTCTCTTATAATCCTTTGTATTTCTGCAGTGTCAGTTTTGATTTCTTTTTCATTTCTAATTTTATTGATTTGAGTCTTCTCCCTTTTTTTCTTGATAAGTTTGGCTAAAGGTTTATCAATTTTGTTTATCTTCTCAAAGAACAAGCTTTTAGTTTTATTAATTTTTGCTATTGTTTTCTTTGTTTCTATTTCATTTATTTCTGCTCTGATCTTTATTTCTTTCCTTCTACTGAGTTTGGGTTTTCTTTGTTCTTCTTTCTCTAGTTGTTTTAAGTGTAGGGTTAGATTGTTTACTTGAGATTTTTCTTGTTTCTTGAGGTGAGATTGAATTGCTATAAACTTTCCTTCCTCTTAGATGGCTTTTGCTGTGTCCCATAGGTTTTGGGTCATCATGTTTTTGTTGTCATTTGTTTCTAGGTATTTTTTGATTTCTTCAGTGATCTCTTGGTTATTTAGTAGTGCACTGTTTAGCCTCCATGTATTTATGTTTTTTACAGTTTTTTTCCTGTAATTGATTTCCAATCCTATAGCGTTGTGGTCAGAAAAGATGCTTGATACAATTTCAATTTTCTTAAATTTTCCAGGGCTTGATTTGCGACCCCAGATGTGATCTATCCTGGAGAATGTTCCGTGTGCACTTGAGAAGAAAGTGTATTCTGCCACTTTTGGGTGGAATGTTCTATAAATATCAATTAAATCTATCTGGCCTATTGTGTCATTTAAAGTTTGTGTTTCCTTATTTATTTTCTGTCTGGATGGTCTGTCCATTGGTGTAAGTGGGGTGTTAAAGTCCCCTACTATTATTTTGTTACTGTCAATTTCTCTTTTTATGGTTGTTAACATTTGCCTTATGTATTGAAGTGCTCCTATGTTGAGTGCATAAACATTTATAATTGTTATATCTTCTTCTTGGATTGATCCTTTGATCATTATGCAGTGTCCCTCCTTATCTCTTATAAGGCTTTATTTTAAAGTCTATTTTATCTGATACAAGTAACGCTACTCCAGCTTTCTTCTGATTTCCATTTTCATGGAATATCTTTTTCCATCTGTTCACTTTCAATCTGTATGTGTCCCTAGGTCTGAAGTGGGTCTCTTGTAGACAGCATATATATGAGTCTTGTTTTTGTATCCATTCAGCCTGTCTGTGTCTTTTGATTGGGGCACTTAACCCATTTACATTCAAGGTTATTATTGATATGTATGCTCCTATTACCATTTTCTCAATTATTTTGGGTTTGTTTTTGTGGGTCTTTTTCTTCACTTGTGTTTCCCACCTAGAGAAGTTTCTTTAGCATTTGTTGTAAAGCCGGTTTGGTGGTGCTGAATTTTCTTAGCTTTTGCTTGTCAGAAAAAGCTTTTGATTTCTCCATCGAATCTGAATGAGATCTTTGCAGGTAGAGTAATCTTGGTTGTAGGTTTTTCTCTTTCATCACTTTAAGTATATCCTGCCAATCCCTTGTGGCCTGTAGAGTTTCTGCTGAAAAATCAGCTGATACCCTTATGGGGATTCCGTTGAACGTTATTTGTTGCTTTTCCCTTTCTGCTTTTAGTGTTTTTCTTTGAATTTAATTTTTGATACTTTGATTAATATATGTCTTAGTGTGTTTCTCCATGGGTTTATCCTGTATGGGACTCTCTGTGCTTCCTGGGATTGAGTGACTATTTTCTTTCCCATGTTAGGGAAGTTTTCCACTATAATCTCTTCAAATATTTTCTCAGACCCTTTCTTTTTCTATTCCTCTTCTGGGACTCCTATGATTTGAATGTGGTATGTTTAGCATTGTCCCAGAGGTCTCTGAGATTGTCTTCATTGTTTTCATTCTTTTTTCTTTATTCTGCTCCTCAGCAGTTATTTGCACCATTTTGTCTTTCAGCTCACTTATTTCTTCTTCTGCCTCATTTGTTTTGTTACTGATTCCTTCTTGTGTATTTTTCATTTCAGTTTTTGTGTTGTTCATCTCTTTTTGTTTGTTCTTTAGTTCTTCTAGATCTTTGTTAAACATTTCTTGTATCGTCTCAATCTGTGCCTCCATTCTATTCCCGAGATTCTAGATCATCTTTACTATCGTTACTCTGTATTATTTTTCAGGTAGATTGCCTATTTCCTCTTCATTTATTTGGTCTTGTACTTTTTTACCTTGCTCCTTCATCTGTGACATATTTTTTTGCTGTCTGTTTTTTTAATTTTTTTAATGAGTGGGACTGTGTTCCTATCTTACTGTTGTTTGGCCTGAGGCTTCCAATACTGGAGTTTATAGGATGTTGGGTAGACCTGGGTCTTGATGCTGAGATGAGGACCTCCCTGAGACCTCATTCTGATGAATATTCCCTGCGGTCTTAGGTTCTCTTTTAGTCCCATGGTTTGGACTTGGAGCTCCCACGGAAGAAGATTTGCCCAACCCCTGCCTCATGGGGCATCCAAGATCCCCCAAGCCACGTGGGGTGGTAAATAAAAAGAGAACATTAACAAAGTAAAAAATAAAATTAGACTAGGAAACTAACAGATATATTAGAAAGAATATAAAAATAAAAATACAGATGAATCAACAACCGGGAGGTACCTCAGTACCACAATAGTACAAAAGCGGAGGAGGGAAAAGAAGAAAAAGAAAAGAGAGAGGGAAAAAAAAGGAGGAGGAAAGCCTTGGCTGTGGAGGGTGGGGCCTAAGCAAGGGCGAAGTTTGGGTGGTGGGCAGGGCCTATGCTTAGGACCCACAGGGCTAGAAAAGGCCCTGGGAGCTGTGGGGGGTGGTGCTTAGGCTCAAGGAACAGAAGGGGCACAGACGTGCCCCCCATCCCTGGTCTCAGAGGGCAGGGGACCTCACCTGGGAGCCCAGCAGGCTTCCTTGGCTCGAGTGGGTGGGGTCATTGTCCTCTGCTCCTCTCCTGCTCCTCGCAAGTGTCCCTCCCACCTGCCTCTCCTGATCTCCCTGACCTCTGGAGTGCCAATCCTGTCTGGCCTCAACTTCTCCTCCCCCTTCCATCCCCCACATCCTAAACGTTCACTTGGGGGTTCCTCCTGTCTCCTGGGGGGTCAGAGTCCCCCACCAGCAGCCAGCAGGCACCCTAGTGGTGGGGAGATGCTAACTCCACGTCTCCACACAACATCACCTTGACACTGCCCCCCACATCACTTTTAATGCTAGTATAAAAGTTAAAAGGCAAAAGTATTATGAATAAATATAAAAAATTATATAAATGGTTGCAAACAAAATTGGATGTAAATTCTGGTGTCAACAACTTAACATGGAAGGGGAGAGCGATAAAAGTTTACAACTGTAAAAATTAGATATTTTATGTAAGCTCCAACAAGAGTATACCTATACATTACATCAAGGAAAAGAGAAAGGAATCAAAGCCTACTTAAACTGACAAACAAACAAATAAGGAAACAAACCCAATGAAACAAAGGAAGATAGCAAGAAAGCAAAAGAGAGACAAAAGAACTACAAGACAAACAGAAAATAAGTAATAAAATGATAAAAGTAAAAAATTATTGGGCTTCCCTGGTGGCGCAGTGGTTGAGAGTCCGCCTGCCAATGCAGGGGACATGGGTTCGTGCCCCAGTCCGGGAAGATCCCACGTGCCGCGGAGCGGCTGGGCCCATGAATCATGGCTGCTGAGCCTGTGCTCCACAATGGGAGAGGCCACAACAGTGAGAGGCCCGCGTACCACAAAAAAAAAAAAAAGAAAAAGAAAAAAATTATCAACAAAAATACTTTAAATGTAAATATATTAAATGCAACACTAAAAGACATAAACTGGATGCATGGATAAAAATACAAGATCCACCTTTATGTTTTCTATAAGAAACTAACTTTAACTTTAAGGAAAAACACAGGCTGAAAATATAAGGATGAAAAATGATATTCCATGAAAATGGTAACCAAAAGAAAGCAGCGTAAGTGATATTTGTGTTAGACAAAATAGACTTTAAACCCTTACCAGAAAACATGGGATCACGGTGGCACAAGACATTCATTGTTTTTGTTCCTGATCTGACAACAGAAATTTGACATCCATCCACAAACAAACCTGTCTTTGAGGGAGGTGTGGGACTCAACACAATATGCCAAGGGACCCAGGAGGTGTCTCACCCACATACGCATGAAATAAAAGGCAGAAAGATCTCTGTCCTGACTGTGGTGTCTGCAGTGGCCCATGAACCAGCTCTATCCTCTCTCAGCCTCAGTCCAGTAGTCACTGGAAACACTACCTTAAACAGTCACACATGGAGGAGAGTACTTATGTGAAAGTCCAGGTTTTCACAGGAGGAGCTGCAGCACACACTGGAGAAAAAAATATATAAGTTTGGATTCATTGGACTGGGTAAGAGGAACAGCTCAACTTTACCTTCATCACCCCTCCCCCAAAGGAGGCACAGATTAAGGCTAATAGAAAACTTCCTGGGCCCCTGATTTCTCCCACAGGGGAAAGGGGGAGTGTGTGTATGATTTTGCAGCTTCCTCATCTGTATGGGATCTGACAAAAGGCTCATTTCTCTTTCATTCCGTCCAGAGTACTAATAATGAGCTATATGTCTGGGAGTCAGGAAGAGGCTATGAAAGCAGAAGACAGGACACTTACAGAGCATTAAAGGGAGGCTGATCCTACTAACTGCATTGCAAACTCCATCGAAGAACTCACTCAAAAGCTGCTGGGAATGCCTCACCTTCTTATTCACTCAACTGGCCCACTGGCCCCTTCAGGGCTCTGTCTGCCTCACTCACACACCCTCCCATCTTGTGGCCAGCCCCTGTGGGCACAACTGACATTGGAGGTAAAAGCAAGCTTTGATAGACAGCTAGTGAGCACACACAGAAATTTGGCTCAAATCTGTGGGCCAGGGAGAGAATACAAGATTAAGATGTAGTGCCATCTTTGGGGAAACAAAAGACAGGCTGTCAGCACCCATCCTGGTGCATTGTAGGATCTAGACAAGGCACACAAGCACAGAAGTTCTGCCACTAGAGGGAGAAGAAGTGTGAGCTGGTGTTCCCATAGAAGATCTGAGATAGTCTAAAAGTCTGTAGCAGGGCTGAAGGAAGTTTTCTCACCCCCAAAGGAGACTGGTACTTCCAAAGCAAACACAACAACACTAAACTTCAAGGAACGTGAAATCAAGTAATATGGCATCAACAAAGTATCACAACAATCTTCAGTATTCAAACTCAAAGATTGGAGATCTGTGATTTACCCAATGGAGAATTCAAAATAGCTGTTTTAAATAACTCAATGTGCTACCAGAAAATACAGGAAGACAACTGAAAAACATCAGGAAAACAATACATGAACAAAATGAGCAGTTTACCAAAAAGATAGAAATCCAAAAAAAGAACCAAAGAGAAATTCTGGTGCTGAAAATTCCAATGATGAAATGAAAATGCAATAGAGTAGCATCAACAACAGAATGAAACAAGCAGAAGAAGGAATCTGTAAGATAGATGACAGATATAATGAAGTTATCCAGTCAGAGGAGAACAAAGAAAAAAGCATGAAAAAGAATTAAGAAAGGCTACATGATATATGGTATGTCATCAACAGAACCAATCTGTGAATTATTGAAGTTCCAGAGGAGAAAAGGTGGAGATGGGGGCAGAAAGCTTATTTAAAGAAATAATGGCTGAAAACTTCCCAAATCAAGGGTGAGATTTGAATATCTAAGTTCATGACATTTTTAGGTGACCAAATAAAATTCAACATAAAAAGGTCCTCTACAACACATGTTATAATAAAACAGAAAAAATCAAAGAAAAAAGAGAAGTCTTAAAGGTATCATGAGAAAGAGACCTTGGAACTTACAACAGAACCCTCATATGGCTCTAAGTAGATTTCCCAGCAGAAACCTAGTGGGCCAGGAGAAAGCCAAGTGCTGAAAGAGAAAATTGCCAACCAAGGATACTTTATTTGGAAAATGTCATTTGGAAATGAATGGAAGATAAAGACTTCCCCAGACCAACAAATACTGAGGGAATTGAACACCAGTCTTACTAGAAACACTGAAAGGAGTTATTCAAGGTAAAGTAAAACAATGCTAATTAATAACATGAAAATACACAATACACTGGTAAATTTATGTATACAGTCACATTCAGAATACTATAGTACTTTGATATGGAATGTTAAACACTTAACATATTAAAGTTAAAGGACAAGAATATAAAAATGATAGCAACAACTATTGGCTAATAAGTACCCACTATAAAAAGAGGCAAATCATGACATCAAAAATATAAAACGGTGGGACTTCCCTGGTGGTCCAGTGGGTAAGGCTCTGTGCTCCCAATATAGGGGGCCCGGGTTCGATTCCTGGTCAGGGAACTGGATCCCACATGCAGGCCGCAAGAAGTCCGCACACTGAAACTTAAGATCCCACATGCCACCACTAAGAGCCGGTGCAGCCAAATAAATAAATATATTTTAAATATATATATATATATAAAAGGGTGGAGGGTAAAAGGAAAGAGTTTTTGTATGTGGTTGATGCTCATGTTTCATCAGTATAAAATAGACCGCTGACTCTGTAAGATGTTTTATTTCAGTCTCATGGTAAACACAAAGCAAGAAACCACACTAGGTTCACAAAAGGTAAAGAGAAGTTTATTAAAAGCATACCACTATAAAAATCATTAATTCACAAAGGAAGGCAGTCAGAGAGGAAGAAAGGAATTAGGAAACTACAAAAGAGTCTTAAAAAAAGAGATGGTATTAGTAAGTCATTACCTATCAATAATTACTCTAAATAAAAATGGATTACATTCTTCAATAAAAAGGCATAGGATGGATAAGATGGAGGAGTAGGAGGACACAGAGTTCGTGTCTCCTCATAACTAGGGCACCTAGGAGGCGCTGGTGGGGAACTTTGGACACCTAAGGGGAAGGGAGGAACCCCTATGTGACAAGGTAGGACGTGGAGGGGGTGAGGAGGAGGAGAGGAAAAGTGGAGGCGGGATGGGACAGGCATGCCTGAGGGGCAGCTGGGGGAGGGGAGGCATTACCATGCTTGGAGGGGCCAACTCACAGTGAGGGAATCAGTGGGAATGGGGAGAGACCTTCAGGGGATCAGGAGATAAGAAGGGAACATGGCCAGTGTCTCCCCTGCCCACTCTGACCCGGCAAACCTGCTGGAGGCCTGGGCCTGAAACTCTGCACTCCTGGGCCCCCTCTGGCAGCACAGGCCCTGAGCCTAATCCCCGCCACCCCCAAGGCCTTTTCTGGCCTTTTTTTCTTTTCTCTTTTTTTTTTTTTTGCCATGCTGCATGGCTTGTGGGGTCTTCATTCCCAGGCCAGGGATTGGGTCTGAGCTCCTGTGGTGAGAGTGACAAGTCCAAACCACTGGACTAACGGTGAATTTCAGGACCCAGGGAATATTAATCGGTATGAGATCTCGCAGAGGTCCTCATCTCGGCACCAAGATCTGGCTCCACCCAACTGCCTACAAACTCCAGTGCTGGACACAGCAGGCCAAACAACCAGCAAGACATGAATACAGCCCTACCCATCAAAATAAAAAATGAGATGACAAAAAATATGTCACAGATGAAGGAGCAAGGTAAAAACCTAAAAGACCAAATAAATGAAGAGGAAAAAAAGCAACCTACCTGAAAATCAATTCAGAGTAATGATAGTAAAGATGATCCAAAATCTCAGAAATAGAATGGAAGAATGGATTAAGAAAATACAAGAAATGTTTAATAAGGACCTAGAAGAACTAAAGAATAAACAAACAGTGGTGAAAAACAAAATAATGGAAAATGGAAAATACACTATAAGGAATCAATAGCAAAGTAACTGAGGCAAAAGAAAAAATAAGTGAGCTTGAAGATAGAATGGTGGAAATAACTGTCAAGGAGCAGAATAAAGAATGAAAAGAAATGAGGACAGTCTCAGAGACTTCTGGGACAACATTAAAGAAACCAACATTCAAACTGTAGGGGTCTCAGAAGAATAGGAGAAACAGAAAGGGTCTGAGAAAATATTTGAAGAGATCATAGGCAAAAACTATAAGTTTTAGTTTTAGTTTATAAAACTAAACTACACGTCCAGGAAGCACAGAGAGTCCCATACAGGATAAACCCATGGAGAAACATGCCAAGACACACATTAATCAAACTAACAAAAATTAAATTCAAAGAAAAAAATACAAAAAGCAGCAAGGGAAAAGCAACAAATAATGTTCAAGGGAATCCCCATAAGGTTATCAGCTGATTTTTCATCAGAAACTCTGCAGGCCAGAAGGAATTGACAGGATATATTTAAAATGATGAAAGGGAAAAACCTACAACCAAGACTATAATACCAAGCAAGGATCTCATTCAGATTCAACACAGAAATCAAAAGCTTGTCAGACAAGCAAAAGCTAAGAGAATTCAGCACCACCAAACCAGCTTGACAACAAATGCTGAAGGAAATTCTCTAGGTGGGAAACACAAGAGAAGAAAAAGGCCCACAAAAACAAACACAAAAAATTAAGAAAATGGTAGTAGGAAAATACATATTGATAATAACGTTGAATGTAAATGAATTAAATGCCCACCAAAAGTCACAAACTGGCCGAATGGATACAAAAACAAGACCCATATATATGCTGCCTAAAAGACACCCACTTCAGATCTAGGGACACATACAGACTGAAAGTGAGGGGAGAGAAAAAGTTATTCCATGCAAATGAAAATCAAAAGAAACCTGGAGTAGCAATATTCATATCAGATAAAATAGACTTTAAAATAAAGACTGTTGCAAGAGACATTAAAGGACACTACCTAATGATCAGGGGGTCAATCCAAGAAGAAGATTTAACAATTATAAATATTTGTGCACCCAACATAGGAGCACTTCAATACATAAGGCAAATGCTAACAGCCATAAAAGGGGAAGTCGACAGTAACACAATAATAGTGGGGGGCTTAACACCCCACTTACACCAATGGACAGATCATCCAGACAGAAAATAAATAAGGAAACACAAGCTTTAAATGACACAATAGACCAAACAGACTTAACTGATATTTCTAAGACATTCCACCCAAAAGCAGCAGAATACACTTTGTTCTCAAGTGCACACAGAAAATTCCAGGATAGATCACATCTGGAGTCACAAATCAAGTCTCAGTAAATTCAAGAAAATTGAAATCCTTTCAAGCATCTTTTCCAAAAACAATGCTATGAAATTAGAAATCAATTACAGGAAAAAACTAAAAAATACAAACACATGGAGGCTAAACAATACACAACTAAATAACCAAGAAATCACTGAAGAAATAAAAGAGGAAATCAAAAAATTCATAGAAACAAATGACAACAAAAACATGACGACCCAAAACCTATCAGATGCAGCAAAAAACAGTTCTAGCAGGGAATTTTATAGCAATTCAATCCTACCTTGGGAAACAAGAAAAATTTCAAATAAACAATCTAACCTTACACCTAAAGCAACTAGAGAAAAAAGAACAAACAAAACCCAAAGTTAGTATGAAGAAAGAAATCAAAGCAGAAATAAATGATATAGAAATGAAGAAACCAATAGCAAAAATCAATGAAACTAAAAGCTAGTTCTTTGAGAAGATAAACAAAATTGATAAACCTTTAGCCATACTTATCAAGAAAAAAAGGGAGAAGACTCAAATCAATAAAATTAGAAATGAAAGAGGAGAAATCAAAACTGACACTGCAGAAATACAAAGGATTATAAGAGACTACTACAAACAACTATATGCCGATAAAATGGACAAACACGAAGAAATGGACAAATTCTTGGAAAGGTGCAACCTTCCAAGACTGAACCAGGAAGAAATAGAAAATATAAACAGAACAATCACAAGTAATGGAATTGAAATTGTAATTAAAAATCTTCCAACAAACAAAAGTCCAGGGCAGTTGGCTTCATGGGAAAATTCTATCAAACTTTTAGGGAAGAGCTAACACCCATCCTTCTCAAACGCTCCCAAAAAGTTGCAGAGAAAGGTACACACCCAAGCTCCTTCTATGAAGCCACCATCGCCCTGATAACAAAACCAGACAAAGATATCACAGAAAAAGAAACGTACAGGCCAATATCACTGATGAACATAGATGCAAAAATCCTCAACAGAATACTAGCAAACAGAATCCAACAGCACATTAAAAGGATCATACACCAAGATCAAGTGGGATTTATCCCAGGGATGCAAGGATTCTTCAATATATGAAAATCAATCAATGTGATACACGATATTAACAAATTGAAAAAGAAAAACCATTTGATCATCTCAATAGATGCAGGAAAAGCTTTTGACAAAATTCAACACCTATTTATGATAAAAAATCTCCAGAAAGTGGGCATAAAGGGATCGTGCTTCAACATAATAAAGGCCATATACAACAAACCCACAGAAAACATCATTCTCAATGGTGAAAAACTGAAAGCATTTCCTCTAAGATCAGGAACAAGACAAGGATGTTCACTCTCACCACTATTATTCAACATAGTATTGGAAGTCCTAGCCATGGCAATCAGAGAAGAAAAAGAAATAAAAGGAATACACTTTTGAAAAGAAGTAAAACTGTCAGTGTTCACAGAAGACATGATACTATACACAGAAAATCCTAAGGATGCCACCAGAAAACTACTAGAACTAATCAATGAATATGGTGAATTTGCAGGATACAAAATTAAAGAACAGAAATCTGTGGCATTCCTATACACTAACAATGAAAGATCAGAAAGATAAATTAAGGAAGCAATCCCATTTACCACTGTAAGCAAAAGAATAAAATACCTAGGAATAAGCCTACCTAAGGAAACAAAAGACCTGTATGCAGAAAACTATAAGACACTGATGAAAGAAATCAAAGATGACAAAAAGAGATGGAGAGATATATGATGTTCTTGCATTGGAAGAATGAATATTGTGAAAATGACTATACTACCCAAAGCAATCTACAGATTCAATGCAATCCTTATCAAATTACCAATGGCATTTTTCACAGAATTAGAATAAAAAATTTTACAATTTGTATGGAAACACAAAAGACCATGCATAGCTAAAGCAATCTTGAGAAAGAAAAATGGAGCTGGAGGAATCAGGCTCCTGGACTTTAGAATATACTACAAAGCTACAGTAATCAAGACAGTATGGTACTGGCACAAAAACAGAAATATAGATCAATGGAACAGGATAAGAAGTCCAGAGAAAGAACCATGCACATATGTTCAACTAATCTATAACAAAGGAGGCAAGAATATACAATGGAGAAAAGACAGTCTCTTCAATAAGTGGTGCTGGGAAAACTGGATGGCTACATGTAAACTAATGAAATTAGAACACTCCCTAACACCTTACGGAAAAATAAACTCAAAATGGATAAAAGACTTAAATGTAAGACCAGATACTATAAAACTCTTGAAGAAAAACACAGGCAGAACATTCTCTCACATAAATCACAGCAATATCTTTTTTGACCCACCTCCTAGAGTAATGAAAATAAAAACAAAAATAAAGAAATGGGACCTAGTTAAACTTAAAAGCTTTTGCACAGCAAAGGAAACCATAAACAAAATGAAAAGACAACACACAGAATGGGAGAAAATATTTGCAAACAAAGTGACCGACAAGGGATTAAGCTCCAAAATATAGAACCAGCTCATGCAGCTTAATATCAAAAAAAAAAAAAAACCCAACCCAATAAAAAAAATCAGCAAGAGATCTAAATAGACATTTCTTCAAAGAAGACATACAGATGGCCAAGAGGCACATGAAAAGATGCTCAACATCACCAATTATTAGAGAAAAGCAAATCAAAACTGCAATGAGGTAACACATCACACCAGTCAAAATGGCCATCATCAAAAAATCTACAAAGTATAAATGCTGGAGAGGGTGTGGAGAAAAGGGTACCCTCCTACACTGTTGGTGTGAATGTAAACTGGTACAACCATTATGGACAACAGTATGGTGGTTCCTTAAAAAACTGAATATGAGCTACCATATGATGCAGCAATCCCACTCCAGGGCATATATCTGGAGAAAAGTATAATTCGAAAATATACATGCACCCCCAATGCTCATTAAAGCACTATTTACATCAGCCAAGACATGGAAGCAACCTAAATATCTGTTGACAGATGAATGGATAAAGATGTGGTATATATATATAATACATATATATTATATATATATATACACACACACCATATATATATATATACACACACCATATATATATAATGGTATTTTATATATATATATGAATATTACTCAGCTATAAAAAAGAACGAAATAATGCTATTTGCAGCAACATGGATGGACCTAGAGATTGTTATACTGAGTGAAGTAAGTCAGACAGAGAAAGAGAAATATTGTATGATATCACTTATATGCGGAATCTAAAAAAATGATACAAATGAACTTATTCACAAAACAGAAACAGACTCACAGATCTCAAAATCAAACTTATGGTTACCAAAGGGGAAATACAGGGAGAAGTGATAAATTAGGAGATTGGGGTTAATGTATACACATATATACTAGTATATATAAAAATAGACAACTAATAAGGACCTACTGTATGGCCCAGGGAACTCTACTCAATATTCTGTAATAACATATACGGAAAAGAATATGAAAAAGAATGGATATATATATACATACATACATATATATGTATATATATAATTGATTCACTTTGCTGTACACCTGAAACTAACACAGCATTGTAAATCAGCTATACTCCAATAAAAATAAAAAAAAAAAACAAAAAACAAAACAGAGAGTACTACAAAAACAACGAAAAAACATGTAAGAAAATGGCAATATGTACGTACCTAACAATAATCACTCTAAATGTCAATGTACTAAATGCTCCAATCAAAAGACATAGGGTGGCTGATTGGATAGAAAAACAAGACCCAATTATATGCTGCCTGCTAAAGATACACACAGACTAGGGCTTCCCTGGTGGCTCAGTGGTTGAGAGTTCGCCTGCCGATGCAGGGGACACGGGTTTGTGCCCTGGTCCGGGAAGATCCCACATGCCTCAGAGCAGCTGGGCCCGTGAGCCATGGCCGCTGAGCCTGTGTGTCCGGAGCCTGTGCTCCGCAACGGGAGAGGCCACAACAGTGAGAGGCCCGTGTACCGCAAAAAAAAAAGATACACACAGACTAAAATTGAGGTGATGAAAAAAGATATTTCCTGCAAATGGAAATGCCAAGAAAGGTGGGGTAGCCAGAGTCAAAGTCTATAACAAAAAGACAAAGAAGGGCATTATATAATGATAAAGGGACTTTACATATAATCTTTAATATATTTTGAGTCGATTTTTGTATGTGGTGTGAAATAAGGTCCCAGTTTTTTTCTTATGCCTGTGGATATCCAGTTTCAGTAAAACTATTTGAAGAGACTATCCTTTCCCAGTCGTGTATTCTAGGCACCCTTGTCATAGATAAGTTGATTGTGTCTCAATTATGTATTATTAATAAATGCATGGATTTATTTCTGGGCTTTGTATTCTCTTCCATTGGACTGTATATTTGTTTTTATGCCAGTAGCATACTATTTTGATTACAGTAATTTTTGTAATATATTTGAAATCTGGAAGCATGATGTCCTCAGCTTTTTTTTCTTGCTCAAGATTGCTTTGGCTATTCAGGCCTTTGGTGGTTCCATACAAATTTTATGATTTTTTTCCATTTCTATAAAGAACACCAGTGGGATTTTGGTAGGGACTGAATTGCATCTGTCCATCACTTTGGGTAGTAGGGATATTTTAACAACACTCAAGCTTCTGATGCACTAGCACTGGATATGTTTCCATTTATCTATGTCTAATTTCTTTTATCATTGTACTACAATTTTTTGCATCTGTGTTCAGATAGTTTTCTCTGCTTATGGTATCTTTAGCTATAGTTTTCTCTGCTTATGGTATCTTTAGCTTTGCTATCAGACTGATGCTGGGCTCACAAAATGAGTTTGGAAGTATTCTCTTTTCTTTGATTTTTTTTTTTAATCTATAGTTTTCTCTGCTTATAGTTTTCTATAAGCCTATAGTTTTCTCTGCTTATGGTATCTTTAGCTTTGCTATCAGACTGATGCTGAGCTCATAAAATGAGTTTGGAAGTATTCTCTTTTCTTTGATTTTTTTTTTGTTTTAATCTGGGACAGTCATAGTCTAACCAAGTTTATTTTTTTAACATCTTTATTGGAGTATAACTGCTTTACAATGGTGTGTTAGTTTCTGCTTTATAACAAAGTGAATCAGTTATACATATACATATGTTCCCATATCTCTTCCCTCTTGCATCTCCCTCCCTCCCACCCTCCCTATCCCACCCCTCTAGGTGGTCACAAAGCACTGAGCTGATCTCCCTGTGCTATGCGGCTGCTTCCCACTAGCTATCTACCTTACATTTGGTAGTGTATAATGTCCATGCCACTCTCTCACCTTGTCACAGCTTACCCTTCCCCCTCCCCATATCCTCAAGTCCATTCTCTAGTAGGTCTGTGTCTTTATTCCTGTCTTACCCCTAGGTTCTTCATGACCTTTTTTTTTTTTCTCTTAGATTCCATATATATGTTTTAGCATACGGTATTTGTTTTTCTCTTTCTGACTTAACTTCACTCTGTATGACAGACTCTAGGTCCATCCACCTCACTACAAATAACTCAATTTCGTTTCTTTTTAGGGCTGAGTAATATTCCATTGTAAAGTATGAGATTAGAACACTCCCTAACACCATACACAAAAATAAGCTCAAAATGGATTAAAGACCTAAATGTAAGGCCAGAAACTATCAAACTCTTAGAGGAAAACATAGGCAGAACACTCTATGACATAAATCACAGCAAGATCCTTTTTGACCCACCTCCTAGAGAAATGGAAATAAAATCAAAAATAAACAAATGGGACCTAATGAAACTGCAAAGCTTTTGCACAGCAAAGGAAACCATAAACAAGACCAAAAGACAACCCTCAGAATGGGGGGAAATATTTGCAAATGAAGCAACTGACAAAGGATTAATCTCCAAAATTTACAAGCGGCTCATGCAGCTCAATAACAAAAAAACAAACAACCCAATCCAAAAATGGGCAGAAGACCTAAATAGACATTCTCCAAAGAAGATATACAGATTGCCAACAAACACATGAAAGAATGCTCAACATCATTAATCATTAGAGAAATACAAATCAAAACTACAATGAGATATCATCTCACACCAGTCAGAATGGCCATCATCAAAAAATCTACAAACAATAAATGCTGGAGAGGGTGTGGAGAAAAGGGAACACTGTTGGTGGGAATGTAAATTTTCTTTGATTTTTAAGGAGTTTTTAGTAGGATTGTTACCAATTCTTATTAAATGCTTCAAAGAATTCACCCATGAAGCCATCTGTTCCCAGTATTTTCTCTTTTGGGAGGTTTTTTTTTTGGTGGAGACTTGCTTCAATCTCCTTATTTGTTGTTGGACATTTTAGACTTTATATATATTTTTCTTGACTCAGTTTTGGTAGGTTATATGTATCTCAGAATTTGTCCATTTCTTCTAGGTTATAAAATTTGTTGGCATATTTTTGTTCATTAGTCCCTATGGTTATCTTTATTCTTGAGTCATCCTGTATAATGTTTCCTCTTTCATTTCTGATTTTACTTGTCATAAATTTGAGTGGTCTATCTTTTTTAGTCTAGCTAAGCTTTTATCAATTTTGTTTATTTTTTCAAAAATCCAACCTTTCATTTTGTTGATTTTTTTTTATTATTCTTCATTTGATTTATTTCTGTTCTTATCTTCATTATTTCCTCCTTTCTCTAACTTTGGTCTTAGTTTGTTCTTTTTCTAGTGCTTTAAAGTATAAATTTAGGTTGTTTACATAAGATCTTTCTTTTGTTTTAATGTATGCATTTATAATAAAAACTTCCCTCAGTACTGCTTTTACAGTATCTCGTTATTGTTGGTATGTCCTATTTTGTTCTCATTTGTCTTAAGATTTTTAAAAAATTCCTTATGATTTCCTCTCTGATCAAACTGTTGTTCAAGAGTTTGTTGTTTAGTTTGCACATATCTGTAGATTTTCTCTTTTCTTTTTTTTTTCTGTTACTGTATTCTTGTTTTATTTCAATGTGGTTAAAAAAGATACTTGGCACGATTTCTCTCTTCTAAAATTTGTCAGGACTTGTTTTGTGACCAAACAGGTCATATCCTTCCAGAGATTATTCCATGTGGACTTGGAAAGAATGTGTATTCTTCTGTTGTTGAGTGGAAAGTTTTGTACATATCTATTAGGTTCATTTAGTTTACAGTGTTGTTCAAGTCTGCTTTTTCTTTATTAAAATTCTGTCTGGACATTCTATCCAATATTGAAAATGGAGTATTAAAATCTCCTACTATTATTGTATTGCTCTCAATTTCTTCTAATCAGACCTGTGAATATTGGGTTTATATATTTAGGAGTTCTAATGGTGGGTGTTTATATGTTTATAATCCATTTTCCTGTTGATTTGACACTTTTATTATTATATAACAACCTTCTTTGTTGCAAGAAACAGTTTAGACAAAAAGTCAATTTTTTCTGACAGCCCCTCCTGCTGTCTTTTGGCTTTTATTTGCATGAATATCATTTTCCGTATGTTCATGTTTAGCCCAT
Source organism: Grampus griseus (assembly GCF_964374135.1). Taxonomy (NCBI): domain Eukaryota; kingdom Metazoa; phylum Chordata; class Mammalia; order Artiodactyla; family Delphinidae; genus Grampus; species Grampus griseus. Next base: position 5,562,583 of record NC_139017.1, read on the forward strand.
CTGTGTCTTTAATTCTAAAATAAGCCTTATATAGACAGCAAATTATTAAGTCTTGTTTTTTTAACCATTCAGGTGTTCTATTCCTTTTGATAGGTGAGTGTAGTCCATTTAAATTTAAATTAATCATTATAAATGAGCACTTACTATTGATATTTTGTTAACTAGCTTACTCTGCAATTGCTTTTTCAATGTCTTTCTACCTTTCATTGTTATTTGATTGTTTTGTAATTTTTTACTTTCTTTTTATCTTTTGTGTATGTTGTAGGTATCCCCCTAGCTTAATTGATGTATAGTTAACAATTAAAACTTTGTATGTATAGTGTATACAATGAGATGATTTGATATACATATACATTTATCACAATAGGGTTAATTAACACATCTATCACCTCACATATTACCTTTTCTTTGTATGTGTGCTTGGAATGCTGTAAATCTACTCTCTTAGCAAATTTCAAGCATACAGTATAGTATTATTAACTATATCACCAAGCTGTACATCCCCAGAATTATTCATATTATAAATGAAACCTTACACCTTTGGACCAGCATCTCCCCATTTCCCTCACCTTCATGTCCTTGTAACTACCATTCCACCCTTTCTTTCTTTTCTTTCTTTTCTTTCTTTCTTTCTTTCTTTCTTTCTTTCTTTCTTTCTTTCTTTCCTTTCTTTCTTTTTCTTTCTTTCTTTCTTTCTTTCCTTTCTTTCCTTTCTTTCTTTCTTTCTTTCTTCTTTCTCTTTCTCTCTTTCTTTCTTCTTTCTCTCTTTCTTTCTCCCTTCCTTCCTTCCTTCCTTTCTCCCTTCCTTTTCTTCCTTCCTTCTCTTTGTTTCTATGAATTCAATCTTTTCTTTCCCTTTCTTTCTCTCTCTCTCTCTTTCCCCCCTTCCTTCCTTCCTTCCTTCTTTCTTTCTTTCTTATTTCACTTAGCATAATGTCCTCTATGTTCGTCCATGTTGTATCAAATGGCAGGACTTCTTTTCTTTCTTGTGGCTGAGTAATATTCCATTTTACATATATAGATCACATCTTTATTTATCCTTTTATTTATTTATTTATTTGCTGACCCCTAAGTTGTTTCCAAAGCTTGGATACTGTGAATAATGCTAAAATGAACATGGGACTGCAGATATGTCTTTGAGATATTGATTTTATTTCTGTTGGATACATACCTAGGAATGAGATTGCTGGGTCATGTGAAAGTTCTATTAATTTTTTTGAGGAAATTCCACACTGATTTCCATAGAGTTGTAACAAATTAAATTCCAACCGAAGTGTACAAGGATTCCCTTTTCTCCACATCCTTGCCAACACTTATATATATATATATATACTTTTTTTTTTTTTTTGCGGTACGCGGCCCTCTCAGTGTTGTGGCCTCTCCTGTCACGGAGCACAGGCTCTGGACACGCAGGCTCAGCGGCCATGGCTCATGGGCCCAGCTGCTCTGAGGCATGTGGGATCTTCCTGGACTGGGGCACGAACTCGCGTCCCCTGCATCACCAGGCAGACTCTCAACCACTGCGCCACCAGGGAAGCCCAACACTTATATTTTTTGATAAAAGACATTCTAAAAGGTGTGAGGTAATAACTCATTGTGGTTTTGATTTGTATTTCCCTGAAGATTAGTAATTGTTTTACTATCTACTCATGTATTTGTTGGCCATTTGCGTGTATTCTTCAGAAAAATGTCCACTCAGATCCTTTGCTCATTTTTAAATCAGATTATTTGATTTTTCTGCTACTGAGTTGTAAAAGTCCTTTTTTAAAAATATTACCCTCTTATTAGATATATGGTTTTCAATTCCATAGTTTACCTTTTCATTTGTTGATTTGCTGAACAGAAATTTTAGTTTAATACAGTCCCACTTAAATTTTGTTTTTGTTACTTGTGCTTTTGGTGACATATCAAAAAATATAATTGCCCAAACCAATGTCAAGAAACTAGTTCCCCAAGTTTTCTTTTATGACATTTATGGTTTCAGGGCTTATATTTAAGTCTCTAATTCATTTAGAGTTAATTTTTGTTGGTGTTTTCATATAGGGGTCCAATTTCATTCTTATTTGTACATATCCAGTTTTCCCAGCACCATTTACTAAAGACACCATCATTTCCCCATTGTGTATTTTTTTGTTTGTTTGTTTTTTGTTTTGTTTTTTACGGTACGCGGGCCTCTCACTGTTGTGGCCTCTCCCGTTGCTCCCATTGCGGAGCACAGGCTCCGGACGCGCAGGCTCAGTGGCCATGGCTCACAAGCCCAGCCGCTCCGCGGCATGTGGGATCTTCCCGGAATGGGGCATGAACCCGTGTTCCCTGCATCGGCAGGCGGACTCTCAACCACTGCGCCACCAGGGAAGCCCCCATTGTGTATTTTTGATTGCCTTGTTAAATATTAGGTGACACATGGGCTTATTTCTGGGTTTCAATTCTATTCCATTGGCTATGTGTCTATTATTTATGCCAGAATCATACTATTTTGATTACTATTGCTCTCAAACTATAGTTTGAAATCAGGAAGTGTAATGCCTCCAGCTTTGTTGTTCTTTCTCAAGAAAAGGGGGTATTTTGTGTTTCCATATGAATTTTAGGATTATTTATTTTACTTATGTAAAATATGCCATTGGGTTTTGTTGAATGGTTTGAGAAGGTTTGGCATTTATTTAAATCCTTGGTATAATTTACCAATAAGATCATCTGGTCCTGAGCTTTACTTCATTGGAAGATTTTAAATTTCTGATTCAATTTTATTTCTAATTTTATTCTGTTCAGATTTTCTATTGTTAAATGAGTTAGTATTGTTGAATTATAAGTTGCTAGGAACTTATCCATTTCTTCTAGGTTATCCAATTTGTTGGCATATGATAGTTCATAGTTGTCTTTTATGATCCTTGGCATTGCTGTGGCATCAATTGTAATGTCTCATCTTTCATTTCTGATTTAACTTATATGAGTTTTATCTCTTTTTTTCCCTTAATCTAGCTTTAGGTTTGTTCATTTTGTTTATCTTTTTGCAAAAGCAGGTATGTTGTGATCTTTTCTGTTGTATTTTCTGGCCTCTATTTCATATATTTCTGTTCTGATCTTTGTTATTTCCTTCTTTCTGCTAACTTCATGCTTAGTTTGTTCTTTTTCTTTGAGTAAAAAATTGGCTTGTTTTTTGCAGATCTTCCTTTTTTCTTAATGTATGATTTTATCACTATAAATTCTCCTCATAGGACTGCTTTTGTTGTGCTTAAATTTTCATTTCCTTTAGAATTTATTTTTATTTCTCCCTGATATCTATTTTGACCCATTGTTGAGAAATGTTTTGTTTCCACATACTGTCAGTTTTCTACTTTTCTTCCTGTTACTGATTGTTTAGTTTCATACAATTGTGGTCCAAAAAATGTTTGGTATACTTTCAATCATCTTAAGGTTTTTAAGGCTTGTTTTGTGACCTAGCATGTTATCTCTCCTGGAGAATGTTCTTTGTATGCTTAGGATGAATATATATTCTGCTGTTGAATGGAATGTTCTGATATGTCTGTTAGGTATATTTGTTTAAGTTTGGTTCCAGTCGAATTGCTCTTTATTGATTTTCTGGGTGAACGATCTACCCATTTTTGAAAGTAGAGTATTGAACTCCCCTACTATTATTATAGTGCTATTTCTCTGTTTAGATCTGTTAGAATTTGCTTAATGTACTTAGGTGCTCCCATGCTGGATACATATATATTTACAGTTGTTAAATCCTCTTGATTTGATCCCTCCTTGTCTCTTGTTTACAGTTTTGACTAAAAGTCTATTTTTCTGAAATAACTATTGCTATCCCTGCTCTTTTTTGATGTCCATTTGCATGGAATATTGTCTTTTCATTCACTTTAGCCTTTGGGTGTCCTAAATGCTGAAGTGAGTTTCAGTTTAGTTTTACCTCTAGGTAGTTTATAGTTGGATCTTCTGTTTGTTCTCCCTTTTTTTTTTAATGCACTCTCTATGCCTTTTGATTGGAGAATAGAATGCATTTACTTTTAATGTTATTATTGATAGGTAAGGACTTACTAATACAATCTCATTAACTGTTTTCTGGCCACTATATAGTAAATATTGTTCCTTGGTCTTTCTCTTGCACCCTTTCTTAGAGAATTCATGAGAATTCATGATTTTCTGTAGTGGTACACTTTGATTCCTTTATCTTTTGTGTATCTAAAATAGGTTTTGTTTTGTGGTTACCACAAGGCTTACACAAAATATCTTATAGGTTTAACAGTCTATTTGTAACTGACAACAAATTCACTTTGATTGCATACACACTTTACCCTTTCACTTTCCTCCCCACCTATTTTGTTTTTGATATCACAATTTACGTTATTTTGTATGTGTTGTATATTTTCATGGGTTCACATTACTAATTAATATCCTTTTCTTTCAGCTTGAAGAACTCCTTTCAGCATTTCTTGTAAGACAGATCTAGTACTAATGAATTCCTTCAGTTTTTATTCGTCTGGGAAAGTCTTTATATTCTGTTCATTGCTACAAGACTGCTTTTCCAGGCAAATAATTCTTCAGTTGCAGGTCTTTTTCTTTCAGTAATTTGAATATTTCATCCCTCTCTCTCCTGGTGTGCAGTGTTTCTGCAGTTTTATTAACCTGCTTATATCTTTATGGGGAATCCCTTTTGTTTGTGGAGGTTTTTCTCTCAGCTTCAAAAATTCTCTTTGCCTTTGATTTTAGACAGTTTTTTACAATGTGTCTTGTATATAGAATACCTCTTGTTTGAATCTGTTTGGGGACTTATGAAATGCATGATCTTGAATGTCCATGTCTTCCCAGCCATTATTTCTTTAGATAAACATTCTGCTCTTTCTCCCATTCTTCTCCTGGGACACCCATAATCTCTACAATGTTTCTCTTGATGGTCTCCAATCATTCCTGTAGGCTTTCTTCACTCTGACAGGATACTTTCAAATGAGTTTTTTTTTCTGCTTGATAGTTTGTGGTTGATGCTCTCCATTGTATTTATCACTTCATTCATTGTATTCTTCACTTTCAGAATTACTGTTTTTTTTTTTATGTTTTCTATCTCGCTGTTAAACTTCTTGTTTTGTTCAATTATTGTTTATCTGACTTCTTTGAATTGCCTGTGTTTTCTTGCATCTCAGTGAAGTTCTTTAAAGTAACTATATTGAAGCATCTATCAGATAAATTGTACATATCCATTATTTGAGGTCAGTTAACAGAAAACTAATATGCTCCTTTGTCTGTATTGTAGTCCTTTGATTTTTTTGTTTCTTGAAGTCGCCTGTTGCTGTCTTCACACTTAAAGAAGCAATTGCTTCCTCCAGTCTTTACAGACTGACCGGGGAGGAAAATACATTCTGTCACACTGCTACAGGCTTTTCCAGACCTTTTTTAAGGACACACCAGTTCCACACATCTTGATCCCTGTGGGAGAGAATTTTGAAGATTGTATGCTTCCCTCTATCTGGCAAAGCCAGTCTGTGTGCTGACAGCTTCCTGGTTGCTTTCCCTGGGGCAATGACAAATGCTCATGTTTGTGTATTTTCTCACAATCCCACAGGGTCAGGCTGGCTTCTAGATGTCTCACTAGTCATCTGCAAAAGTTTGCATCGCCACCTTGGGGACATACACAGGGAGCTGGCCATGGGGCAGGGGGATGTGGATGTGTTGAGGGTGCCCATGGGTGAGAAGGATTCACAAACTAGGTGTCTGCAATGGTTACAGGGTGGGCTTCCTTTTTTTTTAAATGCCCAGAGTGTCAATTTTATTTGTCAGTGCAGTAGGGGGCTAAGGCATGACATGTTGCTTCTAAGAGTTAGAGAGCCAGCAGTGGAGGGGAGAAGCAAGCCCTCTTGGGCTCTGGGCCCCGAGGCTGCCTTCTTGTCTGGGGGCTGGGCCTCAGACCTGAGCCCCAGAAGACCCAAAGCTTTGTTGAAGAGGTTGATGGGAGTGGAGCCATCGGTGATGAGGGTTGATTTTAGGCCCAGGCTCTGGAGCAGTTTTACCTGCATCTCCAGTCCTGCCACAGCGAGGTCCCTGATGATGCTGGGCCCCAGGCCCTCTGTCATCTTCTTGAACTTCTTCACCTCTACCTCAGCCAGCTGGTGGTGTCTACAAAATGGTCAGTAGGATCCTTGTCTCTTGATGAATTCTAGCCCTGGATGCTGTACTCCTGGCCTCTCCCCACCCCTCAGTCATGCAGATTACCCCATTATTCCGGACGGGGTGAAAGAGAAGTGGGCCTTTTGATCAGTATTGCAAGTTGAGGAAGCTGGCCCTTACTCACATGCTCTTGTTTTCCCCCACAGGTGAAATCCTGTGCTGAGGGGGTCTCTCTGGGCACTAAGCTGTGCTACTTTAGGGGAGAGGTGACACAGGTAAAGTGAAACTGTTCCTCTAACCTTCTTTGATGCATTCAGTCTTGAATCTCTGTGCTCCAACAGTGTGCTATAATTTCTCTGCTAGACTCCTAGAATCCCACAAAGATATTCTTATCGATTCATGATTGTCAAAGTTTGTATCAGGAGAGACAGTAAAACTCCTATTCGGCCACCTTGCTGACATCTCTCTGTTATTATAGGTTTCTTCTTTGTGTTTTTTTTTTTCCCCTGTATTCTTGACTGATGTCTATCAATTTATTTTGTTATATACTTATCAAGAAGTCTGTACATACACTCACACACACTTGTAAAAAATAAAACTAAATAAGTCCTTTGGCAAAACAAGAAAAAGTTGATAAAAACACTTTGCAGTGGATAATATAGCGGAGTCTTAGAAAATTATAAATATACTGGGATCTTGGACCAGTTTACTCACTGACACGGATGCATCTGGGAGGAGGAGACCAGCCATTCTCTGTACAGGTCATTGTGTTCTGGTTATTCTGAAGACTGTAGCCATCATAGCAGTGAACTCTCACAGTTTTACCTTGTAACACTTTTTCTTCGTAATATGGGTAATGTCCATTGGGCAAGTAATTGAAAATACATTGTCCTAAGGATCATAAAGACAAGAGAAAAGAAAAAAAATAACATATATTTGGTAAAATAGCACATTAAAAATTAACTTTATGGTATTTACCTGACAATGCATTAGTATTCAAAAAGAACAAATAACTTAATGAAAATGAAAGCTACTACCAAGTGTTTGTTAAAAAAGAAAAAAAAATCAATATACCATGTTATTTATCTTTAGTTTTTATAATTACAATATGTGTAAATGATGCAGATATTCTTATAAAGTCTCTATATTTCTCATGTGATTTCCATGGAGAGCTCCTCATAAAAAGAAGGCTTATTTGGGTCTTTTTGCTCACAGAACTTGACCCTTGGCCTTATTTTTGTCGTGTAAGACTTAATTGTACTCACTTATGTACTATTGTTTCTCCACTCTTTGGAAGATTTATACACATAAAATGAAGAGGTTTACTTACTGAGGCACGGTACTTCTGGAGACCATCCATTTCGTGTGCATGTAAGGTAAGGCCGGCGATCTTGTGGCACAAAATACTGATCACAGTCAAAGCGGATCCAATGACCTAACCTTACTGGAAAGTATCCCCTATGTTCATAAATGCTTCCATGTTTTATTACTGGAAAATCGCAAGGTTTAACTTGGAATAAAAAAAAAAACGGTATGAATAATGTTTTACCTTAGTAAGCAATCAAATTAGAGATCAGATGTTTCATCTATGAATTATATTCCTATTAGCTTAATTACCCTCATTGCATTAGAGTTTCTAGGAAAAGAAAAGTTATAGAAAACTCAGATGACTGAGGTATGTAAGGAGGTCCTTGCTAATGAAGATCAAGTTATGTCTTGTGGGTCATATTACATAAAATTTATATGTGAGCTCTCTTGGTAGAAAACTATACAGAGCTATTGATTTAATTATCCTTAAGTACATAAGTCCTAGCCTTGGTTGACTAAATTAGCATCTTAATCGAGAGATGAAAGTACAAATTTTATCATGCAGCTCATCTGTCTTCTTTTTCTTTCTCTTTCATTCTCATCAAAAATCAGGATCCTGGCTTTTATTCTCAGACCAAGTCAATGTAGGAAAACAGTTTTTATTTTTAGATTAACACTCATTAGTTTACTTTTCTATTTATTGGAAATGTGTGATAAGTGTAGAGAAGCACAACAGTTGATCCATTGATCCATTGATCACATTACACAGAAAAAAAACATTCTTACTTAACTCTCAAACTAGACATTAAGGCATATTTTCCCTTCTTTATCTAATTAGAGAAATGAACAATGAATGAATAATTCTTAATATCCAAATGGTTACGATTAAGGGAAACACTTGAATGCTTATTTCTAATTTTAATTGGAGAATGATGTTTTTTCACTGTTTCTTATAAATATTTTAAATGAGGTATAATATAATTACATTTATTGTTATTCTTATATATTGAGTGATTTTCACATGTATTCTTAAGTGTTATGTTGTTTATAACAGTTTTATATATAATATTTTTCAGAAAAATTTACCCTTTTTATTGGATGGTTTGGAGATAATCTAATACTTTTAATACTACACTAGTATTTATTTTACATCATGAAATATGATATTAAAAGAACACATATGCAACACATTAAAGAAATGTACAACATGCACACACAATATTCATTACCATTTATATCTTCCTTAAGATCAATGATCCGTTTTCTTTTTTGTATGATTACAGAAATCTCTCAAGCTGTTTTTACAGACTTGCTATGTGAATTAAAAACTTTGAATCTTTGCATATCCTAATGTCTTTCTTTACAAAGACTTGTGAATAATACCTTCTCTTGGTATAGATTCTTGTCCTATAGTCTGTATCTCTCATCATTGATAGATTTCCCCCACTTTTGTGAAGCTTCCCACTCTTTTAAGATTGAAATGCTTATTTACTCTCATTCTTTTTAAGTAACAGACTAGTTTTTTTCACACTACTTTTTGGAGATTCAGAAGATTTTCCCCTCATCCATGTATTTTACAAATTCCATCATGTTATGTCAAGATATGTATATTTAACAATAATTCTACATTGGGCAAGCTTGGGTCTTTGTATTTGCAAGAACCAAATCTTAAAGAACTCAATTAACTTTGCCATTAAATTGTAGAGCAGAGATTTGAATCCTGATGATCTGATTTCAGAACTAGTATGTTTATCCACTTCATTATGTTTCTTCATACAATAGGAATACAGTTAAATAATCCATTGAGATTCGTTTCCAAAAGGTACACACAGAGGGCATAATTGAAAGTAAGTATTATTACTATCACTGGCCCGAGCCCTGTTCCTATTCTTGTCTTTCATTCGGTCACATGTGAATGTGTTTGTATCTCTCTAACCAGATCATTTCCTGAAGCACGTGTACTATTCCACTGTGCTCAGATCAGCACTAACATTGGCAGGACTTACAACAGCCTCACTACCCTCTCACACTTCTACCAACACGAGCTCTGGTCTCATGAGCAGCTTTGGCTGTGCCATCACAGTGTTGGCTCAGACTGATCTCAAAACTGATTAAAATATTCACTTTTTTAATATTAATTTAATTTAATATTTAATATTCACTTTTAATATTTAAAAGTGTTTCTAGTCTTTCTGTACTTGTGCAGCTGACTCTTATGGCCCAAACCCAGGATCTTACAGTTATCACTGTTAAATTTCATGTTATTAGATCCAACCTCACACATGGGAGTCTTTCTGAGTGATGAATCTGTCCTAATGCAGATTCTCTTTCAGCACCCCGGTATCATTCCAGCGGTGAACTTGTACTGCATCTCCTCTACACCATTAAACTAGAGGAATGGAGCAGGCCTGAGAACACAGTCCTGAATCTGATAATCAGATAGGCTTATTTAATGAAATTATGAATATCTGATAAACCATCTAATTGGTCAATTTCCCCATCTTGTCCGCAAGAACTTCGGAAGTTCCCTTGTGGGATAAACTTGTTGAGGTACAGTCAGGCTCATCTGCCATATTCATAAACCAAACTTTAACATGATTAAATATTTCTCTTATATTTCTTATGCACATTGAAATCTGTTTCATACTGATAATAGCTTCCTTTTTAAGGGACTCATACTTTGAAAAATCATTTTGGACTTATGCCTGGAATTAATATTGAGGTCACTGATCTATTATTTGTATCATTACATTTTTCTTTCATGCAAGATCGAGTTTAACTGTAGTGCATCTTTACAATAAACTGTGATGTATAAAGAAAAAGAATATGATTGTAGAGACAGAAAACACTTGAAAAAAGGTAAAGGAAGCATCCCTAGAAATAAAATACTCTGTTCAGTTGAGTGACATTTTTCTAAATGTGATAGTTTTAGAAAATTCCACAATGTCTTGTACATTCCTCCCTCCCAAAATTAGAGCCTAATTCCCCACACTTGAATGTGCTGGACTTAGTGACTCACTTCTAAAGAATACATATGGCTGAAGTGACGGTGACAGTGTGTGACCAGGTCATAAATGGTATGGAAACTTCCTGCTCTCTCTGGGATCACTAGCTCTGGGGAAAGATAGCTTCCTCTCAAGCAATCTGTGGAGATGCCCATGTGGTAAGGTATTGAGGCTTCCCGCCCAAAGCCAGGTGAGAGAGCCTAGGAAGCAAATGAGCCATCAGGTGACTTGCAGCCCAGGCCAGCACCCCGACTGCAACCCAAGAAGTGTGATTCAGAGCTAGCCAACTAAGCCACTTCCTAATTCCTGACCCATAGGAGCTCTAAGAATATAAAGGTGTGTTGTTTTAAGCCCATATGTTTTGGGAGAATATTTTTACACAGCACTAGATAACTAATATACTAGGTGTTAGGTGATGTAAGTCTTACTCAATGTTTTAGTTCAGATATTAGAATTATATTCGAGAATTATATATTCATACACACAGACATATATTTAACTTTGAGTAGCAAAAAATTTAAAGAGTTTTTAGTTTACAAAAATGTTTTTATTCCTCCTTAGAACTGTCTACTTTGAAAAGCGAAGAATGCCTCTAAAACCTCTACTTTGCAAACAAAGTAGGGCAAATACTTGGATTTATTCTGTCCCCATTTTTGTGTGTTTAAGAGATAGAAACTTCAGAATTAAGAAGTAGGTCAAGATGTGAGTGAAACTTACAGGAACATCTTGGAGCAGGTGACCAGCCCTGGCTGGTGCATGTTGCAACATTTCCCTGGATCGCAGGAGCAAAGCCACTTTTACACTCATAAGTGATTTTATATTCACCTCTGTATTTGGCTAATTGAGGTGTGTAAATACCATTTGGAATATAAGGAGGATCACATGTTATTTCTGAAAAGAAAAAAGATATGTGTACAATATAGAAATAACTATCCATTAAGAATAATCAAGCATATAAAAATATAAAAGTGGATGTTATTTGTTCTTAGTACAGCACAAAATGTCATTAAAATGAGCACAGCCTCATACCCTTCCTGCTGTATCACTCATATGTCCCTCCATTGTATTTCTCATCTAATGTATTTGTGCCCCCTGGATTCTTGAATCCTCTTTCTCCAAAGCCAACACATGCTTCATGATATTCCATACCTGGCAATGGATTCTTGGTATATCACTTCAGCTATTCTTTCTACTTTCTGCAAGTTCCTCAGCTTCTGTCATTCTCACAAGTACTATTTACAAATATTCTGAGTCTCCTCCCTCCAGACGCTTGGTTGGCTAGTATACCCCTGCCCCTTTGAAGTAGACATAAACACATGGCTTGCATAGGACAACGAAATGAATATGGAAGTAATATGTTTTCCTTTAGGGAGGAACAGTCATTGTGACTGTAACAGTCATTGTGTGAATTTTTGTGTTCTCTTCCCCACAGCTGCAGTGATTAAAGGAAGAACATAGAGGGCTTCCCTGGTGGCGCAGTGGTCGAGAGTCCGCCTGCCTATGCAGGGGACACGGGTTCGTGCCCCGGTCCGGGCAGATCCCACATGCCGCGGAGCAGCTGGGCCCGTGAGCCATGGCCGCTGAGCCTGTGCGTCCGGAGCCTGTGCTCCCAACAGGAGAGGCCACAATAGTGAGAGGCCCGCGTACCGCAAAAAAAAAAAAGAAAAAAAAAAAGTATGCCTTGGCAATCAAAAGTTTAATGTCGCAGACACTTACACTACACTAAGGTATTCTATTCCTCCTCCCATTTATTCTTCAACCTGTTTCCATCTGGCTTCTCACACCACCATTGTGCTGACATTGCTCTGACAGAAGTCACCAATATCCTCCAATTTCCAAATTCAAAAATCTTTGTATTCCACATATTACAGTGTCTGGTGTATATTATTAGCTAAACTCTGTAATATTTGACACTGCTGATCACCGACTTCTTGAAGTTCCCCAGTGCATTACCTTTGTATGTCCTACTTCTCCTTACCTTTGTCTGAACAACACGATTTAATTTTGTTTAGTTTACTTATAGTTACTCCTCTTCTTCCACCACTCCACTTAATTCTTAGGCCCAGCCTACTTTTCCAATCGCATCCCCTACCACTTTCCTACTTATTTTCTGTGCTACTACCACACTAGCCTTCGGTCTGGTTTTCACACATGCCAAGCTTATGCCTATCATTTGCACTTTCTGCTCCTTGTGTCTTGAACGATTCTCCTCTAAATCTTCGTAGCGATGCTTATCACCACGCCAGAAACATCTTCCCTGAAGACCCTGTAAGTGTTGTATGAATGAAGAGAGATGCCTTGTACTTGGATCTACATGAGTATTTGTCCTTGATTTTGTTGTTTTCCTCATCATATTCTCTGTGTAATTCAAGACTTGTCCATGACAAAAAGCTTCCCTGTTATGCTAATAAATTCTTCAGTCTATATATCCAGTTGCAGCTCACATTGGACAGGTCCATATGTAAAACTCAAAAGCATACTCAGCTTATCATATATCAAACTAAATCATCATCCTTCTTTCAGTATATGCTTTTCTTCCTGTATATAACATTGGAATTTGTGACACAAGAACCTCATGACAGAAGCCTGGAAATTTACCCCTATATTCCTTCCTCCACATCACTTCAAAATTCAGTCAAACACCATATTCTATAAAGTTGGTATTATTGCTTATATATCTCCTCCCTTTCATAAGACACCTCCACTGTGTATGGTCAGCTCTTAGAGGTAGTACAGTAGTCTCCTAATTGGTCTTAAATTTATATTCCATTCTGCCAGATAAGCTTCAGTATGCCTCTGTTGCTAACATGATAATATATTTATTAGCAACAATTATATTAGAAATAATAGAAATTACATGTGATCACCTAAACACAAGTTTTATGTGAAACAGATCTTCACTAATTAACACTAACTTCAAAGGAACCTTGAATGTGTTCATTTATTCTTTTCTGTTTTTTCTCTTTCACTTCATTCTGCTATATCTATCATATTTTCATATACGCAGTGAAGTCCAGTTTACATGTCTTAGTTTTGCTTGTTTTCTTTTTTTTGCGGTACGTGGGCCTCTCACTGTTGTGACCTCTCCTGTTGCGGAGCACAGGCTCCGGACGCGCAGGCTCAGTGGTCATGGCTCACGGGCCCAGCCGCTCCGCGGCATGTGGGATCCTCCCGGACCGGGGCACGAACCCGTGTCCCCTGCATCGGCAGGCAGACTCTCAACCACTGCGCCACCAGGGAAGCCCCATGTCTTAGTTTTTACTTCATGCTACAGCTGAACTTAGTACCAAAGTTTGAACTCAAAAGTCACAATACATAAATAAACGTGTTTCACTAAGATACCTACTAAATAATATTGGGAGATTTTGTTAAATTAATTAAGAGTATAAGAACTTCTAGGGATCTCCATTAAAATAATCATGATCTCCATTAAAATAAATAATGTTATTAAAACATTGCCAGGGCAATGTTTAAGAGAAGTTAGCCTAGGTAGGTGCTTCTATTAAAATAATAATAATAATAATATTTGAGACTGTCTGAATATGTAAGGCCAAATTTTTTCTACTTTTAGAAGCAACCATTAAGCACTTGAAATAAGAATAATTAATTCAAGGTTAACACTCTGTTGTGAATCGTAAAAAATCCAGTCTGTACAGGGAACAGAGAGATTTGCATCAAAGGTGGCTTTTATTTAACAGGTCTTGGTACTTTTATTTATTCCTGTGAGTGACTTATTGTCAGAGACTATCCCTTATTGGATACAGAGACCAAAGTTTGGACAAATCACCCTCAAATAAAACCCCTGACACGTACAAATCATAGACCAGATAGAAGACAATTTAAGTGTTTTATCCTAGACTATTTTATTTAAATTTACTTTTATGACTTAATTCCAAATTTCTTGTAGAGTTCTACAAAATAAGATATGTAGATCTGGAATTTATCATTATCAGCAGGTAGATCCTTCCAATGTACCATGAAAATAGGGAGAGGTATTTGTGTCATTAGCTGAGGTAAGAGAGTGGAGTTTCTTTTAATAAAAGACTTCTCTATATCTAGTTCATGTAAACTGCATTTTAATAAAATGAAGCATCTTTAAGAGACAGAGCATGCTTATCTAATTTGGGGTGAACCACTCTTTACTTATATTGATCTTTAGCAAATTATCTTGTAAAAGAGAGAGTACCAATCCTAATCCTGGTATCTCTCTCGCTAAAGAAAGCAGGACCTTAAAGCATACAGTCTTGAATTTTTAGGTTATGACTTGTGACTGGGAAAATGAACTTTTAAAAGGAAAATGTCTTATAAATGTGGATTCTTTAATGTGTGTGTGTAAAGGAGTCTAGTTTTAAGAGAAGTAAGCCTAGAAATTGTAGTAACACTGTGGGGAAAAAAAGAGATTTCCCACTACTAAAACGGATCTGTTCTAAGGAGGAGTTTTAAGTAGGTAGGTAAGTGACCAAGAAAAAGGAATAATTCAATAACTTCTACGTCATGTTATCCTGAGTCCTATGTCCAAGTAAAATTGAATTCCTGAAGCTTTACTTTGAATTCATCGAAACCTGGAATTCATTGAAACTTTATTCTAATGTTTATCCTCAATACAGGACAAGAGTCCTGATATAAAATAAGTGGTTTTTAAGCTCTATTTTGGTGATTGGATGGATAGAAGAGGGGCTCTGGAAGTAGCATATATGGCAGAGTTTGACACCAGAGAACTTGTGCATCCACCTTCTTTGCTCAGGAGCCACGAATGCCATGGAGATAAACAGCTGGACTCCACACAGCATCAGCCTCACACAGATCTCATATGGTTGTGTAACCGAGCAGGACCCTGTGGGGCCTTCCTGGGACAGACCCCTCCCCCATATCCTCTGCTGTAGTTCCTCTCTGAACTTCCTAGATAATAGTATCTGATGCACATTTCCTGAGTTGTTTTCCACATTTGAAAACCCCACCAAATGGAAGATGTTAACTACTTGATGACCATGAGCATGTAGTCCCCATGCCTGGAGCCTGAGGACTGATGATGTTAACCTCTGTGACACTGCCCTGTTACCTCACCATCAACCAATCAGATAACTGATTGGTTATAATCAGCAATTCTCCTGATTGATCAGCAGGAGCTGATCACATACCCTGAGACACCTCTCCCTCACCCGGCCTTTAAAAATGCTTTGCTAAAACCCATCGAGGAAGCTGGGCTTTTTGAGCACTAGCTGCCCTGGACCCCTTGCTGGGTGCCTTACAATAAATGCTGCACTTCCCTTCACCACAGCCTGGTGTCAGTAGATTAGCTCTACTGTGTGCAGGGGAGCAGACCCAAGTTTTGGTTCGGTAACAGTTATCGCTGTCTTGTGTTCATTAACTTCTTTCTAAATATTTTCTTAACAATGCTTGAAAGTGAAGGTCATTCAGGAGGATGTATTTTCCAAGGAGCTGCTTGTGGGCTCAACTAAATTTTTTTAAGAATAAAATCAGCTCAAAAGCTATCTGTAGTTTTTGTAAAAGAGGATCACCAAAGCAAGGTTTATATATGTTATTACGAATAGCATGATTTAAAGTTCAGAGGGCTCTTAAGAGGTGAAGATCACAGTGTGGCAATACCTGTAAAAGTCACCCTCTTAGGAAGTCACTTGTCTCGGATGTCATGTGTGACGATACTGTTACTTGTTTTACTCGGTGAAGCAGCCCTCATCAAAAGCTAACTCCTTCCTTTTCACAAGTGTTTGCAAGTAACTCAACACTGTTATTACCATGCTATAGCTGTATCTGCCTGCTCTTCTTATGACTTCTTACATTCCTCAACTATTTATTGATATATTTTTCTCTTCTAAGCCATGATAGTTGAAACTATCCCTTTCTAAATGAGGTAGGCTAAGCAGAAAACAAAAAAGCAGACATAATTTCTGGTGGGCAAAGAGCACAGTTGAAATGAACTCTTTGAGTCTGGGTAACATCCTTCCCTTACGAAGCCTGAAAGAGGAGCTGTTTTCAGCGCCATCACCACAGTTGATTCATATGAAGCCTGTGCTTAATGAAATCTCCAGTTTCTTCTACTTAATTCCATTATCCATGGAGGATTACCTCATCTGGTATTAATAGAATTTACTTTTTAAAGTGAAATGTTGGGCTTTATGAGAGGACTCTAATTATTTGAGAAGTATATATACCTGGGGATTGGAAAACCTGTTACAGTCCTGGCTCTGCTCTAGATTTGCTTTGTGACCATAGACCAAAGATTGAATGAGCTATTGAACTTTTCTGGTCCTGTTTATGTGTATCTTCAGAGTGAGAGAATCACACCAATTGATCTCAAAACAGGCCTTGCACACATAAAATGTTATGTCTCTGTAATAGTTGATTCCTATAAACATTAACACTCCATTGTGAGAAAAAATAAACTGCTTAACCAGAAGGAGTATATGAATTAAAACAACTGGTAAAAATATACAGCAAAAGATATAGAAGAGAAACATAGCATTACCTTTACATGAAGGAACTGGGGTCCATCCAAATTCAGTGCATACGGCATCTCCTCTTTCCCCATATCCGAAACCTCTTGCACATTTATATTGAACTCGTTCATTTGTCTTATAAATTTCCTTCTGAGATATAGGATAACCATTTAAAATGGTTGGTTGTTTGCAGGAAATTTCTAAAGAAAAGGGATTAAATTCCAACAGGTTTGTTATATATTAAAGGACTGTGTCCCAAACATAATTATATAAAGATACAACTCTTGTTTCCATTAGGTAAATCAGACAACTAAACAAAAGTCCTGTTTTGACTTGAATGCTTGGTGAATAATTTATCGGTTGTTCTTAACATTCATTTTTGAAGTAAGTAAAAATTCTGATTTAAATCATGTTGCTAATTTATTTAGTTTGGGGACAAATTAGTCCTCTTGAAATAAATAGTGGCCAGTAACATTCATCAACTGTATATATAAAATTGAATACAGAAATAGGTTTAGGGCTTCCCTGGTGGCGCAGTGGTTGAGAGTCCGCCTTCCGATGCAGGGGACACGGGTGCGTGCCCCGGTCTGGGAAGATCCCACGTGCCGCGGAGCGGCTGGGCCCGTGGGCCATGGCTGCTGAGCCTGCGCATCCGGAGCCTGTGCTCCGCAATGGGAGAGACCACAGCAGTGAGAGGCCCGTGTACCGCAAAAAAAAAAAAAAAAAGAAAAAATGAAATAGGTTTAATGTGATATGTATTTTCACTGAGTGACCTGTAAAAATTACATATTTTTTTAGTTATTGATAATAGAGTAATTATTGACAAAACAGTTTGTCAAAGAAATTAATATATCTCATTGTTATTACATCTCCAAAAAGCAACTGATCAGCTTGTGTGGTTTTGCTATCCATCCAAGTTTTCCATCCAAAAAAAAAAATAAAGAGCTGGCCATCATCTTTCACACTATCGTCACTCCAAAATTTTTCTCTGGGACTCCAGCAACAGTGATTAATTTCCCAGATCTTATTCTCCCTTCATCTTAATCTTTTTTTCCTGTTTGTAACTTAATGATCTTTTCTTCTTGTCACTTTATTGTTCCATTTAAAATGCTTCATTGATTCCCAATTCAGTCTGTATAAAAGCCTAATTCTTCAGCATGGTGTATGTAGCCCCGCAGAACCTTGGACTGCCAATCTTCACTCCATCACTAACTTCTTCCCTGCCTGCATTCTAAGTTAAGGCCCCTGAGAACAGTGGGAATAGGGGAGCTTCATGCTCAAAGAGGCCTCAAGGCCATTGTCCCTTCCTCTCCACTAACTACTTCTGACTGGTTTGCTTTTGCCCTCCTCAGCTTCATCTGAAAGATTCTCATTCTTCCTTTAAGACTTATCTTCTGCATCAGTCATTCCAGAAAGGTTTAACTAACCACAGAAATTTAATTGCAAGAAATAAGTCCCATCCATGAACCTCTAGAGTATACAGTAATTGCTACACTGAATATAAATACGTTTGCCATTATTAACTTGAAGAACTAGTTTTGTAAAAAAGACTTCCTAGGAAGAGGGACGCTTCTCTCTTCATCTCACTGTAGGAGAGAGTAGACTAAGAAAGTGTAAATAATTTGGGGATTTTAGATAATGTTAAAAAACAAATATGGCAGAAATTTCTGCCAAAGAAATACTGGTCAAACGAAGTATGGTACTTTTAAATAAATTGACCAAAATATATTATTACAAAAGCCAGAATCATCATATTGGCCATCAGGCACAGGTCAGTAGTATTGAAACTAAAGAAATGCTAACTTCTAGCTAACTATGGAACTTTTTTTTAAAGACAAAGATTTATTTAGTGGATTCAATTCAGTTCAGCAATATTTATGTTAAACTCCCAGTGCAAGTATAAAACAGGGGCACTTCCTAGAAGTGTTATTCAAAAACACAATGTTATCATGACACATCAATAGAAATAAATAATGATAGTTTTTCAAATAAAAAAACGACCTATTCTGGAGTTTTAATATTAAACTTGTAGCAGAAATGCTTAAGATTTTATGTTAGTCATAAGAGTCAATTACAATTTAATTATAGTTAAGAGCATGGACTTTAGTGTCAGATAACCTACGTTTAAATCTTAACCTCTACCATATATGCCATGATAATTTTGTACATGTGATTTAATTTCTTTGCACCATGAATTCCTCAATTATAAAATAATGGTGAAAACAGTACATGAATCACATAGTCATTTGGAAGGTAAAATAGATGACACGTGTAAAGAACTTAGATCACTTACTGGGAAATAGTAAGTGCTGAATAAATGCTAGTGAGTTAGTATTTCTCAGATTCTGTAGGATGCACAGTGTTTTGAAAGGCATATTTTCATGAAAAAAACTAAACTCATTCAAATAATCAAACAGTAAGTGTATCTTACCTACACATTTCGGTTTTTCTCCACTCCAAATACCATCTGTTGAGCAATGTATTTGTTTAGGTCCATCAAGTACGTAGCCTGAATTACATTCAAACTGTATTGCTTGTCCAAAAACATATACTTGGTCTGGGTCCAGGGCACCACTGAAAAATTTCCCATTCTCTGGTTCTGTTACTGGTAAACACTTAACAACTGAAAAAATAAATATAAATTTTTTTAACAGAATTGGAAAATTTTATTTTGAAAAATGAGTATATAGAAATATAACATATATATAACCAATAGCAAGATTGGAGAAAATTAAATTTTTTAAAGATGTATTTGATATACCTGTTAGCCAGAAATAAATTCTACTAAGTAAAAAAAACCCCAAAAAACAAACAAAAGAAAACTGTAAGTTTATCTCTGATTCTTTTCTATGAGAGTGAACAAAGAAAATTACTACTTTGAATTTTTGAATGAAAGTTTATATATTTTGTAGTAGCAAACAAGTGTTTCTTAAATAATTGAGAAATATAAAGTTTGGGATAATTAAATACAAAATTTCCATTTAAGTCCCACAATAATGTAAAACTGTATCCCTAAAAGGTGTAAAAGCAAACTTTCTGATTATGTTTATTTCAATAAATAAATAGTTTTTAATTTTCCTTTTTCCATATCAAAATAACTTGAGCACTTTTTTGATTTTCCTTAATATTTTCCAGTATCCCTTAGCTTATGATATTCAATCTTTATTTTACAATGATCACCCAGGATGCTTGTTAAATGGAAATTCTATGGCTGCCCTATCACCCCAGGGATACTGATTCCATACATCTTTACTAACCAAAAACTTCAGTTTCTAAGAAGCACCCCAGGTGATTCCAATGTGGATGTTCCTTAGAACATTGATGTCCTTCCCCTCATTTCCGCAGATGAAAAATCCACTCTCTTTTTCAGACAACGGGATTTTTGAGTCATCATGTTTTTTCTCCTCCCCCTCCCCCCTCCCCTTCTCCCTCTTCCGCTTCCTCCTTGTTTTTCTCTCTCTTTCTCTGTCTCCCTTTCCTTCTCTCTTCTTCTCCCTCTCTCCTTACTCCTCACCATGGAACTTTGAAAAACAATTCTGATTGATCTCTTATTTTCATGATGACTAGAGACTGGAATTACTAGTTCAAATTTTGGGAACAGGATGTACATTTTCTCATTCTCATTGTTTGCTTTATGGATCAGTAAGAAAGGACAGAGGTCTTCCTTAGTTCCTGCCTCTTTTCAGTACAACTAAGACCAGAGGAAAACTCCCCTTGCCAGGCAAGAGGGAGGAGGTGGCTAAATCATGTTCTCCACTTCAGCCGCTACCAGAGATCCCTGCACTGGGGTCGTTATTTGGGCGAGTGCCTCTTCATGAATAAAGTTGAAATTCTCAGCTTCATTTTGATGTGATACTTGTGTTATTTCTAGTGGTTAGAATCCAAAAGGAAAAAAAAAATAGATTTTTCTAATCTGTAATACATTAACCATTAGATCAGATGAGCCTGTATTTATATTTGGTTATTGAAACACATAATACTGTAGCAATAAAATGACTAGATATCCACTCTGTACTACAGTAGAATCCACAAAAATAATTTGAGTAAGAAATATTTAATTATAGACTTCCGGGAAGATGGCGGAAGAGTAAGACGCGGAGATCACGTTCCTCCCCACAGATACACCAGAAATACATCTACGCATGGAACAACTCCTACAGAGCATCTACTGAACGCTGGCAGAAGACCTCAGACCTCCCAAAAGGCAAGAAACCCCCCACGTACCTGGGTAGGGCAAAAGAAAAAACTAAACAGAGACAAAAGGATAGGGACGGGTCCTGCACCAGTGGGAGAGAGCTGTGAAGGAGGAAAAGTGTCCACACACTAGGAAGCCCCTTCGCGGGTGGAGGCTTCGGGAGGCGGAGTGGGGGAGCTTGGGAGCCGCGGAGGAGAGCACAGCTACAGGGGTGCGGAGGGCAAAGCGGACAGATTCCAGCGCAGAGGATCGGGCCGACCGGAACTCGCCAGCCGAGAGGCTTGTCTGCTCGCCCGCCGGGGCGGGCGGGACTGGGAGCTGAGGCTCCGGCTTTTGTCGGAGCGCCGGGAGAGGACTGAGGTTGGCGGCGTGAACACAGCCTGCAGGGCGTTAGTGCACCGCGGCTGGCCGAGAGAGAGTCCGGGGAGAAGTCTGGAACTGCCGAAGAGGCAAGAGACTTTTACGTCCCTCTTTGTTTCCTGGTGCACGAGGAGAGGGGATTAAGAACGCTGCTTGAGAGAGCTCCAGGGACGGGCGCGAGCCGCGGCTAAAAGTGCGGAGCCCAGAGACAGACATGAGACGCTAGGGCCGCTGCTGCCGCCACCGGGAGGCCTGTGTGCGAACACAGGTCACTAGCCACACGCCCTTCCGGGGAGCCTGTGCAGCCCGCCACTGCCAG
This sequence comes from Grampus griseus, assembly GCF_964374135.1. Classification (NCBI taxonomy): domain Eukaryota; kingdom Metazoa; phylum Chordata; class Mammalia; order Artiodactyla; family Delphinidae; genus Grampus; species Grampus griseus. The sequence goes on from NC_139017.1 coordinate 5,584,327, forward strand.
GGTCCCGGGATCCAGGGACAACTCCCCCGGGAGAATGCACAGGCGCGCCTCAGGCTGCAACTTCTCGCGGCCTCTGCCGCCGCAGGCCCGCCCCACACTCCGTGCCCCTCCCTACCCCCGGGCCTGAGTGAGCCAGAGCCTCCGAATCAGCGGCTCCTTTAACCCCGTCCTGTCTGAGCAAAGAACAGACGCCCTCCGGCGACCTACACGCACAGGCGGGGCTAAATCCAAAGCTGAGCCCCTGGGAACTGTGAGAACAAAGAAGAGAAAGGGAAATCTCTCCCAGCAGCCTCAGAAGCAGCTGATTAAAGCTCCACAATCAATTTGATATACCCTGCATCTGTGGAATACCTGAATAGACAACGAATCATCCCAAATTAAGGAGCCCTGTGGATGAAAGGCTCTTGGTGCTGCAGCCAGGAGTCAGTGCTGTGCCTCTGAGGTGGGAGAGCCAACTTCAGGACACTGATCCACAAGAGACCTCCCAGCTGCACATAATATCAAACAGCAAAAATTTCCAAGAGATCTCCATCTCAACGCCAGCACCCAGCTTCACTCAACGACCAGCAAGCTACAGTGCTGGACATCCTATGCCAAACAACTAGCAAGACAGGAACACAACCCCACCCATTAGCAGAGAGGCGGCCCAAAATCATAATAAGTCTACAGACACCCCAAAACACACCACCAGACGTGGACCTGCCCACCAGAAAGACAAGATCTAGCCTCATCCACCAGAACACAGGCACTAGTACCCTCCACCAGGAAGCCTACACAACCCACTGAACCAACCTTAGCCACTGGGGACAGACACAAAAAACAACAGGAACTACGAACCTTCAGCCTGCAAAAAAGGAGACCCCAAACACAGTAAGATAAGCAAAATGAAAAGACAGAAAAACACACCGCAGATGAAGGAGCAAGATAAAAACCCATCAGACCTAACAAATGAAGAGGAAATAGGCAGTCTACCTGAAAAAGAATTCAGAATAATGATAGTAAGGTTGATCCGAAATCTTGGAGATAGAATGGACAATAGAATGGACAAAATGCAAGAATCAGTTAACAAGGACCTAGAAGAACTAAAGATGAAAAAAGCAACGATGAACAACACAATAAATGAAATTAAAAGTACTCTAGATGGGATCAATAGCAGAATAACTGAGGCAGAAGAACGGATAAGTGACCTGGAAGATAAAATAGTGGAAATAACTACTGCAGAGCAGAATAAAGAAAAAAGAATGAAAAGAACTGAGGACAGTCTCAGAGACCTCTGGGACAACATTAAACGTACCAACATTTGAATTATAGGGGTTCCAGAAGAAGAAGAGAAAAAGAAAGGGACTGAGAAAATATTTGAAGAGATTATAGTTGAAAACTTCCCTAATATGGGAAAGGAAATAGTTAATCAAGTCCAGGAAGCACAGAGAGTCCCATACAGGATAAATCCAAGGAGAAATATGCCAAGACACATATTAATCAAACTGTCAAAAATTAAATACAAAGAAAACATATTAAAAGCAGCAAGGGAAAAACAACAAATAACCCACAAGGGAATCCCCATAAGGTTAACAGCTGATCTTTCAGCAGAAACTCTGCAAGCCAGAAGGGAGTGGCAGGACATATTGAAAGTGTTGAAGGAGAAAAACCTGCAACCAAGATTACTCTACCCAGCAAGGATCTCATTCAGATTTGATGGAGAAATTAAAACCTTTAGAGACAAGCAAAAGCTGAGAGAGTTCAGCACCACCAAACCAGCTCTACAACAACTGCTAAAGGAACTTCTCTAGGCAAGAAACACAAAAGAAGCAAAGGACCTACAATAACAAACCCAAAACAATTAAGAAAATGGGAATGGGAACACACATATCGATAATTACCTTAAATGTAAATGGACTAAATGCTCCCACCAAAAGACACAGATTGGCTGAATGGATACAAAAACAAGACCCATATATTTGCTGTCTACAAGAGACCCACTTCAGACCTAGAGACACATACAGAGTGAAAGTGAGGGGATGGAAAAAGGTATTTCATGCAAATGGAAACCAAAAGAAAGCTGGAGTAGCAATTCTCATATCAGACAAAATAGACTTTAAAACAAAGACTATTAGAAGAGACAAAGAAGGACACTACATAATGATCAAGGGATCGATCCAAGAGGAAGATATAACAATTGTAAATATTTATGCACCCAACATAGGTGCACCTCAATACATAAGGCAAATACTGACAACCATAAAAGGGGAAATCGACAGTAACACATTCATAGTAGGGGACTTTAACACCCCACTTTCACCAATGGACAGATCATCCAAAATGAAAATAAATAAGGAAACACAAGCTTTAAATGATACATTAAATGAGATGGAGTTAATTGATATTTATAGGACATTCCATCCAAAAACAACAGAATACACATTTTTCTCAAGTGCTCATGGAACATTCTCCAGGATAGATCATATCTTGGGTCACAAATCAAGCCTTGGTAAATTTAAGAAAAATTGAAATTGTATCAAGTATCTTTTCCGACCACAACGCTATGAGACTCGATATCAATCACAGGAGAAGATCTGTAAAAAATACAAACACATGGAGGCTAAACAATACACTACTTAATAACGAAGTGATCACTGAAGAAATCAAAGGGGAAATCAAAAAATACCTAGAAACAAATGACAATGGAGACACGACGACTCAAAATCTATGGGATGCAGCAAAAGCAGTTCTAAGAGGGAAGTTTATAGCAATACAATCTTACCTTAAGAAACAGGAAACATCTCGAATAAACAACCTAACCTTGCACCTAAAGCAATTAGAGAAAGAAGAACAAAAAAACCCCAAAGTTAGCAGGAGGAAAGAAATCATAAAAATCAGATCAGAAATAAATGAAAAAGAAATGAATGAAACGATAGCAAAGATCAATAAAACTAAAAGCTGGTTCTTTGAAAGGATAAACAAAATTGATAAACCATTAGCCAGACTCATCAAGAAAAAAAGGGAGGAGACTCAAATCAATAGAATTAGAAATGAAAAAGGAGAAGTAACGACTGACACTGCAGAAATACAAAAGATCATGAGAGATTACTACAAGCAACTCTATGCCAGTAAAATGGACAACCTGGAAGAAATGGACAAATTCTTAGAAAGGCACAACCTGCCAAGACTGAATCAGGAAGAAATAGAAAATATTAACAGACCAATCACAAGCACTGAAATTGAAACTGTGATTAAAAATCTTCCAACAAGCAAAAACCCAGGACCAGATGGCTTCACAGGCGAATTCTATCAAACATTTAGAGAAGAGCTATCACCTATCCTTCTCAGACTCTTCCAAAATATAGCAGAGGGAGGAACACTCCCAAACTCATTCTACGAGGCCACCATCACCCTGATACCAAAACCAGACAAGGATGTCACAAAGAAAGAAAACTACAGGCCAATATCACTGATGAACATAGATGCAAAGATCCTCAACAAAATACTAGCAAACAGAATCCAACAGCACATTAAACGGATCATACACCATGATCAAGTGGGGTTTATTCCAGGAATGCAAGGATTCTTCAATATACACAAATCAATCAACGTGATACACCATATTAACAAATTGAAGGAGAAAAACCATATGGTCATCTCAATAGATGCAGAGAAAGCTTTTGACAAAATTCAACACCCATTTATGATAAAAACCCTGCAGAAAGTAGGCATAGAGGGAACTTTCCTCAACATAATAAAGGCCATATATGACAAACCCACAGCCAACATCGTCCTCAATGGTGAAAAACTGAAAGCATTTCCATTAAGATCAGGAACAAGACAAGGTTGCCCACTCTCACCACTCTTATTCAACATAGTTTTGGAAGTTTTAGCCACAGCAATCAGAGAAGAAAAGGAAATAAAAGGAATCCAAATCGGAAAAGAAGAAGTAAAGCTGTCACTGTTTGCAGATGACATGATACTATACATACAGAATCCTAAAGATGCTACCAGAAAACTACTAGAGCTAATCAATGAATTTGGTAAAGTAGCAGGATACAAAATTAATGCACAGAAATCTCTGGCATTCCTATACACTAAGGATGAAAAATCTGAAAGTGACATCAAGAAAACACTCCCATTTACCATTGCAACAAAAAGAATAAAATACCTAGGAATAAACCTACCTAAGGAGACAAAAGACCTGTATGCAGAAAAATATAAGACACTGATGAAAGAAATTAAAAATGATACAAATAGATGGAGAGATATACCATGTTCTTGGATTGGAAGAATCAACATTGTGAAAATGACTCTACTACCCAAAGCAATCTACAGATTCAATGCAATCCCTATGAAACTACCACTGGCATTTTTCACAGAACTAGAACAAAAAAATCTCACAATTTGTATGGAAACACAAAAGACCCCGAATAGCCAAAGCAATCTTGAGAACGAAAAATGGAGCTGGAGGAATCAGGCTTCCTGACTTCAGACTATACTACAAAGCTACAGTAATCAAGACAGTATGGTACTGGCACAAAAACAGAAATATAGATCAATGGAACAGGGTAGAAAGCCCAGAGATAAACCCACGCACATATGGTCACCTTATCTTTGACAAAGGAGGCAGAACTGTACAGTGGAGAAAGGACAGCCTATTCAATAAGTGGTGCTGGAAAACTGGACAGCTACATGTAAAAGTATGAGATTAGATCACTCCCTAACACCATACACAAAAATAAGCTCAAAATGGATTAAAGACCTAAATGTAAGGCCAGAAACTATCAAACTCTTAGAGGAAAACATCGGCAGAACACTCTATGACATAAATCACAGCAAGATCCTTTTTGACCCACCTCCTAGAGAAATGGAAATAAAAACAAAAGTAAACAAATGGGACCTAATGAAACTTAAAAGCTTTTGCACAGCAAAGGAAACCATAAAGAAGACCAAAAGACAACCCTCAGAATGGGAGAAAATATTTGCAAATGAAGCAACTGACAAAGGATTAATCTCCAAAATTTATAAGCAGCTCATGCAGCTTAATAACAAAAGAACAAACAACCCAATCCAAAAATGGGCAGAAGACCTAAATAGACATTTCTCCAAAGAAGATATACAGAGTGCCAACAAACACATGAAAGAATGCTCAACATCACTTATCATTAGAGAAATGCAAATCAAAACTACAATGAGATATCATCTCACACCAGTCAGAATGGCCATCATCAAAAAATCTACAAACAATAAATGCTGGAGAGGGTGTGGAGAAAAGGGAACCCTCTTACACTGTTGGTGGGAATGTAAATTGATACAGCCACTGTGGAGAACAGTATGGAGGTTCCTTAAAAAGCTACAAATAGAACTACCATATGACCCAGCAATCCCACTACTGGGCATATACCCTGAGAAAACCATAATTCAAAAAGAGTCATGTACCAAAATGTTCATTGCAGCTCTATTTACAATAGCCCAGAGATGGAAACAACCTAAGTGTCCATCATCGGATGAATGGATAAAGAAGATGTGGCACATATATACAATGGAATATTACTCAGCCATAAAAAGAGACGAAATTGAGCTATTTGTAATGAGGTGGATAGACCTAGAGTCTGTCATACAGAGTGAAGTAAGTCAGAAAGAGAGAGACAAATACCGTATGCTAACACATATATATGGAATTTAAGAAAAAAAAATGTCATGAAAAACCTAGGGGTGAAACAGGAATAAAGACACAGACTTACTAGAGAATGGACTTGAGGCTATGGGGAGGGGGAAGGGTAAACGGTGACAAAGCAATAAAGAGGCATGGACATGTATACACTACCAAACGTAAGGTAGATAGCTAGTGGGTAGCAGCCGCATAGCACAGGGAGATCAGCTCGGTGCTTTGTGACCGCCTGGAGGGGTGGGATAGGGAGGGTGGGAGGGAGGGTGACGCAAGCGGGAAGAGATATGGGAACATATGTATATATATAACTGATTCATTTTGTTGTGAAGCTGAAACTAACATACCATTGTAAAGCAATTATGCTCCAATAAAGATGTTTAGGAAAAAAAAAAAAAAAAAAAAAAAGAACACACACAGAAATGTGACCTAAAAAAAAAAATTTAATTATAGACTTTATGAATATTTGATGTAAGACATTTCAAAAAATCCTAATATTTTAAGTATATGTTTTAATATACTTGTAAATCAGTTTTACATCTACCTTCACATATGGGAATATTATTGGTCCATCCATTTGATTCACATTCACGGAAATTCACCTCGCCCAGCATCTGATACCTGAAAACCAACAATAACGGAGTTGTGAGCTAATGCGTGTTTATGCCCAGTTTTAAGGTTGACACCATTTCATGGAAAATTAACAGCATATACTTCCCTCCTTCCTTTCTTAAGAAAGGCCCTCAAACCCTCAGGTGTATGGACTTGGAATAATCATAACCCTTGGTTCATGACACAAACTCATTACTGTTTCATGCACAATGCACTTTTATTCCTTCATTAATTTATTTTTTCACTAATGAGGTACATTTAACAATGTAATAAGCTCCACGAACAATCACCAAAAACAGAAGGTAAAAACATGATAGTAAACAGCAGGTCACTGTATGTTACCCCCGTCCACTCTTTTTCCATATTTCTATCCATACTCCTACTCTCCATGATTGTGATATTTTCTGGATGCTTTGGGCTTTTTACATGATCAAGGATAGTGCTAACAAAAATGTCTTAGTGTGGCTTATTTTCAGCACTGGTCTCCATCTCCCTATCTCCATCCCCGAGATCCGAGATGCTTTCCAGAGTGCAGTCACTGAGTCAAGTTGGCTTACAGAAGTCATTCAATGTCGAATTATAGTAACTCATCAAGTCTGATCTTAAAACCAAAGATGCTGTACTTTAACGCAAGGTCCTTGGGCAGGTGTACAGTGTCCAGTCATCCCCAGATGCTTCAGATGAAGGCAAAGCATCCTTCTCAATATTTATTACATTGGACGGTTGGAGGCAAAAAACAAAACAAACAAACAAAACCTTTTTCTCAAAAAATAAATAATGGAAGGCATTTTGATAACCACAAAAGAGAATTTTGAAAAATGGTCTTTCATGAACTTCTAAAGAATTCTACGAGAACAAATATTTCCTTTGTCTGCAAATAAGAGTTGTTCTGCAAATTACACAAGTAAAAGAAATTTTCTCCTTCAAAAAACACTGTGTCTTTCTTGGATTGGGATTGATTTGTTCCTAATTCTCTACAGGAAGAAAACATTTCAACAGAGTAAATGGGAGTCACAGAACTTGAAGTCAAACTTTTACTCTGTGCCTCTGTCACACGAAGGAACAAAATAATTGGTTATTAAAGGTTCTTCTCTGGTTCCTCTCTTGGCTCTACCTTATAACGGAGAAAGATGATTTCCTGGTGAATATTTTCCATCTACACCAGGGACTCATCCACTCGCCCAAATCTCTCTCAGGAGTTCTGCAAAATTCTACACAAAACCGCCTAGCGTCACCAGCAAAGCCCATTCACAATTCCTGGGGAATAAAACTAGAATCTGGGGAATAAATCTAACCTTTCCCCCTCCCCCACCCCCGCTGTGCTTAGTCTAGTTTCACTGGCTCACAGGGTCGCACCTGCAGAGGAATTGCACCTGGCTCTTCAAACTAGAGTTCCTCCTTCAAAATGGCTGCCCCTAAACTTCAGCTTAGGGCCATGTGCAGACCCTGCACACGACACTCCATCCAAGATGGCGGCATCAGGCCATGTGCAGAGATGCTGCACCCAGCACTGTGGTCTGGATCCTGAGCAGAGCGGCTGCCCTGCCCCCTCCCAGCTGACAAGACCCTATAAAGCAGCCCTGCTCACTTGCAACCTGTTGGGAGAATGAAGCATTCCTGTGCTATACAGTAGGTCCTTATTAATTATCTATTTTATATATAGTAGTGTGCATATGTCAATCCCAATCTCCCAATTTATCCCTCCCCACTCCCCTTTCCCCCCCCCCCCGCCCCGAGTAACCATAAGATTGTTTTCTACATCTGTGACTCTATTTCTGTTTTGTAAATAGGTTCATTGATACCCTTTTTTAAGATTCCATATAAAAACAATATCATATGATGTTTTTCCTTCTCTGTCTGACTTACTTCACTCAGTATGACAATCTGACCTATATGTGAATAGAATCTAAAAGAGGGGATATGTGTATATGTATAACTGATTCACTTTGCTGTACAGCAGAAACTAACACAACATTGTAAATCAACTATACTCCAATAAAAAATAATTTTTTTAAAAATGAAGCTTTCCTTTGCTTCTGAACCCAACTAAGTCTCATTCTATTGGCTGAAAGAACACCGGGCAGAAGGACCCTTGTTAAGACGACTCGAAAAGGTCAGTAATGCTAGGACCCATGTACATCGAGGGAGAGAGAAAGATAGAGAGATTGTCCAAATGTTGGTTTGGAGAAAAGTAAGGGCTTGTGTTTCTGCAACCCCAAGCTGGCAAAATACAAGAAACACTGTGCAGAGGGCCTCTTATAAGACTCCCTCCCTGTAGGAGGATCAAACTGGTCTTCCATATTGAGTATTCTGGTAAGTGGCTAGTATTCAGCTAAATGGGTACATAGCAGACAAAAGGGGGATGGGACAAGGGGACACACAGGGTGGGTTGGCTGGCAGAAACCGTGGGTACAGTAAACCCACTCTATGTTCAGATTCCACTATTGGGTCAGAAGACTTATATCCCCTCTGATGCTGACCTTACAACAGTCCAAGGACTTTTATTTCACTGACAATTATCTAGTCCTGTTGAAAGCCCAAGCTGGGTGGTGGAAAGAGTTGCTCTTACAGGGTCTGTGACAGTTTATCCATAGTTAATACAAGACGGACGTGGCAAAGATGAGTTAAACAGAGCCAGAGTCAAAGCATGTATGTCACTAACCTCTTTATTATAGATATTATAATTATAAATATATTTATTACTGAGATTTTATAAATATTATTTATTACTGAGATTCAGGGAATCTAGTAGGAGAAGTTTATGAGTTTTGACCCCTTTTGCTAGGTCAAGGGTGGAACTTAAAGGGGCAAGATTAGCCTGGATTGGAAAGGGATATTTTGGAGATTGGGGCAAAAACTCTTTGAAAAATCTCCCTCTGGTAGTGACCAAGGAGAGACTAAGTTATAAGAACTAATACTTATTGGGTGTTTACAATATCCCAGGAACTCTTCTAAGGGCCACAAGCATGTGTCGTATTTATTTCTCCCACCAATCCTGTGATGCACTTGATATGTTTCTGCTTTTATAAGTGAGGACATGGGAGTAAAGAGATATTTTAAAAATATACATATAGTTATTAAGTGGTAGAGTTTTGGAATATAGGCTTACTCCAAAGCCTAAGCTTTAAAATATTTTATTCTACTGCCTCAATTCAAGAAATAAATGGAAAGAGAATAATGATTCCATGTGTAATTTCTTGATCCCCCTGACATATCAAACTCCTATAATACTCTGCACATAATAGAATGTAGTGAGGGCTCACTGCAGTGAATTTTTATTTATATGCATGCTATATTCCCACTCTCCTATAACTACACTCTCCCAGAGTAATCATAATTCATTTTAATTTTTCAGTGTTGAGGAGATGATAATTGTATCAATATATAATCATTTCCATGATAGTTTAAATTTTCAGGTTGCTTGTATGTTACTTATAAATATGTTCATAGAAAAATATAGTAACCTTAAACACATAAATTAGTACAGTTTCTATTTACTATTTCCATTATGAATTATCTGAATTAGAAGGCTCTTTTTCTATTGGCTACATACCCCTCATCACAGGTATAAACAATCTTTGCACCGTATTCAAACCGAGTTCCTACTGCAAGATGGAAAGAACCAAATGGAGTGTCTCCAGGGTGTCCGCAGGGCTTTTCTAAAATTAAAAAAAAAGGATGTAATGTTAGTATGCAGCACGGGGACTAACAATTTACATGAGTTCGAGGACAGGGATATTTGATATTGTATTAGAGGACAGAATTGAAAATATGGAAAAGTGAAAAATGGCAAAGTTATCTGTACCTTTTGGAAGATGACAACACCTTGTTAAGAATAATGACAATGAAGAATTTGAGAAAGAATAGATACTTGTGTATGTATAACTGAATCACTTTGCTGTACACCTGAAACTAACACAACATTGTGAATAAACTATACTCCAATATAAAATGAAAAGTTAAAAAGAAAATAATGAGGATGCATCATTTTGTATTTAAATGACAATAGTGATAGAATTCAGCCAGCGTTTCCATAGTAGCACCCAGCATTTTCACAACTAAAAGTTTTCACAGATTTCACAAATGTAGGAACGACTTACTCTGACATATCCTCGAAGGATGAAGAGATTGCCACTTTCCATCCTTGCATACCATTACAATACTCCCAAGAGTTCTGTATCCAGGGCGGCATTTATACGTAGCCTGAGTGCCCTCTGGATATGTTTGTTCAGTCCAAGAACCTGATAGAATTTCTGTTTCTCTTCTTGGAGGGGGTTCTTGACAATCTACAAAAAAATTAAAACACAATAGGTGTTTAAATAACTATTAAAAATGCAGTAGGTTTAGGTTATTTTTTATTAAAAAAGAAACTATACAGGTCCATCCAAATGTAAGTCTTTTCTTTTTTTTAATTTACTAGTTTACTAGTTTGTTATGAAAGGATACAACTCAGGAACAGCCAGATAGAAGAGATGCATAGGGCAAGACTTGGAAGAAGGGGTGTGGAGGGCCAGGTGTGTCACTCTCCCAGCACCTCCCTGTGTTCACCAACCTGGAAGCTTCCAAATGCCATTCTTTAGAGATTTTTATGGAGGCTTCATTACATAGCCACGATTGATCAAATCGCTGGCCCTTGGTGACTGACTAAACCTCCAGTTCTGCCTCCCTTCCCAGAACCCCTGAGACTGGGGACTGGGGGAGGGTGGGGAGGGTGGGGCTAAAAGTTCCAACCTTCTAATCAAGTGGTTGGTTCCTCCTGGCAACCAGCCCCCATCATTTGGTTCTCTAGGGCCTTTCCAAAAATCACCTCATTAACATAAACTTAGGTGTGGTTGAAAGAGGCTTGTTGTGAATAACAAAAGACACTACTTTCACCTCTGATCCTCTGGAGCTATTTCAGGACTGAGAACAAAAGACCAAAAATTATCAACCAAAGATACTTCCTTTGCTCTGTATTCATTAGGAAATTATAAGAGTTTTGGAGCTGTGTGCCAGGAACCATGGATTAAGGCCAAAATGTATATTTCTTATTATTAATCATAATATCACTGTTAGCCTTCATTTATCTGCAAATGTAAGTCTTAATATATATAAGATATATATTTTACTGTACAGAAATTAAATCTACATAGATTTGTAAGAATAACTTTCCAGATAAATAATTATACTTTACTATATTATTCTTAACTGCTGCACCGCATTCTCTAATACTATTCTTTCTTAAATTCAGGAAATATTGGGCACTAATAAAAGCTCTGAAGGAAAAAAAAAATGGATAAAGAGAGAAAATATCTGCTCTCAAAGTGTTTTCACTCTAGTAAGGAGGTTAGTTATTAACTACAAATTCAAAGAGATAATGTGTCCGGGTTTCCGAAATCTTCATCAAGCTCTTGTACCGGCTGCTATACTCCTATTCTGTATTATCTCTTGAAGCTCAGGAACCTTGGAACTGGAGAGGTCAAGTGTATTGTGTAAATGTGATTGACAATCTCAAATTGAAACCCACTCTGGCAGGTTAGCAATTAGAAACCAGTGGAGGTGAAATGGAATAAAATTGAATCCTTACTTTTTTCAGAAAATTGTAGTTATGAACAGACATATATAATAGGTACGTGTATATAGACGGTTAAAAAGTATTAAAGAAGAGCAAAAATATAATTACCATAAATATTACGGTAATGTTTTCTTCTAGAAGAAAGGAAGGGGTATTAATCTAGAAGAAACGCAAGGGTATTTGGGGGATGCTGGGAATGCTCTACTTCTTGACATGGGTAATTATAACTATTTTAAAATACAGTACATTCATATTTTATTCACTCATATACTTCACAATAAAGATACTAAAGTAATAGAATCTGCATGTACCGTATGATTCTTTTTTTCCAAAAAAGTAATTCCTTAACAAAATGACATATAAAGAAGGGAATACATAAAATTAGTAATGAAGCTCATGCCTACTGATTATAATTGCTAATCTTTTTAATACTTCTTGCTGCTTAGTTTAGATACAACTACCCTTGATATTAGGGTGATTTCATTAGTTGACTTTTAACATATTACTTTTAAATTGGCAAATTCAGATACTTCTCACCATATATATATTTATTGATATAATTTTCATTGTTAAACTACTTTTCTTACTTGGTTTTATAAGAATGGTTTAACATTCTATTCTAGAATTTCTTTTTGTAAAGGCAAGGGGAAAAAATAATCAACGGAGCTGGATCCCATTACAAACACATTCTACATTTCGTAGAACAGAAACTCCATATGAAACTTCATTTTTGTGTAATAAATAGCACTTGTGTGGGCTTTCATATGCACTAATTTTTCTCTGACTTTTTTGCAAATGTTTAGCACATTTGTTAGGAAACTTTGTAATCGATGATTCCACATTAGTTTTGATTTCTAAAATTTAAGTAAACATACTTTTACTCCACTAGATGGTGCTAACACCCTACCATAAAACAACACAAACCGCCTGCGCCTCTTCCTACCAGCAACTGTCTTTCCCCAAAAAAGCCCGAGTTTTTGGGTTTGTTTTTTCAACTTAAGGATCATGTTTTTACATGGAAATTTTGTGTTTAACTACAGGATAATATGTGTGTTTTCCACTTTCTAAATTCAGATCCATTTCATGGCGTTTAGGTTACTGGAAAAATTAATTAGTTAAATTTCAAATGTAGATGCCAACATTGTGAGTGGAGTTGAACCACTTTTCACTAATATATTAACATTTTGATAAACTTAATTCCTATCCTTTTATTAAGCTCATGCAAGGAAAAAAGTAATAAAATTTTCTTATCAATTAACTTATTCAATTTAAATGATTTTTATTAAAGCAATGCATTTACCCAAAGAGTAATCATGTGTGTTACTTGCTTTTAACACCCAGACATAAAAGACAAGGATACACCTCTTTCATACTGTCTTTCTACCAGATTCTCACAATATTTACTCTGTGTATACATATTTACTACATATAAAGAGCTCTCATATTCATTACACTTTTTACTTCAAATGATATTTTAAAACTCTGGTGCTTTTTCCACAAACTTTATTTATTTATTTATTTTGGTGTATTTTTCTTTATTTTTTTTATTGGAGTAAAATTGCTTTCCAATGTTGTGTTAGCTTCTGCTGTATAATGAAGCAATGGACAAAGGATTAATCTCCAAATATACAAACAGCTCACGGAGCTTTCAGCCACTTCCTCCAAGTGGTCCACTTACCTCTAGGCAAGGTAGGCAAGACACCCCACTACCCCATCTCTGTTATTTCCCCTCAGCCCCTACTTTACTTCCTTCACAACATAATTCATGGTTCATAGTTATGTTTATGTACCTATCCTCGCATCAGAATGTAACTTCCCCAAGAATAAGGACCGTCACCACAATCCATCAAAACCTACCCATGATGTCATCACAACCCTGATATATTTCTCTCTCTTTATTGCACCTCTTACAAACCAACTTCTTAGCACCACCCTACTCCATCCTTTCATTCCAATTTGAGCATCTTGCCTTCCCTACGTGACCCTACAGTGTTTTCAGTTATCTCCATCAAAATACTTTATATGATAAAATACAATAATCGTCCCTTCTGTTTTGCCTCCTAAGTAACCTCCTGTCGGAAAGTGCTTGTCACGGTGCTTGGTACTTACTTAGCAGTCACTCAAAAGAAAAAAGATCATCATTGAATGAGCAAATAAATAGATGAATGAATGGATGAGTGAATGTGAAGCTATCCCGAAGACTTTCAATTTTATCTGTAGATTATGGATAACCTGGGGAAAAGGCATTGTAGACGGCAACAAACATAAAAGATAAGATAAGGGAACAAATGTTTAGTGCACTTAAACCTCTGTTGCATGAACCCAAGAAATCTAACATCTGTAAAATTCCATTCTACATCCTATGTGTCCTATGTTTGAATGTATATTATACTTTTTGAAGTCAGGAATCATTTTAATTTAGCTCAAAAAACTTCGGGGAACCTTTGAAGGAGCATTTCTATAATCACTTTTCTATCTATTACAGTTCTGTTTAACAAGGGTTAGGAGAAACTTGGCTCTCTCGGTCAAAATGTCAAAACAAATAAAAGTGCTCTGTCACTTCTTTTTCTTTCCCTTTCTTTTTATTAGTTTTGTGATTTTTTTTCTCTGTCCCATTACTTTACTCTCTCTGAACCATTTTTTATAGTGTTTCCTTATAACCTTAAGCTAGAACGTAACACTTTAGTTTTTCAGGGGCATCGCGTCCGTTTTGTACACTGTGTTCTGAGACTGGTTAAAGCTGTTAAGAAGTGGGCAAAGTGCACGTTAGTTAAGTGAGCACGGGGTAGGCTGGTTGGCAGACTCTCACAGGCAGGCAGGTGGGGATGGTGTGTGGGGTGAGGAGAAGGAAACAGAGCTGGGAAGAAGGAAACATGCCCAAGGCTGTGAAACCGTCAGGGATGGAGGGGATAAACAAGTGGGCCAACTCAGACAGAGGCTCCAGCCCTAGCACCCAAAGGCCCCAAATAAAGAATGCTCCCTAAACTGTGCTTCCATGTATATTTGAAAACTTACTTCTAGCTAAGAATACTGTTAGCAATACTTAAATAATTTAGTTCTAATTTGAAATTACGCGCAGGCAGAAGAGTAGCAAGTGCATCCCCAGGCTGTGCCTAAACTTAAAGTCAGCAAGGCTCTCGCTCTCGTGACATTCCTGGGGGTGTTTCCTCTACCCCTGGTCAAAGTACCCACGAGACTGCTTCCCCTATCAGATCTTCCTTCCTGAGAAAACCTCATCTTCCAGGATTGCTGGGTCCTGTTCTTACCTCATCCTCATTCATTTCTACCTCTGCCCATTAAAATTGTTGCAGAAAATTTGTCAGACAGAAAACTTACTGTGGATAATAATTCACATAATTGTGGTGCATAATACTAAATTTAACTGTCCCAACTCTTACTCAGAGTATTGTCACTCCACATAAGTTTCAGACTGGTTGAGTTTATGGTATTATTAATAGGTAAAACATTTTAGGAGAAGGGAAGATGTTGAAGACAATTGGGCCATTGCTCCACTTTAGATCCCACCGTATAGGTAAATACCCACACTACTACCTCTGAAAATGTGGGATTTTTTTGGAGACAGGGAATTCTTATTTATCACACTGGAACTGAAACATAGAATTTAGGATTATAAACCGCTATCACAAGTTTTCTGGATTAGATGAATATACATAATATTCACATCTATCCTTAAAAAGAGTAACTTTTATGAATTTATAATTAATTCTTATGATCATAATATAGATTTTTTTGTATTAGTTAATTCAAATTCAAAACCATCTTGTACTTGAAACAATATAGTAAAAAGAAATAAATTCTCCTCTCTCTGTTGGAATAGAAGCTCTCTGATATGTAACATATTTCAGGTCCTGAAAGAACATTTTTGCCCTTTAAACCTCCAGAATTAGGAAACACATCTCTCCAAACAACATAGCCAGCATGCACTTGGACATATTTCAATTGTGTTTTGATTTATTTACTTTAAGCAGCCTGGAATTTTGGGGCCGTGGCTAATTTCAAAGAGTATACGCTTTTTGGACCTTAAATCTAAAAGTTCTTGAAAAGCTTGGTCACAAGATATTCCAGAAGGCAGAAACGATGTGGTATAACTCAGGAACGGTTACTCTGAACTCTGTAAATCTGACCCGGCTCTTAGTAGCCTGGGGTGAACTACCGGGCACGCAGCTGACTGTTCTTATACAGCTAGGGATGAAGACGCAGACCACCCATTGCGTTAAAAAGGTACTGCTTGGTCTCCAATATCCTTTTCTAAAAAGGGGGAAAAAAATAGAAAGTTGAGCTTATAAATTCTTGCTGTTGGTTACTACTCCTCTTTAGTAGTGATTAGTATTTTTGAGGAATGTTCACTCTTAACAGGATGGAGACCACTTAGGAAAGGCTGAAATGCAGTTTCTAGTTGAGTAAAGCAGATCGTGAGAGTATACACAACCATCTTTTCTCACTTTCTCAACTTAGCATTCAGTATTCAGTTTAGGATTTCTCAGTTTCTCAATTTGTATTCCATCGTCATTTCTACGTGGGAGACAAAAACAGAGGCAAATGTTGAAGGAGATGTGGATAGTTTTAAGGATCAAGGCCACTCTGTTGAGTAAAACTTCTGTTAGGGCTAGACTGATGGAATTGGTTGTGCGTTGTGTGTGCTTTTGGGAAAGCCATGAGGCTAATATAAGTGTTACTTTAAATACCAAATCTGTACTTTATCTGGGAAGTGGCCAGATT
The DNA here is from genome assembly GCF_964374135.1 of Grampus griseus. Taxonomy (NCBI): domain Eukaryota; kingdom Metazoa; phylum Chordata; class Mammalia; order Artiodactyla; family Delphinidae; genus Grampus; species Grampus griseus. The sequence goes on from NC_139017.1 coordinate 5,600,883, forward strand.
TACAGCCACTCTCACTGTAATGCGTGTAGTGCTAAAGCTCAATTCACCAGCAGAAACTGCTGTCACATTCCAACATACGTTCATGAAATATAAAATACAAGTGAAATGAATCAGCTGGAATCAATTAGGGACGCAGGGAGTTTTAAAATCACTATTATTTACTTTTTATCACTTACACTTTGTAGCACCCAATTTTAATAATATTTCAAATTCCACTTTGTCATCACTGAAACAGTTTCATTAAATTTAGCATGAATTCTTAGCTTTAAACCTGAGCTAGGAACCAAACAAGTCTTCCGTGCATGACAAATGCAATCTACGTAAAACCTCAGCAAACAATATGGAAATCGTGAAGCACTAAGAGTATCCCTATTAAAGAAAAGACAAAAACACTTGTGTAAAGAAAAAGATGTTTGCTATTGGTAACATTAACATTGCTCCAGAACTCTTTGCCAATATAGTCATATTTGGGTATATTGTGTTGTAATATTAGTTATTATTAGTTGTGATGTTCTTATGGACAGGGAAATGATTGTACACCTAGTTTAAAAAGTGGCTGGATATAAGGTTTACAAGCTAAAAATCAAGCAATAGCATATTAGTGTGTATAACTGAGAAAAAGACTATCTTTCAAAAACGCTTAAACACATTTGAGAAAAGCCTGAAAAAAATTACTAAAGGATACAACTTAAAAAAGACATCTGGCTTTATTTTCTAGATTGAAAAACTCTCAAGGACAGGGGTTTTGTTTTATTTGCTAATATTCCTCACTGCCTAGAGGTTGACTTGAAATAAGCATTCAATTGAAATTTGTTGACCTAGTGAAGAATGTTGGGAATTTATGAATAACTTTAAAAAATGTCAGTCAAACATGTATCACATTATTGGTTACCTATCATGAACTAGGAAACCAAATTTGCTCCAAGAAGAAACTTTTTCATCTATCAAGGAAAAGTGATAGAAGTAAATTTAATTATCCATAAATTCTTACTGGTATCAGCAAAAAACTCCTGCACTCAGATTCACTACTCCTAAAGGCTTTCCTACTAGCATATCTTATATCAACCACAGGGGAAGAAAATCCTATTGAGTAACTTTTACAAAGGTTGCATATTCAATTTTTTTTCAAATTTATACATTTTCATTCAAACGATACAAGTGATGGCTGTCTCCAAGACTTTTAAAGCCATGGCAATATCAATTGTAAATGATAAATCAATTTTTCTTTAGCAAGAGTTCACATCTCTATCTGAAATAAGTCCAATCATTGCAGCTTGAAGGCTTTTATTGTCTAATTCATTTTCTCGTTCTATGTTCACCTACTTCTTAATACATTCACATAGGCATTTTGGTGAAAATTCTAGGCAAAAAAATTAAATTACATTTTATGATAATCACAAGGGAAATGATCATGACATGTCACATTTTTTGAAGATAATTATTAAAACATTTTCTGAACTTCTACATTAAATAAAATTATGATGAATAATTAGATGTGCCATTCAAATAAGCTGCTTATATTTTTTAAACTGAACAGTGTCAAAAGCATCTCACATACTAGGCTACAGCACAGTAATTAAACACATTTTCTAGACCAAATTTTCATTACCACCGTAAAAAGCATGTAAGCAAATGTTTTGCAATATAGAAAAAAAAAGCCTTCCTTTTTTAATCTTACCTTTTGCGACACAAACAGTCCATAACATAAACCACACAACTGTTGCTGGAAATCTCATGTTGGGGACCCTTCAGGGGCACATCTAGTAGTTGGCAGTGCTTAACACTGTGTCAGGCTCTCCTCTGTTAAAAACTATGGAAAGTGCAGGAAACTACTTGCTCCAAAAGGAAGTCCAAACCCAGCCTAGGGATTAAAGCCATTGCTAGATGTCCCGCCCATCAGAAACTTCTGCAAAGTAAAAGAAAACAATCAGCCAGGAGCCCCAGCAGTGCCAGAGTTTGAGCCTGCACTCCCACTGAAAGCTAATGTCCTGACCTGCCCTTGCTTTGTTTTTATAAAACCCAGGCATGTTCTTCACTGGAAACGTTCAGGTTCTTGGAATGTGCATAACTGGTGATATTCTCTGCATTTCATAAACCCTCCAATTATTTAGACCCCATTCAGATCTACCGTCGGTAGACCTCAGAAGATTTAAATAAATAAATAAATAAAAGCTCTTTCGGAAATCATTTACAGAACTTGAGGTTAGGCAATGCTTTCACAATCAAGACCCAGACAACAGAACTAAACTTTGGCAGGAAGGCAGCGCTCGTTGATTTGGGGAGACTGCTTCACCTGCAGTCCATGAAATTAGTCTTTTAAGGACTTGTTATAAATGTGTGTATAAAGCAACAGGCTCACTCTCCTTAGGTATGAATGAGTTTAATAATTCAAAAATCAAGAAACTGAAATGCTGAATTTTTTAAACTTTGTACTGAAATATAATATGCGTAAAGAGAATGTAAGCAAATGGTTTGCTGAATACGGAGAAAGTGAAGACACACGTGCTAAGAGCCCAGAGGTGAAGAACAGCAGTCTCTGAGGAAAGGCCCAGCCTCCACTTCAGTCCCCCCTCCCCCCTGCCCCATGACACACTCTCCTGATCTCTGTGAACAGGGGACAGATTTGCCTGGTTTTGTACTTTGTATACATCAGAGAATAAGACATTTATTCTTTTGTGCTTGGAGCCTTCCATTAAAAACTATGTTTAGATTATTCCAGCACACTGTTGGGTGTTGCTGTAGATTATTAACCCTTATTGCTGTATGATATTCAATTCTTCGAATATGCCACATTTTATTTATCTGTGTGTCTGTCAGTGGGCATCTGGGTAGCTTCTAGTTTGGAGACAATGCACATAGTTCTGCTGTGAACATCAAATTATGAGGTTTTGGGGAAACACGTGTTCTCATTTCTGATGAGTACATACCTAGGAGTGGAATATTAGGACATAATGTATGCATATCTCTAGGTGTGATAGGGACCATCAGACACTTTTCCAAAAGGTCTATATCGATTGACATTCCCATTAGCAAGTGTGTAAGTTGCTCCACACCCTCAACACACTGATGTCTTCCATCTTTGTAGTTTTAGACATTCTGGTGAGCAGGCAGCAGTAATTCTCTGAGGTTTTAATATGCATTTACTGATAAGGAATGAAGTTGAGTGACTTTCATGCCACAATCGGTCATTTAGCTGAGCCGCAGGCCATTTAAGCAACTTCCTCAAAGTCAAAAGACATTGTGCTACAACCACAATGGAACCCAGCCATCAGATTCCCTGAATCTTACTTTTAACCCATACAGATCTGCCTTTCAAATGATTTGCTTCCCATACTATTAAATGCATATAAATTAAATTGTCAATAACTCCTTTATATAATTTAAAATGCTATAAATATTTGCAAATGTATTTTAGTAAATACCTTCACATTTATGTGTTTATTTTATAATTATGTAAACATATTACCATACAGGTTTTTAATGTATGTACACAAACACATATATGTTTACGGAGAATTTAAAGTATTTTCAGAAGTGATTTTACTTTACAGATTTTCACTTTATTTGCAGTTGTTGAACATTTAAGATGCCACTCCACTGTTCAAGTGAAAATAATGGCTTCAAATTAATTTCAACAATATCTATTAGATGTGTTATTTTTACTGTTTTTTCTCTTCTATTTGATTTCAAAGACTGATGGCCAAGTCATCAGTTGAGTGCTTTTGTTTCCTTTTTATTTTCATCAATATTTTTAAAACCAAGTATTTATTTCAAAGATATTTAGAAGAACATAAGAAAATTACCAACATGTTATTATTTCATAACACAAAGTTGTTATATGGTACAGTAAGTCCCCTAACGAGTTCCATTTCGAGAGTGCATTTGTAAGTCCAATTTGTTCATAAGTCCAACAAAGTTATTCTAGGTACCCAACACAATCAGCTATATAGTACTGTACTGTACTGTAATAGGTTTATAACACTTTTCACACAAATAATACATAAAAGACAAACAAACACAAAAATAAAGAAAACATTTTTAATCTTACAGTACAGTACCTTGAAAAGTATAGTAGTGCAGTACAACAGCTGGCATACAGGGGCCCGTTCGCATCTTTGAAAGTTCGCAACTTGAAGGTTCCTATGTAGGGGACTTAACCATATTAGATTACCATTAGCAAGAACAGACTGCAAATAGTTAACCGTTAGTACTAAATTTAAGCCCCAAACACTTGTATTTATTCTCAATATCCATGTTGCCACATTCTCAACAAATGTGTTCTATGTATTTATAGGGCAGAAAGTTAGGAAAAATTTATAAGACTTAAGAGACTTTAAAAATTCTCCTATTTTAAAATTATAAGTAAGTAATATCCATACTAAGTAACAAATGACTATTATGGTCAATATGTACCACAGGAGTTGAAGGAAAGAGAAATTTCTTCCAAAGACTTGATTTGGGAGGGTCTCAAGAATATTTACTTATTAAATTCTAATTTAGGGGAAGAGGACATCCAAGCAAAGACTCTGAGGTATGGAAAAGTGTAGAGAGTATTCTAGAATTAATGAGAATATCGACAGCAGAGCAGTGGTTTTGCACAAGGAAGCTGTGGAAGAAGTAAGAGGGGCTTTGAATGAGGAAAGGTTTGAATTCCAGATAAAACATTTGTAAATTATTTTATAAGCAATATGTAATCATTGATAGATCTAATTAAGGAAAAGGAATGTAGGAAATGCAGTTTAAGTAGCATTGCTTTGGCCGTTGTGTTAGGATGGATGGAGAGAAAAGGACGTAGGAGAACAAATTAAGCAGATAACTGGATGAATTCAACATGCAACAATTATACAGAAGCTCAATGGATGGAAAAAGGGAAAAACTGATGAAAACAGTTAAGAGCTTGATTTCCTTTGAGGCGGGTGGAGTTTACACTTCAGAGCTTATCGTTTGAACAGACACCATCAAGGACCTGAGAGGGACCCTAGTGATGTTGTTTCAAGGTCGTATATTTTTGTAAAAATTGGAAAGATGTCTGAATTGCAAGAGAATAAACTACTGTCTTTTTCTACTCTAATTTCCCCCTTCATCATATTTCCACTGAGTTAGTTGGCATTACAGGCTTTGGAGGACTCAACCAAGAAGTCAAGGAGAGAATACATGTAGTTGGAGATGAGTGAGGTATATTCTGCATTCACAATTGTATATAATTTGGTAATTGTTGTCTCACGTCTCCCTCTTTTGAGTATATATCAATGTCAGCCTATAGAAAATGTTGCCTTCTTTTTCATACAACCATTTTGAGAGCACCACTACTATTGCAAATACAAATTAGAGTTGCAAAAAATAGGAAAAGAAATTGTGAAGAGTTCATTATCCTTTCTCTAATTAATTTAAACCAGGAACAGCTTGTCATTTTCTATCACTGTTCCTGATCTGAGGTTAACTTTTCCTCCCCTTACCTACTCAGGTGTGTAATGATCTCCCTTAGGAAAGAGCTTAAAACATCCTGACACATTTCCTTGTCATCTTTCCTCCTTGATATCCTGAAAAACAATGTACAAGTTGCACTATACAAGCATGGCCTTAGATAAAGATCATCCTTCAGATTTATTTTAGAATATCTCCTCACTTGCATGGAGAAGCCCTAAACATTCCAGAGTTCCCTTTCCCACTCCTTAGGAGGCTAGTACCTTTACTTCTTCCTATGGGGACACCGCCAGCATAATCCAATTTAATAATTTGCATAGAAGTGAAGAAGAGTGACTCTGGATTTGTTTAATTCTAGTTGTAAGGAAGTGAAAACACATATGGCCTCAATTCCTAATTATTGCATTTATTTTATTAGGTGCATTTCTAAAACTAGATTGCAAGCTCTTCCAAATGTTTCAACCCTTTAGAGGAAGAAGAAAAAACAAGTTGCTGTCTCCTTGGCAACTTATTCAAGCATATGGAGCACGTGCAGAAAGCTCTAAAAGCCTTCAGAGAAAACTGGTTGTCCCTTCCCTAATGTCCTTTTTCCAGGCATTCACCATAGGGTACAACACACAACGTAGTTGCACATTTATGAGGCTTTTCTAGAAATCTGTGAGCAAAGTCACTTGATTGCCCCTGCACTAACACTGCTTCAACCTTCCAGACACTATTAATCTGTTAATAATTAATAATGATTAATTTGTGTGTATTTTGTGTGTACTGTATTACGTACTTTAACTCCCTCAGAAACCTTACGAGATAGTTCTATCATTCCCTTTTTACACATAGGGTGGCTGAATTTCAGAGAGGGTTAAGCAACTTATTTAATTATATTAGAACCCAAACTGTCTGATCCCACAGTTGAATATTTAAACACTAGACTCACCACCTTTTTGACTCCAAGTGTGTATTATTCCAAAAACTTCATCATCAATTTTTCCTCTGGACAGAGGAAACTCTTAGAATCGGTCTTTTTCCAGTCTCTAATGAGGACTCATAGAGATTCAACACAGTATTTTGTATAATGATATTAAGCTGCATTTTGGTAGACTGTAATTTTATTGAAAGTTATCCTAAAAATATCTAATAAGTTATGTACTTCAAGATGGAAATAATAATTTCTTGGGGAAAATAAAGTGCGTCTTGCCTATGATGTGTAGTTAACATAAATTATTTTTGGATTGACCACTTAAAAATTTTTGCAGTAGTGGTTTATGATCACGTAATTATTTTCTTTACCTGTCATACATTTCCCAGCTGTTCATAATTTTGGCTTTTGTCTTCCCTCAAAAACAATTATCTGGAACACTCCTAGTACTCTCTAATCATTTAGTCCCTTTCAAGGTATTGGTTTCCTGGGGCTACTATAATAAATGATCACAAACTGGGTAGTTTAAAACAATAGAAATTTATTTTCTCACAATTCTGGAGGTCAAAAGTCTGAAGTCAAGGTGTCAGCAGAGCCAGACCACCACCAGAGCCACTGGGGAAGAATCCTTCAGTGATTTTTTCTAGCTTCTGGTAGTTGCTGTCAATCCTTGTGATTCCCTGGTTTGCAGTGGTATCACCCCAATCTCTACTTCCATCACCATGTGGCTGTCTTCCCTGTGTGCTGTCTCTGTGTTTACGTGAATAAACCTTCCTCTTCTTTCTCTTATAACACAAAGTACTGGATTAGGGACGCTACTCTAGTTTAACCTAATCTTAACTTGATTACATCTGCAAAGTCCCTATTTCCAAATGAGGTTACATTCACTGGTATGGGGTTAGGACTTGATCGTACTATTTTGGGTGACATGGTTCAACCACAACACTCAATCTTAATAAAAATTCCCCATCTTCTCTTTGATGCATTTGAAACTACTGACCTTTTCTCTTGAAACTCCCCCTTCTTGTTTTCTGTGATACTGAGTTTTTCTGTTCTTAATCTTCTCTAACCTTGTTTGGCTCTGTCTTCTTGTTTTATCTTCTTGTTTCCTCTATTCCAGTAACTTTGGCTTTAGTTCTTTTTCTTCCATAATCTGAATCTCCATACATTTAATAAGCACATACCGGTAACTACACGTACTTATGTTTGCTGGACACTGGCTATGTAGAGAAAATTAATCATAGTCCCTGCTTGGGAACTTACAGTAAAACTGGGACATAGGTAGATATATCAATAAGTATAAAACTGAATAGAAAAGGGACATAAATAATACATTAAGAAAGCCTACAGAATTGAGAAGACACTGAAACTGAATTTTGAAAAAAATGAAAAAGTGTTTACCAGGCTAATTTTCATGAATTTCTATTACACTATTTCTTGATGGACAGGTTTTAATGATGTAGAATATTTCTTTAATAGATATAGGAATGTTCATATTACTATTTCTCTTTGTGTTAACTTTTTAATAACTTTTTATAGAATAGTTTTAAATTCATAGAAATATTGCAAAGACAGTGCCAAGAACCCCTGTATACTTCTATTGTTTCCCCCATTGTTAGCATCTTACATTACCATGGTACTTTTGTTACAACTAATGAACCAATATGGATACATTGTATTTAACTAACCTCCATGCTTTATTCGGATTTCCTTAGTTGTTACCTAATGTCCTCTTTCTTTTCCAGAATCCCATCCAAATTATATTAAATATAAATATCACATTATATTTAGTCATCATGTCTTTTTAGGCTCATCTGGACTGACAGATTTTTAGACGTATTTCCTTGACAATTTTGAGGGGGAACGATCAGCTGTTTTGAAGAATGTCCCACAGTTGGAGTTTGTCTGCTGTTTTTCTCATGACTGTTTTGAGGTTATGGGTTTGGGGAGGAAGATTAAAGAAAGGAAGTGTCATTCTCATTACATCATATCAAAGGTACATGCTATCATCATGACATCATTGATGATGCTAACTTCAATTAAGCTGAAGTGATGTTTGTAAGGTTTCCACACGAAGCTATTTTCCCCCCTTCCTATATTGTATTCATTGGAAACTAGTTACTAAGCACAGCTCATGTTCAAGAGGTGGGGAATGAAGCCCCACCTCTTGATGGGAGAGTCTTTACATAAATTATTTGGAATTCGTCCGTACTGAAAATTTGTTCTTCACTGCCCTTTATTTATTTATTCGATCATTTACATACATCAGCATGGATTTGTGGATGTTTAGTTTATTCTTTAGGTGATAATCCAATACTACATATTTATATATTTTCTCAAATTGTTCCAACTTTGGCCATCGAGAGTTCTTTTAGGTTGACTCCAGTGTACTTTTGGCATGCCCCCATCATCTTGGTTTTTTAGCACTTCCTTTTTTTCCAGTACTAAAAGATGATCCTGGACTCAGGATCATCTTGTAGATTTCTGCCCCAGCCCTAGAATCAGTGATTTCTCTGAGGAGCCCTGGTTCCTTTTATTGGAAAATAGTATTAGAAACAAAGATCTGGATACTAACTGTGCTTGTTTTACTGGAGTGTTATTTCTTTTAGGATCTTACAGCCGGCAGAGCTAGGAAATATACGTGTGTATCCCAGTCTATGTTTATACATATACCTATAATAACTTCTAAATCTACCCATCTATGTATTAAACCAAACATGAATTCAGGCTAATGGCTCTGACTATAACCCTGTTCTACAAGGTTTATTCTAGCCTTCCTTCTTGCTTATCTATAATCTCCCTTTCCAATGGTGAGAAGCCTGGTTCCCACATCTAACATCTGTTTAGTTTTATTTAATTCCAGTATACATGCATAGCATTTTCAGAATTATTAACCCACATCCACATGAGAAATAATTTTACCAACTAGAGTAGAGCTTACACACAGTTCCTTTGCCTTTAGTCTTACAGGTCCAATAATTTCTAAAGTTACTTAGGTCAGCAGCTTTTCTTCCCTGCCACCCCCCCACAGTGAGGTTCGGTCACACATTTGTAATATACTTAATAACTTTTACATTCTGCATTTCATTCTGAGCTCCCTCAACCTTGTAATTTTTTTGAATTTGGATATATTAATGTTTACTCCTTGTGATATAAAGTTTTATGAGCTTTTGACAAATGCATGTCATCATCTACCACTATAGTACCATACATAATAGTTTCACTGCCCTAAAAAATCCCCTGTGTTTCACCTAATCAAATTGTGAATTTTTAACTCACTAATTTTTATTATCTGGCTCCCTTGTTCCCCAGTAAATCTCTTATTGTCTTGGCTAAAGTCTTAAATTGTCTCTCCTCTGAATTATTATAATGAAGGCTGGGAGAGAAGGGGAGTATAATATTGAAACATTCACTTTGCTAACATATAAGGAATTCCAGCTCTGAAAAACTACTTTCTCTTGAGTTATATTTCTTAATGCATCAATGGAGCTATTCAATGAACCAAATCTGGTTACAACAAGATTTAATGAATTTTCACCATATCCATATTTTATACACATTATTTACCTTAATTTGTTTGCTAAAGCTTGTCATAATTGTGGCTATAGTGTCATATCCTGACATTAATATATATTCTTGCAGTGTTTCATCATTAAACATCAAATTTCCATCTATTCTTATTTAATTGTTTCATTAAAAAACCAAATAACTGAAGTTTGCCAAATATCTGTTATGATCTATGGCACTATCAGTGGTGTCTTGAATTTTGCTTTATTAATATAGTTATGTCAAGAGACTCCCTGAATTGAAGCATCAATGACTACTTAATAGACATCTTAAGCCTAACATGTATAAAACAAAGTTCTTGATTCACCAACTCCATCCCAAGAAAGTCTACTTTATCCTCAGCATGTCGATACAAAAACCTGGACTGAACTTCAAAAAAATTACAGAGATGGGATCAGGAATAAAGATTAGGTATATGATCTGGTCCCCCACTTGCCTCGCAGGTGGAAGACTTCAAACATTCTTGAACTTGTCAGAGACCAGATTTTATATGGCTTTTATTTTGTATTTTGTGTCTGGACTGTACTTGCAGTTCTTCGGCCATGCTACATAGCTGATCAATTAAAAATAAGAAAAACAGATCTGCAAGAGGGAAGACATATGGGAACATATGTTTATGTATGACTGATTCACGTTGTTATAAAGCAGAAACTAACACACCATTGTAAAGCAATTATACCCCAATAAAGATGTTAAAAAAAAAAAAAAAGAAAGAAAAACAGATCTTATCTCACCTTCATTTCTTTCTTCTCTGATGCTCTTCTTTGTTTATATAGACCCAAGCTTTTGGCCTATATTATTTTCCTCTGCCTAAGGAAAATCTTTTAACATTTCTCATAGGGCAGGTCTATCAATTATAAAATCCCTCAGCTTTTGTTTGTCTGACAATGTCTTTACTTCTTCGTTTTTGAAGGCTAAGTTTGCTGGGTATAAAATTCTAGGTTGGTAGATTGTTCTTTCAACACTTTAAATATTTTACTCCACTCTCTTCTTCTGTGTTTTCTGATGAGAAATCAGTTTTGTTTTTTTTTTCCCTAGACTCTAAAATTTTCTCTTTACTTTGTCTTTTTTTTTTTTAAGTTTGAATGTGGTATGCTTAGGAGTAGTTTTTGGTATTTATTCTGCTTGCTATTGTCTAAGCTTCCTCTATCTGTGGTTTGGAGTTTGTCATTCATTTTTGAAAATTCTTGACCAGTGTTTCTTCAATTATCTTTTCTGCTCTCTTCTATGTTTCTTCTCCTTCTGGTATTCTAATTATACATACGTTATTCCTTTTTGTTTTGTCCCAGAGTTCTTAGTAGTTCTGTGGTTTTTTCAAATTATTCATTTTTTTATCTTCGAATTTTTGTTTGGAAAGTTTTTATTGACCAATCTACAAGCTCACCAATTCTTTCCTTGGCCTTATTCAATCTACTGATGAGCCCACCAAAGGCATTTTTAAATTTGTTACAGTGTTTTTGATTTCTAGCATTTCCTTCTGATTCTTTTTCAGAATTTCTATCTCTGTTTACATTACCCCTCTGTTTTTGCATGTCTATTTTATCCCATTAGAGCTCTTAGCATATTAATCACTGTTATTTAAGATATTCTGTCTGATAATACCAACATCTGAGTGTGGTTCTAATGTTTGCTTTGTCTTTTCAGACTGTTTTTGTTGTTGTTGCCTTTTGGTGCAGCTAGTAATTTTTTTGTTGAATTCTAGACATGTTATATCAGGTAATAAGAATTGAGGTAAACAGGCCTCTACCATGAGAATTTATGATCTTATCAGGATCTGAGCTTTGTTTCATATTTAATCAAGCTATAGGTGCCAGGGATTTCAAATTTCTCTAGCATCCTTGGTTTTGTCTCCCTTCTGGACTTCAGGCTTTCCTACATACCCGTCTACGGAAAGAATGTGTCTTATAGCAGTTTCATCTGTGATCAACAGGAACCCTGTTGGTGTGGTGGCAAAGTGTGTGTGTGGGGGGTGAATGTTCTGTAATTTTCCATTTAAGTCTCATTCTTATAGTGAGCCTTAATCTTTGGCTGGTGACTTTCACAAGTGATTTTTTTTTTTCTTTCTTGTATAGCCTTTAGAAAAATCCCTCCTCTCAATGTAAGACAGGAAGGACAGAGGGGGCTGGAGTGAGAGGAATGTCCTTCCTATGATTCTGGGATAAGGCTCAGGTCAAGTTTTTCCTCTTGGAGGGGAGGGCTTTGTTATGGAGAAGGTCTGGGCATATTTTCCAAGGATTACTCTCCCTCTGTCCCTGCAGATTCAGGAGGGGAATAATTCTCAGATCTTCATTTTGAGAACCTGATGGGGTTCCGGGAAGTAAAGCCCACAAAAGTGTGGGGGTCTCCTACAAGGCTAAAGCCCCCAGGAGCTTCTCATCTTACTCTAGTCCATACTTAGTCTCCAACAATTGTCAACATTATCAATTAAATCTTACCAGTTCATGGTTCAAGTGACTTGTGCTCCAGATAAGCAGATCTTGGTTGTGATTCTCTGGATTTACCTCTCTTTCCAGATTTCAGGGTAGTGGTTTGTCTGCAAACTCAATTCTTTTTCGGGTTCAAGAAAAATTGTTGATTTTCAATTTATCCAGATTTTCTTCTTGTAAGGACAGCAGTGAAGACTTGCTGGAACTAAAAGTTCTCTATATTGTTTTTGGTTTTTGTTTGTTTTGGGTTTTTTTTTTGTTGTTCTTTTTTGTTTTGTTTTGCTTTTGGCCCTGCCACACAGCTTGAGGGATCTTAGTTCCCCAACCAGGGATTGAACCCATGCCCCCTGCAATGGAAGCACAGATTCCTAACCACTGGACTGCCAGGGAATTTCCAAAAGGTTCTCTATATTGTTGATACAAATGTTCCAGCTGCTTAAATGCAAAAATATCTTGATTGGATATAGTTATTGGTGACCTCTGTCAGAGTAATGCATGACTGAGAATGGTCACTGGGATGCTTGTCTAGCTTGAACAATTGAGACAATGTCTCAGACTAGAAGAAACAGTATTTGGTCTTTTCACAGAGGGATTAGTAGAAGTGGAAACACTGTCTCAAGTTATATCTGATTTTAACAGCCCTGACCAGACAATGGAGCCACTCCACACTGTAGAGGCCTATAGTGGTTATCGTTTCCACACTGAAATAACAGTGACTCTGAAGAAAGAAACTAAGTCATGTGAATGACAAATCATTAATAAGTTGGACAAATAGTAAAACAATACTGACTCAGTGTATGTTCAGATTTTCTTATAATGATGATTTTTGAATGTAACAATTCTGAGAAAACTCCTTACATCACATCATGTGCCATCCTAGCACAAGTGACAAAATGGATCAACCTTGAATGAAGCCAAAGTCCACGGTACCACCAAGTTACCACCCTGGGAACTTTCTGGACTGTAATTTATAGTTATGTTATAGACTGAATTGTACCTCCCCAAATTCAGACCTCAAAACCCTTACCCAAAATGTGACTGTATTTGGAGATAGGGTCTTATAGAAAGTAATTAAGATTGAGTGAGGTCATAAGAGTGGATCCTAATCCGATAGGACTGGTGTCCTCGTAAGAAAAGGAAGAGGCAGCAGAGATCCTCTTCCCTCCACACATGCACAGAGGAAAGGCCACCATCTGCCAGCCAGGAGGAGGGGTGTCACTAGAAGCCAACCCTGGCACCTTGATGTTGGACTCCCAGCCTCCAGAACTGTGAGAAGATGATGCATGTTGTTTAAGTTACCCAGTTTATGTATCTTGCTATGGCAGCCCTAAGTGACTCATACAACTGGTAGAGATGAACTGTTGGTTCTTCAGCCAGCAGGTATAAAGAAGTTAGGTCCAACACCTGACCGACTTCTTTGGATGTTGCAGATAGCATATAGCACAAGCGGAAATTTTGCTGCGGCCTCTGCACCATGCCAACAGACAAAAAGCCTAATCTCTTGAGGTAGAGGCCTTGAAATGAATCCAAACATTAATACCTCAAGTGCTGTCCTTAAGCCCATACCTCCTTCAGAACCCACGATATTACACATATCTGTGTATGGCCTCACAGCTTTTTGATTGGAACCTTTGGCAATAGACCATCAGTACCCCTCAGCCTCCAGGATTCTGCATGAAAGGGCCTATATATAGCTTACCCAGTAGATTCAGAGATTGTCTCACTACAAGTCATGACTCTCTAATGGAACCTCCAAATAAGAGCCGAACAGGGCCTTGCATCCTTGGCCTCCCTAACAAATCCACCTTTAGACACAAAGAGGATGCATTTAGTGGACTAATGCAGCCTTCCAACATAATGATGGACCCCCCAATAGCCCACAGCAGTGAGGCTCTGCAAAGTGGGCTGAACGTCAAAAGTGTTCTAGACACAGAGCACATCATCTCAACACTAACTGAAATTCATCTTTACACAGACTCGTGGGCCAACACTAAAAGCCTAAAAATTGTCAGGTTATTGGATACGAACTTAGGGCTATAATACTAAAAATACATCTATATGAAACCGGATATAATAACTTGTTCATGAACTTAAATCTTGACATCACACACATGTATGTCCAAGTAAAGGGACTATGTTTCAGTCAAAGTATTTTCCGACAAAGCCCAATCAAGAACATAGAGCTATTACTTCTGGTGTAGCCCACATAGTACACTCAGAGGTACCAAGAAAATGCAACCAGATAAGAATGCCAGTGTTATTTTCAAAGCCTTTATTATTTGTGATTATACAAGCAAGGACAAATGATCTGATTGTCTTCAAATTCTTGTAAGTTTCACATGGCCATACCCCTTCTGCCTTGGCAGTACTCCTAGAAACCCATGAATCAGGGAGTGGAGAATGAAAAAATTTTGAGAAGAAACAGTACGTCTTCCTCCTTTTCATAGCAGTGTTGTTAAATATGTGTAACATCTACTGTGTGTGTGTGCGTGTGTGTGCTTTTTCTGATCTCTGAAGATACAAGGAAAAATTTTTAAATGCTTGCTTTAACCTCAGTAGGTGGAGGCAAAGATTGTATTGCTCAAACAAGGACACCTGAGCAGACATGACCTTGGACACTGAGTTTGCCTCAAGTGGTTTTATGGACCCCCTTCTCAGCCCCATAGATTGCTTATGAGAACCACATGATGGCTTTATGTCCTTACTCAATTCATTATTCTGGACACAGGACAATCAGTCTGTCTCATTCCCAAGAGGGCATTCAGACTTTAGCTGGTTGGATATAAAAATCCCTGACCCTGGGAGATGAGTAGGGGGAAGAAAGTAAATAAAATATTTCCTCTTTCTATTACAGACATATACAAACAGCCTGAAATATCTTTCTACAAAGCTTTTAGGCAATGCCTTATAAATCTGAATCCCTCCTAAGTGTGGCTATGCCACATCCCACTTGATCCAGCTGCATGGCTTCTCACTGATGCTCCACTCTCAGAAAATAGTGGGCAAACATCTCAACTCCCAGACACACCGTGAAACCCACTAGGAGCTTGTGTCAATCAGAACCAATAGAATGACTTACAATTACTGAGTCTCCCCAGGGTATGAGAGACACATCAGGATGGTTTGGAGGCTCATGTCCGTGCCCCTTTTGATAGCAAAGCAAAGATCTGACTAGCTTAAGTGGAACAAAACCATTGACTGATGACAGCATTCCTGGCGTTCAAGGTTTTCCCTATAGCACTTGGTTTGCAGATTTTGGTCTTAGAATGACCTCCCTGTACTGTTCTTTTGGGGATTTCTTGAAACATTTTTTGTTAATTAAGTTATGCATTCGCAAGCATCCCTTAAACTAATTCAAATATATGTGACATGAAGTGGAGACAGGGCTTATTCTCCCTTCTGGAGACTCTCATCTTGCCCAGGCTCCTGGCTGTGGTCCACAGAGTCCATGCATGCCTCGTCCATGCTGTGAAATAATGAGAATTCTCGGGACTGCTTACAGTCAGCACGTGAATTTCAAATGAAGACTGAATGTCTTTAATGGTTTTATGGCTGTTCAGATTTTCTCTTTCTTTTTAAATCAGTTTTTATCAACTTCTACTTAAATAATAATTCTAGGAACTCTAGGAATTTATTTCACGTATTTTCAAATATATTGGCATACTTTTGTTCATAATAGCCTCATTATTTGTTTAACCTCTGTAGCATTATTTATGTACAATACTTCATTCTTAATAGTGTTTCATTCTACCCATTCTCCTTTCAGTTCTGATTAATCTTAATCTTATCAAAGGTTTATTTACTTTACTAGTCATTTCAAAGAAATTAATTTTTTTTTTTGGGGTACGCGGGCCTCTCACTGCTGTGGCCTCTCCCGCTGGGGCGCACAGGCTCCAGACGCGCAGGCTCAGCGGCCATGGCTCACGGGCCCAGCTGCTCCGCAGCATGTGGGATCTTCCCAGACCGGGGCACGAACCCGTGTCCTCTGCATCGGCAGGTGGACTCCCAACCACCGCGCCACCAGGGAAGCCCAGAAACTAATTTTTGACTTTATTTGTCATCTGTTTTTCCAACTTCATTATGACCTGTTCTTATCTTTATTATTTTCCTTTTATTTGGTTGCATTTAGTCTGTTTTTTTATTTTTAATATCATAAGATAGATATTTAGCTGATTAATTTTTACACTTCTTTCCTAATGCAAGAATTTTAGTCTGTCCATTTACCCAACACTCCAAGTTATGATACCTAGTATTTCTCTATTTTAAATGTCTAAAAATTGCCTAAGTTCCATAGTGATTTCTTCTATAAACCACGAGTTGCATGTGTTAATTTTTATATTTCCAAATGTAGTTTTATTCTAGTCATCCTTTGTTATCATTATCTTCCTTAATTGCAACGTCATCAGACAAGTTCCAATATTAGCAAATATTTGAAAGTTTTAAAAACTACTTTTATGACATGGCACACCATCACTTTTCATAAATATTCTATATGTGCGTGAAAAAATGTATATTTTTCAAGTGTGAAGGTACAATATTCTGTATATATTATTAGTTCTAATTTGGCAATGGTGTGATCAGAGCCTTCAAATTGCTTATTTTTAAAATAGATATAATAAAGTAACATGAATGATGATACTTTTGTCAATTTTACTTGCTCTCTCTTCTCTCTCTCTCAATCTCTCTTCCTCTCTCTTTTTTTCCCTCCCTTTCTTCCTCCCTCGTATGTTGTTAGATAAAATTTAAAAGTTTTTATAAATTGTTAAATACACATTTTGCCATTACGTGCTGATCCTCTTTACCTCTGCTAATGTTTTGCAGTGTAATGGAGTTTTTTCTGTTCAATTCAACAACTCTGGCTTTTCACTGCTGAGTCCAGCCCAATTAGTATAATTGTGATTTTCAATTGTCTCTATTTTTTTCCCTGCCTTCTTATAATAATTATTCCCTATTTCTATAATTTTCTATTTCTCTCATTTTCTGAATTTTTCAGTGTTCTTTTCTTTCTTTTTATAGGAAGCAAAAACTTTATTACCATAGTACAATAATTTAATATTAAATTTGGCACTGAGCTTCCTAACAACCAGGACACAAAGGGAAACATTGGTTCACATATTTCTCCTTAACAACTGCAAATTCAGTGTGAAAATAGATGAAAATGCCTTTTCTAAGAAATGAAAGTACATTGATTTTTTTTTTTTTGAGAGAGAAAATTTATCCAAGTACTAAAGTCTAAAAAGAGTGTCTGGTGTGGAACTCAACTTATATAGGGCAGTACAACATGATGGTTGTCACTAACAACAGTTCACAGGAGAAGGGCAAGGGTGGTTGGAAACTACTTTTTTTTTTTTTTAATTGAAATATAGTTGATGTATAATATTATGTGAGTTTCAGGTGTACTAAATAATGCTTTGACATTTGCATACATTATGAAATGATCACCATGACAAGTCTAGTAACCATCTGTCTCCATACAAAGTTATTACAATATTATTGACCATATTCCTTATGCTTATTTGTTATCTAACTGGAGGTTTGTACCTGTAAATCCTCTTCACCTATTTTGCTCACCCTTCTCTCCACCATCCCTTCTGGCAACCACCCATTTGTTTTTTGTATATATGAGTCTGTTTTCCTTTTGTTTTGTTTTTTAGATTCCACATATAAATGAGTTCATGAGGTATTTGTCTTTCTGTCTGGCTTATTTCACTTAGCATAATATTCTCTAGATCCATCCATGTTGTCGCAAATAGCAAGATTTCATTTTTCAGTTTCCTTTTCTTATTCAATTTTCTACCTCTATTTTTATTATTTACTCACCTTTCAACAAGGGAACATTTTAATACTTAATATATCTGTTTATGCCTTTCCCAATTTACATGCTATTATTGTTCAATAATTGAACAACTTTCCTTCAACACTGCTATTTAAAAATTATATAAATTTAAAAAAGCAATATTTATTTAAATATATCTATAGATTTACCAACTTAACGGCACCTTAGACTATCCTTCTGTTGTTATTTTATAGAAACATTCATTGTTAATTATATTTATTTATTGACAGGGTCACAGGAACACAAATATTTAGCTAGACTTTATATCTGGGTGTGTCAGTGAAGGTGTTTCTGGGTGAGCTTATTACTTGAATTGGTTATTTTTAGTAAATTCTTAGTTTTTTATCTAAAAATAATTTTTTAATATTTTTTCTTCAAACATAGTATTTCTACGTTCTCAATTAGAGGCTGATTTTATTTACTCTTAGCTATATAAGGAGAGCATTCCACCACCTTAACAGTTTCCATCTTCGCTTAAAAGGCATCTTAAGTCTAGTCGTCTTCATTTTGCTGGTGATTTGTCATTTATCTTTGCCTGCTTTAAAATTTTCTCTTTGTCTTCGGTGTCCTTAAGTTTTATGAATATATGCCAAGGTGTAGATGTATATTTAGTCATTTACATGCCTTCTGTGTTCCTGGCTTCCTATCTTCATTTGTTCTGAAAAATTCTCAGCCATGATCTCTTCAAGAGCTCTCTCTTTTTCCTTTTATATATTCTTTCTCAGACTCAGATTAGAGATACATTATGCCTTCTCTTTATTTCCTCTATTTCTCTTTCACATGCATTTTGGGTTATTCACAGTTACACATTTTATATTCTTTGATTGATAATTTCAGTATCTAAAGTCCACGTGATTGTCAATCTTTTGGTTTCGGTTTTTGATCATTCTCACTCTTGAAGGCAAGAATCTGTGTATGTTTGATGATTTTTGATTGTCAACTAATATTTTCTTGATATGCAGGAATACTGAAGGCCTATTTTTCTGCCAGGTTCCAGAAGTCAGCACTGTGCCTTGGAACATTTTAGAGCCCCAAGCAGCTAGATAAAGTGGCAGCAATAGATAATCCTAGAATCTCAATGGCTGAAGATGATATTTCTATTTGTTTTTATATGTAAAAATGCAAACATATACAAAATACTGTAATTGTGCATACCATATACAAAGTGTAAAACATTTAAATGAATATTATGTTTTATAAACAAGTTTCTGTAACAATAGTTTACACTTGTTTGTATTACCTCTCATTCATGCTACTTGTTTTTAATGGGCAACCCATGGATTGACAGTACATGTTGTTCTAGCCCCAGGGTCCAGGCCATGTGGGACTACCAGTCACTAGGACAGAGGGAAAGAGATGCAAATTGCATACAATT
This sequence comes from Grampus griseus, assembly GCF_964374135.1. Lineage (NCBI taxonomy): Eukaryota > Metazoa > Chordata > Mammalia > Artiodactyla > Delphinidae > Grampus > Grampus griseus. The sequence goes on from NC_139017.1 coordinate 5,620,424, forward strand.
TCTTAAAGTTTCTGCCTTGAGATCACACAAGTCACCTCAGTTCTCGTTTCATCATCCAAGTCAGGTTCCAGGCATGTTTTTAATATAAAAACTGTGTCAGTTCTGCTGTGTACCTCCAACACCCTCCTTTCATCACTTCCTGGTTGTCTGCGGTTTAACATGTATTCTGTGGTTCTAACATTTATGCTCAATTTCATAACTAATTTTTCTATTTTCTGCAAATCTTAGTTTTACATCTGAGTGTATTATTTTTTAATCACTGGTACTTTCCAACTGTGGCTTCTCTGTTATCGAGATCTTAATTTTGATATTTTTCCTTGAAGTTCATAATCAAATTTTAAAAACAGGCTCTTGGACTCTATTTCTTGATTTCTTGCATATTCATGAATTTATTTCTTTTATACTAAAATGTCAACTTGACTGAATATAAAAAGTCTTAAAAAAGTCTTGAATTGCACTTTTTTTTCATAAGGACTTCATAAACATTATTTCACTCATTTTAAACATATGACTATGTGCAAGACTTTAATATTATTCTTATTTTCTCATTTGCATGATTTGTCTCCAGGATGCCCATAGGATGCTTTTTATTTTTTAAATAACTTAAATGTAATTTTATTTACCTTTTTAAGTTACAAAATAAGATGTGGTATTTTAATCATTCATATAGCACAGAGACAGAGAAAATGTCAATAGCCTTTATATCCTCCATCAATCTCCTCTCCTAAGCTTGTTTTTCTAAAAATATAAATATTTATTAAATTATAACACAGATACAGAAAACATGCAAATCATATATATATAAAGCAAATTAAGTTTATAAATGTGAATACACCAATGTGAGCAGCATATAGATAAGAAAACAGTACAGCACCAGCATTCTAGGAGCCCCCTCATGCTCCATTCCTTCCCCAAGGAGTAACCACTATTCTAACAGCTAAAATAGTTTTGCTTATTCTTTAAAGGACTGAAAACAAAGAAGTTCTTTGGTAAATGAAATTTCACATAGGAACAAAGACAGATGGAACGTGACACGAAGTTTATACTTTTTATTAATAAAAGCATTTGCTTACAAAGTGCCATATCAAATGAAAAGAGGCATGCATAGTTTGAATAATCATATCTGAACTACATTTTGTGAGCAGTTTGAAAGAAGACTAAATTTCCATACCTTCAGGTGTCAATGATTGTACTTATGTGGGAAGGATGGTAGAGTTTTGACTCATTGCCGTGTGTTTAATGATGCTTCTTAAAAAAATCTTAAGTTAGTGATTATAAGTCTATTTAGCAAGGTCTTTTTGATAAAATGTCTTATTGAAGAATTATATATAAATGATCATGGGTCATAACTGTACATGACACAAGATCGTTAAACAGAAAACCACCAACATTCTAGAAGTCCCTCTTCAATATCCTGACTTCTAAAACTAGTGTTTTTGTACATTATATAAACGGTATCATATACCATGCACTCTTTTGTAGCTTCTTTCCCTCAACTTTATGTTTGTGAGATTCCTTTTCCTTGTTCTGGGTAGTTTGTACTTTGTTCTTTCTCAGTGCTGTATCATATTCAATTGGTGACTAAACAACAATTTATTTATCCATTCAGCTGTTAATAGGCATTTGGGTATTTTTTGACCATTATAAATAGTGTTGCCTTGGGCATTTTTGTACATTTCCCATAAAAATATATACCTAGGAATGGAACGGTTAGATTGTGGGATATACATGTGTTCAGATTTAGTCAATTATGCCAAAGGGTTATCTAAAGTAGTTGCACCAATGTCCATTTCTGTCAGCAATAAATGAGAGTTCTGGTTTCTCTAAATCCTTCTCAATGTTGTGTGAATTTTTCATTTTAGTAATTTTCTGTGGGTTTGTAATGATAATGCACTGTTTAAGTTACTTTAAGGTAACTTATTTAACAGTTTTATACTACTCAACAGTTTTTTTTTCTATACTGCTATACAAAGATATGCAGATTTTCCCATTTCCCCCTAAAATTTGTATTCAACATTTAAAACATATGCATTGTTATTTATAACATATAATGAAGAATAACTATGAAAAAAACCTACCCTTGCTTAAGAAATAGAACATTATCTTTGTAAAATTCCTTATCCATCTTTGAAAATCAATATTTTCAAAAACATTGGTTTGTGCTTTTTTTTGCTATGTAATCATTACTTTAAGCTTATTATGTATTTTTTAAAATTGAAGTCCAGAAGCAGTGGAGACAGTCTTACTCTCTAGTCCAAAGTCACTTTACCTGCTCTCCAGAATGGCTATACCTGTCTCTCTTCCCAGACAGCACATGTAGTTCCCTGTATCCTCATATCTCACTATTGTTTTAATTTGCATTGCTCTAGTTATTAATGTGTGTAAACATCTCTTTCTATACTTCATATACTTATTAGCTTTTTTCCTTTCCCTTCCAACAAAATTCCTGTTCATATCCTTTTTATGTTTTTAATGAGAAATCATACATTTCATTGTAAATATGCAGAAATTTCTTGTATCATATATTTCTAATATATTCTAAAGTTACCCCTCATTGATTTTAGGTATTGTAAATGTCAGATTCCCATTCTGTCATTGGTCTATTAACTTTGACCAGGTGATTTTCATTTCCCTGATGATTAGTGATGTTGAGATCTTTTCATGTGCCTGTTGGCCATCTGTATGACTTCTTTGAAAAAATGCCTATTCAGGTCTTCTGCCCATTTTTAACTCAACTTGTTTTTCTTTGCTATTGTGCTGTATGAGTTCTTTGTATATTTTGGATATTAAACCTTTAACAGACATATCATTTGCAAATAGGTTCTTCCCACTCAATGGGTTGCCTTTTCACTTTGTTGATGGTTTTCTCGCCCTTCTTACATTGCTCTTTTCCTACATGTTTAATTTTTTTTACCTATGAGTATGTCATCCACGCTTATTTCTTTCTGACTTTTACTAAGTTTGAATGGGGCACATATATCTGGTTGAAGTATCTGCTGAAATATATTAAAGCTGAGAGGTATAAACTAAAGCAGTGGAAGCTTAGGACACATCTTCATCACCTCTGTTTTGTCGTCTCCTTCGTAAATGTTTCCACTCATTATTACCTTTCCTATGTCTGGTAAGCAGAAAATCTTGAGTTTTCACAGTAAAGCCCTATGTTTCAGGTGTCTATGATATATCTCACCATTATTAATTTATTTTCATGGACTTTGATTAGCTGTCACCACAATGACTGTGGTGTATTCTCTGTCTTCTTGTTTGCTTCCTGAAAAGATGATGTATGTATGAATTTTCTTATTTAGCCTTCCCTCACTTCTCAGGCATGCTTTAGACACCTGTACTCTGCTCACACCTCCATTCCAGGTATCTTTGATCCTTTTAGAGCTGTTCTCCCTACTTTGAAGGACCTCTGAATTATTTAAAGTGTCTCTAGGAGTTTGCATTTGTTCTTGTCACCTTTTGCCATTTTGGTCCCAATAATATTTTTCTTTAATTTCTTTTTGGAGGTTGTGATTTGGACTGTGACTATCTCCTGTTCCCGTGGAAGATACAGCAGCCCCTATTTTTTACATTTGGTTGTTCTTTCAGTTGGCATTACAATATAAAATAGATAAAATTACAGAAGGGAACAATGTTTAATTCTCTGAAATTGGGTAAAACTTTGGTCAGTAAAAATATTTTCTAATTTGCTCATCTTTTAAAGTCTGTTATTATTATGCAATTTTACATTTCTCTGTAGGATCAGGTGGTCTGCTGCTTTGTGGTGGTTATGTGAATACTGCAGAATGTAAAATTTGGGACTCGCCTATGGAATGCTGGTCCATGCCAATGATGTGAAAATTAGCATCCAAACAGCAGTGAAATTTGCTGAGAAAGAAAATGTAAAGTTGTTGTACTACTTAGTTTTATTAGGAAATGATTCTGGTATGGGACCAAAAAAGGACTGGTAATTATTCATAGCACTATTGAGGAGATTGTCATATGTGACATAAGTTTATTTATTGGTTAGGACTTTTTTTTCAGGTGCAAATGATAGAAATTCAAACCATCTTAAGGAAAAAAGGAGAGCTTATTGATTCCTATGACTGAGTGTTCTAAGAATGATGTTTACTTTAGTCATGGCCAGCCCCAGAAGCTTAAAAAATATCTTGTATTGCTGCAAAAGTCCGGTCAGTTCCAAGTTATTTACAAGAAGGACACACATAACTTCTTAGAAACCCCAGCAGAAAGAGAATTGCTCACTCACAATACCCATACATGAAAGATTCCCCTTTCCCATCGTCCATACTCTTTGACCCAACCTGGATCATACAGCTATGTAAGAATGTGTGTTGAATTCCACTGTGATCAAATGAGAAGAGTAGAACTTTTATGTACAACAACAGGATGTTGGTAGAGCAAAACTTAAGTCTAATATAATTAGCTGGGCTGTACTCTTTCAATATCCTGATTGCGATATAATCTTGGGAAAGGATTTGCATTTCTGCTTTAAGTATGTGCAGAGTCCCTGAAGTCTCTTCTGTTTTGTTTTGAAGAGGACTGGAGGAAAGAACAAACCACAAGACTAGGCTATTTCAGTGATCTTTATTCTTTAGCTGCAGATTGGAAAACCAAACACCAGGATATTTACTCTGGCAGTTTCAAGTTTTGCTTGGAATCCTAGGTTTCAAGATGTTCTCTTGTTTCTGTCGGAAGTGAATGAACTAGTCCTCTGAATTTCTTCCAGCATCTTGAAATCATAGGAAGGAATATAGAAGGCAGGACAAGTAAATGCAGAGGAACTAAGTCTTCTGTGATACCATTAGGTCACCACATCAAGCTTTGGCTAAAGACGTTCTACTTCTCGATTTTTCCATATATTAGACAATACACTTCTTTAATGTTTTATGATGTAGTAGATCAGGTATTCTGTTACTAATAATCAAAACATCCTAAGTGATACTCCAGCTTATTTTGGCCCTTAGCCTTGACTAAGTGTCAGAATCTCCTTTCATGAGAATTAATAATCTGCTAATCTGGATATGTCATATTCACCTTAATGTTCTCTGATGTCCCTCTTCCTATAACAACTCCTCTTGCTCTATCTAACTAGACCCAGTACCTAGAATATTTCCTCTGTATTGAGCATCCTCATTTCACTTTTGACTTGATCTACTGACTTGGATCTTCTTTAGAATCCAATTCAGCTTTTGCAGAATCTCTAACATGGTCTCTTTATTACTACTAAGTTACGATTTTGGCAACTTTATTTTCTTTCCTCTTTGATTCATTCCTACTGACTAGCTCTCACATGACTCTAGCATAAAAGACCTAGCTTCTACTTTGCTCTTTCTAACAACTGAATTTCACCTAGGAATTTGGAATCGGTCTTCCATCTGTGATCAGGGAGCTGAGGCTTAGCAAAGCAAAAAAGCATTGAAAGAAAATGAGAAGGTGGGAAATTTCAAAACAAAGCTATCTGATTTATTATTTTTATAGTCTTGGTCCTATCTGAACCATGTTCTAGTATAATTAAACTGGATAAATTGTTTTGGAAAGACTATCTGAGTAAAACAGGTAAGTCACGGAGAAATCATGATCTTAGAGAATTTGGTAGTCAACTCCTAGGAAAATTATCTACTAATGTTTCAAGAAATTAGTTGAAAACTCACTTTGGCTGTCAGGTCATTAACGTATAATAGCATTCAGGTTTTCTGTACTACCCTGTGCAACATGGTGATTTTCTCAGGGCTTAAATCCAAGTGAGTGTATAGGCTTATAGGCAAAACAAAAAGAAATAGAAGTGCAAATTAAAGTTGTTTCTTTTTTTTTTTTTTTAATTTTTTTTTTTTGCGGTACGCGGGCCTCTCACTGCTGTGGCCTCTCCCGTTGCGGAGCACAGGCTCCGGATGTGCAGGCTCAGCGGCCATGGCTCACGGGCCTAGCCGCTCCGTGGCATGTGGGATCTTCCCGGAGCGGGGCACGAACCCGTGTCCCCTGCATCGGCAGGCGGACTCTCAACCACTGCGCCACCAGGGAAGCCCTAAAGTTGTTTCTTATTCATGTTTCCTAAATCTGGGTGAATGCCTTGTTAAAAATGTTCATTGTAATATTCTGAAATACATATTGCATTTCTTCACACTAATCAGTATTTCAATATATTTTGTATTGATATTTGAGTAGGAGGTGGTCACCTTTCCTCCTAATTATTGATTTGGGTGTGACATCTCCAGATTGCTTTTTGCCATATCCTTATTTTCTGCAACTGTAAAGTTTGCGTGAAGCCAGCGTAAAAACTGCATTTCTCATGGAGCTCTGTAGCACATGTACAGCTTATTGCATCTGAACTCAATATGGTGTGTATTTTTTTCTGCTTTGCATGTGAAAATAATTCAAGATGCTTGTTTTAATTTTAAAAGCCTCCATGATCTGGCTTCTAACTAGAGAATATTTAAGGTACTTTCTGATTATCCATATTTATTATTTCCATGGGAGTTCAGAAGAATCACTGAGCAGCCGGATATTTTTTTCTTTTTAATTTTAGTATATTTTTACATTGCTTCAATTGCTCTGAGGGTACATAGCTTATCTCTTAAAAGGTAATCAAAGCTGTTCAACCAGTTGTGTGAAATTGGAAACGCGTAATTAAATTCATTAGTTGCTAAACAGCAAAGACGAGTTTATATTAAGGAAAAGACTCCTAAAAATGTGGATGCCTACATTTTGAAAAACACTTGTAATAAGAATGGCATAGTATGTGGTGAACACCCTTCTAAAATATTTAGACGTGTTAATGTATTTGATCCTCAAAAAATAAGTGCTCTAATTATTCCATTTCATAGATGGGGAAACTGAAGCACAGTGGTTAAGTTGCCCAAGGTCAAGCAACTGATAAATGCCAGTGTCAGGGTGTAAATCCAAGCAGTCCAGACTCAGAAAATGTATACATGATCACCAAAGAATATTGCTTTTCAGGTAGTTGGGTGGATGGGCTGGTGGGCAATGGGACCAGGTACGCGGGGAGGTCAAGCGAAAGGGTAGATTTTGTGCCAAACTATGCCCACTTCTGGAATTCAGAGCCTAAATGATGGAACTGCAGGAAAGGATTTACTAAGATTTTATTTGTGTGTGTGTGTGTGTGTGTAAAAGATAGGACACAACTTTTGTACCCCTCGGGTTGGAGTGACCTAGGAGTAAAAAAGGTAGCATTTACATTGAAAATGAGATACATACTGACTCACTACTTTCAAATAATAGCTTTTCAGATACCTACCAAGTGTGAAATCACTAATAATGTATCACCTTTTAAACGGCAACCTCTTCAAAGATATGTCTAATTTTCTATAATTTTGTTCTTTTCCTGAAGACTGAATATAGAAGGCTCAATTGAGGCTGAGAAGTTGCTGCTAATGGCCATGCCTAATGATTCCCTCTCTTTTCTCAATCCCTAGAACGAGTATTCAACATCTTGTCATTAGTATCAGTATTTGTAGTTTTGTTTCATTCTTATTTTTATGACAATAGAAAAATGTACAGTAAATACACATTTTATAATTTGTATACTCAAATGGTACAAATCAAGATGGCAATGGACGCAGAGCTACCATTTAATACCTTAAAGTGGAGAGCTATCTGAAAATAAGATCAAAATTTGGTGTATGAAAGCAATATAATTAATATTTACAACATAACTTTATAGCTAAAGAAAATACATGAGTGTCCAGAGTCTTATGTATTCATAAACACCAGTAACCTCAATGTATCTAACACTATTATTTGTGAAAAAAAAGTGTGAGATTTTTCTAATTTCTTTGATTTCTTTATTATGTGCTGTGTTTACACCATCATGTTATTTGCAATGAAAATTACTACTATTAGCTCATAGCCTAGGAACACTGCATGATAATCAGGAAAATTGGACTTCCATATCATTTATAGTGAAATGGGTATTGAGTGATTTATTTTAGCTTTCCATTTCCTCTATCTAATCATCTTCAGAATGAGAAGAATATCTATTCTCTTAATATAAAATATTGTCAAATTATTATAAATTTTGAACAAATGAGTCTGGGGTCATTTTTAACACTGGAATGGACATGCAGTAACTGTGTAAGTTGTTAATATATTCTAGAAATAACACAGAAATCACCAAAAGTTTTCCTCCTTGTAAATTAAATTTCTAATAGGAGGAATCAATAAAAAAATTAATGACAATGTTTCAATACAAGTAAAACCATTTTAATTGCAAAAATCATACCCCATATACTTTTTCTTTCTTGCAAGCAAGCATTACTCTATTTCTCAAATCACACCCTCATGAGAGAGGCCCTATTACACCTAATAAAAGGCTGTGATGAAACACTTTTTAAATTGGCATGCCTTACTTAGTTAAGCATGGCACATGCACATGCATGTGTACACACACACAGAAAAATAATATCTATATGGGCAATGCAATTTTCCCATATTGGAACTGAAAAATCTAGGCAATTATTCAACAAGATTATTGAATCATTTTCTCTTCCCTTACTCCGCCTTACTTTCCTTTCTATCATTGAGCAAACTCTGTTCTGGGGTCCATACTATATACCAGGAACTGTTCTGCATGCTGACAAGATCAACAAGGCCCCTGCCCTCATAGAGCTTATATTGATCACAGTGGGAGTGAAGGACTAGGGAAACACAAACACACAGAGCATCTCCATGTTGGATGATTAGAAGAGTCTGCTCTGATGATGTGACAAGGAAGTTATGAGGCAGCCGTGGCAAGAAGGGGGAATTACAGTTCAGGGAAAACAAACAAGTGATGGAAAGTCCCTCAGGGGGAAAAGGAGGTAAATGATGGTGGATCAGTAGGACTTTGACTGGGCAATCATAATTTTAATTTAGATGACCAATCGGGAAACACAGATATCTACTAGTTATTGACCATAAACCTTCTTTCTCAGCTCTATTGGGAAGAACATGCACTTTGGAGTCAGAAAATCAAGGTTCTGAATCTTGGCCTAGCACCTTCTATCTGGGTAACATTATCTGAGCCTAAGTTTTCCTACCTTTCAAAACTGGACAAAATTATTTGGTTTTCATAATTGTTGTGAATCTCCTACATAATATCTGGCACATAACAGTTACACTGCAGCTATTAATTTTTTAGCATTTGTGTGTTATTATGCTTGAAGAATGACAAGGAAGGGTACAACCTAATCCATTCACATATGTAGCTTCTCACCCACTCACTAGACAGTTGTTGATCACCCACTAATTGACAACCCTTGTGAAAAAGGCCAAGTCGTAGCTGCCATTACTTGTTTTAGAAGGTTTGGAGATGACAAGGGTGAAGGTGGAGGAACGAACATGAACAGGGTGCTTTGTCTGATCTACCCGTGAGCTGGATTTGGGACCCTAGCAACATAAGGATGGGTAGATCAAAGATGAGAACTGGAGTTTTCCAAACATGCTGGAGATTTTTTTCCCTGCAGAAAATATATTTGTTTTGTAGGTAGAAGACTCATGTGGGTGTGATTCCTGGATTACTGTCGGATAAAATGCTTCGAAGGTATTGAATCACATTTGATACTAAATAATTCCCCCTTTGGCTCTGTGTTTTTCCTCCAAAAAATCAGTCAAAGGAAGAGAGTTTAGAAGCAGGTAAAGGGAGATGATGTGTGTTATCATTAAGAGTGATGCTGAATAAGATGTGTGTTGAGGGAGAGCTTTGAGAAAAGGGAAGGAAGCAAGGAGGAAGCTCACAGAGGACATTGCTCTTAATATATTCATAATAAAAGATTATATTAATATATTAAATTAATATAACTCCTGACAAGCTTCCACCGTAAAGCACACACACAGATTTGCCTCTCGGGCAAGTCTTAATTTTAGAATGACAAAAACCACTAGAAGTGTTGGGTAAATCATGTTACTTACCACAATATCTTCATAAATCTCCAGATGGCCTTCCTCTAAACTACTTACCTGTGCTTTTCAGGTGGAATTGGTGAATCAGTTGTGATGGTCTGCCTTTTCCTTTTCTCTCTACTGCTTCCTCTTTTCAGTGTTGCTGAAATAAAAATTATTCTGCTCATGTGGCTGGACATGCTTAGAATATAGGGCAGGGTTTGTTACATTTTTCTTCCTGCAGATAGAATCTATTTTAGCTTGAATCAAGGGTCACAGAATAAAACTAATTAAGAAAATAGAGAAATGCCCGTCTCTATGCTGCGGATAGAAGCTGAATTCCCTTCTGTCATCCCTCCCACCTCTCCAGCCCATCCCCTTTCCCGGGAACCTTTACAGGCTCAGCGTCTGCCCTGCTGTGCTCTCCCAGTGCCTCGAGTCAGGTGCATTTACTCCTCTATATGATGCTTCCTGATTTTTTCTGTCTGGATAAGAATTTGCTTCTTATATTCAGACCCACAGATTCAAACCTTCTTGACTTCTCCCTTTTGCAGATGGCTCACAGTGAACTCATTTTCTCACTCAAACCTATTTCTATATTCCTATCTCACCCAACAGTAAACTCTTCACGTGCTTACTCATCCCAGAAGCCTAGAAAGTATCATCGATTCTTCACTCCCCATTAAATTTCATAGTCTCTCTCTCACTTATCCAGTCCTGCCAGTACCATCTTCCTAATTTCCTACAAATCTGTCCTCTCCTTTACATCTGCATTGTAACCACTGCCTCATTTCAGACAACTGGCATATCTCTCCTGACATACTGTATGGCTCATAAATGGTCCCCTTTCTTCCCTTCCTGTCCTCCCCACCAATCAATCATCTGCACTGCTAACCGTGGCGGTCTTTCCAAACATAATCTGGGCTTTGTCACTTACTTACTTAAAAATCCTCAAGAGATTCATCACTGTCTACAAGTTGAAACCCAAACTTGTTGGCATGACCTGCCTGGCCTCTCCAGATGATAAATGAAGGCAGTTCCTGGCTACTAACCTTCCTGCCAATTTTCCTCCCTCCTCTCTGCCCCCTCCCCATCTAAATACAGACCCTGAGCTCAAATTACCATTGCTTTCTTATATCCATTGTCTGTACCTATATACTTGCTGATTCTTCTCTTACTCACTCACTTTTTTCATCCCTCAGTATAGATGTGAGCTCCTCCACAAAGCCTTCCCTGATTTTCCAAAACCAGAATATGTCCCTCTGAGCTCCTCAGCAACAGGGCTGCCAGTGCTAATGAGTGTGATCTGCCACATTCTAGTGTAACTATTGTATGGTCTTCCTCTCCCCCATTAAGACTATGAGAGGTTCAATTCATAGTAACTACTAGACGAATCTTTGTTTAAAAAAATTAATTGAACACATCTCTCTCCATTACACTGAGATGTTGCTATGTAGCTTAATGATGCTGAATAGATGTGTATTATCCTGTCTTTTTCTGCCTACACAAATGAAGCATCTATGAAGTAGGTAGTCTAACACGTAGAAAGTTACTTTTTTCTATTTAAAATTTATTTTCAAATAGCTTTTACAGGTCTAGGTAGACATAATCATTGACAGTTTTGAAAATGTTGTCATAAAAATAACATGTAATATGCACATATTTTTTGGGTAAAAAAATCCATCATATTCTATACTCACAACTATGTTCATTATTCACAAGATAATTATCAAGAAACTGTTTTTTTGTAAGTAAAATCATTCTTCAATCATGGGAATGACTCATTTCTTTTTATATTTAAATATTAATGTAATCAATCAGTGTACTGGAAATCAAAAATTTAAAAAAACAATTTTTTTTCTTTTAAAGAAAAGGAAGAAATTAGAAGATATTCTCAAATGTGTTTTCTGGAAAGAAAAATTCTTAAACTAGGGGATGAATCTTCTCCCTAATTCTCATTCTTAACATGCTCTACTCCATCACCATTGTAATTCAGAAGATTTTTGGTGAGTACTCTCTTAGTAGTATGGGACCAAATTAGTCTATTGCTCTAATCTACACTAGATGTTGATTAGGGTGCTTAAGAACACCAGTGAGTAAGGTGCAAAATTGTAATGTACAGAACCAAGTTTAAAAATGTTTCTAAAAATCGAATTTCATGTTATAGTACGATGAAAGCTTTCACCCACACACACACAGAGAAAAAGATTCTATGAAATGGGACACTAAAAGAGCACAATAAAAAAAGGAAACCAAGATAAAAAGAGTGAAAGAGGAAAATATATTTTAACAGCAGGAACTGACATGACAAAAAAGAGAAAAAAGTATAGAAAGAAAGGTGGGAGAGCTAAAAGTCAAAATTAATGACAAAAAATGAAAAGTCTGCCTTCAGAAAACTGACAAAAAAATAGAATGGAGAGCAAAGGATCTTCCAATTCTAAATTTAAGTTTCAATGTCCAAATATTGCTATATTTTAAGAAGTCAGGATAGTATTTGTTAGATTGCATTATTCTTTTTATTTTCTTAAACTTAGAAAGATAAGATTCTTCACTGTGACAGTTTTAAGGCACATAGTGGTCTCCACCTGCTTTGACACAGTACGGTCCTTTGTACCCTTTGTATCCTTAACAGCTGGGCTATGACACTACTAGCTGAGCAAGTTTTTACTTATTCTATTTTTTTTCTTTCTTCCTGAGGTACTTGCTCCCTCTTAAAATGTTTTCTGGGCACTTGGAAGCCAAATAATTAAGACTGCCATAAAAGTGACACCAAAATAAGGTGTACAGCTTTCTTTTCTTTTTTAAATATATCTTTATTGGAGTAGAACTGCTTCACAATACTGCACTAGCGGCATATAGCCTGAGAAAACCCTAGTTCAAAAAGAGTCATGTACCCCAGTGTTCATTGCAGCACTATTTACAATAGCCAGGACATGGAAGCAACCTAAGTGTCCATCAACGGATGAATGGATAAAGATGTGGCACAGATATACAATGGAATATTACTCAGCCAGAAAAATAAATGAAATTGAGTTATTTGTAGTGAGGTGGATGGACCTAGAGTCTGTCATACAGAGTGAAGTAAGTCAGAAAGAGAAAAACAAATATTGTATGCTAACACATATATATAGAATCTAAAAAAAAAAAAGGTACTGATGAACTTAGGGGCAGGACAGGAATAATGAGGTAGACATAGAAAATGGACTTGAGGATGTGGGGGGAGGGGGAAGCTGGGGCAAAGTGTGAGTGGCATCGACATATATACACTACCGAATGTAAAATAGCTAGTGGGAAGCTGCTGCATAGCACAACTTTCTTTTAAGTCAAATGCTATTGCTTTACTCTCTAATCTCTAGCATTGCAGGAGTCTAACACTCAACAGCTATTTTTTTCCTGTTTTTAGCACCTTGCTTCTGAGTCTGTTACTGATACATAAATATTTCAGATTTCTGCCAAATATATAAAGGCAGACTATAATAATATAAATAAAAATATAAATATTAGCCTGGAACATTAAAAAAAAGCAAACTTCACAGAGCTATCTTTATAGCAGATGATAAGGTCCAAAATATAAAACAGATATTCTCTCTCTCTCTTCCGGCCCCATCTCCCCCCAACTAGCAATGTAGTGATATAACTTTCTCATTTGGCAAAGGGATGACAAAAGTTTATGCAAAAAAACATAAATACACAACTTTGGAGCTAAAGCAAATGTGAAAAAAGATTAATTTACTATCTTTAAAAGCTTTTAATGCATCTCAACATTGTTAAGATTTTACTCATTTTGAATGCACTGTCCTAGAGAGAGAAGCCACAGGAAGGGGGATAAGATGTAGAAAAATGCACAGCAGGCCATAATATAATAAGCACTACAAGCAAAATACTCACAGAGGGTATGAAGGGTTCAAAGGAAGAAGGCATTTTAACCAGCTGGACGCATCAGGAAATCTAATAGAGGAGATGTCATTTGAGATGGGTCTGGAAGAATGGGTTGGATCTGGACGACAGAGACATCTATTTCCACTGATTCTTCAGATTTAGGTAGGTACGCATTCTATTTTATCTGTTATTACCTTTTTGCTGATTTCTTCTTGAATTTCTAACGTTCTGTATTAAGCCCTCCACTACATGACCTCACTGAGAATTTAATCATACCAGATTAATCACTGTCTCCCGAATAAACCAAACATTTAAAAATATCCCTTTGCTTCTACTCATAGGCTTCTCTTTCCTCACTCCATTGCTTTCTTCCCTTCCCTTGAGTAAGTTGCAAACTAGCATAGAAGTCTTAGTTCACTTTCTATGTCTTGACCCTTCCCTGCATGAAAAAGTGTGTTATCTCACAGGTATTTCCAAAACTCTTTATATGTTGCTTGATTACTGTGTCTCATATTGTATCACTTCATTTATAAGCTTGTTCCTGCAAGCAAACGATGAGATCCTGAGGGCACGGGCCGTGATACAGTCTTGTATCCTCAGGCCCGAGTCTCTCAGAGGGGGAAATATTTGGTGTCTGTACGTACCCTGATGGAATCGGTTCTTGGTGGAAAAACACTATAGGCAAATAGGACTAGGGCTTGTATACACAGCAGGTTCCCATAAGCTGCGGTCCATACTCAAAAACAGGCTGTGTGTTTCATCCTTCCTCTGACCGCGTGGGCCACTAACAAGAGCACACCTGGCAAGGTGAAGGCCACTTGGAAGCCCACAGCACCACGAGTAGCAGCAGCGCTCATTTCCTAGTATGTCATCCTCCTTGCATTAATCGTTTCTCTGCAGCGGCCTAAAGTGGCCCTTCATTCTCTTCCAGGATCAGGGAAACACCTCCCTTGCTTTCAGTCAGTGAGAAAAAAGACTAAGACTTTCCTGGGGCTGGGAGCGGGGATTCCCTCTCCCGGAACGTGCCATTTCTACCCCGCCTACCTGGCTGGAGACGGCCAAGGAGAAGGAGCTGGGGGACCTGGGGACACTCCACGCGCGCGTGTCCTCCTCCTCCTCCAGAGAGGGGGTTGGAGTCCTGGAAGCCGCTAATTAGGCTCGCCCCCATTGGTCTTCCCCAGGCACCGCCGTCACCGTCATGCTAATGAGGGGCGTCTCATTGGCGGGGCCTCCGCGGCGGCCCCGCCCACGGGGAGAGCCCGTCCGCCGCGCGGGGACTCCAACCCCGGGACCCCCGGCGCCTGCGCGGCCGTGCGGGGCGTCCGCCTGAGGAGACCTGCTACCCGGAGCTGTCCTCTGAGGAGGCTCTCGCCGCCCGCCGTGAGGGAAAGTGCTTCACCCTAACGCTGAGCGCACGCCCACCCCTCTCCCCTCTTTCTAGGCACCGCGCGTTTTTTCTCTTTTTTCTTTCGGGCGAAGTAACTTTTGCATTCCCGCCTCCCCCGAGTCCTGGGGACCAGAGGCGGCGCCGATCCTGGGGGCGGTTCCTTGGCAGCGCTGGTTCTTGTCAGAGCCAGACTTTTGCTCTTGGGCTGGGTTTGCATCATCCCCATCACACCCTCAGGAGAGAGGAGCCGGCCCCTTTCAGCCTCAGCTTCCGGCTGGGAGCAGACCCCCCTCCCCCATCCCAGGCCCCTTCCCCTGCTCCAGCCCATCTCCCGCATTTCGTTAGTCCTCGCCCTCTACTCCGCAATATTTTCTTTCTCTTGTCCTCCTCGCCTCCATTCGTTGTTTTACGTTTCCCACTCTTTGAGAAAGGATGGTTGATTTGGAGAGCGAAGTGCCCCCTCTGCCTCCCAGGTACAGGTTTCGGGATTTGCTGCTAGGGGACCAAGGATGGCAGAACGACGACAGGTGAGTGGTGTGCTGCAGTGTGGTTCCGTAGATGCAGCTGGAAAAGGGAGGGATGGGAAGGCTGGAAGGGGAAAAGGAGGGAGAGGAGGGAAAGGAGCCAGAGGCTGGGGGAGGGAGGAAAAGGGACTCTTTGACGTGTCTCTCCATTTTGACTCTCTAGAGCAATTGCTGTAGGCAAGGAACTCTTTGCCTTTTCACTTTCTGATCCCTGCAATGTATTTGTTGCATTTATTTGTGCTTATTCTTTTGTCTATCTGTGCTTTCTTAGGGTGTGTATGAGGCTGGTGTGAGAGGTACAATTACATCCAAATGGCACGCAATATCAGTGCCAGTCAATTTTCATTTTTTTTTCTTAGGTGTTGTTAACCAAATTCGAAAATGCATCCAAGTTGATTGAAAAAGCACGTTAGAAACTTAAAATCACCTGCACCCACCTGTTTACTTACTCCGTGTCAGTCTTGTCTTGATTAGGTGTCAAGACTCCTGCCACTGGGAATTTTATGCTTTTTAAACATTTGAAGACGCAGGTAGACAATTGGTTTAAATATGTAACAGGTAGTTAGTGAAAATGACAGCGTTGGCAGTGGAAAATACTCACTTTGAACGGGTAACTATGACTATTACTAATAATGGTGTTCGTATAGTATGATCCAACCTTTTCATAAATAACGTACTTAACCTAAATAGTGTATATGTCACAAAATTAAAACTAAGTCTCAAAACTAAAATATTATTATTAGCAAAATGTTGCTCATGTGTTTTATCTATAGCATCACTGTTTTGCCTAGTTAAACTTCTGGAATTCCTCTTGCTATGTCTTATTATTATTTAAAAAGCACAGTTTATGTTTCATTGAATTTAGTATTTTCCAGAATAATCATTTAGGTATCACACGCCACATTTCCTTGTTTAAAAATAATATGTGTATACTAAGTAGTCTTTCAACTCAACTGAAATGTTTCCTTAAAGTTCAGTTTGGTATTGATGTTCTATTTTAATTGCATAAAATATCCATTATTGGTCCCATTCAGAATCTCCTTGTTCAACCACTGGGAAATACCTTCCTTCTTTTCCTTCCCATCTCAGCTCTCAATGCCAACCCCTACCCTACACACAGGGGATTTTATCTTGACCATCAATTGTGGACTTCTTCTTTGGTCTCATGTTAGTAATTTAAAGGGGTATGGATGTTTTGTAGAGGATAATATTTCAGTTCAATCTCTTCTTTTTAGGCAAAAACATATATATTGGTAAAAAAATTAAAGAACAAATACCAGTTTACGAGTATGCTTGGAATGTAAGGTGTTCTGGTTGACTGAAGATGAAGAAAAGAATATTTAAACAAATTTCAATGCTAATTGACATTTAGATAAACTATATTAACTTAGCTCAGTGGCTCATCAAGTACAGTGAAGTGTTCATAGTAATTGGATCTGTATTTGTTACTTCAGGAGGTCAGGATCATCGTGTAGAATAGAAATCCTAATTGGAAAAGTGTGAGTTGGGCTGAGCACATGAAGTACACATTTTGGACTTGGTGGTGGTAGCACTGTTTGTTTGTTTTTTTAGCATCGTATCCAATATGCTAATTGTCCATGTGGTAGCCTTCACTTTTCTAGGGGTGCTGAAGTTATATTTCAGGAATTAAGAATTTTGGTTAGTTGACTGCTTCCTAAATGAGTCGTTGCTATGTTAAAAAAAGTTTTGCACGTTTATTTAAAATACGTATTATAATGAAAGTTTATGCTAGACCAACTTTAGCTTTAAAATTAGGCCATACGTACTGTTAAAATGAGGTATTGTTACTGAACCAAACGTGGGTCCGCTTTAAAGGTAATTTTGTGGCTCCGTGAAAACTTTGTTTTGGTTCTATTAGTTGTCCATCTTCGAAGACAAGAGCCTTTGATTAATAGGGACCCAGGTTTCAATCCTATGCTTATTTCTTCACTACCTGAGTGGCCTTGGGCAAGTCATTCAGCCATTATGAAATTCAGTAATCTTATTTCTGTAAGATATTTCTGTAAAACTAACACTTAGTTGGTACTAAGTACTTGGCGAGTGCTATATGTTAACTATGCTATATGTTATATGCTTATATGTATGTGTGTGGGTAACATATCTATGTCTATCTCTCTCTCTCTCTCTCTCTCTCTATATATATATATATAAACACATGTATATGTTAACTTATGATATGTGTTATCTCAGTCGATCCTCACATAGTCCCTGAATTGTAGGTAATTATTTTAAGGACTAGGAAACTCAGTTTCTGAGAAATTAAATACTTGTGTTGGTGATATATCTTACAACTGTAAAGATGACTTTGTGACTGAAATTACTCAAGAAGCTCCGAAGTTCCCTCCACTTAATTAAATTTGAACTTATAAGAATAATTTTATAGCATCTAGCATAGGTGAGGTGCTCTTAATGTTAGTTCCCTTCTTCACCTACGACTTGAAGTTTGCAACTTTTAAAATTTTCTTCAGAATCTTAAATTAATATGCAATAAGTAAAGTCATCTCTTTTGTCTTTAGTATTGTCACAAATTCCTCTTTGCGATTAAGACTGAATAGCAATTTTATTCTGCTCAGTTATCTTGTGGACTCAATTCCTGCAGAGTCGAGGAGGAAGCAGTCTTTCATACAGGAATAAGTAGACAGTTTCTAACAACAGATGCATCTAGCGCTCTGCCCATGTTCTCTGGATATTTTCTATGAACACTCTCTGCCTGTCTGAGGTTTTTTGTTTGTTTTCTCCTGGCCTCAGGTGCACACCAGGGTCTCTTGGAGAGCAAGGCCACTGAGTAAATACGGATTTGTTAGACAAATACCTTAGCCTCCTAGTTCCTTGGTTGGGACCATTCTGGAGCATGTTCTCTACACTGTGTCCAATGGGACTCAGCTCTAGTTGGCTCACGGTGATAACTGGCTCGGTATTGCGAGTTTATTGGCTTCCTTCCCCCTCTCCCTAACTGGTATTTTCTGTATCATTTCCCAAATACGCTATTTAGGCTTTGATCCTTAACTCAAGGTCTTCTTCTGGGGGAATCTGGATCAGGCTGGGTACCTTCCCCATCTAGAGTCACATCCTAGAAATGACGGGGGAATTAGATGATAGGAAAGTAGACACTTTCTACCCTGCCCTTCATTTTAAGAATTTTAAATTCAATCTTAGTAGGATATGTTGGACTGGCATGTGAAAATGAGTGAGGCATATCACTGATGTGTGAAGGGGTATTGTTACAGAGGGAATATTGGTGGGTCTATCAGGATACAGGAAGTGTGTACTCCACACCGTAGATTGTCTGTGAACTAGCCTTGGATAATTCACTTGCGTTTATGTTGTATCACCTTTTGGTAGGGAAACAGACACACACTTAAAATACATGCAATATGTATGTATATGTATAATGTATATGTGATAGATCTGTATTCTATGTGAAATATATGGAATGACTATGTAACGTATAGGTCAGTGCGTCCTTACATAATTACCTCTCCCTTATTTGCATTCTGGTATCCTGTTCTAAGTAGCACGGAAGGGAAAAGAGTTAGAGCAGTGAAGATAATTTAGCACAGGAATAACGTTAGTTCTGGGAGGCCATGAATAAGTTTGAGAGTTGCTAAATGACAACACTGCTTATGCCTTAGGGATGTCTGTTGTATATATAATGCGTGTTTACTTTTTTGGCCTCCTGAATAGAACACAAAAATCTAATTTAAATGGTTTGTATAATATTTCTTTAATGGTCATTTATCCAATCAGCTAATATTTGAATACATGCTACATCTGAGGGACTCACTAAGTTAGGCTTTGGGAAGAATATAAGAAAGAAAATGAAACAGGGCTTGATCAGGAGGTGTTCACAGATATAATTAGAGGTGAATTTTCCCCCAGAATGTTGAAAGTATTGCTTATGTTATGATGATATCCTTGCAGAATTTCTGTTTTAAGACTGTCAAGAAGAGCATCCAGCATTTGTAGATAGGATATTCAGTGTTGGCTTGAAAATACAGTAGCTAAAATCAATATATTAGAGATGGCTCAAAATCTTAATATACTTTGAATTTAATATTTAGAATACTTAATATCATCAAAGTTACTCTATGATTGAAACCAATATGAATAGAGACAGAATTTAACTGATCTTATATGGGAGCCATTCTGTAATATGTAAAATTGTTGTAGTGTTAAAATACTTTTTTTTTTCTATTTTAATGTTTCTAAGATTCATAAAGCAATAAAAATTTAGAATATTCTCTTACAGTTAAAGATTGGTAAATTTCAGGTTTTAAATGCCTTTAGGCAGTTAGGACAAGCCCTTCTCATCCTTCATCATGACTCAGTAATTTTAAAGTTTGGAACACAATGCACTTGATGTGGATAAATTATCACAGCTGTGGATAAATTACTGTTAATGGACAATTCTCAGTTGCAGTCATATCGGAGCAGGCCATTTATTTAATTAACATTATTCTAGTTTTCAGATATTTGGTCAGGTGTTGCAACTCCAGTAATTTTAAGTATATCTTTCATATTTTGTAGGTGGAATTTAAAAGTAATGCAAGCAAGTCACCTAGTGCATTGTAGTAATTGAAAACATAAAAGAGATTGAACAAAGGGTACAGTTCAATCGATTAATAGTTTAAGAAGTATTTATAAAATGGGGAGAATGTTGGATAGCTTTTGGAGTATGTGTAAGTTTAGATATCATACAATGAAAATATGTAATATGACTTTATATAATCAAATTGAATTGGGAAAATGGGTTTTGGATTGGCATCTGGCACATTTATGTGTTACCAATTTTATCTTTCTTATTAAATTATATATTATTTTGAAAAGTAGCCATTTAATATAAAGTTCTTATTCTAAGTTTTTATGTTCAGGTCAGTAAATATACTTTTAAAATATTTTAATTGTTATTAAAAAGAACGAAATGTTATTTTTACTGTTTAATTATATAGTGGAACCAACCATGCATATGCAATATCTATAAAAATGATTTAAGCACTTATTATCAGAAAACCCAGACTATTCGGTGTCTTTTAGCACTATTATATTAAGAGAAATCTCCTTGAATAAGGCAATAAAAAATTACCTACTGGTGAAGTAGGTAATGGTGCAAAAATTGACTTTACATACATATATATATATATATATATAATATATAAAATGCAGAGAAAAAGATAGTGTAATAATTATTATTTTTCAATAGTTACCAATAATTCAGACATTCATATTTTATATAAAAACATGGATTTTTTCTTTTTACCTACTCTTATTAATAAAATTGAAATACGGCATTTCAAATTTATTGGAATTTAAAGTTTGATTCCATTTAACCACTCTTATATATCCACTTTTTGTATATGGTTACTTATTTGTAATACCTCTTCTGTGAGTATTACACTTTTCTCAAGATACCTCTATGTACAATAAATCTTGGGTGAAGGAAGTTGGAATGTAGCAATTTCATTTTCCACATAAGGTATGTGACATTTTAAGGAGATTAAACTTTCTACTAAACAGCTTCTCCACTGCAGCTTCAAGTTAGTCTAGAGGATGGGTAGAAAGACATAAATCCAGATGGATGACCAAGAAAATGATTTCAGCTAACTTATTGTTTTATCAGAATTAGCATACTTTTTTCCTTCTCTGTTAGTAATGTAACTCAACTTCTGCAAAAATAGATTTGAAAGGTAGTAAGAGAAGTAATACAAATGAAAGCTTATTTTGGTCTTCATTATTGGTACCAAATAAAAAGTAACAATATCTTTAGTCATCACGTGTACCTGTAGCTAGGTTAATAGTGAATGCGATACTTTTATTGGCTTTTTCAAATCGTGCTCTTGTAGAGATGTGGGTGGACCTAGAGACTGTCATACAAAGTGAAGTAAGTCAAAAAGAGAAAAACAAATATCGTATATTAACCCATATATGTGGAATCTAGAAAAATGGTACAGATGAACCGGTTTGCAAGGCAGAAATAGAGACACAGATGTAGAGAACAAACGTATGGACACCAAGGGGGGAAAGGGGGGGGGATGAATCGGGAGATTATACATATATGCACTAATATGTATAAAATAGGTAAGTAATGAGAACCTGCTGTATAACACAGGGAACTCTACTTCACTTTGCTGGACAGTAGAAACTAACACAACATTGTAAAAGAACTATACCCCCCCCCCCCAAAAAAAAGCAAAAAAAATCATGCTCTTGTTTATCGTTTATATATCATTTTGTCATTGATGGCTCATCTGTTTTTATTAGTGTATTTATGTGTTGCCAATGTTGTCTTATGTGCCATGCTTGTCTAAGTTGCCTTTAGAAAATGAAACAAGAAGAAATACTTTTTACAGTGAAATTTAACCAGTAGCTTTGTATATTTATAGTTTGAAATTTAATAAGGGTGGCCTTTTCTGAGCTGTATTTAATACCTTCAATCAAGATGTCTTTAAACTAATGCTTTTCCTGAGTCTTAAGTTGCTAATTTAAAATTTCTCTGTAAAAGTAATCAAAACAATAGGTAATAATCCAGAAGGACAATTACTTTTACTCTTTGACAATTTTTGACTGGATATGGGATTTTTTTTTAATAGGTCATGATTTTTTTTTTCACAAGTATCTTAATAATTAGACAGCAATCAAGTTGCAATTTAAGAGAAAACTACTTGGAGAACAGAGTAAAAAGAAAAAGGTGCATCTGTAGCACTGAGAAAATCTCAGCCTCAGTACAAATTCAAACTGGCTGTGTGGAGTAGTAAAAACTAGGATGTGAGTGAAGCGGGTGGTGGGCGGGAGTCCCCTTTCATACTGAGTGTACCGCCCAAGTAGAGTGGATAAAGTTAAGCTGAGCCAGAAACTTCTTTCTGGTAGTCATGGTGGTGGTATGTAAGGTTTTTAAAGCTGTAAGCAAATGACCAAACTTTATGAACAAATTATAAAGACTGAGCATAGATATTTTACCCTTGCAATTCAATAAAATATAGAACATTGTTAATCTGTCAAACGTTTAATATAATCCGTATTAAATATTTATACCTAATACACATTTATAATGATTATTGTACTTCGATTCTAATTAACGTAGAAATGAAGAAATTTGCCACATTTTAGTATATGTGCTGCGGAAGCGAGCACTAAATTTGCCACATTTTGCAATCATGAGCTTTACTTTGCCAGCCAAATCACATTATTAGTTTTCTTTCGCCTACAACAATCATTAATCTTGATAACTTTTCTAATATTCTGTATTATGTCACTGTTGTTTTGTTATACTCATGTGTTACAGAGCATAGGCTGTGGTTCCTTAGGTTCCTCCATCGCTCCAACCCAAATCTTTGTTCGTGTATGTTTGGCCTCATAATTTGTTACAGTGTCTGGGTATTGCATGACCCTGAGCCGCTGTGATATTTGATTGCATATCTCTCATGTGCAAGAGTGACCATGTACGTGCTTGCAGAAGATAAATAAAAACCCAGGTGTTGTGAAGGCAAGAAAGCACTGTAAGAATGGCATTGGGTCCTTCATATCTGATCATCTGGAAGCAGAAGAGTGAATTCAAAATATCTGACCTTGATTCCTCAATAATCAGAACTAGATTCTCTTAAGGAGAATCTGAGATGTAGTATAATTTCAAGGGAAGGAAGAACCACTGCACATACTCAGAAGAGTAAATCATTTGTGTAAGCTGAGTGCTCCAGTGGTATTAGATTTACCTGTCCTCTTTGGCTGGGAAGTGGGGATGGGTTTGGAGTTGGGAAAGGGATTCGGTAGAGGCTGGAAAGTCCTAGTCACCTGAAAGGAGTAGGGGGGAAATACTCCTGCGGAAACTGAGAAGAGGATCCGCGGAAAAGGGTGACCGGGGGCAGTGAGATTTCTCTCCCCGATTTTGTCTTGGATTGATCATATTTATCTTTGTCTTTTTTTGACAAATAGAAGCAGTGAAGGGAAGTAGAAACAGAAACCCAGGCTGCCAAGCTTGGCTGGTCTGTAGGGCACTGTTGCCTGACAGCAAGTCTCAACTCTTGGACCCCTTTCCTGTTCAGACTCGTAACCGGGCCTCTCTTTGGACTGTGCTTTAGTCTTCTCAGCACTGCTGCCATTACGCCACGGCTTTAAAGAGTGAGAATCATTTCCCTCTGTGTGCGCCTTTCTTAAACTCAGAGTTGTATTATTTCTACTTTTCACACTATGTATGTGCAAGAAATGGACTTTGCACACAAAGCCAAAAACCAGTGAATCTAAGGACTAAAGGACAGCTTGTTCTTGGCTGTCTTGCAGTGGACCTTGCACAGAAACAGAATGATGAATTATTACGGGGGCACACTTAGCCCATCTTGTAAATCACTGTGTGAATAGGGATAAAAGTGGGTTAACACATTTCAACCTCATTTAACTCCCTGTGGGAAGACTTGCAGATTGTCCACATTTTGCAAACAACCAGTTATTAACAAGAGGGACCAGATGTGTGGTTTAATAATGGACAGCCTGCTGTGTCAGGTCTGTCAAAAATTGAAATACTACTCCATCCGCTAGGAATTGGATCTGGTGATTAGTAAGCTGCACAAGTTCCAGTCAGGAGTGATGGCAATGACTTTAGTCACGACCACACCATGGGATGATGACACTGGCAAATTGTAGATGGAAGCTTTTGTATGATGTTTCTATTTCTTGCCTATCTCTCCACAAGAGTTCCTGTGCTCTTCCACCTCTTTACTGAAAATACAGAAGATGAAGTGAAAATAGGTGATGATATTGAAGAAGGTATAGAACGCCACACATTGTTCTATGCATGTCCCATGTATTATTTCACTGAATCTTCACACCAGCTCTGAGGAATCTGGTATCCTCCCCTTCTTACAGGATGAATGTCCTGAGGTACAGAAATTCATGACTTGTTCCAAATTACATAATCCTAAGAGCTAGAACCAGAATCTAATTATTATGCCTACCCCCTATGTTTACAACTAAACAGATGTGATTTAATGCTGTGAAATAACAGAAGGAACAAAACACAAAGAAATGTGAATGCTTTGGAAGGGTAAAAGAATCACATAGCATCTGCATCCCTTTAAGCTAGCATCACAATGAGTAACTCGAGAAAAGTTATGGAATTTTTGAAGTTGGTAATATTTTCTGGGAGAAAATAATTTTTCCTCTCTCCATATAGAGCATTGTTCTTTTGACAGTCTAAATAAAGTGGATTGAAATAGGAAATTAGTGAAACAAACAAAGCAGAGATTTTGTTTATTTAAATATTTATTTATTTATAGTAGAAATAGGCTAAAGGTAATCGATATCCCAGGAGTCACAACAATTCACAACAATTACCTTTCTTTTGATATGGCTAGGTTTTTTTTTTTATGTTTCTCAGTAGAACTTTGGGATTTTCTACTTATACTTCTACTCCTTAAGGTATTTGTACCCACCTGAAATTCATTTTTCTCAGTAATTGTGCTGGTGATCATGAAAATCCTCTTGCAGAGATGTTATGACATCTAAATGTGGTAATGTCAAATTACTTGATGGAGGCCTTAACATTTAGGTGTACCTATTAGTATGTTTCACCTGTTCCAAAAAAGATTTGCAGTGGTTCACATAACTATGTGCAATAGCATAAATAGAAAAAAAAACAGCTGAAGAAAAATATAATAAGGGGGTGAAAATGAATCAGGTGTAGAGTTGGTACACGATATGAATTCCATGAGTTCCTATGTAGTTACCAGAGATGGACCACAGAGTTAGAGCAAAGACATGATTGGTCACATAAGATGAGAAATAAACCAGCAGTTCAGGAGAAATACAGCTTTTCTTGGTGTTCAAATTGAAAGGACATTGGTCCCGTGGATCTTGGTTAGTGTACAATATCCTCACCCACTTTCCTGTCATAAAAGAAGAGCAAATTTCATAAGACTTTTGTGACATCTCACTGTCAGGTGCTGATATAACTAGAAAGAATTATTCACTTAAAGTAGATCTACAGGACACACATACATGTATTTCAGATACATATTTTAGGACAAAAAAAAAAAACTCCTGAGGTTACTGAGTCTGTCATGTAATCTTCCTTAAAAACGTTTTTTATATAGATGGTTTTGATTAATAATTAAGAATGCAAAGAGTTTAGGGTTATATTCTTCGTTGTGAACCGGAAGTATAAATGTACTCAATAGTAGGTAGGATGACTCACTTCATGGAGAATCTACGAAGATTCTAACCAAAACACAAGACTGAATTGTAATTATTCTCACCTCCTCACAAAGGTTAGATTAATTCATTTATTTTCCCACAAATACCTAAAGTACATATCATACAATTTAACATTATATAAAGACTTTGTAAATATCCTGAATTTAGTTATTTATATAGCCCTATATATCTTCATATACATAGAAATATATATTGAGCACATAGTTTTTATAGCAGACTTCTGGTTGCTAATTAATTGATACAAATAACCTCAAACTAGAATATTTTTTCAGTTTATCCACCATCACCAATATCATTATAATCCTCCAGAATTCTGCATTTCAAAACTCACCATAGTTTTGTATTATTTTTCAGCTTGCTTTTTTAATTAGTTCTTTTTTTTTTTTTTTAGTTAGTTCTTGATCTCCATCTATTCTTTATCGGTAACATTTCATTCCTTCTTATTTAAATTAATATAGCTCTTGCTAGCATGCTTCATTGTTCTAAGCCTGTTCTTTGCACCCCACCTCCAATAATCTCCATGGCCAGCTCAAGTCTCATTCAACTTAAGCATTTTCATCAGAATCTTCTTAACATAATTTTAACATAATATTCATGTCACTGATGCTTATTATGTAAAATTTAAAATGCTCAGCCCAGTATTCAATGTTCTGCATTAACTGACTCCTCCATTAATTTTTTTTTCCTGGAAACACATTTTCAATGTCTTCAAACTGCAGGCCCAGTTTTTTCTTTTAAATAAATCAATTTATTTAAACTAAAACAAACAATTCACCCATTTCTCCTACTCCCTCTCCCACCCTCTGCAACCACCAATCTATTCTTTATATCTATGAGCTTTTTCTTTTTTAAAAAACTTATTATTTTTTTAGATTCCACATGAAAGAGAGATCATATTTTATTTGTCTTTCTCTGTCTGACTTATTTCACTTAGCAGAATGCCCTCAAGGTCCATCTGACACCATTTTGGTGTCAGATACAAAATGATCACCAAAGCCTATGTCAAGGACCTTACCGCCTATGTTTTCTTCTAGGAGTTTTATAGTTTTAGGTCTTATGTTTAAGTCTTTAATCCACTTTGAGTTAACTTTTTGCATGGTGTAATATCGTTGTCCATTTTCATTCTTTTCAGTGTGGCTCCCCAATTTTCCCAACACCATTTGTAACAAATGGCAAGATTTCATTTTTTTTTTTTAGCTGAAATATATATGTATATATACACACACACACATATATATTTGTTGCACTTTCTTTATTCATTCATCCATCAGGGGACTCCTAGGTTGTTTCTATATCTTGGCTATTATAAATAATATTGCTATGAACATGGGGTTGCATATATCCTTTGAGTTAGTGTTTTCTTGTTTTCAGATAAATACCCACAAGTGGAAGTGCTGGATCATATCATAGTTCTATTTTTAATTTTTTGAAGAATTTTATAGTGTTTTCCATGGGACTGCACCAATTTACATTCCCATCAGCAGTGCACGAGGGTTCCCTTTTCTTCAAAACCTCTCCAACAGTTGTTATTTGTTATTTTGATAATAGCCATTCTGACAGGTGTGAAGTGATATCTCACTGTGGTTTGATTTTTTTTTTGAATTTTATTTTATTTTATTTTTTATACAGCAGGTCCTTATTAGTTATCTATCTTATACATATTAGTATATACATGTCAATCCCATCTCCCAATTCATTCCACCACCACCACCACCACCCCACTCACTGTGGTTTTGTTTAACTTTTTCCTAATGATTAATGATGCTAAGCATTTTTCCTTGGCCTTTTGGCCGTCTGTATGTCTTTTTGAAAAAAATGTCTATTCAGGGCTTCCCTGGTGGCGCAGTGGTTGAGAGTCCGCCTGCCGATGCAGGGGACATGGATTTGTGCCCTGGTCCGGGAAGATCCCACATGCTGCGGAGCGGCTGGGCCCATGAGCCATGGCCGCTGAGCCTGCGCATCCGGAGCCTGTGCTCTACAACGGGAGAGGCCACAACAGTGAGAGGCCCGCATACCGCAAAAAAAAAAAAAAAAGTCTATTCAGATTTTCTGCCCATTTTTAAAATCAGATTGCTTGCTTTTTTGCTATTGAGTTGTATGAATTCTTTATATATTTTGGATATCAGCCCCTTATCAGATTTATCAGTTGCAAATATTTTCTCCTATTTGGTAGGCAGCCTTTTTGTTGATGGTTTCCTTTCCTGTGTAGCTTTTTAGTTTGAAGTAGTCCCACTTGTTTAGTTTTGCTTTTGTTGCTTTTGCTTTTGGTGTCAGATTCAAAATGATCACCAAGGCCTATGTCAAGACCTTACTGCCTATGGTTTCTTCTAGGAGTTTCAGGTCTTATGTTTAAGTCTTTAATCCACTTTGAGTTAATTATTTGCGTGGTGTAATATCGTTGTCCAGTTTCATTCTTTTCAACGTGGCTGCCTAATTTTCCCAACACCATTTATTGAAGAGACTGTCCTTGCCCTAATTGTATATTCTTGCCTCCTTTGTTGTAAACTAATCGAACATATATGCATGGATTTATTTTTGGGTTCCCTATTCTGTTCCATCGATCTAGTGTCTGTTTTTATACTAATACCTTACTGCTTTGATTACTATAGCTTTGTAATATAGTTTGGCATCAGAGAGCATGTTGCCTCCAGCTTTGTTCTTATTTCTCAAGATTGCTTTGCCTATTTGGGGTCTTTTATGATTCCATATACATTTTAGGGTTGTTTGTTCTATTTCTGTGAAAAAAAAACCATTGGAATCTTGATAGGGATTGCATTGAATCTCTAGATTACCTTGGGTAGTATGGACATTTTAACAATATTAATTCTTCCAGTCTATGAGCACATAATATCTTCATTAATTTTTCCTAAACTGCTTTTTGAAATTTAGTCATTGTAGTTACTCACAGAAATCACTCCCCACCTCCCATGCTGATATCCACTTCATTGCCTTTGCTGGTATCACACCACGTTCTGAGGCTTCCTGGCATCTCTTCCTGTTCACGTCATCCCCCTGCTTCATGATTGGACCCAAAATCAAACACAGAGCCAGAGTTACTAATGAAATCTTTGAAATCACTCAGGCTATTCAATATATTTTACATATCATGATGTTGTTTTATAATTACTGACATGTTATTTCAGGTATAACATATAACTTTCTAGGGAAAAAGTCATGTCTTCAATTCATTTTGGATCTTCCTATATTATTTAACACACGTGGTTTACACAAAGATTCCAAGAATTTTAATTCTGTAATATAAGGAAGATATTTTTAAAAGAAAAAAAAGTCACAGCTATGAATATATATGTGCACCACATACATACATATATACATTATTATAATAAAAGTACAAGATCATTTGAATTTGAGATGTTTTTCTCCATGGAAACAAAATAGTTTTTTAAAGCTCCTTCTAAACCCAGGTATGTAGTTTAAATCATTTGACTTGAAAATGCCGTTCCCACTTCTAGTTTAATATTCACAAGAAGCTTTCCTTTTGAAATGGCAAAGCAGAATGTGCTTCAGTCCATAATTCATACAGTGACAGTTCAAATGACTGTTAAAGTGAATTCTGAATTTTACATATAGGGCTGCTCAGTGAAAGCCATCAGTCTGCTTGACAGCCAGCAGTGCCTTTGTCCAAGAGACTTGTGGAGGTGTTGAAAAGATCAGATAGGTAGTGGTGGTAGTAATACTTATATAATTGGGATGAACAGAAGGAATTCTTTTGGTCTTAAATACTGTAAAAAACAGGGTTTTTTTTTTTTATTGAGGAACGGTGCTTATAATAGTTGAGTATGTTAAATTTTGCAGTGTTAGTGTGAATAGAATGATTTTCTAGAGGAATAAAAACTATGTGAAATATATCAGTGACAGTTATCTAAACATGTTCCAAGTCTTTGAATAGAAGGAGGCGCATTCTTCCAAAACGTGTATATTCCAATTATTATTCTATTTACCGAGTCAGATCTTTACCTGCTGTTTTTGTCCAATGGAATGAACACTTTTGATTTCACTTCATTCTCCTCTTCAGTATCAGAAAGAAGCTTATAATACATCTCTTTACCACATGGCAGGTAGGAGAGAAACATACTCTAGTCACTTACAGAAATATATAATTAAATGTGTTTTTAGAAAAAAGACTAGTTAAAATGTTCATTATAAAGTTGCTCTGACTTGCTGATTCTGTAACTTCTACTACATATTCCAAGAAATATCTCCTTTTAGTAAACCCGTATAATAAAGTGAGGGGAAGTTCCTCTGTGCATCTCAAATTGTGTTCACATTAAACTTATGCCTGCTACCATATGAGTTAGGATGATGTATATGAGGTACTTGAATGATACAATCCCACGCTCATACCATCCTTGAGCTTATATTATGTGGGAGATATAAGACATGCAAAATAACTCCCATAAAGTAGAACATGGTACAAGGGACAGTATTATGGGAGTATTAGAAAGAGCTTCTTGGAGAGTTTTAGAAAGTAAATTTTATATATTAGGATTCATGTATTAGACATAAAGTAGTAATGGCTAGCCCAAAGGTATGGTGGGTCTTCCATGGGGCATGTTCTAGGAAAAGATGCAGTAAGTAGACTAGATGGGACATAGTATAAGATACTTGTGGATCAATAATGGATATCAGTAGTTTGGGGGAAGACTGTAGGAGAACTTATATTGCCAAGTTGAAGAGTGTGATTTTTTTTTTTTTTTCTGTAGACTGTGGGGAATTGTTGAAAGGTTTTGAATAAGGAAGTTGTGTGATTAAAATTGTAGCTTTAGAAACTACTGGAAGAGTAGAAAATTCATTAAGCTAGTTTAATGGGATAAAAGAGGTAGAGCAGTGATAGTGAAAATGGCCAAAAAAAAAAAATTCAATAAAATACTTTGGAAGTGTCATTAACAAATGTGAAAATGGATTGGGGTGAAGAATATCAACATTGTGAAATGAAAGGAAATATGAAAAGAGGATCAATTTGGGTTAGTGTTTGTCATGTTTGTGCAATGCAACTTGATATTATTCACTGGGGTTATAAATTCTAGGTAGCAAAATCTCTAGTATCTAATTATGCCTTGCAGAACATCCAAGGAAGGTACTCTTTAACATATTCATTTTCATTATTGATAAAATTGAATTCAATTCAACAAGGGATAGTTAAGGCCTGACCGTGAATTGTGGTCTGTGCTAAGCCTCTGAAAACAAAGAATAAGGTGTTCCCACCTTCATATATCTTAGAAAGGAGAGAAGGACAAATAAACAAGCAATTATTATATATCATACTACATAAAAATAAGTATGAGCAAATTGTGGAGCTAGCACAGGGGAAAAAGAATTATGTGACAATATTATGTGCATTAATACATAACAGCTATTATATTGTATTTAATCCTTTTAAAATTTATTGGTTTTGTATTCTTCACAACATGTATGGAAAGGTAAACCAATCTCATGTTGCATTTTATAGGCAGAAACTCAACTAAAGATAATTTTTTTTTATTTTTTTCTTCTTTTTTTATTGAAGTATATTTCATTTACTATATCATGTTAGTTTCATGTGTGCAGCATAGCAATTCAGTTATACATATGTATATATCTATTCTTCTTCAGATTCTCTTCCATTATAGGTTATTACAAGATATTAAGTAGAGTTCCCTGTGCTATAGTAGGTCCTTGTTGGTTACATATTTTATATATAGTAGTGTGTATATGTTAATCCCAACCTCTTAATTTACCCCTCCCCCACCCCACTCTCCCCTTTGGGAACCATAGGTTTGTTTTCTATGTCTGTGAGTCTGTTTCTTCAACTAAAGAGAATTTAAATGCCTGACACAATAGCAGAAAGTACTCTATTCTCTCTGTGGCAAATCCTAAAAATCCCAGCTAAGATACACTCAATAAAACAAGATGTCTGGAACTACTATAGTTTCAGGGTTGACTTTAGACTCCAGGATATATCTGTTTTCTCCATGGCTTCCATTGACATGTGTTACTCTTATCTCTGTGTCCTGGAGCTTGTCCCCTTGGTCCCTGAATGGCTCCTCTGGTTCCAGTGACAAAGTCAAGAGGTAGAGAAAAGAATTGTCCTTGTATTAAGCCCTTCTTTAAAGTGAGAAAAGCGTTGCCAGAGGCATCCTGACAGATATGCTCTCATGTGCTGTTGGCTGGAGTTGCTTTGTGCTGTGCCCAAACCAAACCATGGCCAGAGCAATGAGACCTCGGGGGCTGGAGGCGGACCCAGCCTCCTCTGAAGAACTTTGCCACTTCAAGGTGTGCAAAAATCAGGTTTGTTTATGGGGGGAAAAAAAATCTATGTGTGTGTTGGTGGGTGGGTGAGGAGGGATGGAGGTTAGGCAAGTGATATGGCTATTGGGGTAGGGAACCCATAATTCCAATTCTAAGTGTAATTCTAACTTTAATTCTTTTTTTTTTTTTTTTTTTGCGGTACGCGGGCCTCTCACTGTTGTGGCCTCTCCCGTTGCGGAGCACAGGCTCCAGACACGCAGGCTCAGCAGCCATGGCTCACAGGCCCAGCCGCTCTGCGGCATGTGGGACCTTCCCGGACCGGGGCACGAACCCGTGTCCC
Source organism: Grampus griseus (assembly GCF_964374135.1). Classification (NCBI taxonomy): domain Eukaryota; kingdom Metazoa; phylum Chordata; class Mammalia; order Artiodactyla; family Delphinidae; genus Grampus; species Grampus griseus. The sequence continues at coordinate 5,652,900 of NC_139017.1, forward strand.
CTGCATCGTCAGGCAGACTCTCAACCACTGCGCCACCAGGGAAGCCCTAAGTGTAATTCTTTAACTGTTTGATTGTTTGCCTTCATTTCTGAGCAGTTCTCAGAGGAAATCGTAATCTCAGCAGGTATCCTAAGTCTTCTCTTAATAAACAGAAAGGTCCAATATGGGAAGGTTCTTAAATTCCCTTATGAAAATTATAACGTTATAAGCACTTCCCTGGCGGTCCAGGGTTAAGACTCTGCACTTCCACTACAGGGGGTACGGGTTCGATCCCTGGTCCCGAATTAAGATACTGCACGCTGCGCAGTGCGGCCAAAAGAACAAAACAAAACAAACAAAACAATTATAATGTTATAAACACTGCACTAACTTGTAACTGGACCCTTTGGAAAATTCCGAGCCACTGTAAATCATCCCTATGTTATGGTAGTTAACAGGTCTTGAGAGTGCAAAGCTTCTTTTCACAGAATCAACATTTAATCATATAGGTGTTGAGGAAGTTTTGGTATTTTTGGTGCTGATAGTAGATAATAAGGAAGGGCATACAGATATATGGATAGATAGATCTATATCTATATCTATAATATAGATAAATGAGGTGTAGCTGAGGTGAATGCTTCCTTACTGCCAGGTGTTATTACTCAAAATATCAATTTAGAAGCAGGAAGTTTGTTTTATCTAAAATTTTAATGTAGACCAGCCACACCAACCCCCCTCACTGAAAAGTCATTCTTTACCTGAAAAAGCACATCCTACATTATCTGGAAGAGCAGTGGAGAGACTGAAGGTCCTGCCAGGTTATGGGGAAATAGGTGGGCTGAACTCTGCCAGGGAGAGGTCAGGTTGATGTGACCTCCCTTCCTCCCCACTGGCCCCGCCTTCCCAACTGGCCCCCTTCAAAATCCTGGAGGGTGGGGGACAGGGGTCACTTCTTGACAGCTTCTGCCTGGGCTGCCAAATCTGCCTCTTTCTGAGCAGCCAGGAACAGGGCTCGCTCCTTCTGGAAAGCTGCCAGCTCTTCAGAACGGAGGTCCTTCACCACATAAATGCCCAGGGAACCGGCAGATCCAATGACGGAGTGGACAACAGAGGATGGGGCACGTCCTGCAGGGCAAAGGTGTTATCCTGAGCTTTGACGCCGGCGATCTCCTACACGTGCTTCAGTGGCACCAGGCCTGCCACTTCTTTCTCTGTGTGTGGGGCCCCCTTCTCAATCCCAGAAGCTGCCTTCAGGAAGTAGGAAACAGTGGGTTGGCCAGTTTTGATTTCAAATGCCCTGTCAGGCTTCACAAAAATCTTGGTAGGCAGAGAAACGCCTTCTTTGATGTCCTTGGTCTTCTCGTTGAACTCCTTACAGAACTGGTTGACAGAAATGCCTTGCTGACCCAGGACGGGGCCTGGCGGGGGCCCGGGCCGATGGTCCGGATCATGCCGCTGACCTCGGGCTTCCTGAGGGCCTGAGTGGCCTGGCTTAGCCTTGACATGATGAGGAGTTCCCGGCCTTAGTTCATTTCAGGTCTACAGCAAGGAGATGGGGGGAGGAGGGGGACAGGGACATCTTCTAAAACCTGGCCTGCATCCCAGTGACTACAGCACTTTATCTCTTTCTTGTAACAAGTCATCTGACAATTATAATATGTTCTGCTCATTAATAAATCTGGGGTCTGGCAGTAGCAGGCATCTCTTGATCACGTATGACAGGTGTGGAATTTTTATATAGTTCCTTTTATAATTTTGCTGATCTGGCATATTTAAGATGAATTATGAGAAGGAGGGACCATAACTGATCAGGTAATGCTTGAAAAGTAGTAGTGCACTTAGCCTTATTCCTTTTAATATCTTCTTTAACATTTTGGTGATTTCCCAAAGTCTAGCGGGCCATGCTGTTTTTAAAACAACAGTGGCTACAAAAATGTTTTCTCTGGTATAGGAATGAGGAAAGCCAGAGGAAAGCCATTTCTTTTATTTAAAAAATGTCTTTTAGAAGGTTTGTAGGAGCACATCCTAGATAATGCTTAGTAAAAATTGATTTAACTATTTATATGCCTAAAGCCTTCTTTTAATGAAATGACATGAATATGATACGCTATCGATTCAATAACTGACACAATGAATAAAAGGGAAAGTTAGATATTTTCAAAACACCCATAGAGATCCAAGAATATCAGGGATATGCAGTGATAGCGAAATATAATGTGTCAATGAATATAATAAATGTCACAAACATACCTATTCATACTTTTATAAGGGAGGGGCAACTTCTTAGATTGAGAAGGTGTGGCTGTTTTCAGAGAGGTTGTCTTTGGATTGTGTAGACACCCCAGTGATAACTAGTTTTAGTTTTAGAACAGAAAAATGAGGCAAACTATTATGTTTAAACTTATTAGAAAACTCAGTTGATAATAGATCATTCAAATAATTTTATTCTTTTATTTAAAAAATCAAACTTTGGTCTTTAGTCCCAGTAATTTCTGGACTACAAATACTATGCTAAATAGTATTTTTTATAACATTTTTTAATATAGTTGGTACATTTTAATGTGTAAAATTGTTCAAAGAATACATAAAATGACTATTTGCATATCTATGTATACATATTGTTTATTTTATTTGTAGTGACTTTAATGGATGTTGTTTACATGAATGGAGTTTTACCCCAGAAGATAGGTTTTTTTTTGTTTTTTTAATTTATTTTTTATACAGCAGGTTCTTATTAGTTATCCCTTTTATACGTATTAGTGTATATATGTCTATCCCAACCTCCCAATTCATCACACCACCACCCCTACCCCGCCACTTTCCCCCCTTGGTGTCCATACATTAGTTCTCTACATCTACATTAGTCTCTATTTCTGTCCTGCAAAGTGGTTCATCTATACCATTTTTCTAGGTTCCACATAGATGCGTTAATATATGATATTTGTTTTTCTCTTTCTGACTTACTTCACTCTGTATGACAGTCTCTAGATCCATCACATCTCTACAGTGACCCAATTTCGTTCCTTTTTATGGCTGAGTAATATTCCATTGTATATATGTACCACTTCTTTATCCATTCATCTGTTGATGGGCATTTAGGTTGCTTCCATGAACTGGCTGTTGTAAACAGTGCTGCAATGAACTTTGGGGTGCATGTGCCTTTATGAATTACGGTTTTCTCTGGGTATATGCCCAGTAGTGCGATTGCTGGGTCATATGGTAATTCTAGTTTTATTTTTTTAAGGAACCTCCATATTGTTCTGCATAGTGGCTGTATCAGTTTACATTCACACCAACAGTGCAAGGAGTTTCCCTTTTCTCCATACCCTCTCCAGCATTTGTTGTTTGTAGATTTTCTGATGATGCCCATTCTAACTGGTGTAAGGTGATACCTCATTGTAGTTTTGATTTGCATTTCTTTAATAATTAATGATGCTGAGCGGCTTTTCATGTGCTTCTTAGCCATCTGTATATCTTCTTTGGAGAAATGTCTATTTAGGTCTTTGGACCATTTTTGGATTGGGTTGTTTGTTTTCTTGATATTGAGCTGCATGAGCTGTTTATGTATTTTGGAGATTAATTCTTTGTCCACTGATTCGTTTGCAAATATTTTCTCCCATTCTGAGGGTTGTCTTTTCGTCTTGTTTGTAGTTTCCTTTGCTTTGCAAAAGCTCTTAAGTTTCATTAGGTCCCATTTGTTTATTTTTGTTTTAATTTCCATCACTCTGGGAGGTGGATCAAAAAAGATCTTGCTGTGATTTATGTCAAAGAGTGTTCTTCCTATGTTTTCCTCTAAGAGTTTTATAGTGTTCAGTCTTACATTCAGGTCTCTAACCCATTTTGAGTTTATTTTTGTGTATGGTGTTAGGGAGTGTTCTAATTTCAATCTTTTTTTTTTTTTTAACATCTTTATTGGAGTATAATTGCTTTACAATGGCGTGTCAGTTTCTGCTTTATAACAAAGTGAATCGGTTATACATATACATATGTCCCCATATCTCTTCCCTCTTGCATCTCCCTCCCTCCCACCCTCCCTATCCCACACCTCTAGGTGGTCACAGAGCACCGAGCTGATCTCCCTGGGCAGGGTGTATGCCCAGTAGTGGGATTGCTGGGTCGTATGGTAGTTCTATTTTTAGTTTTTTAAGGAACTTCCATACTGTTCTCCATAGTGGCTGTATCAATTTACATTCCAACCAGCAGTGCAAGAGGGTTCCCTTTTCTCCACACCCTCTCCAGCATTTATTGTTTCTAGATTTTTTGATGATGGCCGTTCTGACCGGTGTGAGGTGATATCTCATTGTAGTTTTGATTTGCATTTCTCTAATGATTAGTGATGTTGAGCATTCTTTCACTTGGTTGTTGGCAGTCTGTATATCTTCTTTGGAGAAATGTCTATTTAGATCTTCTGCCCATTTTTGGATTCGGTTGTTTGTTTTTTTGATATTGAGCTGAATGAGCTGCTTGTAAATTTTGGAGATTAATCCTTTGTCAGTTGCTTCATTTGCAAATATTTTCGCACATTCTGAGGGTTGTCTTTTAGTCTTGTTTATGGTTTCCTTTGCTGTGCAAAAGCTTTGAAGTTTCATTAGGTCCCATTTGTTTATTTTTGTTTTATTTCCATTTCTCTAGGAGGTGGGTCAAAAAGGATCTTGCTGTGATTTATGTCATAAAGTGTTCTGCGTATGTTGTCCTCTAAGAGTTTGATAGTTTCTGGCCTTACATTTAGGTCTTTAACTCATTTTGAGTTTATTTTTGTGTATGGTGTTCTAATTTCATTCTTTTACATGTAGCTGTCCAGTTTTCCCAGCACCACTTATTGAATAGAGTGTCTTGTCTCCATTGTATATACTTGCCTCCTTTGTCATAGATTAGTTGACCATAGGTGCATGGGTTTATCTCTGGGCTTTCTATCCTGTTTCATTTATCTATATTTCTCTTTTTGTGCCAGTACCATATTGTCTTGATTACTGTAGCTTTATAGTATACTCTGAAGTCAGGGAGTCTGATTCATCCAGCTCTGTTTTTTTCCTTAAAACTGCTTCGGCTATCCAGGATCTTTTGTGTCTCCATACAAATTTTAAGATTTTTTTGTTCTGGTTCTGTAAAAAATGCCACTGTTAATTTGATAGGGAGTGCATTGAATCTGTAGATTGCTTTGGGTACTATAGTCATTTTCACAATATTGATTCTTCCAGTCGAAGAACATGGTATGTCTCTCCATCTGTTGGTATCATCATTAATTTCTTTCATCAGTGTCTTATAGTTCTCTGCAGACAGGTCTTTTGTCTCCTTAGGAAGATTTATTCCTAGGTATTTTATTATTTTGTTGCAATGGTATATGGGAGCATTTCCTTAATTTCTCTCTCAGATTTTTCATCATTAGTATACAGGAATGCAAGGGATTTCTGTGCATTAATTTTGTATCCTGCAGCTTTACCAAATTCATTTATTAGCTCTAGTAGTTTTCTGGTAGCATCTTTAGGATGCTCTATGTATAGTATCATATCATTTGCAAAGAGTGACAGTTTTACTTCTTCTTTTCCAATTTATATTCCTTTTATTTCTTTTTCTTCTCTGATTGTCATGGCTAGGACTTCCAAAACTATTTTGAACAATAGTGGTGAGAGTGGACATCCTTGTCTTGTTCCTGATCTTAGAGGAAATGCTTTCAGTTATTCACCATTGAGAATGATGTTTGCTGTGGGTTTGTTGTATATGGGCTTTATTATGTTGAAGAATGTTCCCTCTATTCCACTTTCTGGAGAGTTTTCATCATAAATCGGTGTTGAATTTTGTCAAAAGCTTTTTCTGCATCTATTAAGATGACCATATGGTTTTTATTCTTTAATTTGTTAATACGGTGTATCACATTGTTTTGCGTATATTGAAGAATCCTTGCATCCCTGGGGTAAATCCCACTTGATCATGGTGTATGATCCTTTTGATGTGTTGTTGGATTCTGCTTGCTAGTCTTTTGTTGAGGAATTTCGCATCTATATTCATCAGTGATATTGGGCTGTAATTTTCTGTTTTTTGTAGTATCTTTGTCTGCTTTTGGTATCAGGGTGATGGTGGCCTCATAGAATGAGTTTGGGAGTTTTCCTTCCCCTGCAACATTTTGGAAGAGTTTGAGAAGGATGGGTGTTAGCTCTTCTTTAAATGTTTGGTAGAATTCACCTGTGAAGCCATCTGGTCCTGGACTTTTGTTTGTTGGAAGATTTTTAATCACAGTTTCAATTTCATTACTTGTGATTGGTCTGTTCATATTTTCTATTTCTTCCTGGTTCAGTCTTGGAAGGTTATACCTTTCTAAGAATTTGTCCATTTCTTCCAGGTTGTCCATTTTATTGACATAGAGTTGCTTGTAGTAGTCTCTTAGGATGCTTTGTATTTCTGTGCTGTCTGATTTAACTTCTCCTTTTTCATTTCTAATTTTATTGATTTGAGTCCTCTCCCTCTTTTTCTTGATGAGTCCGGCTAATGGTTTATCAATTTTGTTTATCTTCTCAAAGAACCAGCTTTTAGTTTTATTGATCTGTGCTATTGTTTTCTTTGTTTCTATTTCATTTATTTCTGCTCTGATCTTTATGATTTCTTTCCTTCTGCTAACTTTGGGTTTTGTTTGTTCTTCTTTCTCTAGTTCCTTTAGGTGTAAGTTTAGGTTCTTTATTTGAGATTTTTCTTGTTTCTTGAGGTAGACTTGTATAGCTATAAACTTCCTTCTTAGAACTGCTTTTGCTGCATCCCATAGGTTTTGGATCATCGTGTTTTCATTGTCATTTGTCTCTAGGTATTCTTTGATATGCTCTTTGATTTCTTCAGTGTTCTCTTGGTTATTTCGTAACGTATTGTTTAGCCTCCATGTGTTTGTGTTTTTATGTTTTTTTTCCTGTAATTGATTTTTAATCTCATTGAGTTGTGATCAGAAAAGATGCTTGATATGATTTCAATTTTCTTAAATTCACTGAGGCTTGATTTGTGTCCCACGATGTGATCTATCCTGGAGAATGTTCCGTGCGCACTTGAGAAGAAAGTGTAATCTGCTGTTTTTGGATGGAATGTCCTATAAATATCAATTAAATCTATCTAGTCTGTTGTGTCATTTAAAGCTTGTGTTTCCTTAGTAATTTTCTGTTTGGGTGATCTGTCCATTGGTGTAAGTGAGGTGTTAAATTCCCCCACTATTAGTGTGTTACTGTCGATTTCCACTTTTATAGCTGTTAGCAGTTGCCTTATGTATTGATGTGCTCCTATGTTGGGTGCATATATATTTATAATTGTTATATCTTCTTCTTGAATTGATTCATTTTCATTATGTAGTGTCCTTCCTTGTCTCTTGTAACATTCTTTATTTTAAAGTCTATTTTATCTGATATGAGTATTGCTACTCCAGCTTTCTTTTGATTTCCATTTACATGGAATATCTTCTTCCATCCCTTCACTTTCAGTCTGTATGTGTCCCTAGGTGTGAAGTGGGTCTCTTGTAGACAGCATATAGATGGGTCTTGTTTTTGTATCCATTCAGCAAGCCTGTGTCTTTTGGTTGGAGCATTTAATCCATTCATATTTAAGGTAATTATTGATACGTATGTTCCTATTACCATTTTCTTAATTGTTTTGGGTTTGTTTTTGTAGGTCCTTTTCTTCTCTTGTGTTTCCCACTTAGAGAAGTCCCTTTAGCATTTGTTGTAGAGTGGTTTGGTGGTGCTGAATTCTCTTAGCTTTTGCTTGTCTGTAGAGCGTTTGGTTTCTCCGTCAAATCTGAATGAGACCCTTGCTGGGTAGAGTAATATTGGTTGTAGGTTTTTCCCTTTCATCACTTTAAATATATCATGCCACTCCCTTCTGGCTTTAGAGTTTCTGCTGAGAAATCAGCTGTTAACCTTATGGGAGTTCCCTTCTATATTATTTGTTGTTTTTTCCTTGTTGCTTTCAATAAGTTTTCTTTGTCCTTATTTTTTGTCAATTTGATTACTATGTGTCTTGGCGTGTTTCTCCTTGGGTTTATCCTGCCTGGGACTCTGCACTTCCTGGACTTGGGTGGCTATTTCCCTTCCCATGTTAGGGAAGTTTTCGACTATTATCTCTTCAAATATTTTCTTCGTTCCTTTCTCCCTCTCTTCTCCTTCTGTGACCCCTATAATGCAAATGTTGTTGCATTTAATGTTTTCCCAGAGGTCTCTTAGCCTGTCTTCTTTTCTTTTCATTCTTTTTTCTTTATTCTGTTCCGCAGCAGTGAATTCCACCATTCTGTCTTCCACATCACTTATCCGTTCTTCTGCCTCAGTTATTCTGCTATTGATTTTTCTAGTGTATTTTTCATTTCAGATATTGTATTGTTCATCTCTGTTTTTGTATTGTTCATCTCTGTTTGTTCTTTAATTCTTCTAGGTCTTTATTAAACATTTCTTGCATCTTTTCGATCTTTGCCTCCATTCTTTTTCTGAGGTCCTGGATCATCTTCACTATCATTATTCTGCATTCCTTTTCTTGAAGGTTGCCTATCTCCACTTCATTTAGTTTTTTTTTCTGGGGTTTTATCTTGTTCCTTCATCTGGTACATAGCCCCTGCCTTTTCATCTTGTCTGTCTTTCTGTGAATGTGGTTTTTGTTCCACAGGCTGCAGGATTGTAGTTCTTCTTACTTCTGCTGTCTGTCCTCTCAAAGAAACAGTTTTGTCAACTGCTATTTTCACTTAACATATTGTTAAGTAGATCTAATTAAATCTGTTAAGTGAAGTGTATCTTTAAGTAGATTCCTGAAATGAGATTATTTATGATTGTGTAATATTCCATGATATGAGTGATCATATTTATCTAATTCATATTGTTATTAGGCTGTAGGTTGCTTTCATGCTATTTCACATTCTTGTCTCTAAATATTTGTAAGCATTTCTAAGGCCTTGCTGATGATTTTCCTAAAATAAATTCCTAAATGTGGTATTACCATGTCAATTTTAAAGCTTTTAACGTGTATTTCCATACTGTACTCTAGAAATATGTTTCAGTTTCTAGATACAGTAATTATTAATTGGTGCCCATAACTATGCAGATTTTAGATCATTGTAAAAAAGAAGTTTATAACATGGTTGCCTAGGGAGTGCTATATTAGTCTTTTCTACATTCCTTGGGTATCATCCTTGTCTCATCATATATATTTACTTTCCTTATGTATTTTCCTTATATCATTATACATGCATATCATTGGCAAAACAAAAGCAAAGAAGAAAAAGCAAGGAAATTGACACGTCAGTGCATGTTTTAGCAATAACAATAAAAGCTACTGCTTTTATGAAATTTCAAAATGCTTACAGTAAGATAATGCTTTTGCTTGCTAGTAAAATCTCTATTTTGCCCTGTGCTGGTAGCAACAAAAAGAAAGGAAAAAGATGAACAAATCACACATAGACCTTGACTGCTAGGAAAAGCTAATGAGGTAAATGAATAATAGTCAGGTTTTTATTATTTCAAGTAAATCATCACATTTATGGCATACTACTCCCAAGACAATAGGGCAGCAGCTTTTTGTTTTAAATGTTTTATTTTTTTTCCTGTTTTTTGTTTTCCTGCATATTTCATCCCCATTCAAATACTATTTAATTCACATTCACATTGAACTATAAAAGCTGAGATATTCAAAAGCCACTCACTCTTGGGAATTCCCTGGCGGTCCAGTGGTTAGGACTCCATGCTTCCACTGCCAGTGGCCCTGGTTCAATCCCTGGTTGGGGATCTAAGATCCCGCATGCCTCGTGGCATGGCCAAGAAAAGAACAAAAAAGCCACTCAGTCTTGAAATAGTACTTAGTAACTGTGTGGTCTTGGGCAATTATTTAATCTCTGTAGTCTTAGAGTCCTCAACTATAAAATGAGGGTAGTAATCTTACTGCCTTTGGGAGTGAGATAAAGTAGCTTTGAAAAAAGTTGAATCTTGATAGTGAAAGTTTATTGCTGTTTTTTGTTTCCTAGGTTTTGAGTCTATTTTAACAAAATATGGTGATTGTGCTTTGGAGAGTCAAGCTCCAAGGTGAGGAATTCTTTCTTTCATTAGTCACAGACGACGAGACTTTTGTTCTTCCATGAGCACTTATTAAATACTGCAGTTAAGAGATCAAGGGAAGGACCTGTGAAAACTATATAGTTTGTTATGGTGAGATATAGTGGAAGAAATTGTAAACTGTACTACTTACTGGTTAAAAATTTTTTTTTCTCAATTTTTATTTTAGTAGCTGTCTTGACTATTTTCCTCTGGCTGTATATTTCTCTCCACTTGTCTTCCTAGAAACTTAAGCAGAATTCCATTATAGAATCTTGAAGCCAAGTAATTTCACCCTAAGTCCCAAGGTTCCTATTCTAGCAAAGCCTATCAATTTACTATTAACAAAAAATTCAGTTAGGGAAAAAAGGCAGGATTTTCCTTTTGACAACAATATTTCTAGTCACGGCAATGTTTGGTGATATCCTTTCCTGGGAATATGTTCATTCATCTGTATTCTCTTTGTCTTATCCCCACACTCTGCTGACTTAACTGTGCAGACACTGTCCTCTCTGCTAACCCTACTTTCTTTGGAATCTTCTGGAATTCCTGCACCATCATAAATACATTTTCTTACACACTCAGTACTTTTCAAAGAGAGTCCACTGCATCTGCTTATTTTATTTTATTTTTTAAAATTTTTATTGGAGTGCAGTTGATTTACAACGTTTTGTTAGTTTCCCATGTACAGCAAAGTGAATCAGTTATACGTATACATATATCCACTCTTTTTTAGATTTCCCAAATAGGCCATTACAGAGTATTGAGAAGAGTTTCCTGTGCTATACAGCAGCTTCTTATTAGTTATCCATTTTATATATAGTAGTGTGTATATGTCAATCCCAGTCTCCCAGTTTACCCCTCCCCCCTCTTATCCCCTGGTAACCATAAGTTTGTTTTCTACATCCGTGACTCTACTTCTGTTTTGTAAGTAATTCATTTGTACCCTTTGTTTTAGATTCTACATATAATCGATATCATATGATATTTGTCTTTTTGTGTCTTACTTCACTCAATATCTAGGTCCATCCATGATGCTGCATCTGCTTATTTTAAATCTTTTTCTAAAAAAATAAATTTATTTATTTATTGGCTGCGTTGGGTCTTCGTTGTTGCATGCGGGCTTTCTCTAGTTGCAGCAAGTGGGGGCTGCTTCATTGCGGTGCGCAGGCTTCTCATTGCGATGGCTTCTCTTGTTGCAGAGCACGGGCTTTAGGCTCGCGGGCTTCAGTAGTTGTGGCACGTGGGCTCAGTAGTTGTGACTTGCGGGCTCTAGAGCACGGGCTCAGTAGCTGTGGTGTACAGGCTTACTTGCTTCCCGGCATGTGGGATCTTCCCAGACCAGGGCTCGAACCTGTGTCCCCTTGCATTGGCAGGCGGATTCTTAACCACTGTGCCACCAGGGAAGAGAGTCCACTGCATCTGCTTATTTTAATAGGAACCAAGCTGTAATGTGAACATCTTTTCCATGAAAACTGCCCATTTTCACGCTGTTCTCCACATACCACAGGTCTGGGGGTGTGTTGCTGACCTTATAAATTATAGACCGTTACATCTCCATATCTTTGAGGTGCATTTTTTTTATTATGACCTTTGTTTTTTCCTTGTCGCTGTGTTCTCCCAACTTTTTAGTGGTTCTTTCATAGTCATGGAGGGTATGGGTACAGCTTCCATATTTTCTTCTCATCCCAGATTCTGCTATTCCCCTTTTCAGGTTCCTTACCTTAGTGAACGACCCTTTCTGGACCTTGCCTCTATGGTTCCTTTATTTTGATGACTTTCACGTCCAGCTTTCTTCAGCATCCTCTTATAAGGCTGGACCCTCCTGTGACCAGAATTGCTTTACTTCTGAGAACATACCCTGCAACCTCCCACTGTATGACTTCTTGACCTTGCAGCCCTCATGTCTTCACTGGCACCAAACTGATTCACTTTCACCTGTCAGCAAGAGCTTCAGTCCCTTTCCACTTTACTTCCAGGATTCTCGCCATTCATTTCTAGCCTCTGGTTTTCTTTTCTGCCTCTTATTTACCCTCCACTTCCTGTACTTCTTGTTGTCTTACTGCTCCACTGACACTTCTGTTAGAGTTTCTGATCATCTTTATTATGCCAGATCCAATGAACAGTTTTCTCTGATTCTCCTCTTCTTCTTTCTTGATACCTCTTTCGCTCTCTCTCTCTCTCTTTTTTTTTTTAAATTTTTTTTTGGGGGCAGCACCACGCCGCGACTTGTGGGATCTTAGTTCCCTGACCAGGGATTGAACCTGGGCCCTGGCAGTGAAAGCACAGTATCCTAACCACTGGACCACCAGGGAATTCCCAAAACCTCCTTCTCTTGATTTCTACAACATCATTCTCCTTTAGTTTATGTCCTGTATGTTCCTTCTTAGTTCTCCTTTATAGGTTTTCCTTTCTTTTACTTACTCCTAAAAATTATGGTTTACCAAGGGCCCTTTCTTCGTGTTTTGCTCTCTTCACTTCTTACCTCTTTCTAGTCCATTTCACTCAAATTTTAGTAACTGTAATGATGTATTGATGATTTCCAAATCTCTATATTTGTCTTGCTCCTCTATGTAAATTTATATATACCTAAAATTATATTTACCTTTTCCCACTGAGCGTCTTTGCATAGCTGACGTTCAAGAAATGCCTCAGTGTAGAATGTACAAAATTAATTTTATCTCTTTACAACTATCTCTTCTCTGGTATTTTGTTTTAGGGGAATGGTAGCAACACACAACCAGTTGCCCAAACCAGGAGCATGAAATTCTAACTAAACCTTTTTTGGTAAGGCAGCTTGCACAATTTGCCCTCTGTCCTTCTACCTAATTCCCCAAATCCTCTCAAATCTCAGCTTCACTTTTGCAAATTCACTTTGCCTGTTTGCATAAAAAGGAAAGGAACTCTTTTTGTTTAATACCGAAGGTGCCCACATTAGCGATTGCATTTTTGTTGTTGGTGGTGGTTTTTATTAAAGTGAAGTATAGTTGATTTACAATTTTGTGCTAGTTTCAGGTGTACATTAAAGTGACTTAGTTATAATTTTCAGGTCATTACAAAATATTGAATGTAGCTCCCTGTACTATATTGTAGATCCTTGTTACTTACCTATTTTATGTTATAGTAGTGTCTGTTAATCCCATACTCCTAATGTGTCTCTGCCTCTCTCCCTCTCCCCTTTGGTAACCATAAATTTGTTTTCTATGTCTGTGAGTCTGTTTCTGTTTTGTAAATAGATTCATTTGTATTCTTTTTTAGATTCCACATATAAGTGATATCATGTAATATTTGTCTCTCCTTGTCTGACTTACTTCACTCAGTATGGCAATCTCTAGGTCCATTCATGTAGCTGCAAATAGCATTATTTTGTTCCTTTTTATGACTCAATAATATTCCATTGTATATATGCCACATCTTCTTAAACCAGTTGTCTGTTGATGGTCACTTGGGTTGTTTCTGTCTTGGCTATTGTATATAGTGCTGCTATGAACATTGGGGTGTAAGACCTTGCATTTTTAACCCATGACAATAATTATACATTATCAGAAGTTATAATTTATTTCTTACCATATTGAGTCTAAAGAGAGAGCTTAAAATGTCAGATAGGGTGATGTGCCTTTTCCTTGCGTTTTCCCACCAGATTTCCTCCCTCACATTTTTAAAAGTTTAAGGTAACATACAAATTTAAAGTAATAAATAGATAAAAGAATGTAGTGCCTTTGTGAGCATATGGATTTGGGAAGTTACAAAAATGAAATACTTAGGAAAAATATCTCCTGCTTCCCACTCCCTAAATATGTAAAAACAATTTTTCTATTATATAAAAAAGTGAAGCACTGCAACCTAATCTATATTTTCTTGCCACAGATTAGCATTTATGTGATCTTTTTTTTTTTTTTCGGTACGCGGGCCTCTCACTGTTGTGGCCTCTCCCGTTGTGGAGCACAGGCTCCGGACGCGCAGGCTCAGCAGCCATGGCTCATGGGCCCAGCTGCTCCGCAGCATGTGGGATCTTCCTGGACTGGGGCACGAACCCGTGCCCCCTGCATCGTCAGGCAGACTCTCAACCACTGCGCCACCAGGGAAGCCCCATTTATGTGATCTTATACTAAGCCTTTGTGATATTAATAGCTAAAAGCTAAATGCTAAAAAGATTGTATTCCATATAGACTGATGTTTAAAGTTTAATTTGTTGTAAAATCTTGCTTGTTTTGTAAATAGCTGTAGTTGCTGTAATTCCTTGAGAATAAATGACCTGGTTTTGAAAAAGTGTTTTTATCAAAATACATGTACATTGTTCAAAAAGTCAGCAGTTATCCTAAGGCTTAGAATAAGAAAACAAGACCAACAGAAACAGTTGGCCCGGGACTTCCCTGGTGGCGCAGTGGTTAAGAATCCGCTTGCCAATGCAGGGCACACGGGTTCGAGTCCTGGTCCAGGAAGATCCCACATGCCACGGAGCAACTAAGCCCGTGCGCCACAGCTACTGAGCCTGCGTTCTAGAGCCCACGAGCCACAACTACTGAGCCTGCGCACCCAGAACCCATGCTCTGTCCGCAGCAAGAGACGCCACCACAATGAGAAGCCCGCGCGCCTAGAACCTGCGCACCACAATGAAGAGTAGCCCCCACTGGCCGCAACTAGAGAAAGCCCGCGGGAAGCAACAAAGGCCCAACGCAGCCATAAATAAATAAATAAATTTATTAAAACCAAACATTTGGCTCCTGCCAACATGTTATCAACATGTTAAAACAACATGGTTTACCTTTCAGACAGAAACACTTTTCAGTCTTTTACCTGTTTCTTCTATAGAGTTTTTAACTCACTGTAGTATATTTCTTAGTTTTTTAGTCTCTGGCAGTATTTGTTGACTTCCTTCTGTAGAAGATGAGGAGTTAGAAGTCCGATTACACCACCACCACACACACCTTCCGTTCCCCATCTCCCCACTATAGTCCTGCTTGCTTAGGGGATGCCAAGGATGTATATTTTACGACTACTGAAATATTGCTCAGAGCTGAGTAATGTAGTAATGTATTATGATTAACTTTTTCTTATTCAGATTTTTTGCTCTTTAGGAATTTAATCAGTTTCATTTTTTGGGTTTGTTGGTTTGTTTGCCTAGCTTTCCCGCAATACTCTAACAGAACTATATATAAAGGCTTTCTCAGTGTGGTCAGACACATCAGGGATTGTATCAGTCAGGATGGTTCAGGTTGTGCTAAGGTCAGAAACAGCCTCAAATCCTCACTTGTTCTCTGTGGAGCTACTCAGGTACCCCTTGCCCTCCCACTGAACCATCTTCATGCTTCATTCTGGACTCAACTCTTTCGGCTTCTTTTCTCTCTGTTGATCTGGGACCTCAGTTCATCATTACTCCATCATCTTGGGGATTGTCCTCATTTTCTCATATTGGAGTCTCCTATTTTCTAAGTTTGTTTACTCCTTTCTGTTGGTGGAATACATCTTCCAGAAGCTTCCTGAGAAAGGGTTTTTAAAAGGAAAGATTTTTGAGCTGGGACATGTCTAAAAATATTGCTATTCTACCATTACATGTGACTAAATACAAAATTTATTTTGGAAAATTATTTCCTTTTAGAATTTGGAAGGAACTGTTCCACTGTCTGTTATTTTCCTGTGCTGCTGCTGAGAACCCCATGATCATTTGAGTGACTCGCTTCTAGGTATTGAAAACTTTCATCTCCATTCTTCTGATAGTTCATGATGATGTACCTCGGTGCAGGTCTTTTTATTATTACATTTCATTAATTTAGTAGTGAATGACCAAAAATTAACTGGAAGCTCTATGAATGGATGGGATTTGTTGCCTGTGGACTTTACTGGGGATGATACGAAGAGGAGCTGACTGTTTCTTTGTCATTTTCCCCTTCCCCCGCCCCCACCCCCTGCCCCCATCTGTAGTTCTTACCTCTTGGGCTAGTTTGTCCAGATTTGAATCCCCTAAATCTTGGAAAAGAAGTCATTTTTACATTAACTTACAATAGCAGCCTTTAGCATAAGCCCCCTGTCTTGGACAGTGCCACCTCCCTCCCCACTTTCTGTTCTCCCTGGTCTACCCTGGTCCACCCTGGTGTAACCTCTTTCATCGTCCGGTGTTCTGGGAGTCAGGGAATGATATTTGCCTAATTGTGTGTGATGGAACAGGGGATGTTGGTACTAATAGACCTTTTATCCACTCTGTTTTCTCACCAGCCCTTCCTCTACTCCCAAGGTTCCCACTTCCCAATAACTTGGTCTTTCCAGGTACAAAGGTGCTTCTTGTCCTTCTGTGTTATCTAACATCTGTGTCAATTCTGGAGCAGTTTCAGTTGACTCGTTTTTCTGCTAATGATGGAGTCTGTAATGACTACTCATTTCTAAATTTTGCTTACAAATGAAAACTTTTTCTAATATCAATCTCTGTGCCTTGAGCTCTGTTCTCTTCCATCAGTGATCTAGGACAGCAAATAAGTAATATATAGCATTAAGTAAAATCTTGCAACATCCTGAAAGCAGTGCAGATTACATTTCTCATGGTTTGTTGTCCTTTTTTCCTAGTGAGAAAAGTATCCACAAACTGTAAAATAGCACATGTGAGAAGGAAACAAAGAACTTGAACTTCAAAGGATTGTATTTTCTGGTTTCTTTGCATTTTTTTTGCGGTACGCGGGCCTCTCACTGTTGTGGCCTCTCCCGTTGCGGAGCACAGGCTCTGGACGCGCAGGCTCAGCGGCCATGGCTCACGGGCCCAGCCGCTCCGCGGCATGTGGGATCCTCCCGGACCGGGGCACGAACCCATGTCCCCTGCATCGGCAGGCGGACTCTCAACCACTGCGCCACCAGGGAAGCCCTCCTAGTGATTTTGTATTGGATTCCAAACATTGTGAATTCTGTCCTTTGAGACAGATATTTTATATTTCTGTAAATATTCCGAGCTTTATTTTGGAATGTTGTTATTTGGAAACTGTTTGATCCTTTCAGGTCTTGCTTTTGAAATTTGTCAGGCAGCCCCAGAGCAGTGCTCAGACTAAGGTTTATTATTTCCCACTACTGAGGCAAGACCCTTTGAGTCCTCTAGCCCTGGGCATCCTGAGTTTCTGCAGGCTATTTGGTGTAAGCCTGGGTACAGTTCCTGAGCCTGTGTTCTTTGCCAGGCACTGTTACTGCTGGTTCTTTCCCAGCCTTAGTTTCCTGGCATGCATGTGATAATCAGCAGTCAGCTGAGTACTTGAGAATGTCTGCTTATCTCCAGAGTTTTTTCTCTGTGCAACCCTCTCCTCTCTGGTACTGAATCCTGTGATTTCTCGCTGCCTTGGTTTTTCCAGACACTTAGCTCTGTCTTCTCAGTTCAGAGGCTGCCAGGCTCCATCTGGATCTTACTGTCTGTGAGCAACTTTCTCAAAGCAGTTACAGTAAATCGAAGCAACTGTAGGGCTCACCTCGTTTGTTTCTCATCTTTCCGGGAATACCATCCTCTGTTGCCTGAGGTTCATTGCCTTGAAATTGTGTGTGTGTGTGTGTGTGTGGTCAGTCTTTTTGTTGTTTCTGGGGTGTGTGTGTGTGGATCTGGTGTCTGTTACTATATCTAGGCCAGTAGAAGCTACAGGATAGATGTTGTGTTTTTTTTTGTTTTTGGTTTTTTTTTTTTGCGGTTCGCGGGCCTCTCACTGTTGTGACCTCTCCCGTAGCGGAGCACAGGCTCCGGACGCGCAGGGTCAACGGCCATGGCTCACGGGCCCAGCCGCTCCGCAGCATGTGGGATCTTCCCGCACCGGGGCACGAACCTGCATCCCCTGCATCGGCAGGCGGACTCTCAACCACTGCACCACCAGGGAAGCCCTGCTGTATTTCATAAAATAAAAATTAGGTATTATTTTCTCTTTTCTCCAGATTAGATAACAAAACTATTAATAACTGATTCTCAGCAAAACTAAATGATTTTCTCAGGACCATGTAACTATGATAGAGCTGGGATTCAAACCCAGGCCCACTCTACCGTACTATTCTATCGCTACCCAATTTTGTGTACTTAGTCGAGTTTTCTTTATCTTAGAAATGTCAGTCTATTTCTTTCTCTCTTTATCTCAAGAAATTTCAAGTACCTGCCTGTCAGGTACTATTATAAAGGAAACCATGCTATAAAGGCATTTACAGTAGCTGGGAAAGTAAATAAGAGTTCCATGTAGCATGGTGTGATCAACTTGCAGGTGTCGTGAGAGCACAAGGAAAGGAAGGACCAGGGGAGGATCTGAAGTGGACCAGTTGCTTGAGTGAGTCCAACAGGTCAGTGTGGTAGGAACCTGCAGAAGGAATAAAATGTGCAAAGGTGCAGAACCACGAGAGAGCATGGAGAACATAAGGAACTGGCGAGCCAGGGGCTGGAGAATGCCAGGAGATAACATTGTGAAGGTAGGGAGCTTTCTGATCATGAAAGCACTCCATGCCTCTCTCAAATTTTTAGAGTTTTTTGGCTGATGGAGGAGGGAGACTACTGAATAATTTTAAACCACGAAGTGACCTGCTGGGAATCCAGTTTTGGATCTTTCTCCTCTGCGTGTACTAAAGGTTAGCTTTGCTTTAGCGAAGATTTGGATGATTAAGTCTGGCTGTGACACAAGATATATGCAAAATGGATATAATTTCTGGTTCAAATTTCTGTTGGGGAAGTTCTTTACAGTCAACGAATTATTTCTTAGAGATAAAGGCACATTGCCTAACGGTGTCATTACATTTTGAGATTTTAATGGGTAATTTTTTGCCCTGGTAAGAGTGTGTATGTAGGTGGATGTGTGTACACATACACGTGTATTTATGTATATGGTTTTATGCTGTATTATATATGTTATCATTAGAAGTATGATGTATGGCAAAACAAAGCAAAAGAGAGGAGCTTCCTAGGGGAGAGCATTCCTAGTTTGTGTTGAAGATTCAGACACCCCAGATCTTTAAAAATCTGACATAAGTACATATAGATATTCCCTCATTGATTAAAGAATGGTTTCACTCATTCAGTGAACATTGTTGAGTCTTCACGATGTGGCAGGCACTCAAGTCAGGACTGTGGATACAGTGATGAATGATATAGTCCCTAGCCCTCTCAAGTGGGATTAACATGTATTTCAGCAGCTGTAATTATGATAAATGTTGTGATAAAATTTGTATATAAAGGAAGTTATTCAGACCGGGATAAGCTTGTCAAAGTATCAAATTGGTGTAGATAATAGAAATTACCAAAAGCACTGGCTTAATTATGTAATACTCAAACATGACACCTCCACCTTAGTGCCTCACAGAGGTGTCAGTGTCCTGTAAAAAATGAATTTGGAAATAGTGAGGTTCAAGAAACAGTTTACACGTTCATGGATCAGAAGACTCAATATAGTAAAGATGTCATTTCTCCCTAAATTTATCTGTTGGGTTAAGACAATTTCTATCATCATTTCAGCAAGGTTTTTTTGTAGACATAGATGAATTCCAAAATTTTTATGGAACGGTAAAGTCTCTAGAATAGCCAAAACAGTTTTGTGGGAGGAATAATAATGTGGAAATAATCGGTCTTCTCAATGTTAAGGCTTACTGTATAGGCACAGTATTCAAGACGCTGTGGTCCTAGAGGAAGGACGCACAGAGCTGGACAGAACTGGATAGAGAACCCAGAAGTGCACCCATACAAATACGTCCAATTAATTTTTAACAAAGGAGCACAAGCAGTTCAATGGAGGAAGAATAACCTTTTCAAAAAACACTGCTGGAGCAATTGGACCTCCGTAGCTAAAAAAATGAACCTGGACCTAAGTCTCACACTTAACACAAAACAACTCAAAATGGTTCATGGAATTACACGTAAAACATAAACTAACATTTCTAGGAGAAGACATGGGAGAAAATCTTTGGGACCAAGAATAGGCAAATGGTCCTCAGACCAACACTAAAAACAACCCCCTGCCCCCCTGCCCAAATTGTGCTTCATCAAAATTCAAAGCTTTTGTCGGGAGGATGAAGTGACAAATTACAAACTGGGAGAAGATATTTGCAATCCACATTTCAATAAAGGACGTGTTTCTGGAATATATGGAGAACTCTCAAAACTCAGCATTGAAAAAGAAGCAAAAACAATCCAGCTAGGAAATGAGCAAAAGATAAAGATACGCACAGACATTTCACCAAAGAATATATACAGATGGCAGATAAGTGTATAAAAAGATGTTCAATATTGTTAGCCATTAGAGAAATGCATATTAAGACCACAAGGAGCTATCATTACATACCTCTCAGAATGGGAAAAAAAAAAAAGTGATCCTTGCCATCAAATGCTGGTATAGTTGTGGAAAAACTGGAGCACTCTTGCATTGCTGGTGGAAATGTAAAATGGTACAGCCGCACTGGAAAATAGTTTGGTAGTTCCTTTTAAAACTGAAAATAGATTTACCATATGACCCAGCAATTTCAATCTAAGGCAGTCTTAGATTTTCATACAGAAACTTGTACACAGATATTCACAGCAGCCAGTCCCTAGTTATATAAACAGTGGTACATCCATACGATGGAATACTAGTCAGCAGTAAAAAGGAAAACTGATTTATAAATTCGACAACTTGGATGAAACTCAAAGAAATTATGCTGAAGAAAAAAAAGCCAACCTCAAAAGAATATATATGACATGATTACATGTATTTAACATTCATGAAATAATGTGATTATAGGGATGGAGAGCAGATTAGTGGTAGTGAGGTATAAGTGATGCCGGTTGGTGGAGAGACTCTAAGCAGATGGCAGGAGGGAGTCTTGTGATGATACAATTAAATATCTTGATTGTGTGGTAGTTACAGGCAGCTACACGGGTGATAAAGCTTTGCAGGGCTACACATACAACACACACATACCAGTGAGTGCATTTACAACTGGTGAAATCTGAATAAGCTTTTTGAATTGCACCAATTTCAATTTTTCTGGTGTTACTATTGTGCTATAGTTATGTCATATGTTAACATCGAGGGAGCCTGGGTGAAGGGTGCACAGAACATCTCTGAACATCTTTGCCCTTCTGTGAATTTATATCATCTCAAGATAAAAGACTTAAAAAAAAAAAGCAAGTGATAAACATAAATAAAATAAATGCCTCCTGGGGGAGAACAGTTTTCATGTCTCCTCCATTAGCACTGAAAATTGTTAGAAATAAAATGACCACATCTTATGAATATTTTAGCCAGTTTTCTATGTATTAGCACATTCAGACGCTCCTCCCTCCCTCTTCTTCTCCTCTCTGTGCCTCCCTCCCTTTTTTTCTTTTAGTCATCAGTTATTTAGTGCTCAAAACACCTTGAAGGATACTGCATAAACATGTAGAAGGAAATATGAATATCATGTATCAAATCTTCAGTCTAACTGAGTTCTACAGAGTGACTCATCAACTTAAGTTAAGATCATTTTCACCTGGTCTGATTAGAAAGCAAGACTGTCCCTGATCAGTAAAACTAAAAGCTGATTCTATGAGAAGATAAACAAAATTGATAAACCATTAGCCGGACTCATCAAGAAAAAAAAGGAGAATACTCAAATCAATAGAATTAGAAATGAAAAAGGAGAAATAACAACTGACACTGGAGAAATACAAAAGATCATGAGAGATTACTACAAGCAACTCTATGCGAATAAAATGGACAACCTGGAAGAAATGGACAAATTCTTAGAAATGCACAACCTGCCAAGACTGAATCAGGAAGAAATAGAAAATAAGAACAGACCAATCACAAGCACTGAAATTGAAACTGTGATGAAAAATCTTCCAACAAACAAAAACCCAGGACCAGATGGCTTCACAGGCGAATTCTGTAAAACATTTAGGGAACAGCTAACACCTATCCTTCTCAAACTCTTCCAAAATATAGCAGAGGGAAGAAGACTCCCAAACTCATTCTACGAGGCCACCATCACCCTGATACCAAAACCAGACAAGGATGTCACAAAGAAAGAAAACTACAGGCCAATATCACTGATGAACATAGATGCAAAAATCCTCAACAAAATACTAGCAAACAGAATCCAACAGCACATTAAAAGGATCATACACCATGATCAAGTGGGGTTTATTCCAGGAATGCAAGGATTCTTCAATATACACAAATCAATCAATGTGATACACCATTTTAACAAATTGAAAGAGAAAAACCGTATGGTCATCTCAATAGATGCAGAGAAAGCTTTCGACAAAATTCAACACCCATTTATGACAAAAACCCTCCAGAAAGTAGGCACAGAGGGAACTTTCCTCAACATAATAAAGGCCATATATGACAAACCCACAGCCAACATCGTCCTCAATGGTGAAAAACTGAAAGCATTTCCACTAAGATCAGGAAGAAGAAAAGGTTGCCCATTCTCACCACTCTTACTCAACATAGTTTTGGAAGTTTTAGCCACAGCAATCAGAGAAGAAAAGGAAATAAAAGGAATCCAAATCGGAAAAGAAGAAGTAAAGCTGTCACTGTTTGCAGATGACATGATACTATACATAGAGAATCCTAAAGGTGCTACCAGAAAACTACTAGAGCTAAGCAATGAATTTGGTAAAGTAGCAGGATACAAAATTAATGCACAGAAATCTCTGGCATTCCTATACACTAATGATGAAAAATCTGAAAGTGACATCAAGAAAACACTCCCATTTACCATTGCAACACAAAGAATAAAATATCTAGGAATAAACCTACCTAAGGAGACAAAAGACCTGTATGCAGAAAATTATAAGACACTGATGAAAGAAATTAAAGATGATACAAATAGATGGAGAGATATACCATGTTCTTGGATTGGAAGAATCAACATTGTGAAAATGACTCTACTACCCAAAGCAATCTAGAGATTCAATGCAATCCCTATCAAACTACCACTGGCATATTTCACAGAATTAGAACAAAAAATTTCACAATTTGTATGGAAATACCAAAGATCCCGAATAGCCAAAGCAATCTTGAGAATGAAAAATGGATCTGGAGGAATCAGGCTCCCTGACTTCAGACTATACTACAAAGCTACAGTAATCAAGACAGTATGGTACTGGCACAAAAACAGAAAGGTAGATCAATGGAACAGGATAGAAAGCCCAGAGATAAACCCACGCACATATGGTCACCTTATCTTTGATAAAGGAGGCAGGACTGTACAGTGGAGAAAGGACAGCCTCTTCAATAAGTGGTGCTGGGAAAACTGGACAGGTACATGTAAAAGTATGAGATTAGATCACTCCCTAACACCATACACAAAAATAAGCTCAAAATGGATTAAAGACCTAAATGTAAGGCCAGAAACTATCAGACTCTTAGAGGAAAACATAGGCCTAACACTCTATGACATAAATCACAGCAAGATCCTTT
Organism: Grampus griseus; assembly: GCF_964374135.1. Lineage (NCBI taxonomy): Eukaryota > Metazoa > Chordata > Mammalia > Artiodactyla > Delphinidae > Grampus > Grampus griseus. Next base: position 5,676,289 of record NC_139017.1, read on the forward strand.
TTGACCCACCTCCTAGAGAAATGGAAATAAAAACAAAAATAAACAAATGGGACCTAATGAAACTGCAAAGCTTTTGCACAGCAAAGGAAACCATAAACAAGACCAAAAGACAACCCTCAGAATGGGAGAAAATATTTGCAAATGAAGCAACTGACGAAGGATTAATCTACAAAATTTACATGCAGCTCATGCAGCTCAATAACAAAAAAAACAAACAACCCAATCCAAAAATGGGCAGAAGACCTAAATAGACATTTCTCCAAAGAAGATATACAGAATGACAACAAAAACATGAAAGAATGCTCAACATCATTAATCATTAGGGAAATGCAAATCAAAACTACAATGAGATATCATCTCACACCAGTCAGAATGGCCATCATCAAAAAATCTAGAACAATAAATGTTGGAGAGAGTGTGGAGAAAAGGGAACCCTCTTGCACTGCTTGTGGGAATGTGAATTGGTACAGCCACTATGGAGAACAGTATGGAGGTTCCTTAAAAAACTACAAATGGAGCTACCATATGACCCAGCAATCCCACTGCTGGGCATATACCCTGAGAAAACCATAATTCAAAGAGAGTCATGTACCAAAATGTCCATTGCAGCTCTATTTAGGATAGCCAGGAGATGGAAACAACCTAAGTGTCCATGATTGGATGAATAGATAAAGAAGATGTGGCACATATATACAATGGAATATTACTCAGCCATAAAAAGAAACGAAATTGAGCTATTTGTAATGAAGCGGATGGACCTAGAGTCTGTCATACAGAGTGAAGTAAGTCAGAAAGAGAAAGACAAATACCGTATGCTAACACATATATATGGAATTTAAGAAAAAAAAATGTCATGAAGAATCTAAGGTAAGACAGGAATAAAGAGACAGACCTACTAAGAGAATGGGCTTGAGGATATATGGAGGGGGAAGGGTAAGCTGTGACAAAGCGAGAGAGTGGCATGGACATATATACACTACCAAACGTAAAATAGATAGCTAGCAGGAAGTAGCCACGTAGCACAGGGAGATCAGCTCGGTGGTTTGTGACCACCTAGAGCTGTGGGATAGGGAGGGTGCGAGGAGGGAGACGCAAGAGGGAGGGGATATGGGAACATATGTATATATATAACTGATTCACTTTGTTATAAAGCAGAAAGCTAACACACCATTGTAAAGCAATTATACTCCAATAAAGATGTTAAAAAAAAAAGACTGTCCCTGAGTAACTTTTTAAAAAAGATAATTAAGCGATGAAATGTAATGCTGTATGTATAACCGAATCCAAAGCACTGTGTCTACTCATTCCAACCACAAAAAGTGCAATTGATTTTGGATCTGAGTAAGCCATGAAGTGATTAAACACGCACATGTATGTTCAGGAATTATATTCTCTACGTTCATAGAATTTTAAATGTACCTCTCAGAATTCTCTCTCTCTTGCTCTCTCTCTCTCTCTCTGTCAGCTTTATTTTATTCTTAAAACTTTACATTAGTCATAACTCTCACATTTTCCATGAAGACAGTTAAGGTAATTCTTTGAAGTTAAATGCAGTGGACGAAGTCTTTGTGACAGTTGTTTCCTAATCTTCGAATTAGAAGATTTGGTCAAATATCCACTGTGTGCCTTGCGGAAGTTAAAAACCTACACTCAACTTTTTCAAAATTCTGAAAAGACAAGGCCTGCTGTGGTTAAAAAATCCTGGAGATTCTTTCCTTTCTGATGTACATGGGTTCTTTTATTTCATCCTAGCATCCATCTAAACGTGAGACACTAGAGCCCCTTTCCATTTATAGCCCCATTTATATGGAGTAGAACTTATGCCTAACGTTTTCTGAGAAGCACTAAAGAGTCAGCATGCATCCAGAAACAACTGAAAATCATATGCTAGACCTTCTTACTCCTAAAGCCTTTGCAGCAACTCTTTTGTTGGTGGTTCCCACGTGTTACTTCATTTTACAAGGTGTCTGGCCTTCCAGCATCTCAGGAAATTTCTCTTTTCCTTTGTCATCAGCTTTTCTTGAAAGCCTACGTTCACCTATCCAAATGCATCATGGTGCTCAATAAAATAAAACAGCTTTTTAATGATAATAGCTACACTCATTAGAAAGCATCTGGATGTCGTAACGGTGGTGCCTTACTGATGATCCCACCAAACGCGGTGATGGTGGCTCTGATTTGCTAACAAGGTGACGAAGCATATTTATTTTTGTCAGTTGGATACTTCTTCCTCAGCCTTCTCTAATTCACTTCATGGCACTCTCTCACTCTCTTTACTTCTAGAAGGCCAAGATTAATCCCCCTAAGATCCCTTTTGTTTGTTGATATCTAGATCTGCCTTCCTTTTTAGATGCTGGGAGACACCCTCATTCACTTGCCCAGTCACTAGGTCATCATACCAACTTCTACCACCCAAGCTTAGGCTTCTCTGGATCTGGAGGATCCTGTGTCAGGCAGAGTTTTCCCTGCATTGGGAGAAATCCCAAGCCCCTAGTAGATCTTTGTATCAGATCTAAAACTTCAATTTGCAGGGTTTAATTTTTGCAAGAGGGTGAGTAAACTCTCAAAATATGTCACTACCATATTCTCTTCTTTTACAGTCAAGATTTGTTGTCATTTGCTAGTCCACCAGAGAAAGAGATTAAAAGGTGAGCACTTTTTAAAGCTCATTAGCCCCTTTCTACAGGATCTGAGCCTTATGGAGTCAGTTGGATTGTTTCATTCATGGTGTTGGAATACATTACCTCTCAGGTCCTGCTTCTCAGTTTTAAAATCTCCTTTAGGCAAGTTTTAGCATCTGCATAATCACACAATCAGCGTCAGACTTTTAGCATGGATATACATTCCCCCAAATACACATTATATCCATTACTAAAACAAAAGAATTGATATCTCTGCTTTGTGACATCCCCAAAACACACTTCAGCCCTCATTCCAAGCTATTCCGGACCCTTTCCATGGAAAGAGATTTCTGCATCTCTGGGGCAATAATGAAATTTACTGCATGTCTGGAAATACGTGTCTCTGCCATCCTATGCCTTCTGGATTTGTACCCCTGGGACTCTTATTTGCTAGGTATCAGGGCCTGATTGACCTATTGATCATAAGTATCTTGTTTATAGACAAGAATTCTACGGTGGAGGCAAACTCATCAGCATGGTTAATAACGAGGAACTGGGATCTCTTTTGAGGACACTTTTGTGTTGAAAAACTACCTTAACTCCAGTCCCTCGAGTACCAAAAATTCTACGTCAAGGGGCTTATTTTATTCATTTCTACATTTCTTTCAGCTCTCTGTCTGAACTGAGTCCCAGTGCTACAGTATTCTGGGATGTTCCTCCAAAATAGCCATGTCACCTCTCGTTCTTTCTCCTCCAAAATCAATAGCTTGAGCAGGGGCGAGTCGGGGGAATTTTTCGTGTCTTTTCCCATGTTGCCCAAGTTCTTCCAACAGATACTGTAAATGGATCTATATTGAACTTATTTCTACCTTTTCTGTTTAATAGCAACATCCTGTCCATCTCTGCAAAAATATCTAATCTTAAAGCATTTATTATTTCAACCAATATGTGTTGAGCATCTCCTAGGTAACAGTCATTATTCAAAGTATTGAGGTTGTACAGGTGAATAAAATAGGCAAACATTTCTGCCCTCATGGGACAATGAAAGGGGAGGGGAAGACAAATTAATATAGGAGGTTGGTCGTATGGGACCAGATCAGAGCAGTGTGGCAGGAGTAGGCTAGGGGAGTGAGCTGTCTGCTCCTGTAACTGACTTTTGCCTTCCAGGCACTTCCTTTAGAGGAAAGGATGAATGTTTGATTTTTTGGCCGAATGGATGGGATGCAACCAGTTATTTATGGGGCACCTTCAAGATGAATTCTCTGATGTTTAATGGTTAGACATTTTGTCCTCACCAAGATCTAGAAGCAAGCCAGAATCTTGCTGTTTCTGAAAAAAGGACGGTAGTTACTCATTCAAGGAAGATTTATTTTTGCTTCAGAATCCTAGGCATCCCTGTTTGGTTCTTCCTGTGAGAGCTTGACACACATTCTTTATAGCACCCTAATCTGCCGCAGACAACTTGTGTACCATTGCATCTGCCGGCTTATAAGATGTGTAAAGTATGTTCTTGCCTTGAGAACACTACTGCAAGTGGTATTCTCTACTCAAAACTCAAAACTTTTCAGTTGGCTTGGTATTGAGGAAGAGTGTGACACCAGCATGGTATATGAAAGTGTTGAGAGGAGGTGCCCACAAATAGGAACTCTCCAAGTCAGCAAAGCTTCAGATTCCTTTCTTTATAGTGCAGAAAAGTTTATCTGATTGTTTTAAAGTCAGGTTTATTTAGGCCCCATCAAAATTATATAATACAAACACCTTGTAAAAATCTGCCAACACAAACACTTAATAGGCTTTTATCAATAAGAATTATCATATTCCAGCAGTTCCTCAAAATGAGACTCTTCCTTTCACAGTCACTAAATTTTACCCTAAGAACAGGTTCTCTCTCTCTTTTCTCTTTTTAGCAGAATGAGGTGTTGTTTTGTACTTCATAGCCTACCATTACACGAAATCCTTTTACTAAAAGGGCTTTTTCTATTCTGGCTCAGACTTCTTGGACCCTGGAGACTTGTTGGTCAGAACTTCTCCTGCATGAGCAGAAGACCCTGTAATCCTTGAGTGACTTTGGAGATGACCAAGTTGGCTATAGATTTCGTTCTACCTCTGCCCATCACCCCTCCCCCCAGATTGTCCATTGGCCCTGTAATCAAAACAAAAGCATGACTTTATTTTTAATAGAAATTTCTCACGGTGTAGTGAATAGCAGTCTTTTACTTTTCTCCCCAGTCTGGCCAATTTGGATGAACATGAACCTCAGTTGCTCAGATCTGAATAGGGATCTGTAGCCCCATGTCTGCTATTCTTTTCCTTCCCTGTGGGCAGCCAGTATTACTTCCCTGTTGTTATCCTTTTGAATTAAGAATTCAGGGGCTCTTTGGGTCTCTACAGAAGTCTGAACTCCTTCATTCATGTTTCTCCATAAATAGCAGAGCAGTAAATTCTTCCAAACGATCCTGAAGAAAACTATAAAATTTAATTGGGATATATAAATAGAGACTTACAAATGTAAGGCTGTAGCTTTATCCTAAGGAGGTCACCAAATATCAGATACATTTATAGCTTTATTACAATTCCAATAAAAGTTTTAAAATATATCCTTTATTGAAAAATCAACATATCACCATCAAAATAATCTGAAAAATAAATGTTGAGAATACAAGAGGTCATTTTGAAAAAATAGAGACAGATACTACCGAATATTCATTCACAATAGTTGTAGAGATCAATGAAACAGTTTTGATAGTCCTGACATGATAGAAAGTCATCAATTAACTTTTAAAGAAAAAATTTGGGACTTCCCTGGTGGTGCAGTGGTTAAGAATTCACCTGCCAGTGCAGGGGACTCGGGTTCAATCCCTGGTCCGGGAGGATCCCACATACTGTGGAGCAATTAAGCCTGTGCGCTACAACTAGTGAGCCTGCGCTCTAGAGCCCGCGAGCCACAAATACTGAGCCCATGTGCCACAAATACTGAAGCCCGCGTGCCTAGAGCCCATGCTCCCCAACAAAAGAAGCCACCACAATGAGAAGCCCATGCACTGCAATGAGAAGCCCGCGCACCGCAACGAAGAGTAGCTCCCCACTCGCTGCACCTAGAGAAAAGCCCACGCGCAGCGCCCACGCGCAGCAACAAAGACCCAACGCAGCCAAAAATTGATTTAAAAAAATAAAAAAATTAAAGAAATTTAGAGATGTAGTTGCCTATAAAAATCAAACCAGTTTACAAATATTTCAGTAGATTAAGAAGCTAAGCATAAAACAAAAGTGCTAGACAAACTAAGAGAAAGTAGAAATTAATTTGAGGATTTAAATGAAGGCATGGAAACTTATTAGGAATAAAATTATAATAACACTGACTTACTCCTAATAAGTTTCCATCCTTTCATTGATATCCTCAAATTAATTTCTACATTAATGAAAGGACTTTTTTTTTTTTTTTTTTTTTTTTTTGTGGTACGCGGGCCTCTCACCGCTGTGGCCTCTCCCGTTGCGGAGCACAGGCTCCGGACGCGCAGGCTCAGCGGCCATGGCTCACGGACCCAGCCGCTCCGCAGCCTGTGGGATCCTTCCGGACCGGGGCACGAACCCGCGTCCCCTGCATCAGCAGGCGGACCCTCAACCACTGCGGCACCAGGGAAGCTGGACTTTTGTTTTATACTTAGCTTCTTAATCTACTCAGTGATTTCTGCCCCATCCTTGCCCTGGATTATCATTTCTTTAAATGGATAGAAAATTATCACAAGGGAACACATCCATAGATTTGACTCTACATGCTATGAGCTCTTTGAGCCCAGAACTCTGTCTTTACATTCCTAGCATAGGGTCTTTCTGGCCTGCATTCAACCAACATTTACTACTTGCTTCAGTTGTGTCAGACTCTGGAGAGGAAAGAAAAGAAGCCCGTCATGCTACAACATAAAGCAGGCATTTTAATTTGTGGTAAATGCAGATCGAAATTAGTCCTGGGTATTAAGAGAGAACAGAGAAGGACTTCTTAACCTAGTCTAAGGAGGGAGCAAGTTTCAAGGTGGTTGTTTTTGTTTTGAGAGGCGATGCCTTCAATGCTCGAATATCAGAACTGCTGAGGATTGTGAAGAAAACCATGATCCGATCAACTGGAACCCAAGGCTCAAGGCATCGAGTTTTCCTAAATGAGATCAAAGTTCTGGGGGGAGGAAGGCTCAAGTACTGGGGGAGAGTCGGAGATTTGTGCTGCCCTGCGGTTCCTGTGCTGTTCCCTGACGTCCCGTTCCCATGCAGGCTCAGTGAGATGCTCTCCACTCTGCTCAGGAGTGCTTCTTCACTACATTCCTCTTTTTCTTAAAGAGGGATAAGGTAGAAGCCATCACACAAGAGAGTTCCTCAGGTTCTTAGACCTGGCCCTGGTGAGTACACCTCATGACACAAGAAGACATATCTTTCCAGGGGTGTGCAGTCTACCTTCCCTGGACCCGTCTGCTCTCCCTTCCCGGTGAATCTCAAGCATCATCAATCCTCTTTGTAAAGATTGTAGAAAAACGTGGAAAGTCCTAGGTTTATGCCAGTAGCATTAAAGATTCGATCTCATCACGCAGAGACTTACAAACTATGTCATCACAAGATAAGATGTCGGGGGAGAGGGGACATTTGAGTTTTGCTTTTGACAGATAAGGGGATTTCCAGGAGGTTACACTGTCAAGAAGGCACAGGGAACTCTACTCAGTATTCTGTAATAACCTATATGGGAAAAGAACCTGAAAAAGAGTGGATATATGTATACGTATAACTAAATCACTTTGCTGTACACCTGAAACTGACACAGCGTTGTAAATCAACTATACTGCAGTATAAAATAAAAATTTAAAAAAGAAAATTAAAGAAGGCATTCCAGGTGGATGGAAGAGGGCATGCAAAAGTGAGTTATGTTCCAGAAATGGTGCTTAGTCTAGAGTAGCTTAATTAAAACACTGATGTTCATGGAGAGGAGGAGTGAGAGATATGAATGAGTAGACTGAACTGTTTTATGATTGATTTACTCTGAATTGAGGAATTCATATTTAATTTTGCAGTTAATATTCAGCCAGTAAGTTTTTGCTTAAGTGTATTGATTAATCACTACCTTTCTTAATTAGATGTTATATGAACCCCGAGGCTATTTTTATGTACTACTTATTTATGTGTTTATTTATACATTTTAGTATGTATTTTTGCCTGTAGACCTTACGTATATTTATTCATGTTGCAAAGTATTGTCTCATACATTTTAAATATATATTCAAAACCTATAAAATTTTTCTCACTTTAAAATATATCTTTTAATAGAACAAAGTGCTAAATCTGATTATTTACATACATCTTCTACTTTTCCTGTAAGATGTACCCTACTAAGTTGACTTCTCTGTGTGGCATTCACCGACCACATTTAGCTATGGTAACGGTATAAGATTTACTGCTTATCTTTAAGGAAATGTCCTGTAGATAGCTATTTGTCCTTTGGGACTAGAAGAGGATGAAACCATAAAAATAGCTTATTCACTGTGAAACTGTAGGTGAGTTTCCATGTAGATTTTGTACAATTTTTCTTTTTTCCATTCCTACTTTCACCATGTTAACCTGCCTCTTTACGACTTCATATCTGGTCTTGAAATAAGCCTCTTAAGACATTGGTTTCCTGCTCCATCCCATTTGATTAATCTTGCACACTGTTGCCATACTCCTGTTCATAAAAATTTCTTGGATCGTGTCATGTCTCATCGAGACAATAGTTCACCCCCATGACTTTTTTATAGTCCAAAGGACACAGTCTAAACTCTGCAATTTAACATTTAAAGGCCACCAATTTTGATACCAGATTACCTATGAAATCATTCAAGCTGCTCTATTCAGGTAAATGTGTCCTTTGCTATTTGATTAATTTTCTCTTTCTGGAAGGTCATTTCTTCCTTTGTTTGAACCCAGTGAAATTGGACCCACAGGCAGCCGTCCCACTCCCCTTGGCGGTAAGGGTCTTTAGTGATCTCTTGACCCAAATTATCTTTTCCTTCACTGGCTGTGATTAGAAAAGGAATGGTGGGGGCCAGGTTGGGGGGCACTGGGAGGAAAATTGTTCCCTCAGAAAGAATAATGCTAACAAAAAATGCTTTCTCTGTTCCTCATATTCCTAACGCCACCTTAATTTCCTGGGCAATTGGGAGGCTGATGAATAGGATATAGGTTAAAGTCCTTAGATTCTTGGCAACTGTTGGGAAGGGCCCAACGCTGAAGGCAAAGAATAATCATGGTTTGAAGCCTAAGTCCTAGAGGTTGGAAAGCTCAAATACTGGGACGGTGTCTTAAAGAATCAAATGCCTACCCTTTTATATTAATTCTCTACACTGATGGTAGGTGGAGAGCATGAATGAGTTTGAAGCAAAGATTCTGCATTAGATTTGGGTGGTGGAGTCTAGTTAAATTGAAAGGAAGAATACCTGGTGTGAAGGAAATAATATTCTTCTTGGGTTCTCAGGTTCTTGGTTTTGTTTTATTTGTTTGCATTTGGCAAGAGAGGACTTTGTGCATGGGACCAAGCTAAAATAGAACTTGCCCTGGAGGTAATTAGCTATTCAGAAAAAAAGAAAAAAGGAATAAAAAGTAATTAGAACCTTACTTCACTCACTAAAATATAATTCAAAATAAATTATGCAATGGTTAACTTTCTATTTTCATTTGACATTTTTTTAGTCACCTCAAATTCAGTATTTCCCCAACCAAGGGAAATGGCCATGTATCTGTGGCCATATTTCTTGCACTATCTATATTGTTATAAAATAATTTCGGAGTTATCTTTACACCTCTAACCATTATATCATATTCATTATCAGATCCTATTGCTCTTGTATGTGAGATATCTGTGAATACATCCACTTCTCTCCTTTACCATCCCCATCTTATTCCAAGCTTCTCCCATTTCTCCTCCACAATGTTTATTATTTGGGTGAGACTTCCTTTCCTCTATCCCATTTTCTTCTTTTCAGCCAAAGAGATCATTCTGAAATATAAAAACTAAGTGTATTTTCCCTCCCTTCATACTGTTGGGGGAAAATGATTAAAAACACAGTCTTCTTCCAGTCCACAAAATTTCTCCATGAAGGGAGGAGAGAAAGAAAACACTTTTATCATTGAGTAAGCCTGAGACTGGAACTTGAGACACATCACAGGCACCCCACTAGGTGACAGAGAAAAGAGAAACCTCATCCTCTGATATAGCCAAGCAGATACAACCCATCACTTACATGTTCTCAAGATAAACAATAACTCATCCTCAAGTAATAGGACTTGACAGCACCATTTGTCACACACAGTTCATCTTAACTTTACTTGGTAATTGGAGTGACCATCTGTGTTAACTAAATGGCTTTACCCAGAGGACAGCCAAACTAACTTCCCAGGTCTTTATTACAGGAAGTTGTTTTGCAACTTGAAGTCCTGAAGATAGACTGCTGTCCTACTACAGAAACTGAGAGACAGGGTCTATCTCCCTTGATGTTCACATCTCAGAGAGATTGCTCCCAGGTCCTTGAGAAAGAATGACAGTCCGAGGTCTGTAAAGCCCACAAGAGGCTGACCTAGTTTTCAAAAGGATTTCTATCACTTCAGAAGAGCAAAGTATTTACAAGTACAGATTTTTTTAAGGAAATGCTCAAAGGAAAAGGAGGTTGGGGAAATCTCTTTATTTTCAACAGGGAGAATTAAACCTCTTATTTTTAATTTGTATTTGTCTTTACAACACCAAAAATGTTTCCATTCTTTCCATTCTTCTTAGGATAAAGACCAGAAATCTTAACAGGCTTGTAATGCTGCCTTACCTCTCTCTCCAGCTTTATCTCTGACTCCATTCTCTCCTCACACGCATGTTCAGCTACATTGTTCTTATTTTATTGTATCAGAATTCACACCACATTGCTTTAGCATAAGATAATTTTTCTGCTTCACCATCCCCTCAACAAATTTAGCCATGGTCAGATCTTTTACATCTCAGCTCGAGCCTTCCTTTCAGTAATAGCTGCCTCTTGCGTGAGATTTTAAGCTGCATGAGCCCAGGGGCTGTATCAGATTTTGTTCAGTATTGCTTTATGCCAAGTTTAAACTGTGTTTTCTTTATGCATAGTAAGCACCTATTTTTATATATATATATATTTTATTTATTTATTTATTTATTTATTTATTTTTGTGGTATGCGGGCCTCTCACTGTCGTGGCCTCTCCCGTTGCACAGCACAGGCTCCAGACGCACAGGCCCAGCGGCCATGGTTCACGGGCCTAGCCGCTCCGCGGCATGTGGGATTTTCCCAGACCGGGGCACGAACCCGTGTCCCCTGAATCGGCAGGCGGACTCTCAACCACTGAGCCATCAGGGAAGTCCAGCACCTAATATTTTTAAAGGAATTAATAAAAAAGAGTAACATTAAAAAGTTAGTAAAAAAAGTAAAAGAGAAATTGATTAAATACTTAGCAAATATTTGAATGGAGGAAAGCTTCTTAATGGTTAAAAAAAGACGGTAGAACCGGTTTCTTTAAGAAAAAAATGATAAATTTGATTTAAAGTGTCCCATGTGTAAACACACACACACACACACACACACACACACACACACACACACACAAATCAAAAGGCAAATAATACACTGGAAAAATACAGCAATGAATTAAGTACTGTATTATAATTTTGGGGGGACGATATTTTACAAAGAATTAGGTAATAAAATCCAGAAAAGATGATATCTAAATAAATACCAACCACAGAAAAAGATACATCACCAGTAAGCTGAGAAATGCACATTAACGTTAGATGTCATGTTTAGCAGTGCTTTTTACAATTATACTATTTAATATGGAAGAGGATATAGTAAAACTTTCTTACATTCCTAGTGGGAATGTAGATTTGTACAACTCTTTGCAAAATGACTTGGTAATATTTATGAAGAGCCTTGAAATGTTGATACTTTTTGAACAAGTAAATCCACTTCTGGGAATGTCCTCTGGAATGCAGCAAGAACCTAGCACATAAAGATGCTTATTATTCACAGTTTGTTTTAATAGTGTGATACTGGAAACAAGCTAACTATTCAAAATTGGAGGAATGGTTTACTAATTTATAGAATATGTATATTTATGGGATGAATTTCTGTGCAGGCACAAAATATGATGTTTTCAGGTAGTTTTTAACAGCATGGAAATATGTCCTTTTGTATTTATTGCCAAGTTTAACAAATATATATACACACACGCACACACATATATAATAATATTAAATAACAAAAACATTCCACTTATTTACTATGACCTATATTAAAATTAGATTTTATATGTAAATAAGAATTGTTGAAAAGACACTTCACCTTCAGGTGATCTTAAAAAGCTCTTCTTTAGGTGTGATCAATTTAAGGAGAATATTCAGTGAATTTTTTTCCCCAAGTAAAACAACTATTGTTTACATCTTTAGTTTTTATTTAGGCATGGCTTTTCTTTATGTGTATTTCAAATACATGTCCCTCTGAAGATATTATTTGCATTAAGAAGAATAACCATGTATTGTCACCTTTTCATAAAACTGTATATAAACCTGTGTGTTAGAATTAGAGATTTATAACTAAATTTTCTATGCATACTAAAAAGAAATTCAGAAGCTGGTACATTTGATTCAGTGAATATATTTCAGTTTTACTGTATTTTCACAAAATAATTAAAAATAAATTTCGACTCTGAAAGAAAACACATTTTGACTGTGTAAAAAGAGAAGCAAATAGAAAACCATGAGAAAAATACTTGAACAAAAGGCAAGGATAAGAGATTGGTTGTGAGCTTATTTAATTCAGCATTTTGTCTTCTTCCTCTTAGTTCATAGCCTATTTGTTTTCGTTCTATTTCCTGGAAAATCATTGACCAGGTCCCCAAAGACATTAGAGATTCTGGTAAGTACATATTACTTGGCTTGTTGCACTGGTTGTGGGAATAGAATTGCTCCCATTTTCCTGCAACAGCTGCAGGGCAAAACAAAAACCAAAAAAAAAAAAAAAAAGGAAGGGAGAAGAAGGAGAAAAAAAGAAAGAAAAAAACCCCACACAAGTTAAGGCAAATTTAAAAATTATAAAATAATAATACAGATATAATATCCTTACTTTATGATCTTCCTTGTTAAATTGGAGGTCGATTTTTAATAGATTTCACCATTTGATTCAATTTGACCTTTATGCACATTTTCCTATGGTATATGAGAGTTGCATATATAATTTCTTTGGCAATGCATAGGAGACTACAGTTACTGAAGAAATGTCTTCGGTTTCATTGTATCATGTTATTTTCTAATTAGAAATAAAAGTTAATCACTCACTCTATTACAATATCAGCTTGCGGTTAAAGAGTGCTTTGTGGAAAGTATTAGACATCCCCCACTTTACCAGGATGCTAATTTGTAACATTTTGGTGAAAACAGTGAGGTAACATATTATAGAGCATTCCCTGTCAGAGTGTGCAATCTCTCACATCTCTCCAGGTAAGAATAATTAGATCTCATTGCTTTTTCTTAATAATTCTGAAAGGTATTCTTTTTTTTTTCATTTAATTTTATTTATTTTTTTATACAGCAGGTTCTTATTAGTCATCCATTTTATACACATCAATGTATACATGTCAATCACAATCTCCCAATTAATCACACCACCACTCCCCCCGACGCTTTCCCCCCTTGGTGTCCATAGGTTTTTTCTCTACTTCAGTGTCTCAATTTCTACTCTGCAAACTGGTTCATCTGTACCATTTTCTAGGTTCCACATATATGCGTTAATATGCGATATTTGTTTTTCTCTTTCTGACTTACTTCACTCTGTATGACAGTCTCTAGATGCATCCACATCTCTACAAATGACCCAATTTTGTTCCTTTTTATGGCTGAGTAATAGTCCATTGTATATATGTACCATATCTTCTTTATCCATTCATCTGTTGATGGGCATTTAAGTTGCTTCCATGACCTGGCTATTGTAAATAGTGCTGCAGTGAACATTGGGGTGCATGTGTCTTTTTGAATTATGGTTTTCTCTGGCTATATGCCCAGCAGTGGGATTGCTGGGTCATATGGTAATTCTGTTTTTAGTTTTTTAAGGAACCTCCATACTGTTCTCCATAGTGGCTGTATCAATTTACATTCCTACCAACAGTGCAAGAGGGTTCCCTTTTTTACACTGGCCTCTTGCTGTTGTGGCCTCTCCTGTTGTGGAGCACAGGCTCCGGACGCACAGGCTCAGCGTCCATGGCTCACGGGCCTAACCGCTCCATGGTATGTGGGATGCTCCTGGACCGGGGCACAAACCCATGTCCTCTGCATCGGCAGGCGGACTCTCAACCACTGTGCCACCAGGGAAGCCCTGTAGATTTCTTAATGATACCCATTCTAACTGGTGTGAGGTGATACCTCATTGTAGTTTTGATTTGCATTTCTTTAGTAATTCGTGATATTGAGCAGCTTTTCATGTGCTTCTTGGCCATCTGTATGTCTTCTTTGGAGAATTGTCTATTTATGTCTTTTGCCCATTTTTGATTGGATTGTTTGTTTCTTTAATATTGAGCTGCATGAGCTGTTTATATATTTTGGAGATTAACTCTTTGTCTAATGATATGTTTGCAAATATTTTCTCCCATTCTGAAGGCTGTCTTTTCGTCTTGTTTTTGGTTTCCTTTTCTGTGCAAAAGCTTTGAAGTTTCATTAGGTCCCATTTGTTTACTAGTGTATAGGAATGCAAGAGATTTCTGTGCATTAATTTTGTATCCTGCAACTTTACCAAATTCATTGATTAGCTCTAGTAGTTTTCTGGTGGCATCTTTAGGATTCTCTATGTATAGTATCATGTCATCTGCAAACAGTGACAGTTTTACTTCTTCTTTTCCAAATTGTATTCCTTTTTCTTCTCTGATTGCTGTGGCTAGGACTTCCAAAACTATGTTGAATAATAGTGGTGAGTGTGGACATCCTTGTCTTGTTCCTGATCTTAGAGGAAATGCTTTCAGTTTTTCACCATTGAGAATGGTGTTTGCTGTGGGTTTGTTGTATATGGCCTTTATTATGTTGAAGTAGGTTCCCTCTTTTCCCACTTTCTGGAGAGTTTTTATCATAAATCGGTGTTGAATTTTGTCAGAAGCCTTTTCTGCATCTATTGAGATGATCATATGGTTTTTATTCTTTAATTTGTTAATATGGTGTATCACATTGGTTAATTTGCGTATACTGAAGAATCCTTGCATCCCTGGGATAAATCCCACTGGATCATGGTGTATGATCCTTTTAATGTGTTGTTGAATTCTGTTTGCTAGTCTTTTGTTGAGGAATTTTGCATCTATATTCATCAGTGATACTGGGCTGTAATTTTCTTTTTTTTATAGTATCTTTGTCTGGTTTTGGTATCAGGTTGATGGTGGCCTCATAGAATAAGTTTGGGAGTTTTCCTTCCCCTGCAATTGTTTGGAAGAGTTTGAGAAGGATGGGTGTTAGCTCTTCTTTAAATGTTTGATAGAATTCACCTGTGAAGCCATCTGGTCCTGGACTTTTGTTTGTTGGAAGATTTTCAGTCACAGTTTCAATTTCATTACTTGTGATTGGTCTGTTCATATTTTCTATTTCTTCCTGGTTCAGTCATGGAAGGTTATACCTTTCTAAGAATTTGTCCATTTCTTCCAGGTTGTCCATTTTATTGCATAGAGTTGTGTGTAGTAGTCTCTTAGGATGCTTTATATTTCTGTGCTGTCTGTTGTAACTTCTTTTTCATTTCTAATTTTATTGATTTGAGTCCTCTCCCTCTTTTTCTTGATGAGTCCGGCTAATGGTTTATCAATTTTGTTTATCTTCTCAAAGAACCAGCTTTTAGTTTTATTGATCTGTGCTATTGTTTTCTTTGTTTCTATTTCATTTATTTCTGCTCTGATCTTTATGATTTCTTTCCTTCTGCTAACTTTGGGTTTTGTTTGTTCTTCTTTCTCTAGTTCCTTTAGGTGTAAGGTTAGATTGTTTATTTGAGATTTTTCTTGTTTCTTGAGGTAGGCTTGTATAGCTATAAACTTCCTTCTTAGAACTGCTTTTGCTGCATCCCATAGGTTTTGGATCATCGTGTTTCCATTGTCATTTGTCTCTAGGTATTCTTTGATATGCTCTTTGATTTCTTCAGTGTTCTCTTGGTTATTTAGTAACATATTGTTTAGCCTCCATGTGTTTGTGTTTCTTATGTTTTTTTTTCCTGTAATTGATTTTTACTCTCATAGCACTGTGATAAGAAAAGATGCTTGATATGATTTCAATTTTCTTAAATTGACTGAGGCTTGTTTTGTGATCCAAGATGTGATGTATCCTGGAGAATATTCCATGCGCACTTGAGAAGAAAGTGTAATCTGCTGTTTTTGGATGGAATGTCCTATAAATATCAATCAAATCTATCTGGTCTGTTGTGTCGTTTAAAGCTTGTGTTTCCTTATTAATTTTCTGTTTCGATGATCTGTTCATTGGTGTAAGTGAGGTGTTAAATTCCCCCACTATTAGTGTGTTACTGTCGATTTCCTCTTTTTGAGCTGTTAGTAGTTGCCTTATGTATTGAGGTGCTCCTATGTTGGTTGCATATATATTTATAATTGTTATGTCTTCTTCTTGGATTATGTAGTGTCCTTCCTTGTCTCTTGTAACATTCTTTATTTTAAAGTCTATTTTATCTGATATGAGTATTGCTACTCCAGCTTTCTTTTGATTTCCATTTGCATGGAATATCTTTTTCCATCCCTTCACTTTCAGTCTGTATGTGTCCCTAGGTGTGAAGTGGGTCTCTTGTAGACAGCATATATATGGGTCTTGTTTTTGTATCCATTCAGCAAGCCTGTGTCTTTTGCTTGGAGCATTTACTCCATTCACATTTAAGGCAATTATCAATACGTGTGTTCCTATTACCGTTTTCTTAATTGTTTTGGGTTTGTTTTTGTAGGTCCTTTTCTTTTCTTGTGTTTCCCATTTAGAGAAGTTACTTTAGTATTTGTTGTAGAGCTGATTTGTTGGTGCTAAATTCTCTTAGCTTTTGCTTGTCTGTAAAGCTTTTTATTTCTCTGTCGAATCTTAATGAGATCCTTGCCTGGTAGAGTAATCTTGATTGTAGCTTCTAACCTTTCATCACTTTAAGTATATCATGCCATTCCCTTCTGGCTTGTAGTTTCTGCTGAGAAATCAGCTGTTAACCTTATGGGAGTTCCCTTGTATGTAATCTGTCGTTTTTCCCTTGCTGCTTTCAATAATTTCTATTTGTCTTTAATTTTTGCCAATTTGATTACTATGTGTCTTGGTGTGTTTCTCCTTGGGTTTATCCTGTATGAGACTCTCTGAGTTTCCTGGATTTGGGTGGCTATTTCCTTTCCCATGTTAGGGAAGTTTTCGACTATAATCTCATCAACTATTTTCTCGGGTCCTTTCTCTCTCTCTTCTCCTTCTGGGTCCCCTATTATACGAATGTTGTTGAGTTTAATATTGTTCCAGAGGTCTCTTAGGCTGTCTTCATTTCTTTTCATTCATTTTTCTTTATTCTGTTCCACAGCAGTGAATTCCACCATTCTGTCTTCCAGATCACTTATCCGTTCTTCTGCCTCAGTTATTCTGCTATTGATTCCTTCTAGTGTATTTTTCATTTCAGTTATTGTATTGTTCATCTCTGTTTGTTCTTTAAATCTTCTAGATCTTTGTTAAATATTTCTTGCATCTTCTTGATCTTTGCCTCCATTCTTTTTCCGACGTCCTGGATCATCTTCACTATCATTATTCTGAATTCTTTTTCTGGAAGGTTGCCTATCTCCATTTCATTTAGTTTTTTTTCTTGGGTTTTATCTTGTTCCTTCATCTGGTACATAGCTCTCTACCTTTTCATCTTGTCTGTCTTTCTGTGAATGTGGTTTTTGTTCCACAGGCTGCAGGATTGTAGTTCTTGCTTCTGCTGTCTGCCCTCTGGTGGATGAGGCTATCTAAGAGGTTTGTGGAAGTTTCCTGATCGGAGGGACTGGTGGTGTGTAGGGCTGGCTTTTGATCTGGTGGGCAGAGCTCAGTAAAACTTTAATACACTTGTCTACTGATGGGTGGGGCTGGGTTCCCTCCCTTTTGGTTGTTTGGCTTGAGGTGACCCAACACAGGAGCCTACCTGGGCTCTTTGGTGGGGCTAATGGTGGCCTCTGGGAGGGCTGACGCCAAGGAGTACTTCTCAGAACTTCTGCTGCCAGTGTCCTTGTTCTCACGGTGAGGCACAGCTGCCCCCCACCTCTGCTGGAAACCCTCTAACACTAGCAGGTAGGTCTGGTTCAGTCTCCTGTGGGATCATTGCTCCTTCCTCTGGGTCCCAATGTGCACACTACTTTGTGTGTGCCCTCCAAGAGTGGAGTCTCTGTTTCCTTCAGTCCTGTCGAAGTCCTGCAATCAAATCCTGCTAACCTTCATAGTCTGATTCTCTAGGAATTCCTCCTCCCGTTGCCAGACCCCCAGGTTGAGAAGTCTGACCTGGGGCTCAGAACCTTCACTCCAGTGGGTGAACTTCTCCAGTTTGTGTGTCACCCACCCAGCAGTTATGGGATTTGATTTTATTGTGATTGTGCCCCTCCTACCATCTCATTGCAGCTTCTCCTTTGTCTTTGCATGTGGGGTATCTTTTTTGGTGAATTCCAGTGTCTTCCTATTGATGATTATTCAGCAGTTAGTTGTGATTCTGGTGTTCTCTAAAGAGGGAGTGAGAGCATGTCCTTCTACTCCACCATCTTGAACCAGTCCTGAAACGTATTCTTTGATAAAGAAGTTTGATTTCCTAGGGAACAAAAGATGTGCTTTAAAATAGTGAATGATGTATGTTTTCATTTAAAAGAAGGTAGATAACCAGAAAACTGATTTTCTTAAGTAAATTACCTGCTCTTGTTCACAAATAAGAACTTTTTTTTACCCACTCCTCATTTTTGAGTGATTTTATAATTTTTAAAAAGTTTTTTTTTCTTTTTGTGTATTTCTCATCACTTTGATGTGATTAGGTGGGGCTCTGCTAAGCAGAATGGAATAACTTTGCTTTTAATTAATACATTCCCTGTATGTACTGGGTCAGATTGTCATTTTTCTTATCAGCCTACCATTTTTTTTTTCTACACAGAGATAATGTTGAATCATAAACTTTGTAAGAGGAGAATATCCACAGGGACCATGAAAAATTATGTCATGACTGTTAATTAACACCAAGCTGCCTGCCAGAGGTGATAAAGTTTGGTGGGAATGTACACCGAGATCATTATATTCCGTAAGAAATGGTGTAGGGTGATATTTGCTATGTTTTGGTTAATTCATAATCAAAATTATGATGCAAATACTGTTAGAATTTTATAGAAAAAAGATTTTTTATGTCATCTTTATTTGTCTTTCTAAAACAGTACTATGAAGTATTTATGATCTAATACAGAGACACCCAGAAAGTGAAAAAACTCATGATTTTAATGATAGAACAGTCAGTAATTCCTGTTTTTAGGAACAAATATAATGTAGGGGTGGGCACAGCTGTGGAGAGAATTGGGGAGTGTTGTTTTAGAATTAGTGTATGGTATCTTTGTTTCTCATTGGCATAAAAATATCTATCTTGCTTTCTCTTTTTTTTTTTTAACCTATTTTATTCTGATTCTAGGGTGGGGTTGGAATTGGGTAGGCAAGTACTGTGGTGACTTGATAGACAAGGATAGGAAGAACAGAAGAATTGGCAAGAGTTTGAGGTTCATCGTGTTTATAAATACTTCTGAATCCCAAATCACATGACTTTTAATCTAGTAATAGTGCCTGGATTCCTACTGCATTATGGACTCCTCAAAATTCGTCTCACATGTTGTGGTTAGTTATAGGTGCACCAATTCACAAAGGATACCAACCAGGGCAGGTAGAAGGGTGACACTCTCTGAATTAAAATGCAAGGGTGGAGAGTGTGTATGAGATCTATCTATGTTCAGATGCCTGGAGATATTTAAGCTTCTCAGGGAAGTGACCACCATGTTTATTTAACTTGATGTGGTAGCCTTTTTACCTAGCACTAAATGTAGCTTACAGTGGATGTTCTTTAAATGAATGTAATTGAAGAAGGAAACTTATTTCTGTTTTTGTTTTGTTTTTTTTTTGCGGTGCGCGGGCCTCTCACTGTTGTGGCCTCTCCCATTGCGGAGCAACAGGCTCTGGACGCGCGGGCTTAGCGGCCATAGCTCACGGGCCCAGCCGCTCTGGGGCATGTGGGATCTTCCCGGACCAGGGCGCGAACCCGTGTCCCCTGCATCGGCAGGCAGACTCTCAACCACTGCGCCACCAGAGAAGCCCAGGAAACTTTTTTTTTTTGGTCATGATTCAGGGCAACACTAAGAGAGTAAAAAGTTGCAGGAAAACACATAGAGGAAGAATTATCTCGTATTTAGGAATGGACTTCATCCTTATGAAGGAATTGGGTTCCCTAACACTAAGTCTGACTTCCAATGCTGGTGTTCATCTTTCATGGATGATTTAGAAGATATCTCTCTGGGGCATAGAAGAAAGTACCTTTTAAAGAACGCCTGCATTTTAATTTTACATGATTCTAACTTTCATGTCCTTAGCTTACAAAATACTGCAGTCACCACGATCTAACTGAAATAGCAAAGTAGTCAGAGTTCAATTCTGTAATTCTCTCTCTGCACTTCAGAATCCCTCTCCTTTTAAAATTGTTCTCCCATCTTCAAAATCTCCAAAGCCCCACGTGTACCTGTCATGTACCAGCTCTCCTGTTCCCTCTAGTTCCACTGTTTATGCAAACTATTGAACATCTGTTCTGTCCCTCAAATCCAAACAAAAACAGCCCTTATTGCTCAGTGCTTTTGTGTTACAATCTGGTGAAAATAATTCAACAGAAGTTATGGATTTAAAATAAATGGAATGATCTCAGAGGGTGTTTAAGCATGAGTACATCCCCATCAATATCTAAGTGTTCAGTCCTGGAAGAGGTAAGAACAGGGAACTTCTAAGCTCGACATGTCTCCTGGAGGCCCTGATGAGCCCACCCACTTTTTTCAGTGACTCCCGCCCCAAGGGGCAGTGCTGTAAAAACACACACCTTGAACTGAGAGAGCATGGTCTGGCATAACTTCTGCAAGTATCTGAACTCACGAATGATAAATATGTGAATGTGAACAGTTGCTTGTATGTAGGAAAAAAAAATTTCATTAGGAACATAGTTGTCCCATGAGGTCAACTTGAATTTACTCTCAACAATCCCTCTTCTTCCTAACATGTTTTTTGGTTTTGGTTTTGGTTGTTTTTCCTTTTACTGTCCCCAAGCCTCTGGTTCTGAGAACAGAAGTACCTACCTGAAGCAAACAGAGGTTTCCATGATAACTAAGGAGAAAGGGAATAGAAGTGAGAAACAGAGCAGATCTGGTGTCTGCTGGCTGATTTATTTTAGAACTTGTACACGTGATCTTGTGTTTGTTTTTAAGCCTGTGTACTTGGATAAAATATAAATGTGGTCTACATTCAAAATCCTAAATGAGGTCCTATATGTTAACATAAGTGATGATGTCGAAAGACTACAAGGCTGAAGTTATTTCCTTGATTTTGAATCTTTTAGTATAATAGTATATCTAACAGAAATTATATATAATATAAAAATCCACATTTTTCTGACAGAGTGATCACAAAATGTGTGATGTTTAAAATAACCAATCTTCATTTTGTGTTTTTTCTTACACATGGTACTGGAAGCAAAACACTTAAGAGGAATCTAGACAATCCAAATGTTTGATTTTCCAAATGATTTTGCCAGAATCTTTGAGTTAAAATTTTTTTCTCTCACTCCTGCTGAGAAAGTACATACATTTTGAAATTTACTCTATTTGAGCGATGCTTTTATTCCCCTTTAAGATGATAATAAGCATATGGGAGTGGGATTGAATTTGAGACAAGCTGTTGATTTCTATTGAATACTCAAAAAATGTAAGGTATCAAAATTTTTTTATAACTATCCAGTGATAGGCTAAAATATATTAAAAGTTCAGTAAAAAATCATCCTGATGTGGAGCTTATAGGAAGAAACATATGGTTGGAGTATATTTCATAATTGGGGTTGTGATTATTTTGCTTAGTCCTTAGAGTTATAAAGTTATGGTTTTCAAGGAAGAGAATTAAGGAGCAGAGAGGGATACTGAAATTCACATAGCGGCAGCAAGAATATTATTATTATTATGCCTATCCTATCACCATTCTTTTGTTATCTCTTATTTTCGGAACCATGTATTTAGAAATAACATACATATATATAATATGTTCTATTATATAATTATAAAATAACATGTATGTTATATGATAGTATATATATGTCATAATATATATATAACATATATAAACATATATTATATGACAGTATAATATATTATAATATATATATAGTCCTATACTCCTAAGAAAGATTTTGAACAGATAGAGAATATACCCTAGAGGCATTAACTGATTTTAAAGGATATACTTATAAATATATTTTCTTCTGTATCTATTGAGAAAATAGACTTCTGAGAAATCAAGTGGTATATCTTAGAGGTATAGCTAAAAGGAGATGGAGACCTGGGTTTTGTTTACATCTTTATGACACTAGATTAGCACAACCATTTAACTTTGTGGGTTCTCAGTCTCTTCATTTGTAAACCAGTGGGACAGAACGGAAGACCATTTCTAGCTCTAGTTTGTTTGACTAAAGAAAGAACCAGGCTAGTCTTAGAACATCTGTGAGAACATGAGGTCTGTCTTTGGGGCCTTCTCATCTATATTTCTTTGCCACTCTGTCCTCTTTCTGGCTCATCTGCTTTCTGCTAAGAATATTCAGGTGTCAGGGCCCACGAGGTTTCCTACTGAACTTCTTCCTTCTTGCAAAGGTTTATGATGACTATTTTTTTTTTTTTTTTTTTTTTTTTTTTTTTGCGGTACGTGGGCCTCTCACTGTTGTGGCCTCTCCTGTTGCGGATCACAGGCTCCGGACGCGCAGGCTTAGCGGCCATGGATCACAGACCCAGCAGCTCTGCGGCATGTGGGATCTTCCCGGACCGGGGCACGAACCCGTGTCCCCTGCATCGGCAGGCAGACTCTCAAACACTGCGCCACCAGGGAAGCCCTATGATGACTTTTATAACTTGCTGTTTAGCTTAACCTCTACCAGAATACCCAGGCCTTATCCAATTAAACTCTGCTTTCAGCTAGCAATAAAAAATAAATACTCGAATGAATCTAAGTAGTAGACTTACATGTTCATGTTCTCAGTTTTTAGTATGCATCACTTGTTGAAAGCCCATATTTGGCGCCTGGTGCCCCAGCCTCTGAATGTCCATTTTAAACAAATTCCCTAACAGATTTGGAGGCTATTTGGGAAACATAGGTCTAGGATTTTTGTATATTGCCAGAGATTTAGAAGGATTTATTTCAAATTATAGATAGAATATTTGGGGTTTGTGACATGATGCTTCAAGTCACATAATAAAATTGTGTATAATTTTTATAGGTTTTACTCCTTAGACAGTTCTCACTCTCTGGCATGGGGCCTATTTCCTGCAGAATAATTGTTTCTTTTCTCCAATGAATTTTCCCATATAGTATTTCACCTAGAGTTCATGTGTAAAAAAATGGAGTCACAATTGAGAAAAATGGAAGAAAATGAACTTTCAAAATTACAAATTAGTCATCTATTCTATATATAGTAGTAACAATTTATCCCTCCCCTCACCCACCCCCTGGCAACCACAAGCTTGCCTTCTACATCCGTAACTCTGTTTCTGTTTTGTAGATAAGTTCATTTGTCCCCTTTTGTAGGCTCCACATAGCAGCGATATCATATGATATTTGTCTTTCTGTGTCCGACTTCACTCAGCATGACAATCTCCAGGTCCATCCATGTTGCTGCAAATGGCATTATTTTGTTCTTTTTTATGGGTAATATTCCACTGTATATATGTACCACATCTTCTTTATTCATTCATCTGTTGATGGACATTTAGGTTGCTTCCATGACCTGGCTATTGTAAATAGTGCCGCAATGAACATTGGGGTGCATGTATCCTTTAGAATTATGGTTTTCTCTGGGTATATGCCCAGGAGTGGAATTACTGGATCATATGGTAGTTCTATTTCTAGGTTTTTAAGGAACCTCCATACTGTTCTCCATAGTGGCTGTACCAATTTACATTCCCACCAACAGTGCAAAAGGGTTCCCTTTCTCCACACCCTCTCCAGCATTTATTGTTTGTAGATTTTTTGATGATGGCTATTCTGACACGTGTGAGGTGGTACCTCACTGCAGTTTTGATTTGCATTTCATTAACAATTAGTGATGTTGAGCATCTTTTTATGTCCTTTTTAGCCATCTGTATGTCTTCTTTGGAGAAATGTCTATTTAGATCTTCTGCTCATTTGATTGGGTAAAATAATATTTTAAAAAACTATGAAAACAGATCTTCCTTAAGTGACTTACTGTAGAAGTTCAATGCCAAGAATAGGTTTTTAGTATTTTTATTTATTAGTTACTATTGTTTTCTCTAATTCCCCTCATATACTCATTTTCATGGCATATAAAAGTTCTGCTTATTTAATGAGCAACTCCATGAAATTCCTTAAAATCTATTGCTCAGTGGATGGCCTTGGGCCTTTACTAGAAATGCTGAAAATTTGGACCCAGTCCAGACCTACTGAATTAGAACCTGCATTTTATGAGATTCCTAGTTGATTTGTATCTGTTTTAAAATTTGAGAAGTGCTACCTTAAAATACTTCTCCTTGGGCTCTACCAGACTGGAGTTTACTTTTAATATGTTACATTATGAAATGACAAATTTTTAATAATAATGTTTTAAAAAAATAGCTGTATTGTTTTTGTATAAATTATACATGTTTATTTAAGATATAAAGATAATACAGAGAAATGGAAATAAGGAAACTCACTCAACCACTCAGAAATAACATTATCATATGATAATTTTAGACATTTCTATATACAGATATAGATGTAGCTATAGGTAGAAAGATGGATGGATGGATGGATGGGGAAAGGACGAGAGAGAAAATTTTACTGAAGTGAAATCATGCTATCTATAAAACATTTTAAAATGAAAGATACTAAGTTATTTTTTTCTGAAATCAGAATTATTGAGAATTTATAAATACGAAGAAATTTAAGTGAAATTGAAGATATTGCTGAACTTGAAGCAAACCTTTCTTTACAAGAAGAGGTATTAGATTTTAAATGTCTTCTAAAATGTAATAACATTGTGTTTCAAGTTTGCACATCTGTTGTCTGTCCAATGAAGGATGAGGAAATAAATATCATTGCACTGCTTTGCACTTTCACCTCCCGATTTTGTTTCTTCAAAACAATTTTTTTTGCAATGTCAAGGTTTCTAATATTCACGTTCCATTCTACCATCATGATTTTAATAATTGTTTAAGCTTACTACTTTATTTAGGGGTACAATTATCTTATCAGTAGTACTTACAGCATCTCCCATCCTGAATTTTTATTTTGATTCATCTCTTAAATGCAAAGATTTCATTAAATATTACTATTCTCTTCCCAAGACAGTCCAACGAGTATTGTTTTCTTTAGCTTCTTGCATGCTTGAGAAGGCATGTTGTCCTTCTCCTGGAAGGCCAAAGTGCATGGATATATACTTTGTTATTCTCTGATGCTTAATACTGGTGATACTGCTGTGCTTTCAGAGATTATTTTCTGGAAGAAATCTCAGAACAGTTTAATACACCTATCTCCCCCTTCTTGTACTTAGGGAGTATATATACAACTCTTTTTCTATGAAGTTTAGTAACTTTACCAGAATATCTTAGCTTTACTATCAATATTTTTGTGGTGCACAGTGTGCCCTAAGTTGCAATAGATTTGAGTTTCCTTTACTTCAGTACAGTTTTCTTTGATAAAGATTAAAATTTTTTTCTCCATTTTACTTGTTCCGTTTCTTGGGAACTCTATCTGTGTGTTCAGATTTGTTTGTTTTTCTTCTGTTTCAACATAGTAATAACCAGCTTTGTTACGAATGGGAGATTTCATCACTCACTCGACCCTGATGTGTAGAGTTTTCCTTCTGTACTATGTCATTACCCTTAGGAATTATCACCAATGTTCTATTTCAGAGACTGATGAATGTTCTGAACTGTGGCCACAGGGTACAAGCAGAGGTGACTTGGAAAACACTCAGAGTTATGGGAAGATGTCCATCTGTTGATAATATAAATGTCACATTGTTGGCTGCTATCACTGGAAGGCCCATATGGCCCAGAGATGGCAAGTAGCTCATTAGGCTCCCCTCTCAGAAGATATATAGTTTCCTCTATAATAACGACACATGGTATGATATCAGGAGTACAAGCGACAAAAGAAAAAAAAATAAATTTACCTTATCAAAATTAAATAATTGTGTGTTTCAAAGGTCATCATCAATAAAGTGAAAAGATAATCCATGGAATAGAAGAAAATATTCCCAAAACATATATCAGATATTCTAGATATTTATAATCTACAATATATGCACAACTTTTACAACTCAATAATCAAAGGACAAATAACCCAGTTTTTAAAAATGGGCAAAGGATCTGAATAGGCATTTCTGCAAAGAATGTATACAAATTGGCCAAGAAGCATAAGAAAAGATAGCATTACAGCCATCATGGGCATGGAAATCAAAACCACGGTGAGAACCTCCTTTCCACCTACATCAGTGCCCTCATATATTGCTGGTGGGCGTGTAAACTGGTGCAGCTGCGTTGGAAAGCAGTCTGGCAATTTCTGAAAAGGTGAAACACAGATTTACCATATGACCCAGGAATCCTAGGTGTACACTCAAGAGAAATGGGAACATGCGTTCATGCAAAAACTTGTACGTGGGTGTTTATAGTAGCTTTATTCATAATAACCCCCAAATAGAAACAAGCTATGTGCCCATTAATAGATGAATGGGTAAGTGCAATGTGATATATCTACCCAAAGAATACTGTTCAGCAATATGAAGGTATTAAGTACTTGTACAAGGTACAACATGGATGAACCTTGAAAATATTATGCTAAATGAAAGGAGCCAGTCACAAAAGATTGCATATTGTGTGGCCCATTCATATGAAATATTCAGAATAGGCAAATCTATAAAAACACAAAGTATCAATAGATTAGTCTTTGCCAGGGTCTGGGGTGGGTTGGGAGTGGGATGTAGAGACATTGCTCATGGTGGATGGGTATAGGGTTTCTTTGGGGGGCTGAAAATATTCTAAAATTAGGTTTGGTGATGATTGCACAACTCTGCTAATATACTAGAAACCACTGAATTGTATACTTTAAATAGGTAAATTTTGTGCTATGAGAATTATATCACAATACAATCACTAAAAGAAAAAAGCCAAGTGGAGTGCAGTCTTGCTCCCAGGTTTCTCTTTGGTCCCTCATGATATTAGCAGCTTCCCAGTCAGACTGTTTCCCCAAGGTCATGGCTCTGCTTATACTCTGGTACCATTTTTCTGTCCCTCTTCCCCTCAGTCCAGGTGGTTCCTCTCACGGTCCTGGTGAAGATTAGAGCTAACACATGGAGGTGGCTTTATTCTTCCCTTGCTTTCTTTTTAATATTACAGTCACTGCATCATTATACCCTGCTTGTCTCCCAAAGCCTTCTTTTTTGCTTTCCAAAAACCTCTGGTGAAAGTAAAAATCCAAACCTAGACAATTTTTTTAATGGTTGTTTTTGGGATTAGGGTTGTGGGAAATATCTCATAATTCACAGGAATTGTAATTCCTGCTAGTAACTTTTGGCATGTTTGGAGAAAACAGAAATATATTTGAACCAAATCATGTTTTCCAAGCCTGCTAGGCTTCTTTGAGAAGTCCACTGGGCTTTTTTTTTTTTAATCTTTTGCTAAGAATGAAATGAGGATTGATTTTTTTTCTCTTCCTCTTGTCCAGGAAAACATTTCATAAATTTCAGAGTTAAACCCACTCTTCTTATTTTGTGGTCAGTTTTTATTCCAAAGTTTTTTCCTCAACTGCTCACATCCTGAGAAAAATTTCACTGTTTAATCTCACAGGAGACATTATTTGTATTACAAAACAAATTTGATCATGTATAATGAGACATAAAAGTGCCAGGCCTGCTGATGTGTTTTAACATTGCTTAGGGCATTCTTTTTCCAGTGAATTTTATGTCTGAAAACAAATTAGGAAGAAAAGACTACTCAGTGAGAATATGGAATCATATCAAAGAAAGTGTTCAAACCATCAGAGAGTTTCTGACATCCAGCAGTTCACTTCCAGACTAGAGATGTATTAGGCAAATTTATTTCCAAATAAATTTGGAAATCTAAAATTCTAAATCTAAAATTCCCCAAGATGCCCTTTTACGTTTATAATTGTAACCCCATTTATAATTAAAACACTTCTGTTAGTTTGGGAAGAGGGTTATTAGAACTTGAAATATATATGTATAAATATTTTTACATAATTAAAGTTGTATAATATATATTATATGTTATAATTAAAATTATATAATATATATTATATATAATTATAAAAATTTATATAATTTTTCAAAAATAATTTTTAATATGTAATACATTCACATGGTTTAACATTTTAAAACTGTGCAAACAGGAATAGAAGAAATAGAATGAAAATTCTCCCTCCTCCCCCCCACCCCCTCCCAGTTTGCATTTCCAAAGACAAGCAGTTTAGCTGGTCCTTTGTTTCTGGTATATGGTTCAAGAAACATTCTACAAATTTGGAAGGATATATATATATACATATTTCTTTTTTTCATCTTTATACAAATGCTAGTGATTATATAGTCTATTTTGTACATTTCTTTTTTTCACTTTATACGAAGTCTTGGAGATGTCCATTTTTCCACTATGGAATGGTTCCTTAAAGATTAAAAAAACAGGGCTTCCCTGGTGGCACAGTGGTTGAGAGTCTGCCTGCCGATGCAGGGGACACGGGTTCGTGCCCCGGTCCGGGAGGATCTCACATGCCATGGAGCGTCTGGGCCTGTGGGCCATGGCCGCTGGGCCTGCGCGTCCGGAGCCTGTGCTCCGCAGCGCGGGAAGCCACAACAGTGAGAGGCCCGCGTACCGCAAAAAAAAAAGATTAAAAAAACGTAAGTTAAATGTACTTTACAGTTTTTAAAAATTAAGTTTCGTTTTTGTCTGGACTCCTTTTGTCTCGCAATATTTTCTTTTTCATTATATTCTTACTTTCACAGATTTACCTTTGAGAGTATTAAGATGGTAGTATGATGTTTTAATTGCTATTCAATCTGACAAAATTTATCTTTCTGTGGTTATACCAGAAGAAACTTCTGATTGATAATCCCTTGTGAGATGTACACAAGACATTTTGCTGAGATTAAACTTTAGTCTTCTGATTTCAGAATCCTCACAATTGCAGTATGTTAAAATGTTAATTCTCTAAGATATTGCTGAGAGACAGATGGGATAATTATCTACATATCAAATATAATTGTTTGGAAGTTACAAATTAAATCATGAACCAAATTTCTTATGCATGAAGCTTAACTCTAGTGAATTCCCTTGAAGAATTGTAAGTCAATAGCTTTCAAGACCACTACCACTATATTTTAAATGAATGGTTTGCTTACATGTTAGCTAAATAGTTATATTATCAATTTATAACAATACAAAATATCTCACAGTATTTATTTCTGTTTTCACTTTGTTCCTTGGTGTTCTACCAGCTTTTTTCTTTCTGACCCTTCGGATCTCTATTCCTTGGTTATTTTCTCGGCTTTGTGGAACTCTGTCATCTTTGCACAGGGACCATGCTTATCTTCTCTGCATGGTTCCAGTTCTGGTAGATCTGATGCCTAAGTGAGCATTCTGAACTCTGGACCAGGTTAAATCCTCCTTCTATATGTTTCCTTAACTCTCCTCTTATAACACATATGCCAGCATCTTCAGTATCCATCATCCTTTTTCTTTTTTTTTTTTTTTTTGCGGTACGCGGGCCTCTCACTGCTGTGGCCTCTCCCGTTGCGGAGCACAGGCTCCGGACGCGCCGGCCCGACAGCCATGGCTCACGGGCCCAGCCGCTCCGCGGCATGTGGGATCTTCCCGGACCAGGGCACGAACCCGTGTCCCCTGCATCGGCAGGCGGACTCTCAACCACTGCGCCACCAGGGAAGCCCAGTATCCATCATCCTTTAACAGAACCTCTTGTTCATTGTCTTCAGGAGGAGGACCATGTCTCTCTTGTTCATTGTTTTCTCTCCACTCTCAAGCTGGGTGCCTTACCCATCGTAGGCACTCAATAAATTTATGTATTTTCGTTGAATGGTTGAGGGAATGAAATAACGGACTTGAAAATACCTCCCAACTTCTAAGTTCCATGGACATGTTCATGATTCTTTCTCAACTAAGTTATTTGTTCCTAATTCCCATTTCTTTGAGGCTGAGCAGGTTGATAACTCAGAAGGAAGATTATGTAAGAAGAAGGGAGAACCCTAGAAAGTTGCCTGGAATTTAGTCTCCTCCAACCACTTCCAGATATTCCAGACTTATGTTAGACCTCTGACTCCTGTATCCAGTATTCTATATGTTAGGCAGAGTTCTATGAAAATGCCTACATGTTTACTCCAAATCAATGATCTCTGAAGTTTTACATACATAAATCAGATGTTATGAAGTTTTATATACAAAATCAAATGGAAGTTGCTCCTTTTCCTTGTCTTGAAAAGACAATATCACTTTGTGGCTATGTCTTTGGAAGGGTAATGCATATTTGGTTCAATTCATAGACGGTAATTAAGAAATTCTAATTAGATTAAAAAGTGCACCTTAGAAACTATATTTTTTTAATAGAATACGTTAGGTAGATTTTAACTCAGTGTAAGTGAGTTAGTTATTTAAGCCTTTTAAATCTTGATTTTTAAAATTATAAATGTTATATTTCTTCCTTTTATAAAAACTATACACAATTTTTTCTTAATTTGACAGAGGAAATCATTGTGCTTAAAGGGTTTGATCATCTCCTCTCTTAAAAAATAAGCACATACTTTGAATAGGTAACATATTTACATATATTAATAATCAATGACTGTACAAGAATGTTGTGAAAAGTCTTTCTCCGGGCTTTGTCCTCTACCCAATTTTCATCCATATCTCCATTCAATGAGCATTTTTTTCTTTTTTTGCGGTACGCGGGCCTCTCACTGTTGCGGCCTCTCCTGTTGCGGAGCACAGGCTCCAGACGCGCAGGCTCAGCGGCCATGGCTCACAGGCCCAGCCGCTCCGCGGCGTGTGGGATCCCCCCGGAACGGGGCACGAACCCGTGTCCCCTGCATCGGCAGGTGGACTCTCAACCATAGCGCCACCAGGGAAGCCCTCAATAATCATTTTTTTTTAGTGTCCTGACATCATCTCATCTCATAGGATATGGATTAGTTAAAAGTCCAGGGTGTATTATCAGATAATTAAAACAAATCCTCTATAATCAAAAAGTGAGTCTCTTAAAGGTCTTGCTAAAATGTAACAAAATAGGTTATGGCAGAAGATAGGATATTCTGCTTGCTAGAACAGGAATCAGCAAATTTTTCCTATGGAAAGGACCAGATATTACCGTAATTAGTCTAGGCCCTGTAGGCCGTAAGGACTCTTTTACAAGTAGTCAACTCTGCTGTTGTAACTTAAAGAGCATCTGTACACAATATGTAGATGAATGAACATGTTTGAGCTGAAATAAAACTTTATTTATGGACATTGAAATTTGAGTTTCATATGCCATGAAATATTCTTCTTCTTTGAATTTATTCCAGACATTTAAAAATATAAAAAACATGCTTTGTTCACAGGTTATAAAAAAAAACAGGCAGTGGGCGAGATTTGGCTTCTGAGCTATTGTTTGCTGACCCCTGAAGTACAGCAAAATATGTTGTTGGGTTCTGAACACAATTCATTTCATTTTTAACTGATGTTTTTTGCTTTAGTGTATTCAAAATACTGATTATTAAATATCTTAATTTTGTTTTGTCTTATATGTTCAATTCAATATATTACTTAGGGAAGAAGACATAACACTTTCGAGTGATGATTAGATGCTAGACACTTGGTACTTTATCTCACTTAATCCAGTTACCAACACTATGAAGTAGATATTATTTCTATTTTATAGACGAAGTAATGAAGAAGAGGATTAGCAACATTTCCCCTATGTACTAGCTAGGGGATGGACTGTAGTGTTTTGTTTTTTCTTTTGTGGCATGTGGGCCTCTCACTGCTGTGGCCTCTCCCGTCGCGGAGCACAGGCTCTGGACATGCAGGCCCAGCGGCCACGGCCCACAGGCCCAGCCGCTCCGCGGCATGTGGGATCCTCCCGGACCGGGGCACGAACCCACGTCCCCTGCGTCGGCAGGCGGACTCTCAACCACTGCGCCACCAGGGAATCCCTGGACTGTAATTTTTAACAGAGGTGATCATACTCCATGGTTATAGAACTGAACAACAACAACTACTATTCAGTCACATAAATATGCTGCTTCCACTTGGCACCATTCTATGCTCATGGAACTTAGGTGTTCAAAGTTTTGTTGCTGTCTGTTGGTAGGTTGATGTTCAGTGCTGCTATTTTCACAAACATATAAACAGGAAAATTGAATTCATAGTGACTTTCATTACGTAATTTTCACTTGAGTGATTTTACTTTATCTAGCTTCCCTTTTAAGGGGAATTGGATTGGAAAATTGGCAAATGGAGTTTAAAATAGAGGTTTTTTTTTTTTTCCAAATATGGTCCCTGACTTGCAGTTATATGTATAATTTAATTTTTCTTTCTGCAATTTCAGTCTGTTTCCTCTTGCATCCTCAGATGTTCAGAACATTGGATGACACCCGATATCAGGGGATTGTTTTTTGCAGTGGTTAGAGGGAGAATGAAGTGTTTTTCTGGAGGGATTATAACATTTGTTAAAGCATGCGCTCTTTCTCTGGGACTTAAGATAATTAAGAGTGTGATCCTTTCATCCCAACAACAGCATTGAATTATAGCTATAATGTTGAGAGTAAAATTCAGCTACCCTTAAAAAGGGACTTCAACATAGGAAATGCATTTTACTTTATTACTATTTAAATTTAAACAAACCTTTGTTGAATAGATACTGATTTATTGCATAGAGATTATTTCAGAGTATTTTACGAGTTTATTAAATTATTTAAACAGGATTGTTTCAGTAAAAGCAAAAACTAGTAGCACGCCATTATAATTAATATTATCACTTGTTTGGAAAAGGTTAAATTTTCATTTTGCGTTAGAATCTTGCACTAATAGCTTGAAATATGCTAACCAATTGGATGATTATGACCTTCAACAGTCATCTGCCATGCTGTTAAGACATTCTCTCTTTAGCCCTGGCAAATATACATTTTAAAATCCTTTTAGAGATTTGTGGGTTTATCTCCGGTGTACCAGAGCATTCTGTAATTAAATAATTAAATTATTGATTCCAAATCATAGGGCTTTAAAGATCAGACAATTTCTTTAATTTTAATGATCATTTAAAGGCTAATAATTAGAAGGTTCACTTACTGACCTGTAGATGTCAGAGAAAAAATTTATTTCATATCTGCTTCCACAATTTAAAGCAGAAACTACTACTAAGATCATGCCATTGCCTTTTATTCTATTGATAAGAGTTGCAGTCATTACTTAATGACTATAAAGGAGGAGGAAAATCCCCTCTTTGTAAGAAGAGTAGTTTATTTAAAATAAAAACTAAATATTGTGTGTGATGAAATTGAAAATATTTGTCAAGAATGTGGAATAATGCCGTTCTATGTAAGAGACACTAATACCCTTAAAAACATTAGCTGTTCTTATTTTTAAACTTTTTTACAGAGTGTAAGATATTAATATTTTGATATTTATTCACAGAAGTCAGAAATTTATAGTTAAAACATGATAAGCATGTTGAAAATTATTAAATATACCAATGATTATACTTTATGTATGCATAATAATGATTTCAGAAAGCCCTGTGAGGGAGGGCATAGTATTCTCAGCAGGCCATACAGTGCCCAGTACATATGGAGTACTCAAATGTTTATTGGATGAATGAATTAATGGCACTGATACTCTATCTACTTTGTTTTATCCCCCCCCAATCTTTTTTTCTCATATCCTTTTGTCAATCCTCAGTAAATAGTCCTATTATTTTTTTTAATAACTGAAGAAGCTCAGTGAGTTTATAATGGATAATTTCTTGAAATATATTAGTTATTTAAAATTATTCTTTGTATTCATTTCTCATTTCTGTCTTCAGGAAGTTATTTAACAACACTTTGCAGGAAATACATGAAATGCCCTCACTTCAACAAAATATAAAACTGTAACATAATAAAAC
The DNA here is from genome assembly GCF_964374135.1 of Grampus griseus. Taxonomy (NCBI): domain Eukaryota; kingdom Metazoa; phylum Chordata; class Mammalia; order Artiodactyla; family Delphinidae; genus Grampus; species Grampus griseus. Next base: position 5,710,341 of record NC_139017.1, read on the forward strand.
ATGAAGAGGGAGTTAAAGCCATTTATTTATTTTTCATTCAAATAGAGATACATTTCATGGAAGTGCATATTTCATTTCTGAAGCTCTAATCCTCTGAATACATTTTAAAGTTAATTTTTCAGCTGGGTGGTGCTAGGATAGTAAGCAGAAGTTAGAAAATTTTGAGACTAATGAATCAAGATAGTCAAATGGTATATTGAAAACAGAGTCTTACAATTTAGTAAAATCTCATTTTAATATGGCTTGACATTATATACAGTTGTAGATACTTCAGATTAGGGTTCCCTATGAACATAATTACCTATAACTTGTGTTACATATAATATCCTTCTCCTATCAGGTCATGATGCTACAAAACCAAGGTTATAAAAATGTACGAAGAAAATGAGCATGACTCAAAAACATTTTTTGGACTGTTTTTAAAGAGCCCAATTTTACTACATTTTCTGAAATACTTATTAGAGTTGTTTTCAGTTGTCTTTTTTCATTGGAGTTGTCATTAACTGATTCAGGTGGTTTGGATTTCCCACTTCCTATATGCTACTGATACTGCCTTTATTATTTTTTTTAATTGAAGTATAGTTGATTTACAATGTTGTGTTAGTGTCAGGTGTACAGCAAAGTGAGATATATATATACATATGTACATGTATATATATTTATACACACACACACACATTCTTTTTCAGATTCTTTTCCATTATAGATTATTACAAGATATTGAATATTGTTCCCTGTGCTATACAGTTGGTCCTTGTTGCTTATCTATTTTATATATAGTAGTGTGCATCTGTTAATCCCAAACTCCTAATTTATCCCTCCCCCCACCTTTTCCCTTTGGTAACAGTAAGTTTGTTCTCTAAGTCTGTGAGTCTGTTTCCGTTTTGTAAATAAGTTCATGTGTATCATTTTTTGTTTTTAGATTACACATATTAGTATGATAATCTCTAGGTCCATTTATGTTGCTGCAAATGGCATTATTTCATTCTTTTCTATGGCTAAGATTTCTTTGTGTATATATACCACATCTTCTTTATCCATTCATCTGTCGATGGATACTTAGGTTGCTTCCATGCCTTGGCTATTGTGAATAGTGCTTCTATGAACATTGAGGTGCATGTATCTTTTCAAATTATAGTGTTCTCCAGATATATGCATAGAAGTGGGATTGCTAGACCATATGGCAACTCATTTTTAAGGAATCTCCATACTGTTCTCTGTAGTGGCTGTACCAATTTGCATTCTCACCAACAGTGTAGGAGGGTTTCCTTTTCTCCATAAGAAGAGCTCATCAACTTGATTATTTATCAAAGCATATTAATAGAGCGGGATATTATCCTATAAACATCCCTTTTTACATGCAAAAGTTCAAATAGAAAGCAGAGGTAATTGATTTTGGCTCAGCCGCAGGGAATCGTTAAATATATTGAAAAGTGTGTTCTGATAAATTATTGGAGGTTGCAATATAGTTACAATTTTTTGACTTTTTCTTTTTATTTCATTTAATAAATATTATGCACACAGAATCCTGCTAGGTATACTGAACATTCTAGTATGAAATAAGAAACATATGGTGGTCTCAAGGATTCTGTCTGTCTTCTCGTTTGTTTATCTCCACATTTTCCTTCCTTTCTGGTTAGTAAGACTCATGTTCCAAGTTTGAGCTCAGAAATGTTAAAGGGCTCCAGCATATGAAGTTTAAAAATGAACTTAGCTGTTGAATGGCTCTGTTGATTTAGTTCTGGAAACTCAAATGATGTCCAAATACATTACATGGAAATGGTACAAATCACCTACTTTTCCCTGCTTCTTGCTTGGCTACTGTTGGTGTTGATGATACTATTCAGAGTCAGAATGAGTTGTTCCTGGCAGCGTGCACTGTTAGCCCAAACTCTGATGTTTTGAAAAGATATTTCATGGACTAAAGGTTTAAGTCAGAATATTATTTCTGTTGATCCTCATTTGCAGTCACTGTGAAATAAATGAATGTGAGCATGTGATAAGGCATTTCTTTCCTAAGAGGGAGAAAAGACTAATGAAGGCTTTGTTTACTAAGAAAACCCACTTTACTGTAGTATTGAGCAAACGAAGCTAAATCACCAGTTTGAGGATTTTGATGGCTTATGCATGGGCAGAGCAAAAAAGTTAGTTCACAGATAAGCCTACCTAGGTACTCTCTGCCATCACTTTATAAAACTTCTAAATGCTAGGAAATACTGCTTCAGCTGTGCTTCTGCACTTCCACCAGCAGCCATATGGTCTAATTACATTAAATTGCTGAAATAAAGGCATCTCTGATTACTTCATGGAGAGAGACTGTAGTACAGCCTGACTAGAGATCCTGCTATAATCATCTCGGAACCCTTGAGTTATTTTTGTTGTTTCAATAAACTTACCACAAATCTACATTTCTTAGTGATAATACTGGGACGCCTTACTAAAATGTCTATTTGCTGTGGGGTAAAATTTTATTAGCCTTGTGTGATAATGATGGTTATCTTAAGAATACCAGGCTAATAAGGATATGAGAAAGAAAATCGAGAGGCTACTATGTCAGTTTCTATATTAGGTATTGCACACGCATTCTCATTTCGTTCTCGTTAACATTAGGAAGTAAGAATTACTACCCCCATTTCACCACTTCGAGGAAACTGTGAGTCTCAGAACAGTTAGGTAACCTTGGTTTGTTCAAAGTCCTATGGGACTAGCCAGTCTATGCAAGTCCTGTGGCTCTGAATTTTGTCCATTTCCCTCAACATTATAATCCTCAGATGGTAACCTGTTCTCTAGGAAGTCTGCTTGGGGATTCTGCTCTGAGAACTGTGGGACTCCCTGATGAGACTGGTGGAAAAGTATGGGTCCAGCTCCGTTGAGTTGAAGAAAATGCCTCCTAAGCTCTGAACAGCAAAGCGCATACATTGTACTAGAAGGAATGACAGAAGCAACCTCCAGAGACTCTGCAGAAGGATATAAGTTATAGGATAACTTAATAAGGATATTAGGTAATAAGGATATTAATAAGGTAAATAAGGATATTAGGTAATACAGTGCTTGATCTATAGTGATAAGGTCAAGAACTTATGTTTTGTAAAATTGCTATCTACAGTAAATATTTGGCCTTTGATTTATTCTTCTAAACTTCTTTTCTGAGCTTAGCAAATAACCCTGGGAAGCTGGTAGGGCCTGAAGTCTAATTAGCTGAACTAACTAGTAAGTAGCATTTAGGATGAGGAGCTCTCAATTCTGACTCTGGATGTCATGTGATTTCCAGCATGACGTACTTTAAAATGACCTCATGTCACCAGAGAGCAATTATTTGGATCTTTGTAAATGACATCCAGAAAGTGATTTTGAAGGGATACACATTTTAGGAAGTAAAATCGTGGTCAAACTTTGTGATAGTGATGTCACTTGGTACAACTGGTTCATTTTCTTTAGTTAGTGCTTTATTTATTTATTAATTTATTTTTAAAAAATTTTTTGCGGTACGCGGGCCTTTCACTGCCGTGGCCTCTCCCGTTGCGGAGCACAGGCTCTGGACGCGCAGGCTTAGCGGCCATGGCTCACGGGCCCAGCCGCTCCGCGGCATGTGGGATCTTCTCGGACCGGGGCACGAACCCGTGTCCCCTGCATTGACAGGCGGACTCTCAACCACTGCGCCACCAGGGAAGCCCAGTGCTTTATTTTTATTACATAAGTAGTACGTGGTCACTACGGGAAAGGTGGAAAATAATTGATTAACAACAACCACCAGAAACTTCAAAAAACCCACAAAAGCATAATTTCATCAATGCTAATAACTTGGTGTATAATAATCCAGATTTTTTTTTTTTCTATTTTGAAATGTATGGGCTTTATCTAAACAGAATCAAACGACAATGGTATTTGGTAACCTATTTTTGTTTGTTTATTTATTGGTTTTCCACTTAATAATATATTATGATTAGCTTTCCATCATTATTTGTGATGGCTTACTATTCCATATTATTGATGTACCAAAAATATTTTTATCTGATTTTCTATTATTGGGCAGTTACACTGCTTTGATTTTTCACAATCCAAGCAAGATTATAATGAGTGAGGCTACAAAAGAAAAAAGTTTATATACTTCTGTGCACCATTGTTATCATATAAATTGCTAATATCTTCCTAACATTATCACTGCCTTTTAATGAGACTTGTACATTTTATGTATGTCTGTATTTTTATTAATTCATACATATATATATATTTTTTTCTTTCATATACTCTGCCATTCCAGTTATGCCTAGAAGAACCTGATCCTCATTTACTGTGTTCCTCAATATGTCAGCCATTTTAAAGGGCCATGCTAAACAATAATGTCCTCTTGGAATTTAACATTTAGTGTGTATATATTTTTTAGTTGCAGAAAGCCCTTGCTGTTTGAAATATGATCACTCATATTGTTCTGAGTTGTAAGGCTTGTGTGTTTGGTAGCATGGTCTCAGTACCATGGACTTTTCTGAAAATTAGCATCTGAATTTGTTTTGTTTTCAGCATGAAAAGTCTGAATTTATAACAAAGACCTTTTTCTTGAGGATAGTGTGATACTTTCTTTTTTTTTTTATTATTGAAGTATAGTTGATTTACAATGTTGTGTTCATTTCAGTTGTACAGCAAAGTGATTCAGTTATACATATACGTATCTATTCCTTTTCAGATTCTTTTCTTTTACAAATCTATTTTTTTGAAATTCTTCATAATTTACCAGAGAAAAGTTTATGTATTTTCTGAAAGAAGTGATATTTCTATATTTTGAACATCAAACATCCCAAGACTAAATACAGATAAATGGAAGATTCTTAGAAAGAAATAGAGAGGAATGTGTGACAACTTATTCACTATGCAGTGTTCTGTGGAATAATTATGTTTACGTACGCTGGTCTTCCTGCATCATTAACATTTCCTTAATCGTCTGTCAAGCAACGCAGAATTACAGATAGCATTAAAGAAATTAGAATTAGCTTCTGGAGCCGAAATGTTGACACCCTATCAAATCTTTCTAAAGTCATGGTAAAAACAGAAGTCTTAATTCCTTTGATCTTGCAACTGGATGAAAGGAGTTTGTGGCTGTAAACACATTTCTTTCTCTTGAACAAATATCTGAGCAGAAGATCATAATGTCTCCACAGCTAGTTCCTTGTGGCTCCACTTTTGTGCCTTTTCCACGACTTCAGCCATCAATATCTGACTCACGAGAAAGGTACTGTAGGGTAAGCTACAACATCAAGGGGCTAAAAAAATGAAAACAATGTTCAAGTGCTTTTGTTGACATGGATAGAGCTATCAGTATTTGTTCTTTACTAATTTACTAATATCCCAGAGTACTTTTAATAATTCGTGATTTCAGTGAACTTATATTGCATGTTTTAATACATTTATTTTAATGATCAAAAAGAGAGATACATTTAAGAAAATTCTTTTAGCATTTAGTAATATTTAATTTAGTAATTTATTTTTGAGATACTGTAGCATAATTGAGTATATAACATATGCTCCCACTTTAAATCATTATCAAATTGCTCTGATTCAACATAATATTCTGTTTCTAACATTTTTATTTAAATGGAAGGTATTTTGAATATGTTAAGCCCAACGTTTGTTCTAAAAAAAAATCATTCAATCACATTATTTATTTTAAGATACATATTCAAGAGTTAAATATTTATGTATAGCATAACTGTAAGTATGACAGGTATGGGGCAATCTAATGCATAGATACGTCTTGCCTGACTTTTCCTGCTTTTGACTGACTACAATAGCTTTCTCTCAAATGCCAGCTCCTGCTTCTGCTCCTTTTATTGGCACATTTTAGGCCAGGCTGTCAGCCTTGCAGATGGGTTGCTTCAGATACACTGATGTCACCAGTCAAGGGAATAATTCTACCTAATGGGAAAGCGAAATTCTAACCAATTTTTAGTACTGACGAGCAGTCTGAGGCAGTAAAAAGGAAACTCCCATAAAAGATATATCTCTACTCCATTAATGATTATGTATTTTATGATCAACACTTAAAACTAAAATGCTTCTTCCTTAAATGGACTGTAGTCAAGTAAAAGTTTGGGCGATAACCCATAGTGAATAAAGATTTATTGCATTTATTATTGGCTCTTAGGTCAATAATACCTTCTTTGGCTTGGATATCATTAGAAAATTAGAAGTTAATATATGCCATTTCTATTTGATCCTTGCTTGAACAAAAAGAGTCACTCTGAGAGAAGTGAGGAAAGGATCACACATAATTTGTTTTTGCAATTGAAATGGCAGCTTAAGAATTTCCTGTTGCGCTCAGAGGAAAACAAAGAATAATAAAATTAGTTGTATCTGAAGATATTTTTCAGCATTTGTAAATGCTTGGGGCCACCCAGGGTTGTAATATTGGGGGTAAAATGTTTGTTCAGAGTAATTCCACATCTTATTCACTTTCCAGAAGGTATTATCTTATGCAAAATCAAAAGGACTTGTTTTCAATGATCATGTGTTTACAATGATCACAGCACTGATGTACTAAAGAAATTAAAGCATTGTTTAAAAATGAGACAGGCTATTTTGACTGACAAAGCATAACCTTTTAATTTTTTACCTGCAAGTGGTCATTTTCCCATAGAGATGATTACCGAGAGTATAAGACTAGTGACAGGATGGCTGTCAATCCATTATTGATCATTATCGTGTTATTTTTTCTTTAAAAATGTTTATTAGAGGTAGTTAATCAAAATTGATTTGAAGCTGAGAAAGTTGGTAAGTTAAAAGTAGGGGAGATATGGCAGAAGAAATCTAATACATCAGCGAGAGCCGTGATCTGAGAATCAGACTTGTGTTCGGTTTTTGCTCTGACACTATGTGTGAAAGGGATGCACCTTAGTCACATTGCTTATCTATTCTGAGCTTCAGTTTCTAACTATAAGTCTAATTCCGAAGAACTTTTGTGCAGAAGGACTTATGGCCCTTTACATGTAGTGATTTTATGAGATAAACTGTAAGGAATATGGGGGTAAGTCTTCAAGATTCATTTTATTTTCATTGCAAAGTTGCACTTCTTTTAGATTCCAGCTTCATGACTTACTAGCAGTGTGACCTTGGGTAAATACTGAACTTCCTGAGCCCCGTCTGCCTCATTTGTATAATGAGAATAATAATTCTTAGTTATTTTGTAATATTAGAAAAAAAATACCAAGTGTGTGGCTAAAATGGTGGAGCAGGAAGACCCTGAGCTCACCCCCTCCCAGAGACACACCAAAATTACAAGTATTTATAGTGCAAATATTGATGAGAAAGACCTGAAGACGAGCAGAAAACATTTTCCACAATTAAAGTTATAAAGAAGGAACCAACCATAATGAGACGTGCTATAGTTAATACCCACACCCCACAGTAGGCAACCCATGAGTGAGGGGATAATCACAATTGCAGAGGTTCAAGGAGCAAGGGATCTGAGCCTCACATTGGGCTCTCCAGCCTGGAAATCCTGCACTTAGGAGACAAGTCCCCAGAATGTCTGGCTTTGAGGCCAGCAGGGCTTACCTATGGGAGAGCCAGAGGGCTGTAGGAAACAGACTTTGCTCTTTGCATGCACAAAATCTCACATGCTCAGAGTTTCAGTGCACAGGCAGTATTTGAAAGAAGCCTGGGTCAGACCGCTTGCTCATCTTGGCAGTCCTCCCAGAGATGCGGGAAGCAACTTGAACTCCCCTTGGGGATGTAGATACTGGCAGCAGTCATTTTGTGGAGCTCATTCTACCACAAGGACACTGGGGCTGGCAAGCACCATTTCGGGAATTCTCCCTCTATCTTATTAGTGCTGGGGGCTTACCCCCTCACCAGCAGGTCAGCACCAGCCCCAGGCTCAACCTGGGCCCTACAGCCAGTGACCAGGACCCAACCCTGCTCATCGGTGGGCCAGCACCAGCCAGGGGGTCCCTGGCCCCCATAGCCAGCTGCCCTCAGACCTGGCCACACCAAATAATGGGCCAACACAGCCCCAAGATCTCCTGGGCCCCACAGCCAGCTGCACTAGGAACTGGTCCTGCCCACCAGCTGGCCTGTGACCACAGTAAAGGGCAGAACCTGGCAGCCAACCAGGCCAGGGGCCAGCCCTGCCTACAGTGCACCCAGAGAAGTTGGACCTGCTGCAATGGGTGGGCCCACACAGTCCACATAGGGAGCACCCCTAGATCTTACAGCTCTGGTGACCAGATGGGAGAGTGTTGCTGGGCCTCATAGGACATCTCCTACATAAGGCCATTTCTCCAAGATCAGGAAATATAACCAACCTACCTAATGCATAGAAATAAATACAGATAATTTGGCAAAACAAAGAGATAGAGGAATATGTTCCAAATGAGGGGACAAAATTAAACTTCAGAAAAATAACTAAATGAGGTGGAGGAAAGCAATCTATCCAATAAAGAATTTAAAGTAATGATCATAAAGGTGCTCAATAAACTCTGCAGAAGAATAGATGAGCACAGTGAGAATTTTAACAAAGAGTTAGAGAATATAAAGAATAGCTAAACAGAGCTGAAAAATAAACAATTGAAATAAAAAATACATTAGAGGGGATCAATGGTAGATTAGATGATACAGAGGAATGGATCAGAGAATTAAAAGAGTAATGGAAATCACCTATGCTGAACAGAAAAAAGAAAATAGAATTTTTAAAAATGAGGATAATTTACGAGACCTCTGGGACCAAACATGAAGGGAGAAATTTACAGAGACACAATAATAGTAGGGAACTTTAACACCCTACTCACATCAATGGACAGATTATCCAGACAGAATTAATAAGGAAACACTGGCAGTAAATGACATGTTAGACCAGTTGGACTTAATAGGTTTTTATAGAACATTCTATCCAAAAGCAGCAGAATACACACTCTTTTCAAGTACACATGGAACATTCTCCAGGATAGATCACATACTGGGACACAAAACAAGTATTGATAAAATTATTAAGATTGAAATCATATCAAATATCTTTGGCAACCACAATAGTCTAAGACTAGAAATCAACTACTAGAAAAACTGCAAAAAATACAAACACATAGAGGGTCAGCAATATGCTACTAAACAACCTGTGGTTCACTGAAGAAATCAAAGAGGAAATTTAAAAAATACCTGGAGACAAACAGAAATACACTGGTTCAAAATCTATGGCATGAAGCAAAAGCAGTTCTAAGAGGGAAGTTTATAGTGATACAAGCCTACCTCAGGAAACAAGAAAAATCTCAAATAAATAATCCAACCTTAAACAAACTGGAAATAGAAGAACAAACTAAACCCAGAGTTAGTAGAAAGGCAGAATAAAGATCAGAGCAGAAGTAAATGAAATAGAGAGTTAAAAAAAAAAAGTAGAAAACTTAGTCTTTGAAGAGATAAACTTGATAAACTTTTAGCCAGAGTCATCAAGAAAAAAGGAGACATGGTCCAAATCTATAAAATCATAAATGAAAGAAGACAAGTTATGACTGACACCACAGAAATACAGAGGATCCTAAGAAATTACTATGAACAATTATATACTAATAAAATGGACAATTTAGAAGAAATGGATAAATTCCTAGAAACATACAATCTTCCAAAACTGAGTCATGAACAGATAGAAAATTTGAACAGATATTACCAGGAATGGAATTGAGTCAGTAATTTAAAAACTCCCAACAGACATAAGTCCAGGACCAGATGGCTTCACAGGTGAATTCTACCAAACATTTAAACAAGAGTTAACACCTATCCTCAAATTGTTCCAAAAAATTGAAGTGGAAAGAGGGCTTCCAAGCTCATTGTACAAGGTCAGCTCCACCCTGATACCAAAACCAGAAAAGACACCACAAAAAGAGAAAATTATAGCCCAATGTCTCTGATAGACATAGATGCAAAAATCCTCAACCAATATTAGCAAACCAAATTCAACAATACATTAAAAGGATCATAAACTCTCACCACGTGAGATTTCCTCTCATGATGTAAGAATGTTTCAATATCTGCAAGTCAATCAACCTAATACACTACACTAACAAACTGAAGTATAAAAATTATATGATCATCTTCATAGATGAAGGAAAGCTTTTGATAACATTCAATGTCTATTTATGATAAAAATTCTCAACAAAGTATAGAGGGTACAGAGAGAATAGGCTTCAACATAATAAGGGCCATATATGACGAACCCACAGCTAACATCATACTTAATGGTGAAAAGCTGAAAGCATTTTCTCTAAGATCAGGAACAAGACATGGATGCCCACTCTCACCACTTTTACTCAATATAGTTTTAGAAGTCCTAACCACAGCAATCAGTCAAGAAAAAAAGAAATAAAAGGAATCCAAATTGGAACGGAAGAAGTAAAACTGTCTTTGCAGATGACTTGATTCTATATGTAGAAATTCCTAAAGAGCTAAAGACCATGCAAAATTATTAGAGCTCATTGATGAATTCAGTAAATTTGCAGGATACAAAGTTAGTATACAGAAATCTGTTGAGTTTCTATATGCTAATGACAAACTATCAGAAAAAAATTAAGAAAATCCCATCTACAATTGCACCAGAAAGAATAAAATGCCTAGAACTAAATCTAACCAAGGAGGTAAAACATCTGTACTTGGAAAACTGTGAGATGCTGTTGAAAGACATTGAAGACAATACAAACGGATATACATACTCATGGATTGGAAGAATTAGTATTGTTAATATGACTATACTACCCAAGACATATTCAGTGCATTCCCTATCAAAATACCAACGGTGTTTTTCACAGAACTTGAACAAATAATTCTAAAGTTTGTATAGAAACACACAAGACCCTGAATATCCAAAACAATCTTGAGAGAAAAGAACAAAGCTGGAGGTATCACACTCCCTGATTTTAAACTGTACTACAAAGCTACAGTAATCAAAATAGTGTGGTGCTGTCACAAAAACAGACACATAAATCTGTGGAACAGAGTGGAGAGCCCAGAAATAAAACCACACTTATGTGTTCAATTGACCCATAACAAAGGAGGCAAGAATATACAATGAGAAAAAGAGAGCCTCTTCAGTAAATGGTGTTGAGAAAACTAGACAGCTACAGTGAAGAATCAAGCTGAACTATTGGGTTGGCCAAAAAGTTTGTTTGGGTTTTCCATAGGATGTTACAGAAAACCCGAACAAACTTTTTGGCCAACACAATACTTTCTCACACTCTAAAAAAATTAATTCAAAACCGATTAAAGACTTAAATGTAAGACTTGAAATCATAAAGCTTCTAGAAGAAAACACAGGCAGTGCACTCTGACCTCAGTCTTAGGAATATTTTTTTGGATCTGTCTCCTCAGGCAAAGGAAACAAAAATAAACAAATGAGACTACATCAAACTGAAAAGCTTTGGGACAGGGAAGGAAACTATCAACAAGACAGAAAGGCTGCCTGCTGAATAGAAGATATTTGCAAACCATATATCCAATAAAGGGGTTAATATCTAAAATATACAAAGAACTCATACAAAAATGCAAATAACCTGATTAAAAAGTGGGCAGAAGACCTAAATAGACATTTTTTCAAAGAAGACTTACAAATGGCCAACAGGTAACTGAAAAGATGCTCAACATCACTAATCGGGGAAATACAAATCAAAACCACAATGGGATACCACCTCACATCTGACAGAATGGCTATCGTCAAAAAGACTACCAATAACAAATGTTGATGAAAATGTGGAGAAAAGGGAACACTAGTGTACTATTGGTGAGCATGTGAATTTGTGAAGCCACTATGGAAAGAAGTACGGAGAGTCCTCAAAAAGTTAAAAATAGAAATGCCCTATGATCCAGCACTTTCAATTCTGGGTATTTACCTGAAGAAAATAAAAAACTAATTCAAAAAGATGTATACACTCTAATGTTCATTGCAGCATTATTCACAATGGGCAAGATATGGAAGCAACCTAAGTGTCCATTGATAGATGAATGGATAAAGAAGAGGTGATATATAGTATGTGTGTGTATATATATATATACGTGTGTGTGTGTGTGTGTGTATGTATATATATATATACATATATATATACACACACAATAAAATGTAACTCAGCCATAAAAAAGGAGAAATCTTTTTGTGACTAGGGTATTATGCTGAGTGAGATAAGTCAGACAGTGAAAGACAACACACAAACTCGCTTATATGTGGAATCTAAAAACCAAAAGGAATAAGCAAAACAAAGTGAAAACAGACTCATAGATGCAGAGAAGAAACCAGTGGGTGCCAGAATGGAGAGTGGTGGGCAAAATAGGTGAAGGGGTTAGAAGGTACAAACCTCCAGTTTTATAATAAGTAAGTCACAGGGATATAATATATAGCATAAGGAATATGGTCATATATTGTAATAACATTGTGCGGTGAAAGATGGTTCCTATACCTATCCTGGTGATCATTTCTTAATGTATGTAAATGTCAAATCATTATGTAGTACACCTGAACTAGCTTAATGTTGTACATTAGTTGTATACAACAATAAAAATAATAAAAAATACATTCTTAGCATATAGCAGACATATATTAAGATGGTATTTATGACTAATCTAATACAAGTACATTTTGGAGATGAAAATTTTTATTGGTGATGAAAATTTTTTCCTCTTATTAGTCATTTGGGATTGTTTTTTCCTTCTGTTTCCTTTTACCCATATTTGTCAACTTGCCTTGCACATACTTAGGACAAAGTGCTTGAGCTATGTAATTGTTGAAGATGCATAAGTGTAAAAACAGGTTTCTTGAATAGTTTCTTGACCTACAGATTGGATCTTTTCATGGCAACTGCTGAACTAAACAAATTAAAAAATCATTTGAACATCTGCAGATTACAGTGAGAAATGAATTCAACTTGAAGCTTCATGTATTTCTTTATATGAATTATGTTCCTTCATGTGCATCAGGAACTTTGTTTCACATTCAATTATTTAAAGTAATGGAAACTTTTCAAATTGCAACTTTATTTTTTTATTTAAATGAAAGATTCTGCGTTATTAAGCATATATCCTTCATATGCTAGAAATATATGCTGCTTTCAAAGGACACATGCTGATTTATAAGCGGAATAATGGTTTCCTATTAATATTCTTCCCTGTGAAAGAAATTCAAGCAGCTTTTAAAGTACTTGAAACTGTAAAGATAACGGCCTCATTTTGGGGAAATTTGTTAGATTATTAATACCATTGATTTTAGGTCACCCTCTTTTGCTAGTAAAGTGTCATTATGTGTGAATAATTCGGAACACATTTCAGTTAATTTTAACCAACTTTATTTTCGTGTGATAGATTTCTATGTGTGTACTTTCAGCCTTTGTGGTAGTAAAACCTTATACTTTGATAACAAAAGACAAATTACTGAAGCTAATAAATGGCTCATAAATGCTCTGAGGTCTACCTTTTCCATTCCCATTAAAATGAATAAAAGATAATTTGCCATTTCAAAAAACCCTTTGTTTCTTCAACAGGAAATTTTGAGGGGTATACTGTAGAACCAACACACTGTGGGGAATGTAAAAATGTGTAAGGCTGTTAGTGCCTTTGTGTTGGTAACATTTAAAGAACAGACAAGAATACATTATACTATCCAAGTATAACTACAAGATAGGTCCTGATCAAGGATTAGTACAAGTGATAACTTCATATTATAACTATGTTTATATAATATATATACAGTTGACCCTTGAACAACACAGGATTGAACTGCGTGGGTCCACTTGTATGTGGATTTTTTTAAATGGTAAAAATTACAGTAGTACGTGGTCTGTGGTTGGTTAAGTTCAAGGATACAGAGGGCCGACTGTAAAGTTACCAGTGAATTTTTGACCGATCTCTAACCCTTGCATTGTTTAAGGGTTAACTGTATATATAATTTGTATACAGGTATGCAGGTGTGAACATCTCGTTGTTCACATCTCATGAATCCACACATTTAGCCAGTTTTCCAACTTTTCCATAGCTTCATCATACACTATAGATCTCAATTAGACATTTTCCAGAGCAGGCTCACATACAGATCAGTGAACTTCCTTTTTCTGAAGGAACATTGAACTCACAGCCAATAACACTAATTTATTCCTGAATGAAGCTTATCTAACAAGCATATTTTCTCCATAAGGTGCATCCCAGCCTGGCATCTAGGAACCCAGACAGTACTTCAGCATTGTGGCTTGAGGGTTATTTTGAACAGCGAAATCACCAACAAAAAGCACACAAAATGCAAAAAACATGACACTAAATAGACCATAGAAAAGGCACTTGTTCAAAGTATGAGAAGTTTTTTATATATATATATATATATATATATAAAATATATTAAAATATATATATATAAAAGAAGTTAGAGCATCTTGTTCAACCTCAGCTGAAAACTCGCCCTAAAGACTCATATTTTTTTGCTGCTTTGTGAAAATCCACAAATGACCGTGAAACTACTGAGAATGTTGATTTTGTCATTTTCTATCTCTTCACTAGCTATTCTCCAACAACTAAAAATCACTGAAATATCACTTTTCTGATATTTGATTTCCTGTTAAATGACACCCACATCTAATCAGATGCTTGAGCTAGAAATCTGGGAGTCAAATTTGACTTCTTTTCTCCACAGGGACCTTGATATACAACAAATCACCAAATTGTCTTATTTCTAGCCCTAAATAAGTGTTCGTTTTTAAATTTACTTAACATCACCTTTTTCCTGGACTACTGGAGTTTCCTCATATTTAACCTTGACCCTTTAAATGCAATGTCTATACTGATTAGAACTATCAAAAACCACAGACATAACAAATAATTCTCTATCTAAATGGCTCCCCGTTACCTTTAAAGTCCAATTTCAAACTCCTTAATGTGGCTTATGAAACCCTGACACCTTTCCATGATCACCTTCCTTTGCTTTCTCTACTCCAGTCATAACAATATAAAATAGATGTAAAAACTGAAGATTATATAACAAAACACTCCCTGTATTTATAAAAGTTGAAACCTGGCATTTTATTTAACTTAATTTTCTCTAAGCTAGGGGACAGTTTAACACAAAATTATATCTAATTTGATTTTCCTATTTGTAGCTAGAGATGTATGCAAAATGAAATTTTGATAGCTAGGAACTGCCGTAATAAGCTGACACCCCAAATATTAAATCAAGATAGAAATGTCCTAATGCACTTCTAATGTCATTTTTCAATATTATTTATGATAACGATATTTAAGATATAGGAACATGAAGATCTTGCTTAGCACTGAAAATAAATCTGATTATGTGTGATTTTAATGTGAACTGTATTGTTTTACATCGTATAATTTGCATCATATCATACATCGTATTGCCACTGGCATCCAGTTGCTCTTTTTTTTTTCTTTTTTGTGGTACGCGGGCCTCTCACTGTTGTGGCCTCTCCCGTTGCAGAGCACAGGCTCCGGACGTGCAGGCTTAGCGGCCATGGCCCACGGGCCCAGCCGCTCCGCGGCGTGTGGGATCCTCCCGGACCGGGGCACGAAGCTGTGTCCCCTGCATCGGCAGGCGGACTCTCAACCACTGCGCCATCAGGGAAGCCCCAGTTGCTCATTTTTTATCTTGATTCTTGATTTCTCTCTGGAAAACCACCTATTCCTCCATCTCAGTCCATGGGCTTTAGTGCCTTCCTCCCTCCACCCCACCCCTAATTAAGCTCCAGATTTGAGACCGAAGAATATGGCCAAGGCTAAGCCAATCAGAGAACTTCATCCCCTGAACTCAGTGTTTATTTTAGGGATGGATATATGGCACAATCAGATCCATTGACACCCTGTGGTCAATGAGATTCTGGTAAAGACTTGCTTCTTCTTCTCTGCACTTCACATGAACAGATGCAATTTCTGAAGCAGTTGTAGAGATCTAATTACCATAAAGGAAAATCCGTTTCAGGATAAAGTAAGGGAAATGAAGCCTGGGAGATGGAGAAAAATAAAGTCAGTGAAATTGATGAGCTCCTGCTTCAAGCCATTCCGTCAGTCAATCCCAGGCTGGCACTTTTCAATTATGAATGAGTTTAAATTCCTTTTTAATTTAAGATAGTTTGAATAGGTTTGTTTCCTCAATTGCAAGCTGAAGTCTTAAGTGATATAACACATATCAAATAATATAGTCAATTCAGGCATCTGCAAGTTTTTTTAGTCAAAGCATAAATATGTAAGATTTAGTAACTTCATTACTGCAGATTTTACTGACTCTTTGTATAAATTATAACATTCTTTTGGTATATGTAAATCTGTTCTTCATCAGAAACTGCTGGCATCTCTATTAATAATACTTTTTGCATATGTAGTATCTTTCAGCATTTGTATATAAGAGACCTATAACATTTATGGACAACAAAATTAATTTTTTCACTTTAATTTTAACTTTTGTTACCATGAATTAATACCAAGTACATTTACAAACAAGTTTAATAAGAAAAAAAGGGTAGAATTGTCGTATATGCATGGAGAAAGTGAAAGCTGGTTTGAAATGGAATTGCCAAGTAGAGATTCTTTCTGCATAAACATATTGTTAAATATAATTATAGAGATCTTTATATTCTTTGGTTGTTAGATAAAACTACACATATTCTTGTCATTTCCATTTTTTCTTTAAATGAGGGAAAATATGATTCCATCATTAAGAAGAAAAATTCCATTACAATTGAATCTCAGTTATTTTCACAAGCTGTATCTATAATCAGGCTTTAATTTCACTTCAACTTTTTTCTAATTCTAAGGAACACCTTCCTTGCTAATGGCGAGCGAGTGCTTGCTCAACTTTTATAAATATAAAAATGAAATATTCATATTTTCATAAATACTAGAGTGGTAAGCAAGTTTGCATGGTATTAGTATTCTTGAGCTTATCATCTATTTTATAGTGTAGAATGACTATCTTTTAACAGAAAACTAAAAGCCTTGTATTGATATTTAGAGTTGGAAGCCTTCTTAATAGGGATTAGAATGTGAGGTGGCAGCTTTCTGAGTTCTGGTGACAAACCTCAGGATCCTTGAAAGGGTCATGCTGTAGTTATACCCATAGCTGTGGTTGCTAGTAAAATTGCTTTCATCTAAAAAATGCTACAAATGCTTTACAACCATCCTCATAGTTCCTTTCCATGAATATTGTCAATGATGGTGAGCCAGGACCCAGAATTTTCCCCAATTTTTTTTTTTTTTAGTACTTTAAAACATATTTTTCAATTTCCCTGGACCAGAGACTTGGGTTCTGACAAGAGGTTCAATCCATCCATCTGGGATGGATTCTGTCATCTATTGTGGCTTTGTTTCATTTGTTCTTTGAGATGAGCTCTATTCATTTTTGTTTCCCTCTTAAAAACTGATGATTGTAATTCAGACTTATTTGATCTGAGAGATATCTTACATGTTTCATTTCAGGGGCAAATAGTTTCACGATTCTAAAAGCCATGTTTTGGCAGAATTACCAAAGTGATACTTTTGGAATTTAATGATTTATTAATATGTAAAAGAAAAATATCCAACAGAAATGAATAAATGGAAATCGACTATCTTATATTTTTATATAAATATAGAGATGCCACTGATTAGTTAAATATGTAAATTACTATTCAAATACTGTACATGTACTTATTTAAATATTTAAGTAAATATATAAGTCAATATTCACATGGTACACATTTTTAGCCACATTTTATCAGTAATTTTTGTGAAGTGCAATAGTTATTCTGAAAGTATCAGAAAGAAAAATATATGTATTTTCAATAGTACTTCTCCCACAGAGAAGAAAATATTGAGGAGTGAAGGTTGAAGGAAATACTGGGTGGAAATTTCAAATATGCCTCCACATCAGAATGTGTAAAGGAAGGATGATGGAAAATTAGAAACATCTTCAGAAGAGATTTTAAATTGACAATATGATTTGGCACATAAGAATGTAAATAATAATGAGCAAAAAGCAAACTTTTATAGCAAAATTCATTCAACACTCAGCAAATATATTGAGTACCTATTATGTATACCTGGCACTGTGTTAGCTCTTGAGAACACAATCAAAATGAGCAAAATAGACATAGTTCCTGCGCTCACAATTTTAGAGCCAAGCAAAGCCATTACTAGCAGCTTTGGAGGGACACACAGCAAGAAACATGCCCTCAAATCAACTCTTGATGAGGCTTATAGTTCGATGTTATTAATGATGCATTCCATCTGGTACTTGGTAGCTTCCTGTCTATTTCAGTCTATTTTTGTTCTTTATTCTTGCAAAGCACTAAGCTAAGCGGTTTCTGCTTTGCTCAAGGAGGGTATACATTTTCAAAATGTAAATGGACCCAATTTCTAATTATGTAAATATTGTTTAAAAGTTAACTTTTTCCTTCTTTTACATTTCTGTGTTCTATGCCATAGAACTAGGTTTGTGCTCTGTAAGGTTTATTTGATGGATAGACACCTTTCAAAAGGTCATTCTGATACATTATAATAAGCACTATGGTCAAAGGAATCGAGTGTGCTAAGCAAAAATACATGTGTGTCACTTAAAGACTTTGGTGAGGAAGGAGGTTGGGGTGGCATCTGAAATGAGACCTGAAGGAAGCAGAGCAAGGTGGAGAAGGAAGGCAAAAGAAAGCTTAATTAGTTTGAGCTGTTCATTTTTCTTAAGATCCAGCTGAATATTTTTTATTGAAAAGTAGTGGACCCACAAATTTAAAAGCCCAGTAACTCGTATGATAATTAAGTCTGGTTGAGAAAGTAAAGAGGGACTATGGCATGCTAGAGTATCCATATTATCCACAGCAAATCAGAAGCATGCATTTGCAAACTGACAAATGTGTTCTTCCTTTTGGAGCAAGGTAACTTGGGAGTTCTTGTTGCCCAGCATAGATGCCAGATGGCAGTAGCCACAGATTGCCAGCCACTGCATGCTGATAGTTGTCAACTTTGGATGCTAACATGGTGTCAGCAGCAACTACTGCCAAATAATTTTTCACTCCATATATATTAGTGAACATCCACTCTATTCTAGGCCCTGGGCAAACAGTTATAAGCAAAACCTGATAAGTATCGCTCTAGTGGAGCTTGCGATTTAGTGAGGCTTTAAGAAACTGTGCGATGACAAATTTTATCCTCAAACCAATCCTGAATTTTTATAGAACTCTGGATGATAGAATTGGAATTAATTGGGGGGAGCGAGGGGATAGCATAGGGAAAATTAGCAGGTAGATCAGAGTATCTCCTTTCTCAGACACAATAAGGTGATGGGAAGAAGAAAGTGGGTGGTTATTTCCTTTCCAATACTTCCCTCTGTCTCACTATACATCCCTAGGTATCTAATCTGGCAGTTTTTGCAGTGGTATCTAATTAAAGGTCATGGCTCAGGATAGAAGACTTTGCACATCACAGTTCTTTCAGTGATGTGAAATATTTTGCACCTATTTTTCTAGATTGATACATGGATGAAGTTTCCAGTTGGGTTCAATATTTATATTTATCACTTGAAGTTTTGTTTCACTTTGTTTTTCCATACCTTGCCTTGAAAATCAATTTTAACCTGCAGGCAGGTTTAAATATCTTTAGGTCATTCTTGCAAGCTGGTGTTGACCAAACATGTTGATTATAAGCATTTTTTAAAAGAAGTTTCTTCTTTCTTATTCTGCTAAAAGATTTGTACTGCTCGAAGAACTCTGGAGAATAATATTAATATATGCTCAAGTGAAAAGAGGATTCGGGTATAACTACATGACTTTTGTGTGTACCACCAGAAGCATGGATTTAACATCAGCTCAGATTGGGAGAAGATTCCAGGGGAAAAAATCAGAAATTTAGGTCTTGGTTATGCCAAGTTGGAGACATCCACTAGAGATCCTGGTAGAAAAGTTGAGTAGGCAGTTGAATTTGAATGTATGAGTTTAGGAGAGAGGAGTGGGTGGGATATATAAATTTGGCAAACTTGGGCATAGAGATTCATTACTCTTTGAGTATAGCTGCAAAAGGATGGATTTTAAGGACAGAAGGGAATGAATGAGCCAAGGATACCCAGGAGGAGTAAACTGTAAGGTGGAAGAAAACCAAGAGAATAGAGTGAAGAAAGGGATTCAAGGATGAGGAAGTGATCGACTATGCCCAATGCTGATAGAATAGGTTAGATGACCTGATTTCTGCATCGTGCCACGTAGAGGTCACCGGTGACCTTGATGATTGCAATTTGGTGGAGAAGTGGAATAGGCTTAAGAAAGAAGAAGAGGTGAGGAATTGAAGCCAATGATTTTAGGTTTATTGTTTGTAAGTGTTATGGGCTGAATTGTGCCCTACAACATTCGTTATGTTGAAGCCCTAATCCTCAGTACTTCAGAACGTGACTGTATTTGGAGACAGGGCCTTTAAAGGGGTAATTAAGTTAAAATGAGGCCATCAGGATGGGCCCTAATCCAGTCTGACTGGTGTCCTTGTAAAAAGGGGAAATTTGCTCACACAGAGGCAGCACGGATGCTTGAACTCAGAGGGAAGATCCCGTGAGGACACAGTCAGAAGGTGCCCTCTGCCAGCCAAGGAGAAAGGCCTCAGGAGAAATCAACCTGCTGGCACCTTGATCTTAGACTTCCAGCCTCCAGAACTATGAGAAAATAAATTTCTGTTGTTTAAGTCACCCAAGTATTTTGTAATGGCAGCTCTAGAAAATGAATACAGCAAGTCTCAGTGTCTCTTTATTTCTTTCAGTACGGATCAATGCATGGCCAAGACGGCTAAGTGCATTCACATCCTCTTCTGCTATAAGAGATTTTCCTTAGTTCATGCACTGATGATGTACATTGCCTTTTCAATAACCCTGGTTCTTTCTAGGGGATTTCTGTGGGAGATTTCTTTGCCAGGTCTCCTGTCTGTCAGAATAGAAACTCCATATCATCAAAAATTGGCAGAAAGCACCAGGGTGAACAGCAGATTTAATGCTAACTTATATCTCTGGTTTCTTAATTTCTTGTCTTTTCTGGCTTCTAAGGATTTCCCTTACTTTCCTACTAACTAAGATATACACGTTAAAAAAGTGATGTGGTGTGTGTGTGCGTGTGCATTTAATAATTTATTTAGCTTCTCAAGGTATTTCATTTGGGAAGAGTTTATGGAATATGTTTTACCATATTGTCAGAAGCAAAATACTGAGTTACTTTGAAGTCTTTTTTTGTGATAAAGCAGTTTGCTGTTATCTATACGTTGCCAATGTAATCACAATCAGTTGCTTGCTTTTTGATCAAGTTGAGTTACCATTAAACTCATAGACAATCTATCTAAAGTAATTTCCAGTGTCTCTTATCGGATTCTCTGGAAGCAGAGAAGATAAGAGTTTGGTAAGAGTTTGATAAGAACAAACTCTTGATAAGAGTTTGGGTTGTGAAAGGTGTGATCTCAGGTAGGCTGGCTCATTGCAACCGAGGCAGAGCCTGTAGCAGCTTAGAGCTAGCAATTATCCAGCTATCATTGAAGGAGAGTGGTCTGGGTGCCAAAATTCCATGTCTACCAAATTCAGTTATGTGGTACTTAATCATGGTACAGTCTTAGGAATAATATTTATTTACTAAACTAAAATAGTTGAAGGTGAAATTGTTAGGCAGTATTTCTTGTGTAAATAAAATTTAATCCAATAAATTCCAAAAATGTCTATCAGCTATGGTTGTATATTTTATAATCCGTTTTACTATATTTTGTAATCAGAAAAAAAAATACAATAACTTAAAAAATAAAAAGTAAATTTGGGGTGGAGATGGTCAAAGTACAGACCTCCAGCTATAAAATAAATGTCCTGGGCATGTAATGTACAACATGGTGACTGTAGTTTAAAATACTGTATAGCATATTTGAAAGTTGCTAAGATAGTAGATCTTAAAAAAAGTTGCTAAGATAGTAGATCTTAAAATTTCTCATCACAGTTTACTCCTCCTGGGTATCCTTAGCTCATTCATTCCCTTCTGTCCTTAAAATCCATCCTTTATCTCAGTAAAAAATAGCAAAAAGAAAAGTAAATTTGATTTATATACCACGATGTTTCTTTCTTGGTTAAAGCTCATATATCATCAGGCTTAGGCGTATGGGAGTTAGACTGCCTGGTTGTGAATGCTAGGTCCACCATGTAGGATTTGTGTGATTTTGGGCAAATGCCTCTGTCTCCTAATCTGTAAAATGGAAATAGTAATAGTACCATTAAGGGTATGTCTTGAGAATTAAATGAGGTAATACATCTGTATGTTCAGTGGGGTGCTTGGGTATTTTCAATAAGTAGCTCCTCCATGGTACTGTCACTGTTTATTAACACATTTCTTGGCTTCTATTCAAGTTCTTTTAATTATCTGGCTTCTTCTCTACCTCTCTGCTTTCCCATATTGCTATTACCTGATACACTTCCTGTGCTCAAGCCATTTTAACTTCTTTTAATTCCATAAGTGTACTATACTTTTTCTCACATTTTTTTTCCCTTTGTACCTGCCATTTCTTCTACTTTTTTTTTTTTTTTTTTTTTTTTTTTTTGCGGTACACGGGCCTCTCACTGTTGTGGCCTCTCCCATTGCGGAGCACAGGCTCCAGACGCGCAGGCTCAGCGGCCATGGCTCACGGGTGCAGCCGCTCCGCGGCATGTGGGATCCTCCCGGACCAGGGCACGAACCCATGTCCCCTGCATCGGCAGGCGGACTCTCAACCACTGCACCACCAGGGGAGCCCTCACCATTATTTTTTAATAAGAGTTTAAAATTTTCCTTAATCTATGTAAAGGTGATTTAATCCATATGGTGTGAGATAGGAGTCCAATTTCACTTTTTTTTCCTATTTGGATAACTGTTTAAAAAATCAATTTATTGAAAGTTCCTCTTTTTACTATTGACCTGTCATACTCTTTTTGTTACATAATAATATTCAATATATGCATGAGTCAATTTCTTGACTGTTTTATTCCACGAATCAATTTTTCTTTCTCGGTGCCATACTTATAATCTTTTAATTACTGTAGGATCATAAGTCTTGATATCAGGTAGGGAAAATATCTACTCTTTATTCTTCTTCACAAATGTCTTATTTAGTTTAATCTTTCACCCTCTATAGAATCAGCTTATCAAGTTCCACAACATTGCCCATGTGATTTTGATTGGAATTTTATAGAACCTTTGGTTTATTTTATAATATAAATACCAAATTGTTTTCCAAAGCATTTGGGACAACTTAAATTATGCTGGTAATTAATAAGAAGCCCTTATTAGAGGAGGAACTGTTAGAGTACAATTTTCAAAAGGTTAAAAGATCATGTCCCTCATCCAAATACGAAATGAAAACTTGTCAAAACTTATATTCAACTCATTGATTAAGGAGGGAAACAGTACTAATTTAAAACTGGTAGAGTATTGAAGAAGCTAGGTATTTCCAGGCAATGTCAAAATAAGGTGGTTGGGTTAGCAGCCCCACCTCCAGAAGTCCTACGGGTCCATGTGCATTAACCTTTGGAGCTTTCTCTTTTGTTGGGTGGAGGTTCTTTGCATGTCTACTTGACACAACTTTGCTTACTAAGGTCTGTTCCTCCATGGTGGTAAAAATGCACAGAAAATACAAAGTCAGCATTTTATTAAAAGAACATCTAGTAATCTCTTTTGCTTACTTCCAACTTTTGGATAATTTTCCTGACAAAACTGACAGCAAATGTTTCTGTAGTGTAACAGTTTCACATTTTAACTGTATCATTTTTACCTTCTTGGACAGTTTGGGAAAAAAGTATTGGGAAAGTACTCTGAGAGAAACTTATTTGACTGTTAAAATAAGATGATAACCAGATTTTTAGATTACTGCTATGTTGTTTGTCATATACATAGGTTTAAATTGATTTGACATTTAGATTTTATGTTATTTAGTAAAAATATAGACAATATATTTATTACTTATTAGAAAAGTGCATGATTTTTTTCTTATTTTTTCATAATAAACCAACAAAACCTAAAAATCCATTTATGTATGTAAGAGAATTGTGAAAAAATGGTGCACTGTTAACATAGAGGAATATATAGAAGAATACCATGCAGTGTTAAAAATGACAATCTAGGCCTGCATCTTCTATGATTGAGTAAAAATAATTACGTTATAAATCAGCAGATGTAGGATAATTTCCTTTATACTGTTGTTTAAATAATTGACATGTCACCAGATGCTTGTAAATGAAGCAAAACTAAGTTTATTTAAACTCCCTGAAGTTAGTGAGTAAGCATTAGCAATGCTTCAGAAGATGATGTTAGAAGTGAGATATTTATTAGGCTTTGGAATAAGGGCTCAAGTGGTGTAAGAGGGATCTTTCATGGTGAAAAAGGATAAGTCACTTAGCATTGGCGGACACAGCAAAGTGAGGGTTTTGAACTCTTAATGAGTAATAAGTAAAAAGACAATGCAAGTCTTAATGTCTTATAAATAAGTGATGTGTTTGCCTAGGTAAATGGACTGTTGTCCCCAATAAATTGATCTGTAGGAGTTTTCTGGGGTAAACTGAAGTTATTTATTGCCTTATATCCTCATTTTTCCTAAGCAAATATCTTGGAGGAATCAACTACATCAAATTGGCATCAGTGATCCACAGTTTTTGTTTTTCCCTTTATAAGTGTTTATTCTAGGAATATTTTTAAGCTACCAACATACCAGAAAAAAGTTATTTGCCATTGTCCAGTTGTTTGTCTCACGTAGAAAGTATCTTCTTTAATTTTCATAACCTGTTAATGGAAATAATATCCACATTTTACAGAGAATAAATGTTAGGAAATCTGATAATCAGATGCATATCATCTGATTCCAAAGTCTGTGCTCTTATCCCTCTTAGCTGTTATACTTCACTACAAAATAAACAAATAAATGAACATACCAACAAACTATTGTGGAAAAAAATTCAGTTTCTCTAGAAAACCCATTAGATTTATTGTAATATTTATTGAGTGAAATTCTATTTGTGACTGTTTCCCCCTCTTTCTCCAAATTGTGGGACCATGTCTTTAACTGTATTCAACCCAGTATGATTTATCTATTAAAATCATATATGTTACTTAAGTAAGAATATTAAGTAATAAAATAAATCCTAAAGAAATGTGTGTTCCCAGTGAGCTGTGCCTATTACTGATCTATGACTTTTGAGGTGCAGAATGGGAGAGGGCTTGCAGAACTGATTTAAAATCTTATGACATTGGTGCAAAGAATTCAATAAAACTAAAAGGTGCTTCTTTCATTGCATATGGAAGTCTTTGTGTAATTTCCAGTTTCATACTAACAACTAGCATCTGTTGATCATGCCCTGACTATTTGACACCCAATAGCTTCCTCCCCCAAAACACACACATTTCTTCCCAAACTGGGCTTTGCTATTTAATCATGCCGCCCATTCCTAGCAATCCTGGGCTGTGGGAGCATTGTTATATTTTTCCTTCAAGGCTTTAAAATGACTGGTGCAAGAGTCCAATCTGAGTTAGAAATTACATGGTGTCTTCTATCCTCTTCTTATCTTATATGCATACAGAAAAAGCAAAGAGGGTTTACATGTTGTAGTTGTTATGAGTTTTGATTGGGAGGCCGTTAGGCTTGTGGTGAGGCCATGCTACCTGTAGTCGTTATTATGTAAGTTTATCCACCTTCCTGTGGCTAACAGCTTTATACTTTACGAACGTATGTTTACATTTATGCATGTTCATATATTTGTGTATATATATATCTTTATACCCTGTATGAGTATGTATATATACCTACTTGATCCAGACCTGCCCGCCACCACGCAGTTGGGCCAAGGTATGAAGAAGCAAAATCTTTTTGCAATTTAAGGGTGAAAAAAGTGTATCTTTATACCTAAATAAAGCTAAATACTTATTCTAGCTTTCTTTATGTTTTGCTTCCTGTGCATAGGCTTAAGTTAAATTGGGATTGCTTAAATTTAATTATTTTTAGAAAAATGGGGAAGTACAGAGAGTAGGTCCTGAAAATGAACATTGACATGAGGACATGAGTTTTCAAACTGAAGAGAGACTTGAATAAAAAAGTACTCCTGGGTGGACTTGTAAATTTTTTTCCCATGGAAACCACAAATCTGTTATTTCCAGCTACCAGCAAGCTGTGATTACCAAGGAGTGACAAAAGCATAAATGCTATTATTGAGGGGTATCAGCATTATCCAGAATGAAAGAAAATTGATGAGTGATTAGCACCCCAGGTTCTTTCCTCATTACCATTACATCTATCTATCTATCTATTTATCTATCGTCACTATATAAAAATATATATCTATTTAAACATATATATATATGTACATGTACTATATATAAACATATATCTGTTTAAACGCATATATATGTGTGTATATATATATGTGTATATATATATATACATATGCATATAATAATAGCTGGTTTCCCTTTCTGAAAATGACATTATTTAAAATTTTATTTTTAAGATGCAGAGAATGCTATTGAAAGTCTCCAGAATTAATCTCTGCCTCCTTATAAGATGTTACCAACTAAAAGAGGTGGGAAAGTTAGGCTTGCATAATTATGAAAAGAATAAGATGGGCAAAAAGATGTTGGGAAATGCTTTAGGAAGGACTCCAAAGTATTTAAAGTGAGGTTATTTTTTGTGTATGTAGTAAAGATTGGAAGCCAGGTAGAAGGCCTTTGGAAGCACTTGAGCATGAACTGGTGAAACTAATTTTTTTAAATGAGAAATTAATGGTAGGCTTATTTTTTAATTTATTGTTTTACAAGGTTCCACTTGAATGGTAGCTCTGTTAAATAATTTAGTTACCTGAAGTTAAGAGTGAATATTTGGAAATGGACAGGAACCTGGTTTAGAGTCAATAATCAAAGGGCAGTATTAAACAAACACTTCTCAGTGCCCCTGTGTGGGTTTGGTGTTTGCAGTCCTCTTTTGTAAGACTTTACAGGTGACCTAGAACTCTCCTAATAATGAAGAACTAACTTGATGAGGAGGCAGGAAGCAAGAAGTAGTAACAGAAGGACCAGTGTCCCAATTCTGTCTCAGTACTAGCTATAAATTTGGGCAAGTCGCTAAAATTATTTGAATTGAAGTTTTTTCTCTATAAAATAAAGTTGATGGTGGCCTTACCCAAGTCATAGCAACACTGTAAAAATTAAATCAATCAACAGTAGTGGATTTTTTTCTAAATGTTCATTAAATCATGGGGAGATGGTGCAAATAAACAAACACATCCAAATTAATAAAACTGAAAAAAAAAAAAAGCTGCAGGGAATGATCATTAATCACAAGGTAGACCAAGTTGGAATAAGAGCTTACGAGGATTCAGCTCACCACAAACCCAAGTTTTGCATCCTCAAAATAGTTATAACCTAAGGAAAGGAAGATGACTTTATCTATTCCACTACACTATCGACTCAGAGTCCTTAAGGTTTGTACCAAAGAAAGAACTGGGGACCTTCATTCAGGCATTGAACAGGAATAGGTCCCTAATAGGTCTCAAGTAACTTAAGAGATACTTAAGACATAAACATGAACAATATGGTCCCAACCCTCATGGAGCTTACAATCTAATGGACTTACTTCATATGACTAAGAAGCGCTACCGTCACCATCACAGAGAATGATTGGAAGGGAAGAACAACAGTTAGACCAGAAAGTCCAGGTAGATATTGCCTTGTTTGAATGAGTGTAGTAATAGAAAAACTGGTACCTGGACTCCATGACCAATATCACAGGATCAGAGGAAAGCAGGAAGGGAAAAGCACCAAGTGGACACAGAGGAAGAATTTTCCTTTGGTAATGATCTGTATGTAGCATAATTTCCAAAAGAGAATATCTGCAAAACTTTGGCATCCTAAACAGAGTCCAAGGCATTATTAGAGCAAAAAAAAAAAAGTGTTTCTGAAAGAATGGTGCACTGACAACCTGGGTCAGAATTATTTTTGGTATTTTAAAGAAAGTAAACAAGAATTTTAAGACTGAAACAAGGAAATTGCCTTTTAACAAGATCCTGCATAATTTTTATGCTAAATTCAAGTAACCAGAGCAATGGAAAATGGGAAAAAAATAAAACATTTAAATCAGTATTAAGGCAGTTGATATTGTTAAGACAAATTGATGATGGTTATACAAAAAAATCTCTATATACTTAAAATTGTTCCAGAGAATAAAATATCTGGAGAGTTTTTCAGTCTGTATTTGAAGATATTAGAATAATCTAAAGGTAATAGCACATCAATCTTAGTTATGAGCATAGAAGAAAATCTCCTAAAATATAGGAAAATGAATCCAGCAGTAAATTACATGAATAGTTCACTATTACAAAAACAACTTATTCCACAACTGAAAAAAATAATTGCCTAATAGAAAAACTATTAAAATAGTTTACCAAATCAATAAATCAAGAGAAAAACAAAAATGTACCATCAACTAATAGATTCAAGACAGGTTTTTTTTAACATCAACATTCATTCATTCCTGTTATGAGTTTTAGTAAAACATAAGTATTTATTGCAATCTCATAGTCAACAATATAATTACTGCTATAGCACTAGAAGCCTTCTAAGAATGCACACCATGGTTATTTGATTATTTTTTTTTCATCAAAAGGTTCTAGTCAACGTAATAAGACAAGAACAATAAAATGGGAATACAAATATTGGAGATTTCCAGATGACATGATTGCCTAGAAAACTCAGAAAATAAACCTGAAAAATATCACTACCTATGAGAGAGTTCAACATGGTAGTCAGTTACAGTATCAAAAACAAAAGTTAAAGGTTGGAACAAAACACTTTTAGAATAGCAAACAATATAATAGGATCTGCCCAAATAAAACATTGTTGACCAACATAAAAATAATGTTATTAACCAATGGTAACATATGTCAGTAAGAACAGATATGACCTAATAAGGATTGCAACTCCACTTTATTTTTTATTACATACACCCATTTCCACTATTATATTAGGATAAATGTGACAAAATGATCTTAATTTTATTTTGAGTATAAACATGTGGAAAAATCACATTTTAAGGATTGATGAGGGCAGATTTGCCCTGGTGTATTGTTCAAAACCATATAGTTTGAGTCCACTAAAATGACCTCCTGGATGGAGGTAAGTTCAGATAAAGTTAGATGGGAGGAGGCAGGCCATAAAAGAGGAAGGAAGGAAGGAAGAGAAGAAGGAAAGAGGGAGAGCAGAAGAGAGGAAGGAAGGAAGGAGGGAAGAAAAGGAGGAAGGAAGGAAGGAAAAGCACATTTAAATCTGGAAAGGGAAATACTAGGAGGATGTTGAAAATCAACTAAAATCATGAAAAAAATGGGGAAAGATAAAAAGTAAGCTCTGTCCTAAATCTCTGAGTACTAGAGAACTTTATGGTGCTGGAGAGTTCCTGAAAGTGTACAGTACACTAAGTGGCGTTGATTCCCAAAGAGTTGCCGTTGGATCAAATAAAAGAAAAATCCACTCCATATTATAAATAGTAAACCCAAAGGACATTTTTTTGTACCTGTTAGAAGACATGGGTCAAAAAGCATTTTGTTTGTTTTTTGTTTGTTTTTTTTCATTTTAGCTTTGAAAAGCATTTGTATAAATTTATGCTTTAATATCATCCATGGTCCGCAGTGATATTGACTTGGAGAGATCGCTAGATTAATTAAGAGTTTTGGGCTTCCCTGGTGGCCCAGTGGTTAAGAATCCGCCTGCCCATACAGGGGACAAGGGTTCGAGCCCTAGTCCGGGAAGATCCCACATGCAGTGGGGCAACTAAGCCCGTGCACCACAACTACCGAACCTGTGCTCTAGAGACCGTAAGTCACAACTGCTGAGCCCATGTGCCACAACTACTGAGCCCACGTGCCTAGAGCCCATGCTCCGCAAAAAGAGAAGCCGCCACAATGAGAAGCCCATGCACCACAATGAAGATTAGCCCCTGCTCGCCGCAAGTAGAGAAAGCCAGCATGCAGCAACAAAGATCCAACACAGCCAAAAATATAAAATAAAATAACATAAATTAATTAAAAAAAGAAAGAATTTTACTTCACACGATATTATACTTAAAATGGAATTTCGAAGTCATTTAATGAGAGACCTCACACCATGCAAAATTGTTTTTACCTCAGGAAAAAAATCCAGTCACTTGCAAGCTCTTATCTAGTCTTTGGCACATTTATATGGATTGGCGAGCTCTCCACTTTATAATGATGGCCATTTCAAAATCGGGTAATATCATTCATAATCTCATATTTTTCTATAATTAATCCTATACAATAGAGCATCATATTATGAATCATCTCACTTTAGTAGTGATGGTCACTTCAGTATTTAAAGACAGCCATTTTGTTAGTGCATATTCTTCATATTTAGGTTAAACACTTCCAGTTCCTTAAACTTGTCATCCAATGAAATACTTTCCAGATCCCTCATTTTTTGCTTCAGGCTTTAGATGATCTCATTTTAGTTGAAAAATGCACCTCTATTATATACCCAGTACTGCACTCCTGATATTAACTGAAGAATGGACTCATATTTTTATAAATTGGATAATTCTAGGAAGCAAATCTACATGGCCTTTGCTTTATTACTTGTGTATTAGCCATATGTCCTCTCAAATTTGCTTTTGTATCCATAGCAAATATGAACTAATTTAGATTGATATTAGTGTTACAGTTGCTTTATTTAAAATAAAGTCCTTTTCATTTGATAAACAAGGGAAATAGAGCCAATCATGGCTTTCCAAGATACTAGTGGAGTTGTGGGACTGCATGTGTGTACATGTACTTTTATAGCATGTGAGTGTGAAGGTTTGCATATATGTGAAGTGGTATGTGCGTGCACACAGGCATGCATATAGAGGTGTTCTGCTAGAAGATATTGTTTTTTCATGGCTTCTTGCTAAAGAAATTAACAAGTAAAGAGAATCATGATTTATGTGTTGATTTTTGTGATTTTACATATAAAGTAAAAAAGAGGACAGTAAATGACAAAATGATGCAAAGAAGAGAAAAAATGTTTATGGGTGAGGATATTTTCTTTAGGAATAAGAGAAAAAGAGCAATTCAAGTCTTCTGGAAGGTGTAACAGATAAAACTTGTTTTGCAATTGATAACAAAAGCCCTTTTGTTTTTATGGCCTAAGAGATATTGCTTTTAAAACATTCATAGATCTTCTTGAACATGCAGCTTAGAATTTAGGAGTGAAATATTTCTGTAGTACATGTCAATTATTTTTTCTCCAGTTTTATCTCTTTTGTGTACTCCTGCAAAACAAAAAACAAACAAAAAACTATCTCATTTATATAGATTACCTTATCAAAATTCTGTCACATAAGGAAAAATGAAATTATGTCTTTGTTGTTTGTGTAAGCATTAAAATATTTTCTTAATTTTTTTAGAATCCTAGCCTATAACAAATATGTTTGAGACTATTTAACTAAGAAAATTTCAGATGATGATTATTCACAAGTTACCATGCACTGAACACAATGTATCTTTTCACTCAGTATTTTGAAAATATTATTTAAGCCCTATCACATAAGAGAAGTTTGCTAGAATTTAGGGAGAAAGCAAATGCATTTATTAGAACGCTATTATGTTTTAGAGTGTTGGTATCAGTTTATAGTAGATTAAATGTAGAATATTCAGTCCCTTAACTGATTTGTCTGGTTTGTAACTTCTCTATGGTGACTTTAACATGCCACTTGCACTACCACTCCTTTGTTGATCCATATATATTTTAATATGAGCTAGATAAATAAAAAGGTAAAGTGTTCCATACGTGGTGTCCCAAATAGTCTCAAATAGTCTCAAGATAAAGTGAAGACTTGCTAGAAATAGATTTTCAGGCCCAGTCCCTTAAGTTTCAGATACAGTAGATCTGGAGTGATTAGTTCAACCTGAATTTCTTAAGCATGCAGTTGATTCTGATGACAGGAAAAGAATTAGGAAAACGCTCATGAAAAATTATTCCAAAAACACATATGAAAGACTTTTGCATTATTGCTGTTTGGAATCACCCATACCACTCATCATATCCACTGATACAAATAATCAAATCAACTACATATGATATTTGAACTGACTATATCTTTAAAATTGGAAAGTAACTGCTTCTCTCAAAAATAAAAAATTAGCATTTTACTCAATTCTCCTTTTCTGTGGTGGGGATTCACTCAAAGTATACAATGTATCACATCAAATAATTTATTTTTATTTTCTTATATATTAGTCTTTAGATTAATTATGTTTTTATTTTTTGTTTGCAGGGTGCAAGTTGAATTTTATATGAATGAAAACACATTTAAAGAGAGACTAAAGTTATTTTTTATCAAAAACCAGAGATCAAGTAAGTCTTTAATTTTATTCCCCTGTGTATATATTTGTATATATGTTTACCTTAAAAAATTCCAGCTTTGCAATCCTTTTGCAAAATATCTTTTATAGAGAGAAGTAAAATTGATAGTCTTATCTGCTGGGCATTAAAGTTTAGAAAACAATAGATGTTACATCTGGTGGTGTCAAGTCAAGGTTTCTTGACTATTTTACTTCTTGAAATCCCACATCAGTAAGTAGACTTCTGAGTGGACCATTTGGATTGCTAGGAACATTGAGGAAAATCATTTAAGTGAGGGTTCCCCATATTTTAACTGTGAGGGATACCAAAACTTGTTTTGAGAAGACTCTGGTGATTCCAAGTGACCATAATGGGGAATAATTTTCTGGTTTAGTGATTTAGTAGGGAAGAGTTTCCCCATCACACCTAATAACAAGAAACATGTAGGCTGTTCCGAAAGGTACAGATTACTAACATCCTCCCCTGGAGATTTAAAATCAGAAAGTATAGAGCTAAGCTCAGCATATAACATCTCAGTGATCCTTATCATCAAAAAACCTTGGGAAACATTGGAACTTCAAGGAGGCATGAAATCAGCATAGTCACTGACCTCCTAAGCCTGTTCAGGCTTGAAGTGCCAGTCATACTTGCCTCCCCCTAGTACCATGTACTTTGAAAAAGCCGTAAATAATGAACCAATATGCAGTTTTTTCATGTGATTGTTGCTTAAGATGTCAAGAAGCATTGAGAGGTCTACATTAGACTGGTGTAGACTTTGCTCGTTTTGAATTTTGACCTCCTGGGGTGGTCTAAATTAAGTTGTGCTTCTTTAGAGTTCATAGAGAGAAACTTGAGTTATGAGCAGTTACCCAAATACTGACTACAGGGAATATTTCAGTCTGTAAGGCACACAGGTTAGAGAATCTTAATGGCTGGTTAGTTTTAGGATTAGGCTAATAATAACTAATGCTTCTGTAATCCAGTTGTTTTGAATTCCCAAGGTGGAATCCCACCAATAGATGTTACCTGGAGAGGCCACATCATTTGCATAGAAGGTTTCCTTTATTTTAAAAATTTTACTAAAAATTTTCTTTCTCCAGGCCAGAAGGAATAGATGTATTATTTGAATACTTTAACAACAGCCAGCTTTGACTAAGCTGTCATTTGAAGAGATCCGTTCTATAAAACCAGGGCAATTTCATTAACAGTTTAGAAGACTTTATAAAGAAGCTAAACCATAAGTACCTAGCATTTTAGTAGGAAAACCCAGGAAAAATTGCACAATTAATAAGCATTAACCTTTTACTGTTAAGAAATATTACCTCAGGTACACTCACTTATAGCAGAGTAAAAACAAAATGGCATTTTATTTCCAGATTTTATTGAGAATTAATTATAGGAAGACCTCAAAATTTTATTCACAGTCTGTGAATCAGTTACCACCTGATAATGGCAGGAAAGGTAATGCTTCTATTAATCAGACTTTAAACATGTTTTGCTTAATATTAATTACTCTTCTTCATCATCAAGTATTATAGGCTGCATAACTGTGAGCGACACAGTTTCAAAGATACATACATGGCAGTCTTAATTCCCACAAATTTTTTTTTAAGATTTCATTGGTATTTAAACCTAAAGTAAAAAGTTGGTGGAGTCTCAAAAATGTGTCTGCGTGTGTGTGTGTGTGTGTGCTTGTGTATTTCCCAGCATATGCTATTAGGATTTCTCTATAATTATATAATTACTAATTAAATGTATAATACATAATTATTTACATGATTATAATTTCTCTACAATCAAACCTACAAGGTGCTCAGAAGATACAAGATTTATAACTTACCCTGTGAATTTGTAAGCAGCTAGATTTTCTGGCTAGTTAAAATTTATTCCAAAATTCATGGATCTATAAAATGCTTAAACTTCTAAGCATACTTGAACCAATCTTGATCGGACATGATTTTTGTGGCTTCTGAATGCTCAAATGTAGATTTACTCTTAGTGTATAATATTCAGTCATTTGCGGTTCATACATTCTGTCATTCTCATTTTTTGTTTCAATATTTAGCCACCTAGAACTTCAGAGTGGGTAAGCAATTATGGTATTGTAGATTCTAAACACAATTTGAGTGCTGTACTTAAAGCTGATATTTTTGACAATTCTTTTTAATCTTTTGTGGACTGAGTTCAAATGAAAATCCAATTTTTGTTGTTTGTTTAAAGGTCTAAGAATACGTCTGTTCAATTTTTCTCTCAAATTATTAAGCTGCTTTTTGTACATAATCCGAGTGCTACTAGAAAACCCTTCACAAGGAAATGAATGGTAAGGTATCTTTGTCTGATTTTCTACAATATTCTTTTGATTAGTTTAAATTGTATTATAAGTTTTGAGGTAAAACTGGTAAAAATAACATTATATTAGTTTCAGGTGTACAACGTAATAATTTGATCTTTGTGTACATGAGAAAGCGATCACCACCATAAGTCTAGTTACCATACGTCACCATACAATCCATCCCCTTTACCCATTTTACCCCATTCTCTTCCTTTTCCTCTGATAACCAGCAATCAATGAGTTTTGTTTTGTTAGCATGTTTTGTTTTTTTTATGTTCTACATATAAGTGAAATCATATGGTATTTGTCTTTCTCTATCTGACTTATTTTACTTAGCATAGTGCCCTCTAGGTCCAACCATGTTGTCACAAATGTCAAGATTTCCTTCTTTTTATGGCTGAATAACACATTTCATTGTGGGTGTGTATATATACATACACACCACATCTTCTTTATTCATATATCCATCAATAAACACTTAGGTTGTTTCCATATCTTAGCTATTGTAAACACTACTGCAATGAACATAGGGGTTATCTTTTTGAATTAGTGTTTTGGGGGATTTTTAGGGGATAAATACCCAGAAGTAGAATAGCTGGATTATATAGTAGTTTTATTTTTAATTTTTTGAGGAACCACCATACTGTTTTCCACAGTGGTTGCACCAACTTACATTCTCACCAATAGTGTAAGAGGATTTCCTTTTCTCTGAAACCTCTTCAACATTTTTTATTTCTTTTCTTTTTAATAATGGCCATTCTAACAGGTGGGAGGTGATATCTCATTGTGATTTTGATTTGCATTTTCCTAATAATTAGTAATGTTGAGAACATTTTCATGTACCAGTTGGACATCTGTATGTCTTCTTTGGAAAAATGTCTATCTGGATCCTATGACCATTTTTATTCCAATTTTTTTTTTTTTTTTTTTTGCTGTTGAGTTGAATGAGTTCTTTAATATTTGGGGTATTAACTCCTTATCAGATATATGATTTGCAAATATTTTTCCCATTTTAGGTTGCCTTTTCATTTTATTGATGGTATCCTTTCCTGTGCAGAAGCTTTTTAGTTTGAAATAGTCCCACTTTTTAATTTTTGCTTTTGTTGCCTTTGCTTTTGGTGTCAGATTCAAAAAATCATCACCAAGGCCTAGGTCAAGGGACTTACCACCTATGTTTTCTGCTAGGAGTCTTAAGGTTTCAGGTCTTACATTCAAGTTTTTAATCCATTTTGGATTAATTTTTATGTATTGTGTAAGAGAGTGGTCTACTTTCATTTTTTATGTGTGTCCTGTTTCCTGAACACAGTTTATTGAAGAGATTGTCTTTTACCCATTGTATATTCATGGCTCCTTTGTCATTAATTAATTGACCATATATGTGTGCATTTATTTCTGGGCTCTATATTCTGTTTCATTGATCTGTGTATCTTTTTTATGCCAATACCATGCTATTTTGGTTACTATAGCTTTGTAGTATAGTTTGAAATCAAGGAGCATGATTCCTCCAGGTTTGTTCTTCTTTCTCAAGATGCTCGGCTATTCAGAGTCTTTTGTAGTTCCATAGAAATGTGTAAATTGGTTGTTTTAGTACTGTGAAAAATGTCATTGGAATTTTGATAGAGATTGAATTGAATCTGTAGATCACTTTGGGTAGTATGGACATTTAAACAATATTAATTCTTCCACTCCATGAATACAGAATAGCTTTCCATTTCTTTGTGTCTTATTCAATACCTTTTATCAATGTCTTAGAGCTTTCAGTGTACAGGTCTTTCACTTCCTTGGCTAAATTTACTTCTAGGTATTTTACTCTTTCTGATGCAATTGTAAATGGGGTTGTTTTCTTAATTTCTCTTTTTGATATTTCATTATAATTTATAGAAATGCACAGATTTCTGTACAGTCATTCTAGGTATCCAAAGGGAGTTGCTGCCAGGACCCCTGCACAGATACCAAAATCCATGGATGCTCAAGTCCCTTTTAGGAAATGGCATAGTATTTGCGTATAACCCATGAACATCCTTCCATATACTTTATATCATCTCTAAATTGCTTACAATACTGAATATAGTATAAATGCTATGTAAATAGCTGCCAGCATGTGGCAAATTCAAGTTTTGATTTTTGGAAATTTCTGGAATTTTTTTCAAATACTTTTTATTTATTTATTTATTTTTTTGCGGTATGTGGGCCTCTCACTGTTGTGGCCTCTCCCGTTGCAGAGCACAGGCTCCGGACGCACAGGCTCAGCAGCCATGGCTCACGGGCCCAGCTGCTCCACGGCATGTGGGATCTTCCCAGACCGGGGCATGAACCCGCGTCCCCTGCATCAGCAGGTGGACTCTCAACCACTGCACCACCAGGGAAGCCCCTCAAATACTTTTGATCCATGGTTGATTGAATCAACAGATGTAAAACCCATGGATAAGGAGGGTTGACTGTACATTGATTTTCTATCCTGCAACTTTGCTGAATTCATTTATTAGTTCTAATATTTTTTTTGTGTAGTTTTTAAGGTTTGCTATATGTAGTCTTATGTCATCTGCAAATAATTCCAGTTTTACTTCTTTCTTTCCAATTTGGATGATTTTGTTTCTTTTCCTTGCCTAACTGCTGTGCCTAGGACTTCCAATACTATGTTTATAAAAGAGGCAAGAGTAGGCATCCTTGTCTTGTTCCTGATCTTAGAGGGAAAGCTTTCAAATTTTCATTGAGTATGTTGTTAGCTGTAGGTTGGTGTATATGACCTTCATGATGTTGAGGTACATTCCTTCTATACCTACTTAGTTGAGAGTTTTTAATCATAAGTGGATGTTGAATCAAAATTAAACAATGCCTTTTTTGCATCTATTGAGATGATTATATAATTTTCATCTATTTTGTTAATGCAGTTAATGTTTTTTTTTAAACATCTTTATTGAAGTGTAATTGCTTTACAATGGTGTGTTAGTTTCTGCTGTATAACAAAGTGAATCAGCTATACGTATACATATATCTCCAAATCCCCTCAACTTGCATCTCCCTCCACCCTTCCTATCCCACCCCTCGAGGTGGATACAAAGCACCGAGCTGATCTCCCTCTGCGATGCAGCTGCTTCCCACTAGCTAGCTATTTTACATTTAGTAGTGTATATATGTCCATGCCACTCTCTCACTTTGTCCCAGCTTACCCTTCCCCCTCCCCGTGTCCTCAAGTCCATTCTCTACATCTGCATCTTTATTCCTGTCCTGCCCCTATGTTCTTCATAACCTTTTTTTTTTTTTTTTTAGATTCCATATATACATGTGTTAGCTTAAGGTATTTGTTTTTTCTCTTTCCGACTTACTTCACTCTGTATGACAGACTCTAGGTTCATGCACCTCACTACAAATAACTCAATTTTGTTTCCTTTTATGGCTGAGTAATATTCCATTGTATATATGTGCCACATCTTCTTTATCCATTCATCTGTCAATGGATACTTAGGTTGCTTCCATGTCCTGGCTATTGTAAATAGAGCTGCAATGAACATTGAGGTACATGAGTCTTTTTGAATTATAGTTTTCTCAGGGTATATGCCCAGTAGTGGGATTACTGGGTCGTATGGTAGTTCTATTTTTAGTTTTTTGAGGAACCTTCATACTGTTCTCCATAGTGGCTGTATCAGTTTACGTTCCCACGAACAGTGCAAGAGTGTTCCCTTTTCTTCACACTCTCTCCAGCATTTACTGTTTGTAGATTTTTTGATGATGGCCATTCTGACTGCTATGAGGTGATACCTCATGGTAGTTTTGATTTGCATTTCTCTAATGTCAGTGATGTTGAGCATTCTTTCATGTGTTTGTTGGCAATCTGTATATCTTCTTTGGAGAAATATCTGTTTAGGTCTTCTGCCCATTTTTGGATTGTGTTGTTTGTTTTATTGACATTGAGATACATGAGCTGCCGGTATATTTTGGAGATTAATCCTTTGTCAGTTGTTTCGTCTGCAAATATTATCTCCCATCCTGAGGGTTGCCTTTTCGTCTTCTTTATGGTTTCCTTTGCTGTGCAAAAGCTTTTAAGTTTCATTAGGTCCCATTTGTTTGTTTTTATTTCCAATTCTCTAGGAGGTGGGTCAAAAAGGAGCTTGCTGTGATTTATGTCATACAGTGTTCTTCCTATGTTTACCTCTAAGAGTTTTATAGTGTCTGGCCTTACAATTAGGTCGTTAATCCATTTTGAGTTTATTTTTGTGTATGGTGTTAGGGAGTGTTCTAATTTCATTCTTTACATGTAGCTGTCCAGTTTTCCCAGCACCACTTATTGAAGTGGCTGTCTTTTCTCCATTGTATATTATTGCCTCCTTTATCAAAAATAAGGTGACCATATGTGTGTGGGTTTATCTCTGGGCTTTGTATCCTGTTCCATTGATCTATATTTCTGTTTTTGTGCCAGTACCATACTGTCTTGATTGTTGTCGCTTTGTAGTATAGTCTGAAGTCAAGGAGCCCGATTCTTCCAGCTCCGTTTTTCTTTCTCAAGATTCCTTTGGTTATTCAGGGTCTTTTGTGTTTCCATACAAATTGTGATATTTTCTGTTCTCGTTCTGTGAAAAATGCCATTGGTAGTTTGATATGGATTGCATTGAATCTATAGATTACTTTGGGTAGTGTAGTCATTTACAAAATGTTGATTCTTCCAATCCAAGAACATGGTATATCTCTCCATCTGTTTGTATCATCTTTAATTTCTTTCATCAGTGTCCTATAATTTTCTGCATACAGGTCTTTTGTCGCCTTAGGTAGTTTTATTCCTGGGTATTTTATTGTTTTTGTTGCAATGGTAAATGCGAGTGTTTCCTTTATTTCTCTTTCAGATTTTTCGTCATTAGTGTATAGGAATGCAAGAAATTTTGTGCATTAATTTTCTATCCTGCTACTTTACCAAATTCATTGATTAGTTCTAGTAGTTTTCTGGTAGCATCTTTAGGATTCTCTCTATATAGTATCATATTATCTGCAAACAGTGACTGCTTTCCTTTTTATTTTCCAATTTCGATTCCTTTTATTTCTTTTTCTGCTCTGATTGCTGTGGCTAAAACTTCCAAATCTATGTTGAACAATAGTGGTGAGAGTGGACAACCTTGTCTTGTTCCTGATCTTAGAGGAAATGCTTTCAGTTTTTCACCATGGAGAATGATGTTGGTTATGGGTTTGTCATATATGGCCTTTGTTATGTTGAGGTAAGTTCCCTCTATGCCTACTTTCTTTAGGGTTTTTTTTTATCATAAATAGGTGTTGAATTTTGTCAAAAGATTTTTCTGCATCTATTGAGATGATCTTATGGTTTTTCTCCTTCAATTTGTTGCTATGGTTTATCACATTGATTGATTTGCATATATTGAAGAATCCTTGCATTCCTGGGGTAAACCCCACTTGATCATGGTGTATGATCCTTTTAATGTGCTGTTGGATTCTGTTTGTTAGTATTTTGTTGAGGATTTTTGCATCTATGTTCATCAGTGATATCGGCCTGTAGTTTTCTTTCTTTGTGACATCTTTGTCTGGTTTTGGTATTAGGGTAATGGTGGCCTCGTAGAATTAATTTTGGAGTGTTCTTCCTCTGCTATATTTTGGAAGAGTTTGAGAAGGATAGACGTTAGGTATTCTCTAAATATTTGATAGAAATCACCTGTGAAGCCATCTGATCCTGGGCTTTTGTTTGTTGGAAGAGTTTTAATTATAGTTTCAAATTCAGTGCTTGTGATTGGTCTGATTATATTTTCTATTTCTTCCTGATTCAGTCTTGGAAGGTTGTACTCTTCTAAGAATTTTTCCATTTCTTCCAGGTTGTCCATTTTATTGGCACGTAGTTGCTTGTATTAATCGCTCATGAGCCTTTGTATTTCTGCAGGGTCAGTTGTTACTTCTACTTTTTCATTTCTTATTCTGTGGATTTGAGTCTTCTCCCTTTTTTTCTTGGTGAGTCTGGGTAATGCTTTATCAATTTAGTTTATCTTCTCGTAGAACCAGCTTTTAGTTTTATTGATCTTTGCTATCATTTCCTTCATTTCTTTTTTGTTTATTTCTGATCTGATCTTTATGATTTCTTTCCTTCTGCTAACTTTGTGGTTTTTTTGTTCTTTCTCTAATTGCTTTAGGTGTAAGGTTAGGTTGT
Organism: Grampus griseus; assembly: GCF_964374135.1. NCBI lineage: Eukaryota > Metazoa > Chordata > Mammalia > Artiodactyla > Delphinidae > Grampus > Grampus griseus. The sequence continues at coordinate 5,751,136 of NC_139017.1, forward strand.
TTATTTGAGATATTTCTTGTTTCTTAAGGTAGGATTGTATTGCTATAAACTTCCCTATTAGAACTGCTTTTGCTGCATCCCATAGGTTTTGGGTCATTGTGTTTTTATTGTCATTTGTTTCTAGGTATTTTTTGATTTCCTCTGTGATTTCTTCAGTGATATCTTGGTTATTAAGTAGTGTATTGTTTAGCCTCCATGTGCTTGTATTTTTTACATATTTTTTCCTGTAATTTATATCCAGTCTCACAGCATTGTGGTCAGAAAAGATACTTGATATGATTTCAGTTTTCTTAAATTTACCAAGGCTTGATTTGTGACCCAAGATATGATCTATCCTGGAGAATGTTCCATGAGCACTTGAGAAGGATGTGTATTCTGTTGTTTTTGGATGGAATGTCCTATAAATGTCAATTAAGTCCTCTTGTTTAATGTATCATTTAAAGCTTGTTTTTCCTTATTTATTTTCATTTTGGATGATCTGTCCATTGGTGAAAGTGGGGTGTTAAAGTCCCCTACTATGACTGTGTTACTGTCGATTTCCCCTTTTATGGCTGTTAGTATTTGCCTTATGTATTGAGGTGCTGCTATGTTGGGTGCATAAATATTTAAAATTGTTATATCTTCTTGGAATAATCCCTTGATCATTATGTAGTGTCCTTATTTGTCTCTTGCAATAGCGTTTATTTTAAAGTCTATTTTGTCTGATATGAGAATTGCTACTCCAGCTTTCTTTTGATTTCCATTTGCATGGAATATCTTTTTCCATCCCCTCGCACTCAGTCTGTATGGGTCCGTAGGTCTGAAGTGGGTCTCTTGTAGACAGCATATATATACGGGTCTTGTTTTTGTATCCATTCAGACAGTGTGTGTCTTTTGGTGGGAGCATTTAATCCTTTTACATTTAAGGTAATTATCGATATGTATGTTCCTATTCCCATTTTCTTAATTGTTTTGGGTTCGTTATTGTAGGTCTTTTCCTTCTCTTGTGTTTCTTGCCTAGAGAAGTTCCTTTAGCATTTGTTGTAAAGCTGGTTTGGTGGTGCTGAACTCTCTCAGATTTTGCTTGTCTGTGAAGGTTTTATTTTCTCCATCAAATCTGAATGAGATCCTTGCTGGGTAGAGTAATCTTGGTTGTAGGTTTTTCTCCTTCATCACTTTAAATATGTCCTGCCACTCCCTTCTGGCTTGCAGAGTTTCTGCTGAAAGATCAGCTGTTAACCTTATGGGGATTCTCTTGTATGTTATTTGTTGTTTTCACCTTGCTGCTTTTAATATGTTTTCTTTGTGTTTAATATTTGATAGTTGGATTAATATGTGTCTTGGCGTGTTTCTCCTTGGATTTATCCTGTATGGGAGTCTGTGGTTCGTGGACTTGATTGACTATTTCCTTTCTCATATTAGGGAAGTTTTCAACTATAATCCCTTCAAATATTTTCTCAGTTCCTGTCTTTTTCTCTTCTTCTGTGATGCCTATAATTCGAATGTTGGTACATTTAATGTTGTCCCAGAGGTCTTTGAGATTGTCCTCAATTCTTTTCATTCTTTTTTCTTTATTCTGCTCTGCAGTAGTTATTTCTACTATTTTATCTTCCAGGTCCCTTATCCATTCTTCTGCTGTTGACTTCTTCTAGAGAATTTTTAATTTCATTTATTGTGTTGTTCATCATTGTTTGTTTGCTCTTTTGTTCTTCTAGGTCCTTGTTAAACGTTTCTTGTATTTTCTCCATTCTATTTCCAAGACTTTGGATCATCTTTATTATCATAACTCTGAATTCTTTTTGAGGTAGACTGCCTATTTCCTCTTCATTTATTAGGTCTGGTGGGTTTTTAACCTTGCTCCTTCGTCTGCTGTGTGTTTCTGTTTTTTCTCATTTTGCTTAACTTACTGTGTTTGGGGTCTCCTTTTTGCAGGCTGCAGGTTCGTAGTTCCCCTTGTTTTTGGTGTGTGCCCCCAGTGGCTAAGGTTGGTTCATTGTGTTGTGTAGGCTTTCTGGTGGAGGGGACTAGTGCCTGTGTTCTGGTGGATGAGGCTGGATCTTGTCTTTCCTGTGGGCAGGACCACTTCAGCTAGAGTGTTTTGAGGTTTCTGTGACCTTATTATGATTTTAGGCAGCCTCTCTGCTAATGGGTGAGGTTGTGTTCCTTTACTGCTAATTGTTTGGCCTAGGGTGTTCAACACTGTAGATTGCTGGTGGTTGAGTGTTTCTTGGTCTTAGTGTTGAGATGGAGTTCTGTGGGAGAGCTTTTGCTGTTTGAGATTATGTGGAGGTCTCTGGTGGATCAATGTCCTGAACTCTGCTCTCCCACCTTCGAGGCACAGGCCTGACACCTGGCCGGAGCATCAGACCCTGTCAGCCACATGCCTCAGAAGAAAAGTGAGAAAATAATAAAGAAAGTAAAAAATAAAATAGAATAAAATAAAATAATTTATTAAAATAAAAAAGCAAAAAAAATATTAAAAATAAAAAAATTAAAAAGTATTAAAAAAGGAAAAGAAAGAAAAAAGAATAGAGCCACGAAACTAAAAAACAAATTCACCAATGATAAGAACACTAAAAACTATAGTAAAACCAACCAACAAACAAAAAAATGGACAGATAGCACCCTAGGATAAATGGTAAAACAAAGCTATACAGGCACAATCACACAAAGAAGCATACACATACGCCCTCACCAAAAGAGAAAAAGGAAAAAAATATATATACATATATATATATAAACAAAAAAAGGAAGAGAGCAACCAAATTATTAAGCAAATCTACCAATGATAATAAACTCTAAAAACTAAACTAAGATAAACATAAAACCCGAAAGAAATTAGATGCAGAAAGCAAACCCCAAGTCTACAGTTGCTCCCAAATTCCACCGTCTCAATTTTGGAATGATTTGTTGTCTATTCCAGAGATGCAGGGTACATCAAGTTGATTGTGGAAATTTAATCCACTTCTCCTGAGGCTGCTGGGAGAGATTTCCCTTTCTCTTCTTTGTTCGCACAGCTCGTGGGGTTCAGCTTTGGATTTGGCCCCGCCTCTGCATGTAGGTCGCCGGAGGGCGTCTCTTCTTCGCTCAGACAGGATGGGGTTAAAGGAGCGGGTGATTTGGGGGCTCTGGCTCACTCAGGCTGGGGGAGGGAGGGGTACGGAATGCGGGGCAAGCCTGTGGCGACAGAGGCTGGCGTGACGTTGCAACAGCCTGAGGCACACTGTGTGTTCTCCAGGAGAATTTGTCCCTGGATCACGGGATCCTGGCAGTGGTGGGCTGCACAGGCTCCGGGGAGGGGAGGTGTGGATAGTGACCTGTGCTTGCACACAGGTTTTTTGGTGGCTGCAGCAGCAGCCTTAGCATCTCATGCCCATCTCTGGTGTCTGAGCTGATAGCCGCAGCTTGTGACTGTCTCTGGAACTCCTTTAGGCAGTGCTCTGAATCTCCTCTCCTCGCACAACCTGGAACAATGGTCTCTTGCCTCTTAGGCAGTTTCAGAATTTTTCCCGGACTCCCTCCCAGCTAGCTGTGGCACACTAGCCCCCTTCAGGCTGTGTTCACACCGCCAACCCCAGTCCTCTCCCTGGGATCCGACCTCCGAAGCCCGAGCCTCAGCTCCCAGCCCCTGCCCATCCCGGCGGGTGAGCAGACAAGCCTCTCAGGCTGGTGAGTGCTGGTCGGCACAGATCCTCTGTGTGGAAATCTCTCCCCCTTGCCCTTTGCACCCCTGTAGCTGTGCTCTCCTCCGTGGCTCCGAAGCTTCCCCTCTGCCACCCCTCGTCTCCGCCAGTGAAGGGGCTTCCTAGTGTGTGGAAACTTTTCCTCCTTCACATCTCCCTCCCAGAAGTGCAGGTCCTGTCCCTATTCTTTTGTCTGTGTTTTTTCTTTTTTCTTATGCCCTACCCAGGTACGTGGGGGAGTTTCCTGCATTTTGGGAAGTCTGAGGTCTTCTGCCAGCGTTCAATAGGTATTCTGTAGGAGTTGTTCCACATGTAGATATATTTCTGATGTATTTGTGGGGAGGAAGGTGATCTCCACATCTTACTCCTCCGCCATCTTGAAGGTCTCTCCTGATGTGGTTAATGTTAATGAGATGTTGATCCACTCTGCATCTCTGGAATAAATCCCACTTGATCATGATGTGTGATCCTTTTTAATGTATTGTCGAATTTCGTTTTCTAATATTTTGTTGAGGGTTTTTGCATCAATATTTATCAGGGTTATTGACCTGTAATTTTCTTTTTGTGTGATTTTCTTGTCTGGTTTCATTATCCGGGTTTCAGGCCTCTAAAATTGAGTTTGGAAACATTCCCTCCTCTTCAATTTTTGGAAGAATTTTAGGCAGCTAGGTTTCAAACCTTCTTTGAATATTTGGAAGAATTCATCAGTATAGCCAGCTGGTGGTAGACTTTTGTTTGTTAGGAATTTTTAAATTACTAATTAGATCTCCTTACTAGTAGTCAGTCTATTCAGATTTTTTATTTCTATATGATTCAGTCTTAGAAGCTTGCATATTTCAAAGAATTTTTTCATTTCTTCTAAGTTGTCCAGTTTGGCACATAATTGTTCATAATAATCTCTTACGATCTTTTGTATTTCTGTGGTATCATTTGTAATACCTCTCTCATTTTAGGTTTTATTTATTTGAGCCTGCTCCCTTTTTTTCTTGGTAAGTCTAGTGAAAGGTTTGTCATTTTTTTTTATCTTTTCAAAGCACCAGCTGTTGGTTTTATTCATCTTTCCTAATGTTTTCTAAGTCTTTATTTCATTTATTTCTACTCTGATCTTTATCATTTCCCTTTTTTTTTTTTTACTGTTTCCCTTCATTTGTTCTTTTTTTCTGGTTCTTTTAGGTATAAAGTTAGATTGTGTATTTGTATTTTTTCTTGTTCCTTGAGGTAGCCCTGTATCTGTATGAACTTCCCTCTTAGAACAGCTTTTGCTGCATTCCATAGGTTTTGGAATGCTGTGTTGACATTTTCGTCTCACAATAATTTTTTATTTCCTCTTTGATTTCTTTTTTGACCCATTGGTTATTTGGTAGCATGTTTTTTTATTTTGATGTATTCGTGATTTATCCAGTTTTCTTCCTAAAATTGATTTTTAGTTTCATACCATGTGGTCAGAAAAGGTACTTGGTATAGTTTCAGTCTTCTGATATGTTTTGTGATCTAACATGTGTCCTATCTTGGAGAATGTTCATGTGCACTTGAACATGTATGTTCTGCTGAATTTGGATGGAATGTCCTGTATGTGTGTATTAAATACATCTGATCTAATGTGTCATTTAAGACTAATGTTTCTTTATTTTCTCTCTGAATGATCAATCCATTGATGGAAGTATGGTGTTGCAGTCAATTTCTCCCTTTAGGTGTCTTGATATTTGCTTTATATATTTAGATGCTCCTAAGTTGGGTGTATATATATTTACAAATGTTATATCATCCTGCTGGGTTGACCTTTTTATCATTATCTAATACCCTTCTTTGTCTTTTACTACAGTCTTTGTTTTAAAGTCTATCTTGTTTGATATAAATATAGCTACACCAGCTTCCTTTTTATTTTAATTTTCATGGAATATCTTTTTCCACTCCTTTACTTTGTCTGTATGTGTCCTTACATCTGAAGTAAGTCTCTTGAGGCAACATATAGATGAGTTTTTTTTAAATCCATTCAACCACTGTATGTATTTTGATTAGAGAAGTTATTCTATTTACATTTAAAGTAATTATTGATAGGTGTGTACTTATTACCATTTCATTACTTATTTTCTGGCTATTTTTGTAGTTTGTCTCTGTTCTTTTCTTCTTCTCTTGCTCCTTTCCCTTGTGCTTTGATGACTTTCTTTTTTGTTATGTTTAGATTTCTTCTTTATTGTTTTTGTATACCTACTGAAGGTTTTTGCTTTGTGATTAACATGATGTTCACATATAACAGCATATACATATAGCAGTCTCTTAAATTGAGAGCAAGTTAGGTTTGAACATATTCTAAAAACTCTACATTTTTATCACTGCCATCCACGTTTTATGTTTTTGATAGCATATTTTTCATTTAAAAAATTTTATGTATGTCATAACTAATTATTGTAGTTACAGTTACTTTTACTACTTTTTTCTTTTAACCTTAATAATAGCTTAGTAAATGGTCAGTCCACTAGTTTTATTGTGTATTTACCTTTACCAGTGAAATTTTTACTTTCTTTTGTTTTCTTGTTACTTGTTAGTGCCTTTTCTTTTCAGCTTAAAGAAGTCCCTTTATTTTTCTTTTAAGGGTGGTTTAGGGATGATAAAATCCTTTAGCTTTTGCTTGTCTGGAAAATTCTTTATCTCCCCTTGGATTCTGAATGACAACCTTGCCAAGCAGAGTATTCTTGGTTGGAAGATTTTTCTTTTCAGCAATTTGAATCTATCATGCCACTCTCTTCTGCTCTGCAAAGCTTCCTCTTGAAAATAAGCTGGTAGTCTTATGGAGGTTCCCTTGTACATAAAAAGTTGTTTTCCTCTTGCTGCTTTTAATATTCTCTCTTTAACTTTTGACATTTTTATTGTAATGTGTCTCTCTCTGGGTTTGTCTTATTTGTAACTCTCTTGTCTTCCTGGACCTAGATGTCTGTTTCCTTCCCTAGCTTAGGAAAAATTTCAGCCATTATTTCCTGGCATAAACTTTCTGCCCCTTTTCTTTCTCCCTTCCTTTTTTGTCATCCCTATCATGTGTATATTAGTCTGTTTGATGGTGTACTGTAAATCTCTTAAGCTGGCTTCACTCTTAGTCACTTTTTTTCTTTTTGCTGCTCTTACTGAATGAATTCCATTATCCTATCTTTGAGTTTGGTTTTTTTTTTTCTTCTGCTTGATCTAGTGAACCCCTTTACTGCATTTTTTCAGTTCAGTTATTGTATTCTTCAGCTCTATGACTTTTGTTTTGGTACTTTCTTATATTTTCTATCTCTTTGTTGAAGTCCTCACTGTATTCATCTGTTCTTCTCTCAAGTTTGGTGAGCATTTTCATGACTATTATTTTGAACTCTGTATCAGGTAAATTACTTATCTCCATTTCATTAAGGATTTTTTTTTTTAATCTTGCTTTCTTTTGAAACATATTCCTTGGTTTCCTCATTTTGCTTGCCTCTCTGTGTTTCTATGTATTAGGCAAAAGAGGATACCTCACCCAGTCTCAAAGGAGTTCTATTGTGTAAGCACAATTGTTATTGTTATTGTTTGACCTTGCCCTAGCTCTTGGTGGTCTCTCAAATCTTTGTGATTGTTTAAGCAGTGTGGTTTATTCTTGATAAGTTCCAGATTTTGAGGTTGTGCTAAGCCCTATCAGTGTTCAAAGGTAGGGATCTCAGTCAGCCCCTAGTTTCAGACTGATTTGAAGCCAGACTCTCAGGCAGCAGCTTTAAAATATGCAAATATATATAGTCTGGTGGGGCCACTGTTGTTATCTTTACTGACCTTCAAACGAGGTAATTTGGAGGTGACAGTTGCAAAAGTCAGGGCTGTAGACGAGTGTATATGCTCTTTTCTGGGAGGTACTGGTGAGCTGTAGCAAGGCCTGGGAGGGTGCAAAGATGGCATTCCCCTAGCCTAGGTTCCCTGAGAGCTCCTCTGTAACCCCTAGATGTGTGGAAAGCCTGAAGCTACTCCTTGCACTGAGGCTCTAGGACAAGAAAATGGGCCTTTTTTAGTGGAAAACTGGGGGTGTGTTTCAGTCTGCTATGTCATTGGGGTGGTAGCTGTGATGCCTAATTATTTCAATCTCCTGAGGCCCAGAAATGCAGGCCTCCCTGGCCACCAGGGCCAGGTACTCAAGGGGCATCACCTGTATTGACGCTCTGCACCCGCGGGCTTCATTGGGGCCACAAGATAGTGTGGGTGATGCTAGCAAGGAGAGGAAACACAAAAATGGCACCCACCAGTGCCTCTGTTTCCTGATGATGTCCAAAGAGAGCCCTGTGCCCTTGGCAGTTGCTTTAAGATTGGCTAATGAATCTCCTACATATGTGGTCTAGGTGCTTTTTAAACTGCTGCCTTTTCTCTGAGTCTTAGGGTGAGTTAGTCTGCATGTGAGCCCTTTAAGAGCAGACTTCTAGTACCCCACAGCCTTTTGGGTCTCCTGAACCTAAATCCTACTGGTGTTCGAAGCTGGTGGTTTTCTGGGCTCATTTCTCCAGGTCCCAAGGGTTGGGCGTCTGTGTGGGGCACAGACTCCCCGTTTCTCAGGGAGAAGCGCTGTATTGTGAGATTCCTCCCATCTGTGGGTCACTGCGTCAGAGGTGGGGTTTTTGATGAGACTGCATCTCTGCCTCTCCTACGTGTCTCATTGTGGCCCTTTTATCCCTTGTTGTGGAGGAACACTTCTGCTAGTTTTCAGGTCTTTTTCAGAGGGAATTGATCCATATGTAGCAATAGATTTGGTGTGTCCGTGGGAGGAGATGTGTTCAGGATCTTTCTACACTGCCATTTTGAATCACCTCCTGAATTGTAGTATAATTTTAAAGAATGTTGTATAGAATTTATTTCTTCAAGGACATTTTAGGTGTTTGTCACAATTAAATTGATCTGGTTTTCAGTTAATACATCAATGTAGTATTTGTAGTTTCTTTGAAAACATCTCTTATTTCGTTTATCTATTTGTCTAATGCTAATACTTGACACCTACCCATACAATTTTTATTGCTAGTCAAAGTACTCTATTTAATTGTTTGAAATGAATCAGTCTCTTTAAAGACCCAAATACTTTTCTGTTCTTGATTCACATATACTCCAAAAAGGTTTACTCTACTGTATACCAGTTTTGTAAGTATTTTCAGTTATAGTCTAGACATTACTTTTTTTTATGGTTCCTTGAGGGCATTATTCTAAGTGAAATAAGTCAGACAGAAAAAGATAAATACTGTATGATCTCACATGTGGAATCTTAAAACAAAACAAAACAAAACAAAAACAAAACTGGTTATTTATTCTTGAATAGAAACATATCAGCATTTATTGGGATGCCTGATTCAAGTCGCAGATTTAGCTTGTGTAGTTCTTTATCTAATTTGAGTTAAATGACATTGATTTATTTTAACTTACTTTTCCCTTCGTTATCATGTTGCTTTTATTAAATTGTGTTTCTATTCATTTATGGGTTTTCCTTTTACTTTCTGTCTTTTGCTAGAAGCAGTAGGGAAGGGGACTGGGTGTGTAATGGCCTAAATAATTATTATCTCAAAGCTACTGTGGGTCTCTGTCCAGCCTACAAAATTGAAAATAATTTTCAAAGCAGAAAACGAATTTGATGACTAACTTCTGTACAATTATTTTTTCATGTGGAGGCTCGCCCTAAGAAAAGTAAAGAAAAAAAAAGATCAAAGTTAAGTGGAAAATGAAGTCATAATATGCATTTAAATGAATTGGTTACTCTTCAGCTTGTTTAGATAGTGAAAATGATTTCCTATGTGTTAAAGGGTTTGGAGATAAAGATTAAAAAGTGAAATTTCATTGTGTAATAATTTACATGATAATCCTTTATGATATAATTTATTCAATGAATATAATTATGGATATTTCACTATATCTGTTTTGAATACTTAGTATGTATTCATATTGCTGTAAATGAAGACATAGGTACGAAAAGGAACATTAACTACCCTCAGGAAATTTTCAGCCCTTTAAAAGGTTTTATATTTAAGAGTTCTTGTATTTTCTGGCTCTGGGCTAGTTGTTTTATATATGTTATTTCCTTCAATACACACTTAATGTTATTATTCCTACCTTACATATAAAGAAGCAGAAGTTCTCTCCTATTTGACCTCCACTTTGAGAACCTCAGCAGTAATTTTTTTTATCCCTGATTAACTTGTTGTCTGCAGGAAGCCAGCACCTCCCTGCCACTCCCCAAATTCTAACTACACGTTCACCTTCTCTACTTGGAGGTCAAATAGGCGTTGCAAACTTGCCATGTTCCAGTCGACTTTTGTGCTTTTCTACATCTCAGTGAATGGCAACCCCATCCTTCCCCAAACCCTGCTCAACCCACAGCCTCCTACATTTCGGTTGATAGCAACTTCATCCGAACAGCTGTTCAGGCCAAATGTTTTGGAGTCAGTAAGTCTTCACTTCTCTTTTTTCCTCACATTCTGCAGCATGTGCAAAATGCGCAGAAAGTTCCATCATTTCTACCTTCAAGATAGTTCAGCATACGATCACTTCTCAATGCTACCATCCTGGCCAAGCCATCTTCTCTCCTCTGGATCACTGCAGGACCCTTCCTAATTAGTCCTGCTAATTCTGCCTTTTCTCCCTTTTGGTTTATTCTTAGTGAAGCAGCCAGTATTCCTTTAAAGTATAAGTCAGATCTTGGCACAGCTGTGCTCTGAATGCCAAAGTACCTGCCATGGCTATAAGAACCCCCATTTTCCCTGCATCTCCCTCCTTGTTACTCAACCCCCCACCCACCCACTTTGCTCCAGTCACGTTGGCCTCTTCTCTGGTCCTGGGTCACACCAGACACCCTGCCAGCTCAGGGCCTTCATACCTGCTGTTCCCTCTGTCTGGAGTTGCATCAGGTAACTCTGGCACATTTCCTCAGATATTTACTCAAAATCAAATTTTTAGTGAAGCCTTACCCAAACATCCTTTTTAAAATTGTATTCACCTCACAAGACTCTCTTGAATAATCTTTTTTCCTTTCTTTTTACATTTTTCTCCATTGCCTTTATCTCTTTCACATAGGGTATGTCTGTTACTTGTTTATTTTGTTTTCTGTGTGTTCCATGTAGATTGCAATAGAAATTTCACAAGGGCACAGATTGTTGTCTGAATCCAAAGAGGCTGGCACCATATGGCACTAGTAGTTATTAAACAAGTGAGTACTGATTGAGTAATGGGTGAGCATGAATAAATGAAGATCCTTTGTTTACTTCACCTCACCAGCCTCTTAGTCTGGCCATGCTGACCTACTTGAAGCTACTTACCTATACTCTGCTCTCCACTGTCTCTGGGCCTTTGAACATTTGCTCCCAGTTCTTGGGCCCATGATTTCCACTCCTGTCCCTCCTCATTCACTCTTTTTCAACGTACCTCAGGACCTTTGGACCTTCAGGACCACAATTTATTGGATAAAACTTAATCTGACACTCTCACTTGACATCATGCCCTATAACCCAGTGCCACTCTGGGTTAGGAGTGGTTTCTGGGGATTCTGCGAGTGTCCCCCACATATTTCTGTCACCACAGTTAACATGTTGCCCTTGATTTCACTGTTTACTTCTCTTCTCTCTATACATTCACCGAGGTCAAGGGCCATGTTGTATTTGCCTTTGTAGCTTTCATATTTAGCATAGGACTTGGTGGGTCAGTGAATGTTGCTGAATTAATGGAATTATGCTCAATGGTTTTACTGATAATGTTGCACAATCCAGATGATTGAAGATCACTGCCTAGAGATGTCAGTTAGTATTACATTTATTACATTTTCTGTCTGTGTGTTATTAAAAATGGATCACATTTCAAACCCTTCCAGAAACCCTCCAGCATTGTTTTTAAAACTTGGTGATTTATAAATAAAATGTACTTTAGAGAGACCTGGGAATCATAAAATGAGGCATGATAGAATCCTTCTAAGAGTAAAAGGGCATTGGCAGGTGATAAAAAGTGAGATAATATTATTTGAAAACATTAAGAGGAACAAAGTTTCCCATAATTAACTTCTATGCCATATTAGCAAGAATATTCAACTGTAATTACAGAGGATATACACTTGAAAAATCAGATTACCGCAGTGAAAAAATACAACAAAAAAACTCAGGGCTCTATTTTGAATACAATGTTCTGTTTGGTTCCCATTGTCAATGTAATATTGGTTAATGAAAAACAGCAGTGGCCCTTATGAGCACAGGCTCTATTTTAAAATAATCAGGCTAATTCAGCAAAGAGATTTATTTAATTAGAGCTTCTGACATAATAAAGCTGAAGATATTTTGTGCCACTTTGCTTTATTTTTAAGTCCCAGGAGTCCAAACTGATATGAAAATGTTGCAGGTGTGGACAAACTGAAGGATATGAAAAGAATTTTACTCTTAATGTATGGAATTGTGCAAATGACAAGGTCTCATGTACACCCAGTTTGTAGTAAATGATTTAAAGGCATTAGCAAAGGAAACACATCCAGCATGTAGTTCATGAATTTCATTGAGAGCTGAATCATCAGCATTGACTCATTGCCTGCTGGTGCTTATGGTGGCTCTTCAATGGGTCAAAATTCACGCATCCTTTCCCACTTTAAAAGTTGTTGAAGTGATTATTAATTTTCAACATCAAATGATAAAGACAAAAGTAAGAAGCATGTAAATGTCTTATATTTTATGGTACTTGGACTTACATTTAAAATCAGTGCCTAATAGAGCAACAAGTGTGTTGAGATGACATTCCAATTTTAAAGGGTATTTCTTCTTTAGGGTAACAACTATTCAAAGAAGGAATATAATTTTCACAGTATTTTTAAATATCTGATGACCAATAAGATTGAATATCATAATGTAGACCTTTTCTTCTCTCATATACCTTGGTTATAGTATAGATTAAAGCATCTCCAAGTATTGTAACATGTAAACCCAAAAATTCAAAAGAATTTCTTTGTTTACTAGAGTCTAATGCTGGTGCTCTTAGTCAGTATACTTCTCCATATGGCGACACACACACTCACACACACACACACTATAACATGGTAAGTTCAATACTATATATGCAAGCCACTTTCATTCTGTGGCTATGTGCTGTCCTAAGACCCTAGAATCCTTCGCAGTCAGCTTTCAGAAAGATGAAGAGAGCATGGAGAAGACACATACAGTTGTTAAAATTATTGGCCGACAAATGAGGAGCGTCACTCTTACTTGTATTTCATACTCAGATCTCATTTGAGAATCGGTCACATGTCATACCTTGACACAAAGCCTGAGAAATGTGGCCTTTTGATGAAGAGTCGCTTTTTGCACCCAGCTCTGTACTGTGGAAGGGGAGAACGAATGTTGATAGACGGAAAGCCACTTCTGCCTCAGCCCGTGTGTGTCAGATGGAAAGGCTCTTAACTTCCATTCTCTCAAAGGCTCAACATTTAGTTCTCTCATCCACATTCCGACAGTTAGTGTAAAGTATACCTGAGTTTTGAAAGGATTTGGCTATTGGAAAATGTTCCTAATATATTGTCAAGACTCTCCTATGCTTCAGTATCCTGGTCACATGCTAAATTTTGTCTGTTTTTCAAAACGTGGACCCAGAACCACAGGTAGTACTCATTGCTTAGTGTTTGTTATGGTTAGGCGAGTGTCATAATTTTCCTCCCTGGTTTTGGATCTTACACTTTCGTTAATACAATACTAGCTTGCCTTCTGTGTTTGGAGCTCTGGCAACCCGAGTTCACCTTGAGCTGTGACCCACAAGTCTTTCATATGAATTCTGCCCCATGTGGTGACCCTGTTACTTTCGCATGTTTACCAGGTGCTTGATTCTTCCGGTTAACATATTCACCGCCTGACCTCCACCTCTGTGGCCAAAGCAGTTCTGACATTTTCAGCAGCTCTTTTCTTACCTTTAGGAGAGGTATTTATTCACCATAAATAAGCGCGCTGTGAAGAGTGGCTGGGGCTGCATATTATTAATTTTCCATATTTAACTTCATTATTTCCATTGTTTGATATGGTTCTTCCAGTTTTCATAATGATGCTTCAACATGATTTTATCTATAGGCCTACTTTATTTTATTTTTTTATAGGCCTACTTTAATTTAGAATAACTGAGTGATATAAATTTCATTTTTATGTTTGCTTTTGTTATTTTATTGTTATAATTTTAAAAAGTGAAATTTATTTTTATGACTTTATAAATGGTTCATGATTATTGCCATATAAATACATAGGGCAAGGAAAAGGAAGTAAAAGTTATCTAAAATCTCAATACCTAGAAATAAGTATTTTTAGTATTTTGACCACCAATCTTTTGTAAATTCTATCTATACACGTATACGCGTAACACACTCACACGGATACAATTATGACAATATTATCTACATCATTTTTATCAGTGAGTTTTTTCTCAGGGATGGTATTTTTGCTGTTGTTAACGATGAGGAGCCTACTTACTACTATTCTCTTTTTGTTGGTCGGGTAGACTCCAGTTACTTTCCTGCTCTAAATAATATTGCAATAAATATTTCTGTACAGGATTTCTTTCCTCCAAGTGCTTTTTTGTCAATGGGATTGAAGCCTCGTTTGGAATTAGTCTGTCTGCTAGTTTCAGTTTCAACTCTTGTTTGTTTTGATGGTTCTCTAGGACTGTGCAGATCAGATCCCACATTCTTTTTTCTTGATAAATTTATTTTATGCAGGAGAGTTTGGGCACTAGCTTTTTATTAGAATGTGTACATTTTCCTTCTATGCATTTATTCAGTTTAGTCCCTGGTAAATGGATGTAAAAGATGACTTTCCATTGGAGATCTTACTTTTTATCAAACTTTACATATTACAGTCTTGTAGAAACTTTTTTTAAGGATCATGAAACGTATTCCACATGGCACAGTCTTGTCCAAAAAAATCTTTTTTTCAAAGTCTTATTTAAATTTAAGTATCTGATCTTTCAAGACGTATTAAAACAATGTCAGATCAAAGAAAAGGCCATTAGTTTGATAACTAGCTTTTAGTAAATCTATGCTAATTACCAATCTCTTTTTGAAAATGTTCTCAAACATCTTATTTGCAATTTATTTTATGATTTTACAGAGATTGCTATCTCCTTAATTATTTCATAGTTTTTGTAGCATACCATTTCTATCTGCAAAAAAACATATGTATTATCCCTCTTTGCTCCTGCATACTGTATTTTGGCCTGATTTCTCAAATGTTACTGAGAACATATGTGAGATGTGTTCTGGAAATGACAGTGTTGCTGAGTTCATCACTCACAATTTGCTTTTACTGGCACCATCCATTTGTTTGTATTGAATGCCTAGCCTACTATAGGCACGTACTTGGGAAGACATTAGGACCATAATGGTGGGTGAAATAGACATACTACTTCATCCTGTGGAACTTGCAGTTTAGTGAGGCGCCAACTATTCAAGAAATACATTTACAAACAAATACAAGGTTACAACCTAGATGAGTGGCAAGGGAGGTATGGTGAGTGACATGGCTACACATGGAGATTCATTGGCTACATTGATCAAGGGGAAGCCTTCAGGAAGGTTTCCCTGAGAGAGGGTTGAGCTGAGAGCTCTCGGATAAGGGAAGAACATGTGAAAAGGGCTGTGATAGGAAGGACCATGTCACAGTTGACAAAGTCTCAGAATGCCAGGTCAAGGGTTTTGGTCCTTATCTTGACAAAAGTGAAGTGTCAGTACACAGTGGAGGGACTTCCCTGGTGGTCCAGTGGTTAAGAATCTGCCTTCCAATGCAGGGGATGTGGGTTCAATCCCGCATGCTGCAACTAAGACCCAAAGCAGCCAAAAACAAATACATAACTATTTTTTTAAAAAAGGAAATGCTTTAAAAAAATACACAGTGGAGTGATGTGATGATGTGCATTTAGAAAGAATCTCTGTAGTTGTAATTTGGAGAAAAACTGTAGAAGGCAAAAGGAGGTTTAGGGTTCCAGTTGCAGGCTTTTGCAAGAGTCCAGTTGCAAAAAATGATTAATTTAGGTTAAGGTGGCTGTGGTAGTGGAGATGAAGAGAGGTAGATACAGTCTACAGATATTTGGTGGGAAGAATTGAAAAGGTTTGGTGACTCATGTATTAAGTATTTACAAATAGAGGAGAGGAAAGCATCTAAGACGATGCCTAAGTCTTCGGCTAACCAAACACAATGGAATTTGGGTCCATTTACTGAGATGCGAAAACCTGAGAGGACCTGTTTTGGTGAGAAAGGTTACGGGTTTGTTTTGGAGCAACTGAAGATGTTAATCACCCAGGTAGATGTTACATTCTAGAATCACAAAGAGTACTTTAGTCTAATATGCTTGGTAATTTCTTTGAATAGTTTTCTAAAGTTTGCAATTCTCTTTAAAACAAGAATTTTAAAGAGTTTCTTGCCCTTTATTTTTGTTTAACATATTATGAAAAAGAAAATGATTCAAAGATTTAAAAATACACAGTCTTTTATGGGATTCCTCGAATACTTCCTAACTCTAGTGAGTAGGCTTTGTTCTGCTTTGTATGTTTTTTATTTGCATATTTTGGGCAGTGTAATACAGCTATTTCCATCTTTTCCTAAGTAGAGTGTATTGCTGTGAATGACTAGTATTTAAATCAACTGTACACCAAATGATGTAGGTAAGGGTGAGGTATAAACAGTGAGAAATTATAACTAGTAGGACATTAGAATGTATGGTGTTCTTTGCAGACTATAAACAATTTTTAACGTCAGAGATAATAGGATTTTTAAGAGACATTTAAGGACAATTACTCCTTGTCCTGCATAATGGTTTTTTTTTCTTCGTTTTTTGTTTTTTTTTTTTTTTGCGGTACGCGGGCCTCTCACTGTTGTGACCTCTCTCGTTGAGGAGCACAGGCTCCGGACGCGCAGGCTCAGCGGCCATGGCTCACAGGCCCAGCCGCTCCGCGGCATGTGGGATCTTCCCGGACCGGGGCACGAACCCATGTCCCCTGCATCGGCAGGCGGACCCTCAACCACTGCGCCACCAGGGAAGCCCCTGCATAATGTTTTATGCTAACCTCAGTCACAGGTTTTTGGGTGATATATTAAATATTTTATAAAGATTCAAATCTGAATATAAATGTGCTCTGCAATCTGAGTCACTGACTTTCTTCTGATTATTTCAACTGTTGAATGTGTGTTGCCGATATATTGTGTTAAAAATAACAAAGTCCGGGGCTTCCCTGGTGGTGCAGTGGTTGAGAGTCCGCCTGCTGATGCAGGGGACACGGGTTCGTGCCCCGGTCCGGGAAGATCCCACGTGCCGCGGAGCGGCTGGGCCCGTGAGTCATGGCCGCTGAGCCTGCGCATCCGGAGCCTGTGCTCCGCAACGGGAGAGGGCACAACAGTGAGAGGCCCATGTACCGCAAAAAATAAATAAATAAAAAATAAAATGGGATTGGTAAATATTTAAAAAAAAGAAAATAATAACAAAGTCCTAGAGTTTATGGAAGAGTCTTAAGTGGCTTTTCAATAGAGAGTTGATTAGCAGGTGGTTTGAGTTTTTCTACCCTGGCCATCCTCACTCCTTAAATAAGGGCCCATTGTCTTTTCTTACATGATTAACATGAGACCGAAAACAAAATTAAAAAGGGTTTTTTTTTTCCTGGAACAGAGACGAGTATTACCAAAAAGAAAATTGAAGCAATGTAAGATCTTTTTTCTAATTTTGGTTATGGTATTTTATTGTTTTTTTATGGTAACAACATTTAAATATTTCCAACTTTAGTGAAAATGTAAAAATGAATGCTTTTTTCATTAAAAAAAAACTAATGTCTTATTATTCTTTTCATAGGTCTCATATCTTTTGGGTGAACAGAAGTCTACCTTTATGGGGCTTACAGGTTATGTACAATTTTGTTGTATTCCTATATTTCTGGATTTATTTATATTTTACTGAGCAATACTACTGGGGAGAAAAGTTTTGACATTAAAAATGAGTTTTCGTTTATTGTTTAATTAATCTTGATGCACATCTTAAAATTTTTATTCCTTTCTTCATGTCTACGTGAGCCCTCCATTCAACCTTTTGAGAATTTCCTCATGATCAGGTTTAGACTTCAGAAAGCTTTTGAGGATCTGAAGGAAACTAAAGTAAACCCAACCTTGTTTGAAGGCACAACAAGTTCCCCAAACTACTTTAGGCATTCCTAAAGTCTTAGGTTATATCATCTTTGAAAAATTAATCAAAAGCCCATAACCATGTTTGCATTTTTTACCTTTTGTGCTCAATGTTGGGAACATGGTAGAATCTCAATAAATAATTGTTAAATGAATAAACAAATGAACAAACAGTTCGCATTACCAATAGGAAGAGCTTGGTCCCTAAGCAGATAATTTTGTAAATGAAACAAAAAGTGTGCCCTGGCATAAAAGGAGTCTTGAAGAAGGAGTAAGGGAACCTGTGGAGCACAGTGTGTCTGACCTACATTGTTGGGGTGTTCCCTGGAGTCCTCTGGATCTATCTTTGTTCCTTTTTTTGTTGAATTTCATGCCAGGCAAACTTTTTACAACTTCCCATCTCCTCTACTCGTGTCTCTTTCCTGCAGATACTTTTTAGTTTCTATTGTTTTTCAAAAGCAAAAATCATTCAAAGAGTAGAGTCTCTAAGATTAAAAACAGTTGAGTCTGGAAGAAATGGAAGGACTCAAGTCTCACTGTGTATAAACAACCTTTGAAATACTTTAAAATCAAATGTTTGGGTTGTCTTTTAAAGTCAGGTTGATTGTGAGGTCTGTACATTTTATATGTGACAATGAATTATTTTAATTATGTATGCATTGTGATTATAACTATGAGTCAAGTCTTTACTATGTCTGCATATTTTGTATTTTATTGAAGTCAAGTTGTGTTTTATGTTTTTTTTTTTACTGACTTTCATTTCAGTGCCGTACACACTTGTAAAGTAAGTTAATATTTTTATGAATAGTTATATATGACCTTGAAATATATTTTGATCTGTTCAAATTGCTTTTTATCTGATAGTGATATTCTAAAATAATAAAAACACTCATTTTCACATAGGATTTTGGGCAATTCATGCTAAAAGTGGTCTCAAGATCATCTAACAATGTGTACCTCTAGAAAAAGTAAGATTATGATTTAGAGAATTTGTGGAGAAAATTGAAAAAGTGAAAAACTTCTGTTTTACTATCTGTCTACTGTATGTACTTCTGGACTTATTTTACTTAGATTTTTTACTTAGATTGTCATGCATTCATATGTTTTAAAATTCTCCTTATATTTTACCTAAATCAAAGTTTTCATTCCAACAGGAGTCAGAATCTAAAACTCTATGATATCTGCCCTTCCCATGCAGATTGACTGTACTCTCACAAATCTATGAACAAATATATTTGTTACCTCAGTTATTTCATGTTGATGCTTGCTTATTTTGATTATATTCCTGTCTCCTGAAGTGCTTAGGGTCTTTAACACAAAATAATTTGGATGTCTTTACTGGTTACTTTTTCTGTTGCAATCATAGCTCTTTGGTAGCTGAGCAGAGGAAACTGTATAAAGAGTAGAGAATAGAGAGAAAAGTGGAAGCTTGTCTAGGGGGCTGCAGGATGCCCATGTCCAGCGGCAGAAGGGGAATTGGCTGCGAAGTCCATTCAAATAAAATCTGAAAGTATCTTGAAGTGCTGACATGGACTATTTTGTTTAGTGTTTGAGGATGTTTCATTTTGTTTGAAGTGGGTGATAGGATGGAAAGTATCCTTTAACTCCAAGCTTGTATTCTTTTATTTTCTGAAGGGAACTGCCGTTTTTGGTGGGTGTACTGAGATGGTGGTGGTGTGGCTGGGGGAGAGCATTATTTGTGATGGGACAGTTGTGTGTGATTGTGTGTATTAAGAATACACACACAAACAAAACCTATTCTTTACATATGGTGAAGATTCCAGCCATCTGACTGTTCCAATCCCACATTTACATTTGTGGTAATAAACTTAAAAAGATTTATTGAGGAGTATTAGAAATTATAAAAACTAAGCTGTAGTGCCTGGAACAGCCTGCTGCCTACCACCTGTATATAGAAATTAAAGTGCCACATAGCACCTCCTATATCATACATATATATATATATATACATATCATATATATATATAAGTATATATGCATATACACACATATATGCACATATTTATAAAGTTAAAAGTATTGTAATCAGAATATATATTTTGATTTTGTTGGATTTTCTCATTAAGGTATAATTTATATTTTAGGTTTCAGTGGCATTGATAAGTCTCTTTGAAACAATACTACTTGGTTATCTCAGTTATAAGGTAAGTTATTTTAATTAGAAGTTTTCTGCTGGTAGAACACATTACTAGCATTGACCCAGTATTCCTCTATTTATAATTCATACTCTGGGGATAAAGCAAGCTCTTCTTAAACCCCTTTAACTATTTTGAACCTCTCCAGTATGTGATAAAAAGCTGTGGTAACATAGTAATGTTTTCCTTGGTGGCTTAAACATACTTCGCTAATTCCCATGGGCTAATTTACCCATTACGTGCATGGTCATATGAGACAAGCAGATGGAATGGTTTGGCTTTTTATTGTTCTCCATCTCTTCTCCTGATCTGTACAGGAAACACTGAGGGAGAAAAACATGTCTGTTAGGAATTATTTTAATGAATTCCCTTCATTTTTGGCGAAGGTTTGCTTGGCTAACCCAATTTAACAAATGTTTATTAAGTTCTTATTTGATGAAGAGCACCACACTGTGCATTGTTTTTTTCTCAGTGAATTTACAATCTAGAAAGGGGGGTGGGCAGGAGAAAATTATATAGACAATAATAATACAAGGCTGAATAATAGGTACTTCCTATGAGGTGCAAATAAAGTCCTGTGGGGCTTCATAGAGAGAGGTGAAAAGACTGATTTAAGCAGAATCCTTGAATCAGTAACTTCACTAAAGAAAGATGAAAAGGCAGAACATCAGGGATTTATAGAATCAGCAAAGGCATAAAAGAAGGAATGTGCATATAAAATTGGAAGAATGAATAACTACTTAGGTTTGGGCAGAGTATGGCATATGTAGGAAAATATTGGTGGAAAAAGATGGGGCAATATAGTGAGGGCCTTGTACGGCAACTTACAGTGGGAAGTTGATGCAGGATGTTGAACACGAGAGTTCTATAATTGTAACTAAGTTTTAGGAGTATTAGTTCAGAACATCTGTGCAGCACAGGTCAAAGAGACATGACACTGAAAACTACATGCTCAGTTAAGATGCATTTGCAGTATGAAAGGAAAACTTCGAGTGAAGCTTTGGCTGGGTGAAAGGAATACATTCAATGCAAGATAAGTCATGAAGGTAGAAACTAAAGAAATCATCAACTGATTAGTTGAAATAGATGAGGAGAAGAAAATGTCAAAAATCATTTTAAGATTTCCTAAATCCAAATGACTGGGAACAAGGCAGTAAAACCAAGAAAAGTTACATCAAGAAAAAAATCAGACTGGGGTCGAGATAGGTGGAATAATGGAAATGGTTTTGGAAATGATGAATCTGAGGTATTTTCGGACAAATAGCTGTGACATGCAGGCAATTGAAAAGGAGGATCTGGGACTTGCAGGAGAGATTTATTAAGAATTGACAGTCATTTCCATAGAGATGATGAAGGAAGCATGCAAGTCCATTAAGGATGGGATAGTAGCCAATGGAGAACAGAAGGCCCACGTTAATGAAGATGCTTATAGTGTGTCCATAGGAAGAACCAAGCAATGAGGACAGACAGAGGAATAGGTGAGAAGCGTGGAAAGTCATCAGAATGGTTGTCATAGTCATCACGGATTTCCAGTTCGCAGTTTCTGCATGTACGACGTCAACAAGTGCACTCAAGGTTCTGTTTTGGGGGAATTCTTATCTACCATATAAATTTCTTTCTCACTTCATAACGTAAGGTTTTGAAGATAACATTCCCTAGACTACTTTTTAATCCAAAATTCAGGGCAAGAAGTCTTTACAAACTCTTTCACCTTTTCCGCTGGCTTCCTTTTTAAAACTCTCATTAACTCCGCCTAAAGAACATAAGGCCAGTGTCTAATAAGGTGAGATTGATGAATTAGAAAGTGTAGAAAGAAAAGAGTGAGTGCCTTCCAAAAATAATACAGATGGATTGATTTAATATTTATGAGAAAAATAGGATGTTAGAAATGTCTAGGGAAGGAAAGTGTTAAATGAAAGCATGGGAACCTTGGAAAGTTTAGTAAGAAGCTTGAGAAAGGCTTTTGGGTTTACAATTTGGGAGATCATTTGTTATTCATCCTTAAGAGCCCAATTTCAATGGAATACAGTTGAGAGTAAAATTGTCAAATGAAGAATGTTGATTGACTGGTACAGGAGCTCCCTAGAGGCAATATAATGAGGTGGAAGATTGCCTCACGATGATAAAAATATGCATCTTTTAAAGAGAGCAAGTAGAGGGGACAGGAAAAAATGATGGATGAAGCAAGGTTTATAAAAAGTAAGAATAAGCTAGAACAGGAAGTTGAGGACTACTAAGTAGCTTTGGATACATTCTGTTCTTTTCTGAGAGCACAGGAGATGGAAAATGGTGCCTGAAAGAATATTTTGAAGTTAGAGGACGAAGCTCAAAGATCTTGCACATAGCTGGTCACTTAATCCTAAATTACTTAGAAAATACTAGCGTAGTGATGGACACTATTGAATAAGATGTTGAGGAGGCATCTTTTAATGGCTTATTAGTATATCTTCTTGTCAGAATAGGTGCTCTATAAATATGTTCTGATTGACAAATCTGGATTTTGGATACCTAGAAGAATAAAATAAAAATCAAGTAAATTAACATCAAAGATGTTATCTTCTAAGGTCTTTAGTATTCAAGTATGTGATAAATGTTGAATATGATACGCAAAAAGTGACATACTAAAAAATTAGGCATGTGGGTGTTTTTCTGTAATTTAATGAAATCTCTTCCGCTAGTACAAGAGTATGTACAAATGCATAAACTGGCCAAAATATTAATCTGCATTGGTGAATGTATATGCTCCAAATTCAAACTAAAAAGTAATATGAAATTAACTTTGGTGCTTTGCTAATAGTAGTCATTTAAAAAGCACGAAGAGATTCAAGGTGGAATTATAATTTTCCATTGTAATTATGTGGTGCTGACATTCGTAATCAATTAATTCCTGCCATTTATAAAATGAGAGCAAAGACCTAGCAGGTAGAGCTAGATGACATATAATATTTTCATTCTGACCTTCATAAACATTAATGTCTAGATGGAGGAGAGGTTCATGGTGAGAGTCCTGTGTGTTACAACACAAAAGATAAAAAGGAGTTACGTGACATTGGAAGGACAGGTTGCTGTTAATTACCTTCTTTCCTTTCATATATTCAGTCAAATTCATGAACTCTTCTGACCCTTTCAATAAACTGTTGGATACATTTTTTGGAATGAAAAAATTAAATAATTGATAACTATTTATGGCATATATATAATGCAAATCCATACAGCAGAACTTCAAATGAGGTCCTTCTCTCAAATTAGACTTTTAAGAAAAATTATAGATAGGTATGCAGAAATGGATATTGTATTAGTAATGAAATCCATTTCTAATATTGCTCTTTGATATTTCTAGTTCTGAAATATCAATAGCAAATCAACATACAATTTTCTCATATTTGTTTACATCTGCATATATATATACAGATAATGTATATATTTACATATACAACATATATGTATATATGTGATATTTTAAAATAAATTTAATACTTTATTTGTAAGTACTTTATAGTTCTTAAAATTAGACTTTCTAAAATAAGCATGACTTAATCCTTAACAATTAAAAAAGTTTTAACTATCATGGAGACTATAGTTTTTTTTAAATCAAAAGACTAATGAGTAAAAGCAAAATGAGCAAAAACTCTTAAAAGTGTATGTTGAGGTTAGCAGATAATAACTTACAAATCCCTGACATCCACTTATTTTGTCCTCTGTCATACAGAATTGCAGGTCTGAAGTTAAATCATCATTCAATTCATGTTTATTTATCGCTGTTTGTCAAAATAGTCACAGGGATTGCCCAACAGGGAAGTTCTTATTCTTCTGTCAGATAGATACCCTCTATGTCTTTATCAGCTGCTTTCAAAATAGAACTCTATTTATACACATACATTCATTAACTCAAAAGGAAACAAAAACACACCCTGGCATAATTTCCAAATCTCTGAAAACAATAGTTCAGCCCACCTAGAAGGCTTTGGTTAAATCTACAATTCTTTTTTCTATACAGTAATCGCTTTATGAAAAAGCAACAGTTTTGAAATGTTAACATCATGATGGGCTTATTTCTGGAAAGAACAAAGGATTTGGACTAGGACGCCTAGATCCTGGTGATTCTGCTTACCATGCCATGGAAATGGTAAATCTAAATGTTGTTGAGTTTACATTCAGAAATACAAAAGACTGCCATAGGGTTACTCCATAATTTAAACTCACTGAAGGAAAGTAAGTTATTAGTCTTTTTGGTTAAATATTTTAAATATAGGTATTCTTAATATTATAGAAGAAAATGCTTTTTAAAAGTCCCATGTTCCATCCTGGGCTAACAACTAAATTACCATAAATCTTATAATTTTTAAAGTGCTTTTTAGAGTTACCTAGATAATAGTTCCAAACTTGCACTTTCTTTTATGATAAAAATAAAAGCCTGGTACATCTTAGAAAATCACCTGTTGTCCTGCATTTTTATTGGTTAAGGAAGGTTACATCCATACCACATGTTGTAGAATGGTTAGATTAGGTTTTATTTATATTTTACTGAATTCTGTCAATAAGGAGAGGAACACAGAGAGCTCTACACGCTTAGAACAGAAAAACCTACTTTTTAGAAACTTTTTTTTCTTTAGGTTACCATTTGGAAGGAGACTAATGCCTTTCATCTCGTTCAGGAAAATAAGATTAAGTGAAACAGGTATTTAACTTAATTTTGAAAGGCATGTGCCTGCCTTTTGGATCTTATTTCATGCTTCTCTATGTAGCCGCATTCTCCAGATTTAGGCTTTCTTTTTCCACCATAATTACTTTTATCATGTGGATTTATATGATGCAGGCCGATGGGGACTCTCTAATAGCCAATGCAACTTTTGGATAATTTTTCTATCTATTTTTCGTCAGCTTATCTTAGGGGAGATAATTTATGAATGTTCAGAAGACAACCTGAGATCTTAGAATTAAACCTAATGAATATAATCGAAAAGTTATTCGCTTATTTTTAGCAATGAGTACATTGCCTCCCTGTATAATTTTATATTGTGAAAATTAGTCCTCAGGGGGAAATTCCTTTTTTGCTACAACACACAAATACACACACATTAGCTATGAATCCACAGGAGCGTGTTTGACATAATGCAGTTCTAGTTTTTATTGAGGAGCTTCAGGCTGTCAAGGACTGTGCTAGGAACAGAGCAAAGAATCCCGAACTAAACAGATGCTCTCACCTGGACCTCATGACATTAAAATCAAGTGTTGATTAGATATATAAAAACAAACAAAAAAAGGAATGAGAAGGATGTTGATGAAGATAGAAAAACCTAGTGTGGGAATCTGATCTTGTCTGGTGTGTGTGCAATGAGGGGGCAAGGAAAGCCTCAAAACACTCAAAAGATTTTGAGTTAAGAGCTGAAAGATGTGTGTGAATTAACTAGACAAAGGGAAATTGGAAAGGAAGGTGGAGATTTTCCAAGTCTCTTAAAAAGCACGTGCCAAGGCCCTGGCATATATAAGGAGTGGAAGGTCTTAGGAAAGAATGATCTTTAAAATTCGCGGGGAGAGGACAAGGAGAGCTAAACGATTTGTTGCCTTTTGTAGGTTGTAATAGAATCTGTGTTTCGCTGTGCAACTGTCTGAATTGTTCAAGAGTTACAAAGTGAGTGGGGGTGGCGTGCGGTGAGGGGTAGGGATTGGCACATGAGATGTGCCTTAGAAACATATTCCTGGTAACATTGTGGGAGGTGGATGGGAATGGGGCAAGAAGGAAGGGGAGGAGACCGGTTAGGAGGCTGGAGTGGGATTAGCATTAGAATGAGAACCAGAGGACTCAAGGTCCATATATGAATCAGGAAGTCTTATTGTCAAATTATTCTTGTTTAGCATGTGAAAGGAAGGTGTAAAGAGTTTCTCCAGAACTTTTGGTTTCTGTTACTGGAGAACCAGTCAGGGCAAACATCATAAATTTTACTTTTAGGTAGTCTATTTTATTGGCATAGAGTTGCTTGTTAGTCTCTTATGATCCTTTGTATTTCTGTGGTGTCTGTTGTAACATCTCTTTTTTCATTTCTAATTTTATTGATTTGAATCCTCTCCCTTTTTTTCTTGATGAGTCTGAGTCATCAAGATGAGTCGTCTCTATTTCATTTATTTCGATCTTTATGATTTCTTTCCTTCTACTATCTTTGGGTTTTGTTTGTTCTTCTTTCTCTGGTTGCTTTAGGTATAAGGATAGGTTGTTTTTTGAGATTTTTCTTGTTTCTTGAGGTAGGATTGTATTGCTATAAACTTCCCTCTTAGAAGTGCTTTTTCTGCATCCCATAGGTTTCGGATTGTCTTGTTTTCATTGTCGTTTAAATTTTACTTTTAGACATATTACCCACAGGGTGCCTTTGAGGCATCTGTGTGAAGCAGTGGATTAGGCAGTGGAGATCTGAAAGAGATTCTCAGATAGAATATTGATCTCAGCTAGAGATACAACATTGGAAGTCATTGGTTTATTATTGACGATATGTTGAAGTTGACACATAGATGAGATTACCTAAGATGGGTATATAGCCAAGTACTCTTGAAATGCTTTCTTCCAGAAAACCTGTTGAGCTTTGTGGCCATAAGTTTAACAACTTATTTATAATTGCACCAGGAAGGCTTTAAACAATAATATTCTTTCAGGGGTTTCCATTTGGATCCAATAGAAAGAAATATAAATGTTTAAGGTCAAAAATTAATTATACCAAGAAGGGAAGAATATGTATAAGATATTTGAAAGTTTCATCTATTCATTCACATGCTTATTGAGTCCAAATGTCATATAAACAAATAAGTTTTATAAAATGTTACAAAGATATATCCAGGTAGTTAGTGGTGAAGGTATGGGGACTGAGACATTCCAAGCAGAGGGAGAAGTATGTGAGCAAAGTTGTAAAAGTATGAAATAGCGTAGTGTGTTCAGAGAACTGCCTCAAAATCAGTTTTACATGTGATGTATCTGTAGCTGAATTCAAGGTGGGCTAGGAATGTAGTAGGTACAAACCAAACCAGTAGCCAGAGTCCAAGTTATGAAGCTTCATATGATGTAATCAGGAGTTTGGATGTTAATATGATGGCAATGGAAATTTGGCATTTTAGAAAGAATTCTCTGGCTTTAATATGGAAGGTAAATCGGAAGGGAACCCAACCAAGTCACATACCAGTCATGAGACTCTTTTACTCGTTTGAGAAAAAATCATAAAAATCAAATTGGTGTGTTATAAATGGAAATGAAGAGGGACATTAGAGATAGAAAGACTTTTGGTTTACTACGAGCTAAACTTTCCAGTGTGCCA
The DNA here is from genome assembly GCF_964374135.1 of Grampus griseus. NCBI lineage: Eukaryota > Metazoa > Chordata > Mammalia > Artiodactyla > Delphinidae > Grampus > Grampus griseus. The sequence goes on from NC_139017.1 coordinate 5,778,387, forward strand.
CAGCTAAGAAAACCAACTAATCTTGCTGTGTATTCGTAGAAAGATCCTGCCGTATGACCAGTGGTAACTGTACTCATACCCCTCCCCACTCCACCCTGCCGTCTTCTTCTGGTCACATCGGTCTCTTTTCCTGTGCAGAATCATTGACATCAAGGAACGATGTACAATGACAAGTAAAAACACAGTAGGGAAAGAGTAAGCCAAGTGTTAAACATTCTGGAAACTGAGTCATATAAAAAACTGATGAAAGAAATGGTAATGTTAACCTGCACAATAAAAAATAGGAGCTTCACATAATTAAAATCAATTATAAATGGTTTGTTGAATAGGTAGGCCTGACTCAGTGCAAGTAGGAAAAGGCTCTAGTCTTCCTGCATTTCTCCTTCAAATCCAGTCATTTTCCTTATGAGCCATGCTCATCAGATGAAGTCTTGGGCAGGTATCTTAGCTTTTTTAGACTTTTCAATCGCAATGCAAATCTCAGTTTAGTACTTAAGAAATTATGATCAGTATGTAAAAATTTAAAATTCTTATCCAGTTTTAACTTTTTCTTGGCCTGGAACCACATGGGGCAGGGGATCATCTTGGGGGCCATCTCCTCTTTTCCCCTCCTCCCTTATTTGACACCAGCTGATTTTGGTCCCTCAGGGCTGAGGAGGCATGGGGAGGAGTGAGGTCAGCTTCTGGGACAAAGTTGCCTTACTGGCACAAGAACAGTCTGCGGTTGGGTTGCTCTGATGGCAGGTCCAAACGGGGCTTTTGTAGTTCTCCTGAGGCCTTTGGCCAAAGCTCCTTGATGCCTCAAGCCTCAGGCTGGCCATTAGGGCTCTGACCCAGGCCCTGGGGTCCTGAGGGCCACCGTCTGTCACGGTTCCATGTCCCCTTAGGAACACAGCCCTCCTGAGTGTGAACTTAGAATGGCCATAAGTTTCATTCTTTAGGGTCTATATCTCATCCGCAGAAAATAAGTACCTCTTAGGATTGGCATAAGTATGGCCTGTTCTCATCTCAACTCTCTTTGTCTTTGCTCTGCTGTTTTTTGATGATGTTTTAAGCATTGGCCAAATGCAGCCCCCATGTCTGAGCACAGCTGTCTGGGTCGTTCACCCGAGCTCTCCTCACTGAGCTGGATGTGGTGAGGGAAGTAACACAGCACCCTTGTATCTCTACACAGAGGAGGTCTCATTGTTTCTGTTTCTTCCACCTGCTCCCTCCTCCACTCTTTATACAGCTTGCAGACGGGTGATGAACTAATGATAACAAAACCTCTTTAGCACACAGATGATTGCTGATCTAGAACTTGCCTTGTGAAGTGGAGGTGTTTTATATCATTGTAATGTTTTAAGGCTTTGGGACCTCAAGAAAAATAAAGAATCCCAATATTATAGCCAGTGTCACAAAATAATTAGACATTACAGGGAGTCAGATTTCAAATTGCCTTACTAATGGGTAGTTCTTGTTTTCATAGACGAATAAACTGCTTTAGGAAGTTCTGAGTTCTTTTTTGCTAGACACCGTTCAAGAAAGTTTCAGGAATGACCTGTTAGCCAGTGCAGTTGCCCAGAGCTGCACAATTAGAAGGGCCTGTGCTTGTTTTAATGCTCTGATGTCACCTTCTTGAAATTCTTCATAATTTGTTAATAAGAGGCCCTGCTAAGAGGCCCTGCATTTTCATTTTGCCCTTAGCCCCACAAATTAGGTAGCCAGGCCTGATTAATATTGTTGCACTATGTGGGTTGGAAAATTAGAATCCAGAAGATTGAGAAAATCCTCCCTTTAAATTTTATTAATCTAAAAACAATGTTAATTCCAAGGAACATTGTTATATGTTTGTGTTTGCGAACTATTTGATATGCTTTAAAGTTTGTGAATGTAATTATTATAGTAAAAAAATTAAGATTGAGTCGCTTTTTCATTGATTCTGTAAGGTTTTTTAATGTGTTTTATTTTTACTAGTAACTTTTCTTCCATGAAATATGTTATGATTAAAATGTGTTATATGCAATATTCAAGGATTACTACAAACATTTGTTTTACTTCTTACACTGACTACAAAATTGAGAGGGCACAATTACATTCAGCAAAATAATCTCTAAAAGTCATTGCTACATTTCTAAATAATAATTTGGTATTCTATTAATATAAACATCCTTATTGCTAGAGAAATTCTGATGCTGTCTTTTTCCCCCTTTAATGGGATTCAGTTATAATTGACTTTCATTTTTACTCATTCTTTCTTGGAAGGGAAACATCTGGGAACAGATTTTACGAATACCCTTCATCTTGGAAGTAATTAATGCGGTTCCCTTCATTATCTCAGTAAGTCCTAAAAGAATCTTTAAAAGAAATAAGTTTTTAATTAGACATAAAGTCTTTAAATCTAAATAGTAATAGATAACATATTAACTCAGATGGATGAATTTAGACTTTGTTATTGTTTTAAATCATGGTATTAAAAAATAAATAGTAAAATCAGTTGGGTAACTGGATTGTGAAATTAAGTGAAAATTAATGAGATTTAGTACAATTGCAAAATGAAATGCTTTTAGAAATATATGCTCTAGAGGTGCCATTTTAACAAGTGTCAATATTGTCTAAACAGACCAGGAATTAATCATTCCATTTCTTGTGTATATTGTGGAATTAAAAAAAAAATAGAAACCAAGTAAAACCAAGTATTTATAAAGATTTCTCATGCTAAGAATATGTTTATCTCGAGCTTAACCATAGGATTTCCTAAGTCCAGTTCTCTTTTTACTAAGAAAGTTGCCGTCAGCCAGACAACTAGTAATTTGCTTCTTTATCAAAGTCTGTGGAGGACCAATTCCACAGTGATCCTGTTTTAACTACAAAGTATGTAACTAGCACTTTCCCATTGCAAAATTAGGTCTTAATCTCTATTTGATAAAGTTACAGTAATATCTGTTGGTAATATGCTTTCTAAACCTTATTTGTTTGAATTTTATTTGGCAAATTATGAAAAGAAGTCAATATGATCTGAGGCTGTTGCTCAGTTCTGACAATTATTTTAATTTGAGTGATTTATCTAGAGGAACAACTGGCCCCAGATTGAATGGCTAATTCAACATAATTCCAGTGGAGTACAGTTCCCCAAAGTCAGTAAGAATGTTTGCATCTGCAGAGACTAAGTGGTAATGCTATGAAAAACTAAAGCTCTGTCTCCTTACATCTACTTTTTACTTCCAGCTGCAGGAAAGAAAGAGGTAATGTCTATTATAAACTGTCACACTAAAAGATTTAGTGATCTAATTAGCACATTATAGCTGACATCCAGTGAGGGCTGATTATTTTCATTCTGCTTCTACAATAATTTTCCGAAGAATTTTTCCTTAAGTGAGACTTAGAGAATGAATGAAAAGATCCTGTCTGCTCCTTGCATTTCAATAGTCATATGAGTTTAAAGTATTTGCCACATGTTTTAGATCATTCTATTGTTTTTACTAACTTATTTCTGTTTCACATTTCTTCTCAATCATATTGATTTCTTGCTTTGAGATAAAAGTTTAGTTTTGATTTGTTTTCCAGATATTCTGGCCTTCCTTAAGAAATCTATTTGTCCCAGTCTTTCTAAACTGTTGGCTTGCCAAACATGCCTTGGAAAATATGATTGTAAGTATAAAAGACAAGTGTAAAGACAAAAATATTTTTCAACACTCCATTATTTCTTACCTCATTAAAGTGATGTGTTGCATAACTGTCTAAGCTAATAGATCCCAAGTCTGCTTATACCCTAATGAGAATGAAAAGTCATAAAATGCCCATATTGCCAAGTCCCTTCCTTCATAAGGCCCTATGAGCTGGTAAACAAAAATAGTTCAGATATTCCAAATATCACCAAACCAAAGCTAACTGCTGTTTGGACTGGTCCAACTAGTTAGCCAATTTCCTGAAGACAAACAGCCTTCCCTTCTAAGGCAATCTCTTGATGTATAACGGGACCCCTGGTTTTAAGGCTTCAGGAGGTAACATTGTTAAACTGTTCTTAACTGTAGGTAGTCTCACAGTCCATAAAAATCTATAGGCTTTTGTAAGACCCTATATTGCAGCCAGAAGGCCCTCATGTAAAGTCACCTTTTTAGGCTGGGTTGGGTTGGGAGTAGGATATTAGGAGGGAGAAGGGGAAGCAGGAAAGAAGAGATGTGCCACAGTTGCATTTTGCCCAAGGCTGACCCTGTTCAGAAGGACTGATTTATAACTATGACCAAAATCTCTTTGCTATAATAAACTTGGACACTTATGAGTGAGCTTGCTGCTTGGTCATTTATTCTACAGGTGTTAATAGGAGTCCACTCTATGTTAAGTGCTCTGATAAGATAAGCAAATGATTCAACTTCTTTGCTAATGTCTTCATCTTCACAAGAGAATAAAAGTACCTACATACAGGCTTGCTGTGAGAATTAAATGAAATTATATATACATGCATATATATGTATGTGTAAAATCTTGTATCTGGCATAAACATAGTAAGGGCTCAATATTATTAATTTTATCACACAGAAATTAAATTTGTTTGGAGGCAAACTTGCTTTTCTCTTAAATAGCTTTTTTTTTTTAACATCTTTATTAGAGTATAATTGCTTTACAATGTAAATAGCTTTTTAACAGAAATTATGACACCAGTTGTGGCCAAAAGGAATATCTGGATAACATTTGAATATTCACAACCAGATGAATATTTCTAAACATCTGTGTTAAGTAACCACTGGAGCCTCATGAAAGTTCATGACTAAGAAGGGGAGACTGTAGCCTGTGGATGGTTTGTGGAAACATCAGTCTGTCTTAACTGTCCAAAAAAATACTATTTCACTAAATATAGATTGCCTAAATTCCTAATGAAAAAAAAATACTCCAGGAAAAAAAAATAAACGTCTTTGCTAATTTGCATTTATTAGCTGTTGGAAAAAGTAACCTAACCAAGAGAGGAATTATTAGTCAATCGTTGAGAGTAGAAGTAGTGCTTGCATTGTTAATTTAGGATTCATTTTCCATCATAGCTCTATATTTTACTTCTCCTCTTCCTGGTTGCTAAATTTTAATTTATTTTTCTGTTCATTAACACCTCTGTTAGAAGAAAGTAAGAGCTGCGAGGTGAAATTCTAGTCAACTTAGTTTGTTTTTGTTACAGTTTTGGTTAAATGTGTGGTAGAGAAAGATAAACTATGACTCATTGAGACTTTGCTTGTATTGATGAAGTTATCTATCTCACGCAGTCCTGATATGCAGACTGTTAAAATGTTACTATAAAAAATTTATACAACAGGAAACCATAAAATAAAACATTATGCAAAACTACAAACCTTCCACACAGACTAAGCACTAGTAATAACTTATATTCTTCTAATATTTTCTATGAAAACACACACACACAAAATAGTATGTTTAATTTTATAATTTAAATTTTTTGTCATATAATAGTATGTGGTGGACAGGTTCCTATGTCATTAAATATTCCTGTTCAAACCATTTTTAATGGATGCATTAAATCTGCTATCTAGTTTTGATCAATTTATTTAACCATTTTTCTATTGCATTTTTAGTTACTTTAATAGTAATGGACATTCATTATTTCACGTAATAAATCTTATAATTTTGTAATAAAGATGAACATACATAAGTATTTGATTTCCATCTCATAATTTTCATGTGGTTAGCTTTTAGAAATTATGTTATGGGGTAAATACTAATTAAATGAATGAAACCATGATGTAGAAAGGGCATACCTTTGTGAATTTTGACTTGTATTACCAAATTACTTTCAAGAAATTTATAACAAATTACATGAGCAGTATTATATATGAGTGCTTGTTTTTTGCATATTAAATAACAGTGGGTATTATTATTTTCAATGTTTTTCAATTGGAAAATAAAATTATATCTTGAATTCACATTTCTCTTAATATGAATGAAATTAATCTAAAAATGTTCATTGGCTATATAATTTTTTATTTTTATGATAAATCACCTGGCATAATTCATGTTATTTTTCCTGATTCAGAGAATGAGATATGGTTGTAGTTTGATCCATCTATTACTTTCCCCTTAATTGAACATATTATTTTCTGATCTTTTAAAATTAGAATTTTCCACAAGAGAGCATACTCACCGTGGAGGGCTTTTGGGGAGTCAGTGTAACAACTCTACAGATGTTTGTAAGGCGAGTAAACTAAAATTTGGTGCTTTGGTGGTCTCCCATAGTATTATCTTGGTAATATGAATGTTACAGTAAGGTTATATAGACCAAGGCAAAAACGAAAATATGCTGCTATATCCATTTAAAGTATGTGTGTTGAGTATGCACAAGATAGTTGAAATGTAATACATAGTAATAAATGTAACAAAACTCATGAATATGTAGTATCTATCAAAATTTAAAATATGCTTGTTCTGTATTATTTCAGAATGATCTGCACAGAGCCATTCAGCGTACACAGTCTGCAATGTTTAATCAAGTTTTGATTTTAATATCTACATTACTATGCCTTATCTTCACCTGGTAAGATCATACATATCAGCATTTTTATTATGTTTTGTTTTAATTATAGTTCTACAAAAACATATAATAAACCACTTTAATTAAGATTTGGCTACAGTAAATGAATAGATAAATATTCACTATAAAAAGTAATGGTCACCTATAGAAATAGAAGTAAAATCCTTACTTCAGTCTTAAGGAAAAAAACAAGAAAGCACGTCAACCATTTGGTATTGATATTTACTGCAGCTCTGAGGTTTTCCTAAATGCTGTAAACAACCAGATCACAAGAATTTGTACTGCAGGCCACAGTTGTCAAACAATAATTTTTCCTTCAAACTGCTGGCATGGGAGTGCCCTCATCTTTCCATAATCTTCAAAGCAGAACTGCTGTTGAGAACACTGTCCCTGCCCGTCCCTGTCTGCCTGCCCCTCCTCCCCCGATGTTCTCTCAGGCATCCAGGCAGAAAGCGAGGGCAGACAGGACAGTGGGAGGCAACTGGTACGTTGCTTTATTATAGAAAACAGATTTTTTTTTTTATTAACTAGTTTTTAATTTTTTTTAGACATCTTTATTGGAGTATAATTGCTTTACAATGGTGTGTTAGTTTCTGCTGTATAACAAAGTGAATCAGCTATACATATACATATGTTCCCATATCTCCTCCCTCTCCCATCTCCCTCCCACCCTCCCTATCCTACCATTGTAGGTGGTCACAAAACACCGAGCTGATCTCCCTGTGCCATGCAGCTGCTTCCCACTAGCTAGCTATTTTACATTTGGTAGTGTATATATGTCCATGCCACTCTCTCACTTTGTCACAGCTTACCCTTCCCCCTCCCCGTGTCCTCAAGTCCATTCTCTACATCTGCGTCTTTATTCCTGTCCTGCCCCTGGGTTCTTCATAACCATTTTTTTTTTTTAGATACCATATATATGTGTTAGCATACGGTATTTGTTTTTCTCTTTCTGACTTCACTCTGTATGACAGACTCTAGGTCCATCCATCTCACTACAAGTAACTCAATTTCATTTCTTTTTATGGCTGAGTAATATTCCATTGTATATATGTGCCACATCTTCTTTATCCATTCCTCTGTTGATGAACACTTAGGTTGCTTCCATGTCCTGACTATTTTGTAAATAGAGCTGCAATGAACACTGTGGTACATGACTCTTTTTGAATTATGGTTTTCTCAGGGTATATGCCCAGTAGTGGGATTGCTGGGTCATATGGTAGTTCTATTTTTAGTTTTTTAAGGAACCTCCATACTGTTCTCCATAGTGGCTGTATCAATTTACATTCCCACCAAGAGTGCAAGAGGGTTCCCTTTTCTCCACACCCTCTCCAGCGTTTATCGTTTGTAGATTTTTTGATGGTGGCCATTCTGACTGGTGTGAGGTGATACCTCATTGTAGTTTTGATTTGCATTTGTCTAATGATTAGTGATGTTGAGCAGTATTTCTTCTTTTGGAATGAGAAATGATGCACTGCCCATATGGATTCATGCAGAGCCTTACTAGAGAAAAAAAAAATGTGAAAATCAAAAAATGATGTAGAATGATATGTCTGTTTTTCAACTTAATTATGTGTATTTGTGCTCTGACCTGGATTCGACCTACTGAGAAAGAGAAAAAGCTAATTAGGAAGTACTGCAATAGGAAGAATGCCTTCATCACTAGTACAATACTATTTTTAGATTAAAGTATAGCTATAGATATATGTATGTAAATATAGTTGTAGGTACAGCAATATAACAACTATTACACCTAAGTAGTATGCAATTAATACCTCTTTTAAATGGATTTGAAATATGTTTTATTCCATACTTTTATATTTAAAAAGCACACATTTTAGGATATTCCATGCCTTTAAACATAAAATACCCCTTTAAAATGGACACAATGCCATCTTATCATTTAATTTTTTTTTACTCTTCACAAATTGTTTTTATTATTTACCTAGTAAATATCTAACTGCATAAATTTGAAATACTAACAGTAATGCCTTCTCTTCTAATGTCACAAAAAGTTCTTAATTTTAAGATACATAATTTAGATAATTTAGGAATTTTCTCATTTTACTTAAGGAAAAGTATTATTTAAAATTAAAATTTTTATATACCTATGCACATGCTACTTTCTCAATTACTGGAAAATTACAAAAAGTAAAATAAATGAGTCTAAATAATATGGGAGTCTGTTAAAGTAAATTTGCTAAAGAGGTAATCGAAATTTTAATGCAAAAGTAAGGACAGATTATTTTTGTATGATAACACTTAGTCCAGTACTTTGGTTCTGGAGGCATCCTCATCACAGTGAACTACCCACAATGGGCTCTCTATTTGCTATTACTTTCTGCCTATACATCTATTTCTTGAGTAATTTTTATTTTCAAAGGAAACAACTACACAAATTTTGCCACTTTCTTATGCCACAGTGCTGTGCTAGATAAAGGGCTTTCATGATCTATATGTAATTTCTATTATGCAGTTTATTTGTCACTTTAATCATTTGTGTTTCACTTTTTGTTTTATTTGCAATTATAGTTACTTTGTTGTTGTTGTGTGTATGTATGTTTAAACTTTAGACATTTGAGTGGTAGTTTTGACAGATACTATCTAATGTTAAAACTGTCACCAATACGTGGATATGAGTCTACCTTTTAACGTGCAATTATAATATAGAGTTAGTTTAGGTACATAAAATGTTATTGTTTTTAATCACACGTACTCAATACATTTACATTAATATGTTTTAAAATTATAATATCAAGGATGGAAAAACTGAAGTTTGATTTCTTTGTGTATTCTTCTCTAGCATTACAAGCGAAATGTCTTCATAAATCATGATAATCATAGTAAGGTAGAATAAGTCTTATTCAAATTCACCATTGATGGTTGGGTTACCTACAAGAAAAATATGAACAATGATACATTACTTATGCTGTATCATCAGGCTATTTTACCAAAGAGTTACACTACACATATTATAAAAGACAAATATACACAAAGATACAAGAACTTACACAAATAGAAACACATATATATTCCATTGTGGTGAAATTAGTCATAATTAATTGCTGTTAAGTTGTTTCATAGAGCAAGTCTATCATTGCTTTACCAAATCAGAACTTTTAATACATACATTAAATTTTAAGCCCCAAGATTGTTCAAGATTGTTCCAAGATTGTTCCATCAGCTTAATACTGTTGGAGACAAAGTTTGCTTATATCTTGTTTTCAGCCATTCTCAAAACAGGGTTTCTGTGGTTTAGTATGGCTGCTTTGCTCTTGCCATTACATCCTAACTCCATCCTTAGGAAAGAAGAATATAAGGCACAACCCAGAAATTGTGTGCATAACTTCGGCTAGATTTGGTCATATACCCACACAATAGCTGCAGGGAATCTGCAAAAAATGTAGTCTGTCGGGGCAACAAATACCCAGTTGAATATTATACTACCAAGAAAAAGAAAAATGCGATGCTGTGGAACAATAAGCAGTCTCTGGCAATGATAAGTCATGAACGTTTACATGTACACTGTTTGTTTAAAACTCAAGGCTATACTGAATTTGGAGGCCTTGGGCAAATTACTTATTTATCTAGCCTTGTTTTCCACATCATTAAATGAGTACAATATTAATCACCCTATAAGATTTTTGTTGTTTGTGTTTTTTCAAATGAGGATTAAATTGGATATGTTTATAAAATGTCTATCTAGCAGAGGGCATGGCATATGGTGTGAACACTCCAAAAATTTTAATTTCAGAAGTCCTCTTTATACAAGATGATTGAATTATCACGTGAACCTGCAAAAAGAGATTTACTCTAAAATGTTTAAGCATAGTAATTTGTTAATAATACTATGAAACTGAATCAGGATGCCTAAAAATGATTCTAGGCAGCAGACAGGGGACTGACTACTTTTTTTTTTCCTTCCAGTTTTATTGGGGAATAATTGACATACAGCATTATACAAATGTAAGGTGTATAGGATAATGATTTGCTTATATACATCATGAAATAATTGCCATGATAAGTTTAGTGGCTATCATCTCATATAAATATAAAATAAAAGAAAAAATTTCCTTGTGATGGGAACTCAGGGTTTATTCTCTTAACAGTTTTCATATATAACAGAGCAGTGTTAATTGTGTTGATATTAATCCTGATTTACATTACATCCGTGGTACTTATTCATCTTATAACTGCAAGTTTGTACCTTTTGACCGCCATCATCATCCTACAAAGATACTACATTATTATTGACTATATTCCCCATGCTGTACATTTCATTCCCACGACTCATTTATTTTGCAACTGTAAGTTTGTACCTCTTAATTCTTCTCATCTATTTCGTACAGTCCCCAGATCCCCTCCCCTCTGGCAACCACCTGTTTGTTTTCATATATTTGTTTTGTTTTTTTCGATTCCACATATAAGTGAAATCATACATTATTTGTCTTTCTCTGTCGCACTTAACTTAATACCCTCTGGGTTCAGCCATGTTGCCACAAATGGCAAGATTTCATTCTTTTTTATGACTGAGTGATATTCCATTATATATATATGTATATATATGTATGTATATATATGTGTGTGTATATATGTACATATTTTTATATGTATATTTGTAAATATGTGTATATATTTGTATCTATGTATGTATAATGGTATATATGTATATATACACACATATATATATATTCCATTGTGGTGAAATTAGTCATAATTAATTGCTGTTAAGTTGTTTCATAGAGCAAGTCTATCGTTGCTTTACCAAATCAGAACTTTTAATACATACATTAAATTTTAAGCCCCAAATGATTCAGGAACTAATATTTGATGAAATGGCTCTGTTGTTCATGGATCTCACAATCTTAATATTACCTGTTTGGAAAGCTGTTGTATGGTTTTAAAATGTATCTTGTCTTCAACATTATGAACATTAAAAAGGACTGTCATTAAGCATTCGTCTATAAAAGACACCGTGCTCAGTGCCAAACTGAAATAAAAATGAGGCTACTGACCCCTTCCTGTAGGGAATGTGCTCAGAATTGCTTTTCCTGTCATTGTAATGGAATTGGACTAATCTTCCCACATGTCGGCTGTGTGCCCCTCCAGCTCAGTAGTGCACAGTTCCAAGACAGCTGGAAATTGTGATTCAGCCTGTGTCTCTGGAACAAAGCAGAGACAACTGGTCCATCTGGTAATTAAGTGCATGACTTTAGCTTAATTATCAGCATATTCTAACCAATAGTAAGTACTCTAATTTATAATGCATTTGGTGTTTCTAATTTTACACTAGTAGATTTTTTTTGCACCTACTTTGATTCAAATTTTTTATTTGAATATGTATTATGTATTTTCATATTATTTTGTAGAGTTGTAAAGCAAAGAGCTATATTAGGTTAGTGGATATTTTGTGTTTTAGTCCAGTGTAAAAAAATTTATTTTACCTCCTCAGTCTTATTTAAGGAGAAAATGAACCTATTTATTTATTGTTTAAAATATGATCTAGTTAAACATTATTAGCATGCTTAATTCAAAAGTACTTGGGATTTTCTTGTGCATCTTTGATTAATACTTATTGAATACTGGATGCTTAAGTTCTTGAACTCAATTTACTGAATTGACTCTTAAGGCAAAGAGCTACTTGGGAAGTGGACAGTGAGAAGCTAAGTACTGTAGTTTGGAGAAAGTATTATAACATATGGTCTAGCAGTATAGCACCATCATGATATTTGATTACTAGTTTTGTTTGGTCACATTTGTTTTGCTTATATTACAAATGAACGATAGAAAGTGCATTTGTCTAAAGATCTGGCAACTGACTAACAGTCCCCAGGCTTGTTTCACACTAGAACAAATAGAAAACTATTTGTCCCAACTCAATTTTGCATACGTGAGCAGCCAAGTTTTAGGCAGTTAATTAACCAAGTAAGCTGAATTCAAATTGAGGAAAAGCAGAATATGGTTATTGAATATATATAAATAATAATTATGTAATTATTATTAATATAAAAATCTAAGAAACATGGTTTTGAATTAAAATTCTGCAACAAATAAGCAATTTTTGAAATACGACAATAATGTACAGTTATTTTCAAACATCAAATACTGAGAATAATGGCTAACATTTCAAGGATTTCCTATGTGTTAGGCACTTTTCTGAGCACATGTATTAACTAATTTAACCTTTAACAGCTTATAAGATAAGTTCTATTGTCCTTATTTTATAGATGAAGAAACTTTGAGGCACAAAGTAGTTAAGGAATTTGCAAAAAAAGTAAAACAGCTAAGTATATCTATCTTAACTATCCACTTATCTACTGTAAGCTGTGCTAAAACTTCAGGAAAAAATAAAGGCATTACCTACAAATGAATAAGAATCAATCTGATATCCATGTTCTCATCTGAGTTAAAAGTTTCTAAAACACAGTTCACAAGTTTCCAAGAAAAATTGATTTAGAACCTAAACTTTAATAGAATTTAAGCCCTCACTGAATTATGAGGATAATGTAGTTATTTTCAGATATACAAGAACTTAGAAAGTATGCTACCTATGTAGTATTAAACATGTATTACAAAAATAAGAAAAAAAAAGGTAAAGGAAAAAAAAATACGTTATGAGAAGCAGTGGTATATGCAACAGCTACTCATTGGATCTGGCTCTGGGAAACCCCATCTCACACTTCATTTTATCAGAAGTGTAGTTGAAGATTTATCCAAGCAGAGGCAGAGACCTCATTTTTATTGTTCGTGGTGAAGACACCTAGCCAAGGGAGGTTTCCACTTAGAAGCTGGGGTAAAGGTGTGAGAGAAAGCCAGTTGTCATACTGCACTAATTGAGAATCAACGACTTCTGATGGTCTTTAGGAGAATAATAGTTCTGCAGGAAAGGCTCTGTGACATTGGTTTTATACCACTCAAGATGGTCAGTTATGTATGAAAGCCATCAACTGATAACCTCAAAAATGAATACACGTAGGGAGTGTGACACATGTGAGGTCTCCTTGAAAAAATTACCTTAGGACAAACTCTACAAAATTAAGAAATAAAATTAAGGAAAATAAAGAAGTCTTGATAAAAGATTTGAGGTAAGAGATAAATCAGTTTACTTGTGGCAGCAGACATGAATGCTCTGTTCCCAAAGAGATCCTAAAATGTCATCATAATAGTAATTACAGTTAATACTTATTTAATGTTTACCTTCTTTGCCAGCCAATTTTTTTATTGCTTTATGTGTAATAAATTGTTTAATTTTGCACAACAACCTTCTATGGTAGGTATTATTCTCATTTTACAGAGAATAAATATAACATTCTTTTAATGTTAAAAGAAACTGAGGCACAGAAAGATTAGATGGAAAGATAAGCCTTAGTTTATCCAAAGTCTACGATTAGTAAGAAGCAGAGCTCAGATCTGGACCTAGGCAAATTGGTTGGTTCCAGAGCCCACATCCTTAACCTTTGTAATATTATTTGTATGAAGTTCTAGAAGTCATTAACCTAGATATATAAAAATTGTAATCAAACTAAAAACTCAAATAGAATTATGATAATTTGCTCATTTCTATTGTGAATTTTAAATTACTGTTTGAAGTAGGATAATAGTTTAATAAGACATTAAGATGACACTTTCTTCATTTGTAAAGATATTTTGGATTAACTATAGAAAAATATTTTAGCCATTACTTTCTCTTTTGTGTGAATGGTTACTTTAAATTTAGCAAGTTTCTAATCTTTATTTTTTTAGTTTTATCAACAACAAATATGATACATTTAGATAAAATTACCACATATATACATGATTAAAATCTGTTCAGATTATTTCCACTTACCTGTTCATCTGTCTTTCTATACTTCTATGTTTCTATAGAGATATAGATAAGAATATATCAAGTGATTCTATAAGGATATAGGATTTTTCTTTTAACTTTCTTATACTTTCTGCTATGGTTTAAATTTTCAAAATGAATGTGTGTAGTTTTTAAAACGAAAGTCACAAAAATTAAGGAATTTAAAAAGAGGCAAAAAAATTTAACACAAAATGCAAAATGTAAGGATCACATTCAATATGACTTGTATGATTAATTTCTTTACATTTGTAAAATGATTCTCATGTTAAGTTTTTTTTAAATCTAAATTCCTCACCTTTCTCTCCTGCTTATCCTTTGAGTCTCGACTTTTAGATTGAAGCTCTTTTATGACGTTTTCTTGAAGTTTATCTGAATTAATGGGAGATGCCCAAGCTTTATGTTTCTCAGTGATGGAAAAAATTATAAAATATATAATGCTTCTTTAATTATCAGTGTTTCCTGCCAAATTTTTATCGTATATAACAAAGTTTCA